>NC_134360.1:124771136-125371136 GCF_048569485.1 Anomaloglossus baeobatrachus
CAGACAAAGTGTACATGGTTACAAAATCTTGTGTATCCTTAAGGGTTTCTGTGTGTTTGTCTTGAATATACAGACAGACAATATACCATTGTAAGAGAATCCTTATGATTTACTTTAGTTCAACAATCTGATGTTTTATGGGTTTGCTATATACACAGACAGACAATATATCCATTTACCTAGCTCAAATACCTGATGTGTATTCTTGGGAGATTTGAATGCTGTGGGTTTATTACCCCATTGTCTGATGTGTGGTGTATCTTTGATTCATCTATGCCCAATGACTGGCCATCAAAGGGCATGGATCAATAAGACTACAACACATTAACTTTAAGGCTTGTAATATTGTTCAAGCCTCTATTTAAGATCAGATAAAGTATAGCACAGACAGAAGCTCGTGTTTCCTGTACCGAGACGTCCGGTCAGTGTTGGGATTTCCAGGAGTTCTCTGTCCTTGGTGTGCTTCTCTGATTCTTAATGTTCCAGGCAGATGATGTTCAAAACTCCTTGGTGATGTAAGTATTTAACTGTACTTAACCTTTGTATGTTCAATATACAAAAGTGTACGCAATATCATACTTTTCCTTTAAGTTTGTATTTCATATTAACCTTTATAATAAAATTACTTATTTGCCTTCTTTAAAGCCGTATCTGAACCTTAGTGCTAAAAATATAGCAAAACATTTGGCTGTGAGGGAAGGGTTAACCTTTTTGGACTGGTTAGGAAAATAGAAAAATAATAGAAAAATAATAGAAATTCATTCTCCCATGCAAGAGCAAAACCAGACTTATTTACATGATAAACTGAGACCAAACTCAAGGACGCAGAATGTTTTGACTTAGAGACGACTGAAAAACATCTTGTTATGGAAGAAGAAACGTCATAGACTGTTATGGGAGTATAAGTCATTATGTTAATTTTTCTTGCTCGAAAAATATGTAATTCACGCCCTTAATGAATGTAGATTAATGAATATGTATGTTGCATAGTTACGCCCTAATCAACTTTGTATAACTTTGTAATGTAAACAAAAACAATACAGTTCAATTTCGGAGCCACACATCTCCAGTCTTATGTGTATAACAGCGTTTGCTTGTTTTCATTGAGAGCTGGAATAGCCGAGGGGGGGTCACCAGTACCCTCTCTGCATTCGGACATCGCTGGCTATCAGGCAAATACCTGCCACCCTTGAGGAGTTGATAACGCTCTCTAATAGCATAGATCTGCGGTATTCTGAACACAGGTTAGAGCATGAGAACATCAAACCTTGGGTACGCCTGGTGCCCAATTTTGCCAACCCTGTAGTTAAGTTGTAATCTCATGAACTTGAGTCAGAGAACATGGACATCACCAGGACGAACTCTAAAGGCCCCGTTACACGCTACGATTTATCTGACGATATGTCGTCGGGGTCACGGTTTTCGTGACGCACTTCCGTCATCGTTAGCGACGTCGTTGCGTGTGACACCTACGTGCGACTCCGAACGATCGCAAATAGGTTGAAGATTGTTAACACGTCATTGAGTTTCAAAATATTGTTCATCGTTTTGAACACAGCAGATATATTGCTACGTTTGACACCCTGCCAACGACGAATAACATCCACACGACCGCCTTGGTCAAACAATATATCGCTGAACGATGTTGCGTCGTTTGTGAGATGTGTACGTGTGACCGCTACTAAACGACCTATGTGCGATCTTGGCAAATTGTAACTACGATCTGGGCATGTCACATCGCTACTGAGATCGTCAGATAAATAATAGCGTGTAGCGGGGCCTTTAGTCCATTCGTTCCAGGCCTGTCTGCTTTTGATGCAGAGAAGTTGGTCATTACGCCAACAAGTGTCCTAAGCAGTCAGGGAAATGAGCACGTCTAGCGACTATTGGAGGAGGTTCGCTGGACTCTGCTGTGTCATCCTCCAAATTAATTTATGAGGTGTCCTTATGTTTTGGAACAACTACTATTTCAGCCAAGGTTTGTGTGAACTCCGGGGCAGATGGGAATTTTCTGTCTTCTACATTTGCCCAGAGACATGCAGCACCCTTGGTGATGCTTCCCAAGCCCATCAATATCAGGGATGTTAATGGGTCCATAATCATCACTCACATCTCGCACCAGACTGTACCCATTACTTTATCTATTTCTCCCAATCACCGCGAGGTTGTCACTTTCTTGATTATCGTGGATGGTTTGGATGAGGTTCTTTTGGGTCTACCATGGCTATGTCTTCATTCTCCTCACATTAACTGGAGAACTGGGGAGATTGTGTAAATGGGGTGCAAACTGTGAGAAACAGTGTCTGTCCACGACAGTTCTGAATGTATCTTCAGCTAATCTCGCAGTTGTCAGCTCTATCGTTACATTATCAGGAGTATGCCGATGTCTTTTCAAAAAAGCCTGCGTAGACTTTACCACCTCAGTGATCATACAACTGCCCCATTGACCTTATGCCCAGCATGGAACCTCCTCATGACAGTGTGGCGCCCTGGACAAGCCAGGACGTCACAGGTACTGCAACAACACACCCCACACCCCGGTTAGGCACATCAGTCCTTGTTGCCTCCCTCCAGGGGCTGATGTCCACACCTGGTGGGGTGGAGCCAAGTGGTTGGCTCCACCCACCGAGGAGTTCACAGTCTTGGAGGCGGGAAAAGAAGTCAGAGAGTAGAGTGCAGTGAGGGAAAGCGAAAGGAGAGGAGTGAAGTGGTAGTGGAGCAGACTGACCGTGTCCGGGTACGTGGCCCGGGCACCTAAGAGCAAGGTTGGCAGACGGTGGTGACCGTCTGCAGGCGAGGCCGATTGACGCACAACCATAAGGACCGGGGATGGGCGGTAGCCCGCCGGTACCGGACCGGGGAGCGAAGAGAAGTCAGCACCACTCGGCAGGGCCTACGGACCCCGACCAGGCTCGGAGTCGCCGTTAAACCGGTCAAATCCGTCAGCGACGGGAACCTCCGGGGTTTCCCAGCAGCAAAGACCCTACTGAAGGCAACCGCTCAACCGTGAAGGGAAATACAGCTACCGCCACAGCTAGAGTTCCCAGGGCCAGAGCCTGCGGGCAAAACGGGGCTCCTCTGGCAAATACACCGCTGGGGAGCGGGATACCGGTGGGAAGCCATCGGAACCGACAACACAACACAGGTGCAGGGAGAGACAGTCACCGCCAACCTACCGGGAGTGACCATCGCAGCCGGCTGCGGTACCCGTCCATCCAGCCGTTTGTTTTACCAGAGACTCCGTATACGTCATTGGCTGAGTGAGTACCACTGTGCGGTCTGGCACTGCGCTGCCCCCACGACCCTGCACCTCACCAAACCCCGCCATCCACCTTACAGTCCCCATCACCGGGCCCCGGGACCACCAAAAACCCCTTCCCACGGAGGGGAGAGAAACATCTCGGCTGCTCCCTGTCATAGCTCCCGGGATCCCCGTCCAGAGCAGCGGTGGTGTCCCAACCTCACCACAAACCGTGGGTGGCGTCACGGACTGACTTCCCAAACCCAAAAATTATCCCCTTTCACTCACGGGCGAGGAGCACCGCTCGAGTCACCGAGCAGCAACAGCAGCAGCGCCGGACCCGAGCGTGGTGAGCGCAGCGCCCTCCCTGCCCACGACAACTTGGCGTCACGAACAGGATCGGACCCCTCTACTTACCAGTAGAAGTGCGCCTTGTGTCCCGCCGGAGGTGTCCGGCCGAAAATTTTCAGAAGCCGCCATCTTGGGCGCGAAAAGTTCCCCGCTCGAGCGTCTTCCCGAGCAGTGGAGGCGCGAAAGCCGAAGCTCCGCCCCTGAAGAGGAGGTGCCAGAAAGAAACCAAGGAGGGACGGATGGCGTCTGGCCGCATGTAAGCCGCGGCTATAAAAGCAGGGACGCCAGGACTCTGCGGCCATCTTTGGTTCCTGGAAGAGGCCGCTGCAACGATGCACCATCCGACCAGCAACACCGTAGTCCCCGCGCCTGGTACCGCGGCGTGGGTGGAAGCCTGGACCGTCCAGCTAAGCAGCCATCTGCAGGTCCGTGTGCAGCTCCTCCTGGAGGAGTGGGAGGCCGACATGGCGGACGTGGTGGCGACTATGCGGAGACTCGAAGTGGAGGAAGAGATGGAGAGGCGGGAAAGCGTCCCAAGCCCCTGTAGTCCGAAGGGATCGGCTGTAGCGGCTGAGGGGCCCGGCCTGCGCCCACTCACCCTGCTTCCTTCCCCGCTACCCGTATTAGTTGCTACCACCCCGCCACTAGGCCCGCTACCTGCCCAACTGGTAGCGGTACTCTGCCCATCCGCCCAAGCGGACCGACCTGCAGTCGAAGCCCATAACAGTCTTGAACCGCTCCCCTGGAAGCTGCCGAAGACCGAGCCCGTCGGCGGAGATGTACCGGAGGCACATGCAGTGACCGTGCCTGGTCCCGTACCGACTCCGGTAGCCAGTCCCGTACAGGAGGAGGCGGAGGTCAAGTGGGAGAGGAACCCTGTACCCATCCCCCACGCCTCGACTGAGGCTGCGCCGGGTCGTTGCTGTGAGGCAGCACCCCAGGCCATGACACCGCGGGATCCTCCACAGAGGGCGCCAGTGGTAGGCAGCGTGGTTGAAGTCTCGCGGGGCCCGACCCACGCGCAGGGGCAAGTAGTAGCCCCTTACTGGGACAGGGAACCGACCCCGCTGGGCCGAGAAATTGCGGAGAGGGAGAGGCTGAGAGCTGAGATGATAGCCCGCACCATCAGAGAAAAAGAGAGCCTCCGCAGAGCCACCTTCCAGGTACGGGGCCCGATCCATGAGGGGCAAGTGAGGAGATTCAATGTCCGTCGGGGATACGGGTTTATCTTTGAGCTGGGCCTGGAGGCCGAAGTTTTTGTGGCCCGCCGGGACGTCAATGCCCACTTACCGGAGAACCACCCGGACCGTAACCTGCTCCCAGGGGACCTGGTACAATACACGCGGCACTGTGGAGAGAGGGGCTGGTTTGCCCTGAACGCCAAATTAAGGGGCAGTCAGGAGGCCCAAGCACCGGCCCAGCCCCCTCCTCCGGCCGCTGTGGTGGACCAGCAGTGATGTCAGCGGTCCCTCCGCCGCAAGTTGTCCCCGTTGGGATCACCAGTACCGTTAAGTAACCGAATGATAAGATTAAATCAACCGAAGATGTTATCCGATTTGCAACCGTGATTGAACTGGCCGTTTCCAGCAACTAGTCTCCGTTGGGACTTTCTGCACTGTTTGCGTAAGGAACTGCTTACGGACACGCCCGAGAACTTGCAGGGCAACCACAAACTTGTGGCATGTAAATAATTGTTGGCATACATCCGTTACCGCCTCCGGCGAGGCAGATTGGAGGAAGGGCCCGCAGTGGAGTAGGCTGGGGCCCGGCCACCACCTTGACCGGTGGCCATCCTCCGGGGGTCAGGGGTTCCCCATGGACGTGGGTCCCCTGAAAGGGACCGTAAACGCTCGGGCAGCTTGGTAATGGACTGGGTTTAGGGGTGCTGCCCACTTCTTAGGGGCAGCATCAGGGCCAGGTTGTTTGGGCGGGAGAGAGCAGAAGCCGTTGCCGTTAATAAAAATGTATTTTAGTAACGTTAAAAGGAAGTGCCTTCCGTTAAGGGAAAAGTTATAACATGCTTATGTTGAATGTTTTATATGTTTTCCCCTTTTTCAACAGTTACAAAATAAAACCGGTGATGGACGGGCAGCCCGCAGACGGTCTGCGTTTAACCAAGGGGGAATGTGGCGCCCTGGACAAGCCAGGACGTCACAGGTACTGCAACAACACACCCCACACCCCGGTTAGGCACATCAGTCACACACACAAATCCTTGTTGCCTCCCTCCAGGGGCTGATGTCCACACCAGGTGGGGTGAATCCAGGTGGTTGGCTCCACCCACCGAGGAGTTCACAGTCCTGGAGGCGGGAAAAGAAGTCAGAGAGTAGAGTGCAGTGAGAGAAATCGAAAGGAGAGGAGTGAAGTGGTAGTGGAGCAGACTGACCGTGTCCGGGTACGTGGCCCGGGCACCTAGGAGCAAGGTTGGCAGACGGTGGTGACCGTCTGCAGGCGAGGCCGATTGACGCACAACCGTAAGGACCGGGGATGGGCGGTGGCCCGCCGGTACCGGACCGGGGAGCGAAGAGAATCCAGCACCACTCAGCAGGGCCTACGGACCCCGACCAGGCTCGGAGTCGCCGTTAAACTGGTCAAATCCGTCAGCGACGGGAACCTCCGGGGTTTCCCAGCAGCAAAGACCCGACTGAAGGCAACCGCTCAACCGTGAAGGGAAATACAGCTACCGCCACAGCTAGAGTTCCCAGGGCCAGAGCCTGCGGGCAAAAAGGGGCTCCTCTGGCAAATACACCGCTGGGGAGCGGGTTACCGGTGGGAAGCCATCGGAGCCGACAACACAACACAGGTGCAGGGAGAGACAGTCACCGCCAACCTACCGGGAGTGACCATCGCAGCCGGCTGCGAGACCCGTCCATCCAGCCGTTTGTTTTACCAGAGACTCCGTATACGTTATTGGCTGAGTGAGTACTACCGTGCCATCTGGCACCGCACTGCCCCCGCGACCCTGCACCTCACCAAACCCCGCCATCCACCTTAAAGTCCCCATCACCGGGCCCCGGGACCACCAAAACCCCCTTCCCACGGAGGGGAGAGAAACATCTCGGCTGCTCCCTGTCATCGCTCCCGGGATCCCCGTCCAGAGCAGCGGTGGTGTCCCAACCTCACCACAAACCGTGGGTGGCGTCACGGACTAACTTCCCAAACCCAAAAATTATCCCCTTTCACTCACGGGCGAGGAGCACCGCTCGAGTCCCCGGATCCGGCCCACCGCTCGAGCCACCGAGCAGCAGCAGCAGCGCCGGACCCGAGCGTGGTGAGCGCACCGCCCTCCCAGCCCGCGACAGCAGGGTTTATCCTCTGTCAGTACCTGAAACTCAGGCCATGTCGGATTATATTAAAGAAAATCTGGCATGGTGTTTTATAAGGAAGTCGGTTTCTCCAGCTGCGGCGGACTTCTTTTTCGTTCAGAACAAGGAGGGTGATTTGCGCCCTTGTATTGATTACAGGGGTTTAAACACAATCACAATAAAGAATAAATATCCCTTGCCTTTGATCTCAGAACTCTTCGATGGATTATGTGGGGCTACTGTCTTTACAAAACTGGACCTGCGAAAGGTACACTATATAATCTGGTGGGTATCTGAGAGGGTGATGAGTAAAAGACGGCCTTTAACACCTGTGACGGCCACTACGAGTACCTCGTCATGCCTTTCAGATTGTTCTATACCCCTGCAATATTCCAGGTTTTTGTAAATGACATTCTGGGATTTACTGTTGTCATCGGTTGTGGTGTATCTTGATGACATCCTAATTTTTTTTCTCCCGATCTCTCTACACATCGAGAGGATGTTCGAAGGGTGTTCGAACGTTTATGAGCTAATTCTCTGTATCGTATATTGGAGAAATGCATCTTCGAATGAAATTCCCTACTGCTCTTGGGTTACATTGTGTCCAGTTCTGGATTGGCAATAGATCCCACCCAACTAGAGGCAGTGCAAAACTGGCAGAAACCACATTCCTTTAAAGCGGTGCAGCACTTTTTGGGATTTATCAACTATTACTGACAGTTTGTTCCGCACTTTTCCACTCTGGTGGCTCCTCTAGTAGCCCTTACCAAAAAGGGTGTCAATCCAAAGCTATGGACAAAGGAGGTTTCTGAGGCTTTTTGGGCTGTTAAGTTACACTTTTCAAATCTTCCATCCTGCATCAACCGGATATCGATAAGCCCTTTATCCTGGACGTGGATGCGTCTTCTGTAGGGGCAGGAGCAGTTCTATCTCAAAAGAATGCTCAGGGCCGCAAAAGGCAATGCTTTTTCTTTTCAAAGACTTTTTTGTCCACTGAAAGGAATTACACCATTGGAGACAAGGAGTTGTTGGCCATCAAAATGGCTTTTTCCGAGTGGCGAAATTTGGTCGCAGGGGTGAAACATCCTTTTGTGGTTTACTCGGACCACAAAAACCTCCTTTATTTACAGACAGCCCAGCGCCTGAATCCCTGACAGGCCAGGTAGTCTCTTTTATTTTCGAGGTTCAATTTCACCATTCATTTCCTTTCGTGTGATAAGAATCTTCGTGCGGATGCGTTATCCCACTCAATGGATTCTTCTGAAAGAGATGACGAACCTCGACTCATAGTTCCTCCGGAGAGTCTGCGGACGGTAGCTCCGGTTGCTCTGGAACAAATTCCCCAAGGCAAGACCTTTGTGCCTCTGTATTGCATATATAAAAATGGCTATTTTTGAGCACATACATTGTTATACTATAACATATTGTTTAATCAGACAAAGTGTACATGGTTACAAAATCTTGTGTATCCTTAAGGGTTTCTGTGTGTTTGTCTTGAATATACAGACAGACAATATACCATTGTAAGAGAATCCTTATGATTTACTTTAGTTCAACAATCTGATGTTTTATGGGTTTGCTATATACACAGACAGACAATATATCCATTTACCTAGCTCAAATACCTGATGTGTATTCTTGGGAGATTTGAATGCTGTGGGTTTATTACCCCATTGTCTGATGTGTGGTGTATCTTTGATTCATCTATGCCCAATGACTGGCCATCAAAGGGCATGGATCAATAAGACTACAACACATTAACTTTAAGGCTTGTAATATTGTTCAAGCCTCTATTTAAGATCAGATAAAGTATAGCACAGACAGAAGCTCGTGTTTCCTGTACCGAGACGTCCGGTCAGTGTTGGGATTTCCAGGAGTTCTCTGTCCTTGGTGTGCTTCTCTGATTCTTAATGTTCCAGGCAGATGATGTTCAAAACTCCTTGGTGATGTAAGTATTTAACTGTACTTAACCTTTGTATGTTCAATATACAAAAGTGTACGCAATATCATACTTTTCCTTTAAGTTTGTATTTCATATTAACCTTTATAATAAAATTACTTATTTGCCTTCTTTAAAGCCGTATCTGAACCTTAGTGCTAAAAATATAGCAAAACATTTGGCTGTGAGGGAAGGGTTAACCTTTTTGGACTGGTTAGGAAAATAGAAAAATAATAGAAAAATAATAGAAATTCATTCTCCCATGCAAGAGCAAAACCAGACTTATTTACATGATAAACTGAGACCAAACTCAAGGACGCAGAATGTTTTGACTTAGAGACGACTGAAAAACATCTTGTTATGGAAGAAGAAACGTCATAGACTGTTATGGGAGTATAAGTCATTATGTTAATTTTTCTTGCTCGAAAAATATGTAATTCACGCCCTTAATGAATGTAGATTAATGAATATGTATGTTGCATAGTTACGCCCTAATCAACTTTGTATAACTTTGTAATGTAAACAAAAACAATACAGTTCAATTTCGGAGCCACACATCTCCAGTCTTATGTGTATAACAGCGTTTGCTTGTTTTCATTGAGAGCTGGAATAGCCGAGGGGGGGTCACCAGTACCCTCTCTGCATTCGGACATCGCTGGCTATCAGGCAAATACCTGCCACCCTTGAGGAGTTGATAACGCTCTCTAATAGCATAGATCTGCGGTATTCTGAACACAGGTTAGAGCATGAGAACATCAAACCTTGGGTACGCCTGGTGCCCAATTTTGCCAACCCTGTAGTTAAGTTGTAATCTCATGAACTTGAGTCAGAGAACATGGACATCACCAGGACGAACTCTAAAGGCCCCGTTACACGCTACGATTTATCTGACGATATGTCGTCGGGGTCACGGTTTTCGTGACGCACTTCCGTCATCGTTAGCGACGTCGTTGCGTGTGACACCTACGTGCGACTCCGAACGATCGCAAATAGGTTGAAGATTGTTAACACGTCATTGAGTTTCAAAATATTGTTCATCGTTTTGAACACAGCAGATATATTGCTACGTTTGACACCCTGCCAACGACGAATAACATCCACACGACCGCCTTGGTCAAACAATATATCGCTGAACGATGTTGCGTCGTTTGTGAGATGTGTACGTGTGACCGCTACTAAACGACCTATGTGCGATCTTGGCAAATTGTAACTACGATCTGGGCATGTCACATCGCTACTGAGATCGTCAGATAAATAATAGCGTGTAGCGGGGCCTTTAGTCCATTCGTTCCAGGCCTGTCTGCTTTTGATGCAGAGAAGTTGGTCATTACGCCAACAAGTGTCCTAAGCAGTCAGGGAAATGAGCACGTCTAGCGACTATTGGAGGAGGTTCGCTGGACTCTGCTGTGTCATCCTCCAAATTAATTTATGAGGTGTCCTTATGTTTTGGAACAACTACTATTTCAGCCAAGGTTTGTGTGAACTCCGGGGCAGATGGGAATTTTCTGTCTTCTACATTTGCCCAGAGACATGCAGCACCCTTGGTGATGCTTCCCAAGCCCATCAATATCAGGGATGTTAATGGGTCCATAATCATCACTCACATCTCGCACCAGACTGTACCCATTACTTTATCTATTTCTCCCAATCACCGCGAGGTTGTCACTTTCTTGATTATCGTGGATGGTTTGGATGAGGTTCTTTTGGGTCTACCATGGCTATGTCTTCATTCTCCTCACATTAACTGGAGAACTGGGGAGATTGTGTAAATGGGGTGCAAACTGTGAGAAACAGTGTCTGTCCACGACAGTTCTGAATGTATCTTCAGCTAATCTCGCAGTTGTCAGCTCTATCGTTACATTATCAGGAGTATGCCGATGTCTTTTCAAAAAAGCCTGCGTAGACTTTACCACCTCAGTGATCATACAACTGCCCCATTGACCTTATGCCCAGCATGGAACCTCCTCATGACAGTGTGGCGCCCTGGACAAGCCAGGACGTCACAGGTACTGCAACAACACACCCCACACCCCGGTTAGGCACATCAGTCCTTGTTGCCTCCCTCCAGGGGCTGATGTCCACACCTGGTGGGGTGGAGCCAAGTGGTTGGCTCCACCCACCGAGGAGTTCACAGTCTTGGAGGCGGGAAAAGAAGTCAGAGAGTAGAGTGCAGTGAGGGAAAGCGAAAGGAGAGGAGTGAAGTGGTAGTGGAGCAGACTGACCGTGTCCGGGTACGTGGCCCGGGCACCTAAGAGCAAGGTTGGCAGACGGTGGTGACCGTCTGCAGGCGAGGCCGATTGACGCACAACCATAAGGACCGGGGATGGGCGGTAGCCCGCCGGTACCGGACCGGGGAGCGAAGAGAAGTCAGCACCACTCGGCAGGGCCTACGGACCCCGACCAGGCTCGGAGTCGCCGTTAAACCGGTCAAATCCGTCAGCGACGGGAACCTCCGGGGTTTCCCAGCAGCAAAGACCCTACTGAAGGCAACCGCTCAACCGTGAAGGGAAATACAGCTACCGCCACAGCTAGAGTTCCCAGGGCCAGAGCCTGCGGGCAAAACGGGGCTCCTCTGGCAAATACACCGCTGGGGAGCGGGATACCGGTGGGAAGCCATCGGAACCGACAACACAACACAGGTGCAGGGAGAGACAGTCACCGCCAACCTACCGGGAGTGACCATCGCAGCCGGCTGCGGTACCCGTCCATCCAGCCGTTTGTTTTACCAGAGACTCCGTATACGTCATTGGCTGAGTGAGTACCACTGTGCGGTCTGGCACTGCGCTGCCCCCACGACCCTGCACCTCACCAAACCCCGCCATCCACCTTACAGTCCCCATCACCGGGCCCCGGGACCACCAAAAACCCCTTCCCACGGAGGGGAGAGAAACATCTCGGCTGCTCCCTGTCATAGCTCCCGGGATCCCCGTCCAGAGCAGCGGTGGTGTCCCAACCTCACCACAAACCGTGGGTGGCGTCACGGACTGACTTCCCAAACCCAAAAATTATCCCCTTTCACTCACGGGCGAGGAGCACCGCTCGAGTCACCGAGCAGCAACAGCAGCAGCGCCGGACCCGAGCGTGGTGAGCGCAGCGCCCTCCCTGCCCACGACAACTTGGCGTCACGAACAGGATCGGACCCCTCTACTTACCAGTAGAAGTGCGCCTTGTGTCCCGCCGGAGGTGTCCGGCCGAAAATTTTCAGAAGCCGCCATCTTGGGCGCGAAAAGTTCCCCGCTCGAGCGTCTTCCCGAGCAGTGGAGGCGCGAAAGCCGAAGCTCCGCCCCTGAAGAGGAGGTGCCAGAAAGAAACCAAGGAGGGACGGATGGCGTCTGGCCGCATGTAAGCCGCGGCTATAAAAGCAGGGACGCCAGGACTCTGCGGCCATCTTTGGTTCCTGGAAGAGGCCGCTGCAACGATGCACCATCCGACCAGCAACACCGTAGTCCCCGCGCCTGGTACCGCGGCGTGGGTGGAAGCCTGGACCGTCCAGCTAAGCAGCCATCTGCAGGTCCGTGTGCAGCTCCTCCTGGAGGAGTGGGAGGCCGACATGGCGGACGTGGTGGCGACTATGCGGAGACTCGAAGTGGAGGAAGAGATGGAGAGGCGGGAAAGCGTCCCAAGCCCCTGTAGTCCGAAGGGATCGGCTGTAGCGGCTGAGGGGCCCGGCCTGCGCCCACTCACCCTGCTTCCTTCCCCGCTACCCGTATTAGTTGCTACCACCCCGCCACTAGGCCCGCTACCTGCCCAACTGGTAGCGGTACTCTGCCCATCCGCCCAAGCGGACCGACCTGCAGTCGAAGCCCATAACAGTCTTGAACCGCTCCCCTGGAAGCTGCCGAAGACCGAGCCCGTCGGCGGAGATGTACCGGAGGCACATGCAGTGACCGTGCCTGGTCCCGTACCGACTCCGGTAGCCAGTCCCGTACAGGAGGAGGCGGAGGTCAAGTGGGAGAGGAACCCTGTACCCATCCCCCACGCCTCGACTGAGGCTGCGCCGGGTCGTTGCTGTGAGGCAGCACCCCAGGCCATGACACCGCGGGATCCTCCACAGAGGGCGCCAGTGGTAGGCAGCGTGGTTGAAGTCTCGCGGGGCCCGACCCACGCGCAGGGGCAAGTAGTAGCCCCTTACTGGGACAGGGAACCGACCCCGCTGGGCCGAGAAATTGCGGAGAGGGAGAGGCTGAGAGCTGAGATGATAGCCCGCACCATCAGAGAAAAAGAGAGCCTCCGCAGAGCCACCTTCCAGGTACGGGGCCCGATCCATGAGGGGCAAGTGAGGAGATTCAATGTCCGTCGGGGATACGGGTTTATCTTTGAGCTGGGCCTGGAGGCCGAAGTTTTTGTGGCCCGCCGGGACGTCAATGCCCACTTACCGGAGAACCACCCGGACCGTAACCTGCTCCCAGGGGACCTGGTACAATACACGCGGCACTGTGGAGAGAGGGGCTGGTTTGCCCTGAACGCCAAATTAAGGGGCAGTCAGGAGGCCCAAGCACCGGCCCAGCCCCCTCCTCCGGCCGCTGTGGTGGACCAGCAGTGATGTCAGCGGTCCCTCCGCCGCAAGTTGTCCCCGTTGGGATCACCAGTACCGTTAAGTAACCGAATGATAAGATTAAATCAACCGAAGATGTTATCCGATTTGCAACCGTGATTGAACTGGCCGTTTCCAGCAACTAGTCTCCGTTGGGACTTTCTGCACTGTTTGCGTAAGGAACTGCTTACGGACACGCCCGAGAACTTGCAGGGCAACCACAAACTTGTGGCATGTAAATAATTGTTGGCATACATCCGTTACCGCCTCCGGCGAGGCAGATTGGAGGAAGGGCCCGCAGTGGAGTAGGCTGGGGCCCGGCCACCACCTTGACCGGTGGCCATCCTCCGGGGGTCAGGGGTTCCCCATGGACGTGGGTCCCCTGAAAGGGACCGTAAACGCTCGGGCAGCTTGGTAATGGACTGGGTTTAGGGGTGCTGCCCACTTCTTAGGGGCAGCATCAGGGCCAGGTTGTTTGGGCGGGAGAGAGCAGAAGCCGTTGCCGTTAATAAAAATGTATTTTAGTAACGTTAAAAGGAAGTGCCTTCCGTTAAGGGAAAAGTTATAACATGCTTATGTTGAATGTTTTATATGTTTTCCCCTTTTTCAACAGTTACAAAATAAAACCGGTGATGGACGGGCAGCCCGCAGACGGTCTGCGTTTAACCAAGGGGGAATGTGGCGCCCTGGACAAGCCAGGACGTCACAGGTACTGCAACAACACACCCCACACCCCGGTTAGGCACATCAGTCACACACACAAATCCTTGTTGCCTCCCTCCAGGGGCTGATGTCCACACCAGGTGGGGTGAATCCAGGTGGTTGGCTCCACCCACCGAGGAGTTCACAGTCCTGGAGGCGGGAAAAGAAGTCAGAGAGTAGAGTGCAGTGAGAGAAATCGAAAGGAGAGGAGTGAAGTGGTAGTGGAGCAGACTGACCGTGTCCGGGTACGTGGCCCGGGCACCTAGGAGCAAGGTTGGCAGACGGTGGTGACCGTCTGCAGGCGAGGCCGATTGACGCACAACCGTAAGGACCGGGGATGGGCGGTGGCCCGCCGGTACCGGACCGGGGAGCGAAGAGAATCCAGCACCACTCAGCAGGGCCTACGGACCCCGACCAGGCTCGGAGTCGCCGTTAAACTGGTCAAATCCGTCAGCGACGGGAACCTCCGGGGTTTCCCAGCAGCAAAGACCCGACTGAAGGCAACCGCTCAACCGTGAAGGGAAATACAGCTACCGCCACAGCTAGAGTTCCCAGGGCCAGAGCCTGCGGGCAAAAAGGGGCTCCTCTGGCAAATACACCGCTGGGGAGCGGGTTACCGGTGGGAAGCCATCGGAGCCGACAACACAACACAGGTGCAGGGAGAGACAGTCACCGCCAACCTACCGGGAGTGACCATCGCAGCCGGCTGCGAGACCCGTCCATCCAGCCGTTTGTTTTACCAGAGACTCCGTATACGTTATTGGCTGAGTGAGTACTACCGTGCCATCTGGCACCGCACTGCCCCCGCGACCCTGCACCTCACCAAACCCCGCCATCCACCTTAAAGTCCCCATCACCGGGCCCCGGGACCACCAAAACCCCCTTCCCACGGAGGGGAGAGAAACATCTCGGCTGCTCCCTGTCATCGCTCCCGGGATCCCCGTCCAGAGCAGCGGTGGTGTCCCAACCTCACCACAAACCGTGGGTGGCGTCACGGACTAACTTCCCAAACCCAAAAATTATCCCCTTTCACTCACGGGCGAGGAGCACCGCTCGAGTCCCCGGATCCGGCCCACCGCTCGAGCCACCGAGCAGCAGCAGCAGCGCCGGACCCGAGCGTGGTGAGCGCACCGCCCTCCCAGCCCGCGACAGCAGGGTTTATCCTCTGTCAGTTCCTGAAACTCAGGCCATGTCGGATTATATTAAAGAAAATCTGGCATGGTGTTTTATAAGGAAGTCGGTTTCTCCAGCTGCGGCGGACTTCTTTTTCGTTCAGAACAAGGAGGGTGATTTGCGCCCTTGTATTGATTACAGGGGTTTAAACACAATCACAATAAAGAATAAATATCCCTTGCCTTTGATCTCAGAACTCTTCGATGGATTATGTGGGGCTACTGTCTTTACAAAACTGGACCTGCGAAAGGTACACTATATAATCTGGTGGGTATCTGAGAGGGTGATGAGTAAAAGACGGCCTTTAACACCTGTGACGGCCACTACGAGTACCTCGTCATGCCTTTCAGATTGTTCTATACCCCTGCAATATTCCAGGTTTTTGTAAATGACATTCTGGGATTTACTGTTGTCATCGGTTGTGGTGTATCTTGATGACATCCTAATTTTTTTTCTCCCGATCTCTCTACACATCGAGAGGATGTTCGAAGGGTGTTCGAACGTTTATGAGCTAATTCTCTGTATCGTATATTGGAGAAATGCATCTTCGAATGAAATTCCCTACTGCTCTTGGGTTACATTGTGTCCAGTTCTGGATTGGCAATAGATCCCACCCAACTAGAGGCAGTGCAAAACTGGCAGAAACCACATTCCTTTAAAGCGGTGCAGCACTTTTTGGGATTTATCAACTATTACTGACAGTTTGTTCCGCACTTTTCCACTCTGGTGGCTCCTCTAGTAGCCCTTACCAAAAAGGGTGTCAATCCAAAGCTATGGACAAAGGAGGTTTCTGAGGCTTTTTGGGCTGTTAAGTTACACTTTTCAAATCTTCCATCCTGCATCAACCGGATATCGATAAGCCCTTTATCCTGGACGTGGATGCGTCTTCTGTAGGGGCAGGAGCAGTTCTATCTCAAAAGAATGCTCAGGGCCGCAAAAGGCAATGCTTTTTCTTTTCAAAGACTTTTTTGTCCACTGAAAGGAATTACACCATTGGAGACAAGGAGTTGTTGGCCATCAAAATGGCTTTTTCCGAGTGGCGAAATTTGGTCGCAGGGGTGAAACATCCTTTTGTGGTTTACTCGGACCACAAAAACCTCCTTTATTTACAGACAGCCCAGCGCCTGAATCCCTGACAGGCCAGGTAGTCTCTTTTATTTTCGAGGTTCAATTTCACCATTCATTTCCTTTCGTGTGATAAGAATCTTCGTGCGGATGCGTTATCCCACTCAATGGATTCTTCTGAAAGAGATGACGAACCTCGACTCATAGTTCCTCCGGAGAGTCTGCGGACGGTAGCTCCGGTTGCTCTGGAACAAATTCCCCAAGGCAAGACCTTTGTGCCTCTGTATTGCATATATAAAAATGGCTATTTTTGAGCACATACATTGTTATACTATAACATATTGTTTAATCAGACAAAGTGTACATGGTTACAAAATCTTGTGTATCCTTAAGGGTTTCTGTGTGTTTGTCTTGAATATACAGACAGACAATATACCATTGTAAGAGAATCCTTATGATTTACTTTAGTTCAACAATCTGATGTTTTATGGGTTTGCTATATACACAGACAGACAATATATCCATTTACCTAGCTCAAATACCTGATGTGTATTCTTGGGAGATTTGAATGCTGTGGGTTTATTACCCCATTGTCTGATGTGTGGTGTATCTTTGATTCATCTATGCCCAATGACTGGCCATCAAAGGGCATGGATCAATAAGACTACAACACATTAACTTTAAGGCTTGTAATATTGTTCAAGCCTCTATTTAAGATCAGATAAAGTATAGCACAGACAGAAGCTCGTGTTTCCTGTACCGAGACGTCCGGTCAGTGTTGGGATTTCCAGGAGTTCTCTGTCCTTGGTGTGCTTCTCTGATTCTTAATGTTCCAGGCAGATGATGTTCAAAACTCCTTGGTGATGTAAGTATTTAACTGTACTTAACCTTTGTATGTTCAATATACAAAAGTGTACGCAATATCATACTTTTCCTTTAAGTTTGTATTTCATATTAACCTTTATAATAAAATTACTTATTTGCCTTCTTTAAAGCCGTATCTGAACCTTAGTGCTAAAAATATAGCAAAACATTTGGCTGTGAGGGAAGGGTTAACCTTTTTGGACTGGTTAGGAAAATAGAAAAATAATAGAAAAATAATAGAAATTCATTCTCCCATGCAAGAGCAAAACCAGACTTATTTACATGATAAACTGAGACCAAACTCAAGGACGCAGAATGTTTTGACTTAGAGACGACTGAAAAACATCTTGTTATGGAAGAAGAAACGTCATAGACTGTTATGGGAGTATAAGTCATTATGTTAATTTTTCTTGCTCGAAAAATATGTAATTCACGCCCTTAATGAATGTAGATTAATGAATATGTATGTTGCATAGTTACGCCCTAATCAACTTTGTATAACTTTGTAATGTAAACAAAAACAATACAGTTCAATTTCGGAGCCACACATCTCCAGTCTTATGTGTATAACAGCGTTTGCTTGTTTTCATTGAGAGCTGGAATAGCCGAGGGGGGGTCACCAGTACCCTCTCTGCATTCGGACATCGCTGGCAACAGCTGTGACTGTTAGGTCAACCTAACATTATCTGGCACCCGAACAGGGACCCGTGTTTGTAATCTCAGGACGCGGTGGATCGTCTTGCCAAGCCGAGGAGGAGGTGACCAGACGTGGGGACCAGAAACACCTGGCCAGGTAAGAGTTGAACCTTATTCTTCTCTTTATGCTCCCCATCTCTGTTCAGTTCCCTCCTCAACGCGCAAAATGGTACACTGTGAGTAGATACTGGGTTATTGGCGGGTTTCTACTGAACTCAGAGAGCTTTGCCAGCTGATGTTTTCTATGCCTTGTTTGGTTGGTTGTTTGTTTGTTTCTCTGTGTTTCTCTGCCTCTCCGTGTGTCGAGTGTCCGCTCTCCTGCGCTTTGCTTCTGTGCTGTTGTCTTTGTTGGTAGTCATAGATCCCATAGATCATTGAGTGTTGAAAGGGAATAGTGTACCTGCTCTGTCCAATGGATGTGATATTCACTGCCCTAGTGTTAGTGGGAATAGCCCTGTTTGCTATTGCCATCGGATATAGAGTGTACCTTTGGTACAAGAAGGGAAACCCAACGCCATTCAACATTCTCAGCCCCCACTGAACAGTTAGGACACCACCTTTCAGTAGGAAGACAGATCAAGAGTCAGTCTCTGGGTACTTCCAGGAAAAGTGGTTCTAGACCTCACCTTAGGTAGGAATACAAAAGGAGTTAGTCTCTGAGTACTTCCAGGATAGGTAGGTTTAGTCCAAAGGATGTTCAAGGGTCTAAAAGCTGAAGAAGATAGACGAAGAAAGGGGCAAGGAATATCAAAAGACAGAAGAGCTGGATGCACCCTGCAACATCTCATTACGTGTTATGGCAAAAGAACAGCCAGTCAGTCCAAGGAAGTTTTTAAGACATTTGGATTGAAGGGGAAGAATCAATTGGACCCCAACAAATGGGACACAATAAGAGCTACTAGAGCAGGAGTGATAGCAGATAAATCATGGACTAAACTAGTCAGAACTCTTTCTGACATGGCAAAAACAGCCCACGATCAAGGTTGGATATACCATGAAGAATCAGACACATGGGAAGAAGCTGGGAAGCAGGCTAATAAGGATCAGCAGCCTCCTCCGTACCTGTCAGCTACTCCTGAAACAATTCCAAAAATAGCAGAATCCCCGGGATGGACCTGCACAAACTGTGGCCAACAAAATCCGGACTGGAGTGAAACATGCCTAGCCTGTGGAGCCCCACAGCACAAGCTTCAAGCCACAGCACCAGTGCCTCTTTATCCCGTAGTGGAAAGAAGAGTCCTGATAGGACCACCTGTTAATCCACAAAACCCAGATGCTCCCAGAGATGCAGTTCCTCGTACGTATGAGGACTACGTACCCTAGACTCCAGCCGAGCAGATGGCTTTCCTGCAAAATGCTCCAGACCCGACTAGAAACCCAGTCAGTTTTTCACGTTACCTGAACCAAATACAGGTCTCCTACAGAAGCACTTGGTTGGACATGGAAGGTTTGTGTAGAGTTAAAATGTCTCCCGAACTGTATGCCAAACTCACTGCCCACCTGACAGGACATGTTCCGGACAATACCCGTAATGTGGAATCGGGCCAAGACTTCATGATGAGACTCAATCTCTTCTGCGCCCAGGAGCAAAGAACTAAGGGCACAATGGGACCAGTGCATCAAGATCCTGTGGAGAATGTCAGCTCATTTTACTACAGATTGATGCAGTCATTCGCAGATGAAAAAAAAAACCAAAAAACTGAGCTGTGACAAATGTTCAATAAACATGCAACATTACAAGCATGTGAATTGCAGCCTCAAGACTAGAAAAAAAACAAGGAGAAAATTGTAGAAAAAATACCCTGACTATAAATAAATAAATTGCAAGTGCTTAATAAACAGGGTACTTAGTATATACATTTTTGCAAAAAGGTAAGAAGCTGTCTCACCTCGTCACGGTGTACCCATCTGAGACAGTCCCTAACCTACTAAAGTTAAAAACATATTCTGTACCTGACTAGTGTCATGTCAAAACTTCAATATGGATGGTAAAGTGGTTAGCTGGGTCCCAGATTAAATACACAGCAAAAAGTGAGAAGCAGGTAATTGTTCAGCCTCAGTATCAGGAGGGCTGCACCCCCAACTTGCATTAAAGCAAGATAACAGACAAAAAAAACAAAAAACTGAGCTGTGACAAATGTTCAATAAACATGCAACATTACAAGCATGTGAATTGCAGCCTCAAGACTAGAAAAAAACAATTTATTTATTTATAGTCAGGGTATTTTTTCTACAATTTTCTCCTTGGTTTTTTTCTAGTCACAGAAGAAGTCCTGTGCACCCTCCAGATGATAGAAGATCAACCAGAATCTGAAGTTACACGTGAAATAAACACGGACCCAATACTTCTACAAGTTCCTGCAAAACTCTGGTCCACATCAAAAACTGACCTCGGCCCACTTCCCGTGTCCCCCGTAAAAGTTTCAGTCAAGCCTGGAATTACACCACCGCAGCTGAGACAATACGCCTTTAATGTTCAACAGGAAGCTTGCCCTGGATTACCAAATAAAAGAATTGCTGAAGTTGGGAGCCCTCAGAATTACTAAGTCTCCTTACAACACTCCGCTGTATCCTGTTAAGAAAAGACAAGTAAAAAAAGGTGACCCAGTCACGTACCGGATGGTACATGATCTGAGGGCAGTGAACTCAATACTGGAGCCCCTCACCCCTGTTGTACCAAATCCACATACGCTGCTCACACAGGTGCCGGCTACATCCACCCATTACACAGTCATAGACCTTGCTAATGCTTTTTTTCTCAGTACCACTGGACCCAGCATGCCAAGATTTCTTTGCATTCACGCACAAGCAAAATCAATATACATGGACACGCCTGCCCCAAGGTAAGCAACATTCTCCTACACTAAATACTCAGGCAATGAGCAATGGACTTCAAGGCTGGAAACCCCCTGAACACTGTCCTTCTTCAGTATGTGGATGATTTACTACTGTGTTGCCCTAGTGAAGAAAAATGTAAAACGGCTTCAATAAGTCTTCTTACCTTTCTGGCAGAAGTAGGATGCAAAGCGAGCAGAGATAAATTCGCAATTCTGCAAAACAAGGGTCACTTTCCTGGGTCATTGCTAGAGTTGAGCGCGGTTCGCGGTTCGAGGTTCTCCAGTTCGCGACTCGAGTGATTTTGGGGGCTGTTCTAGATCAAACTAGAACTCGAGCTTTTTGCTAAAGCTCGATAGTTCTAGATACGTTCGAGAACGGTTCTAGCAGCAAAAAGCAGGGCTTTTTACAGCTACAGTGTGCAGGAGCCATTGCTGGCAGCCTGCCAGAAGCTGGTAACCAAGATAAACATCATTTATCCAAGCAAAGCGCTTTGGTTTGTAACCCGATGTTTATCCTAGTTACGTGCAGGAAGCCCACACTTCCCCGCTCAGCTCACTCCGCCCCCTCCTGCACGCGGCATGTACACACACACACACTCACACTCACACTCACCTGTCCCCAGCCAAGCAGTCCACGACACTGCCGTCCTCAGCGCCACCCACTTCGCACTCCGCCGCCAGCACACATGGCTCCGCACACCTGCACTCTGCACACATGGTCCCGCTCGGCTTACCTGCGGTGATGAAGTCCCGACCTCAGCGCTCTCACTGTCCTCCACGGCCGCCGCTTGTCACATCACCTTCTCTCGCTTCCGACCCGAGACTGACTAGCGGTGACGTCACGGGCGGCTCGCGATACTTGGCTGTGAAGGCGGCGGTTATTGAACTCAGTGACAGGTGCTGTCAGCAGTGCAGGAGATCAGCGCAGGTAATGTACCTCGCTGACAGCAGCACTTGTCATCCCCCTGCAGTGACCTGGGCTGACCCATTGATGTTAGCTCAGGTCACTGCACTGCTCTCCCAGCCAATGGGGAACATCCTGCTCTTCATTGACTGGGACAGTGTGGATCGTCATGGCAACCCCTTGGATTACACCAGACCTGGATTTGTTTTTCTTTCTAATAAATTGGTTAAAGAGGGAATGTATTAGGGAGTGTTTTTTCAAATAAAAATGTGTTTGTCGTCTATTTTTTTTTATTACTGACTGGGTTGGTGATGTCGAGTATCTGATAGACGCCTGACCTCACCAACCCCAGGGCTTGATGCCAGGTGACATTACACATCTGGTATTAACCCCATATATTACCCCGTTTGCCACCGCACCAGGACACGGGATGAGCTGGGGTGAAGCACCAGGATTGGCAGATCTAATGGATGCGCCACTTCTGGGGCGGCTGTGGCCTGCTATTTTTAGGCTGGGGAGAGTCCAATAACCATGGACCTCCCTAGTCTGAGAATATCAGACCCCAGCTGTCTGCTTTACCTTGGCTGGTAATTTTTTTAGGGTGGTAGCTACTTTTTGGAATACCTTATTATTGGTATATTGAAATCTGATCGACCTGGATTAATGCAGCATTTGTTATCGTCAACTTCTGGATATTGTCTATATGGAATAATTTATGAATATTTATACTGTTATATGTATCTAATGGAATGTATTGACTATCCTTTATTATGCTGTATTTATGTAGTATTTCTATTTGGATATTTTTCACTATTGTATGATATGATGGTCCTTTCAGATTGATATACCTATTTTAATTGTAATATTCATTAAATAATAGTATCGTCTATAAAGTTTATGTCAATTATCTGCAGCATTACTGTGTCTTAACTGCATAGCAGCGATGCTTCTTGCAGAGCTTATATTTCTTATCGGTAAGCGGACGCCCAGTACGCATGCGTGCGGTGGTTTCCCTGGCCCTCTCCGGCCGCCGTGTCTCTATGGACGGACGGCATTCCGATCATGTGACTGTATCGGGTGCCGCCCTGACATGACGCGGTGGCCGGCGGGCGTCGGGGATTACCATAGCGACGCATGCGTCACGATGGGAGTTGCCCGCTTCCTGATACATGGGCATCAGTATAAAAGGCTGCAGGCACCATCCTAACACTGCCCCTGGACGAAGGCGTTGCCGAAACGCGCGTAGGGCGTGTTTGGACTTGGTTGACCTCATTTACGTGCAGGTAATTACATTATCATTATCCTTCTTATCTTATCCTTTGGAGATTTATGAGGGTTGGCCGCCACTGACACCTAGTGGTTGGTTTTATTATATGCTATCTCTTTGCAAGTTATACAAGCTCTTATCTATCAGCTACTGACACCTAGTGGTCGGATTGATAATATGTCTCAATCCATCACCACTTACGGCCTCCTGCCTTCATAAATATTGATTTATTACTCCTCTATGATATCATTGTGGTTTTGCACATGAACTCTTACCCTATGGTATATGAACTATATATTTATAAGTATCGTGCGGTGTGAACTAAGGATATTATTGATACCTGCTTCCTATATGGCTTTTGCTTATATGGCGATTGTGTCTATGGTCATCTAGTGTTCCATGATATTGTTTTTATATTGCACCTTGTGGTGTCTATCTCCCTGACCTTATCAATAAAAAATGTATTTGTAATGCACAGGACTTTTGTCGTTTTCTCTCTCCTCTTTTTTCTAATTAGTTATACGATTGTCCTTAGATTGTCCAGAGATATCCACTGATTTATTATTGTAGATATAATTCTAATATAGCATGAATTGAAAAGAATCATGTGGATATATCAATTGCCAATTTTATGTATTTGTCTAACTCTTTCTGTGTCTTGCACAGGCCTCTTGTTGGTTAAAATGGACTATAAAGCTAGGGAAACTACCTGGCTACAGCAAATTGATAAGGTATTTGGTGGATCGTCTGCCACGTTACCGATGAGTGATAATCAGCAAGATTTTGATGCTTTATTTATGGACATTCAGAGAGCTCTGATCAAACGAACCAAACTATGGTGGAACCGCATGTTCCTTGAGAAGTATATCACATTACATCTGATACCAAGAGGGTTACGCATACGGGTTACTCCCAGTTTTCCTGTTGAAGATGAGTCCTTTATTTCACAGTGGGAGGAGGCTTGTAACACCTGTTCGACCACTCTAATGAGGTTGCTTGTGGACCTTAATACTGCTTCTATTGCTAACTTAGACCAACAGTTGGAATTACAACAAGCCAACTTTAAATCCATGTGCCCTGAAGATAAGTTAAATGAATATGAGACATCTATGGGAAAGAAAATTGATAATTTAGTTCAAAAAATCCATGAGACTCAATCCTCTAAAGTAAGAAGAGATCAATCTGACCTTATGCAGAAGAAGATGTATAATTGGAAACAATTCCCTACATTAGCAAAACCAAATGGTGAATTACATTCATCAACCTCTGCTACATCTTTAAGTGACTCCTCTGATGGTCAATCCAACACTAGAGTTACACGGTCTGGGATACGGAGGAATATTACTGGGAATTTTAATTATCGACCCCATAGACGATATCAATCAAAAACTAGGGACGATGATAAATCTAAGGTAATTAATTTAAGCTCTATTAATCTTTCCTCATTTGACTTGTCTTTACTTGCCAGGGGTCTTTCCTTCTCCCCCACCATGGGGTTCAATGAATTTACTGCTATAAAGGACTTACACTTATTCGCACGGTCCCTGATCTTCAAAAAACACTTTTATGATGAGACATTATGTTCTTTGTTTCCATCAGAAAAGGAACAATCGGCCTTGAAAATTCTTGAGGAGTTATCCATTGAGCATTCATCTGGTGAGGGAGGTAAGATCCCGGCCTGTATTGCACCAAGGTCAACTAAATTTCCACCTCTTTCCACATCTACAAATGTAGATTTATTTGTACAAATTGTGTCAAAAGAATTTAAAAAAATTCCTAAAAATATCACCCATGACAACTTATCAATGGGTGAACGGACTCGCTTACGTGAATTACAACAACTAACTGGAGTGGTTATTAAGCCAGCAGATAAAGGTGGTAACGTTGTCGTTTGGCCCACCCCAATGTATGAAAAGGAAGCTTTTCGTCAATTACATAATACAACTTGTTATAAACGGCTTACCTTTAATCCTTTATTGAAATTTAAACAACTACTATCAGATATAATTGGGGTGGGGCTAAATGACAACGTTATCACCGAAAGTCTGGCTACTGCTCTACAGATTAAAGAACCATCTATTTCAACCTTCTATTTGTTGCCGAAACTACATAAAAACATGGAAACACCTCCTGGCCGCCCTATTATATCAGGCTGCGGTAATTATTTGGAAAATGTCAACAAATGGATAGATTTCTATCTTCAGCCAATGGTGGAGTGCCTTCCATCTTTTCTGAGAGATACTGGAGATCTTCTCAGGAAGGTGGACGGCCTACACCTTGGCAAAGATACTCTTATGGTCACTGGAGACATTGAATCTCTTTATACTAGCATTAAACATGTAGACGGTCTACGAGCCACTAAATTCTTTTTAGACACATCTAGTGTATCGAGGTCCACAGGCAATTTCCTCATGTCACTTCTGGAATTCGCATTGATGCATAATTTTTTTACGTTCAAGGGGTCCTTCTACCTACAGCTCCAGGGTACAGCAATGGGCGCATCGTATGCACCATCTTATGCTAATCTGTTCCTGGGGCTGTGGGAGAGGGACCTCCTCCTGTCGGATCGGGAGTCATCGATAGACCGCGTCCTCCTTTGGGCGCGGTATATCGATGACATTTTCCTGATCTGGCAGGGGACTGCTGATGAACTACATCAGTTTATGAGTTATCTTAACACTAATGATTTAAACATTAAAATTACATATCAATGGTCATATGATTTGATTGAGTTTCTAGACGTGACATTAAAGAGGGATGAGCAGGATGTTATACAAACTGATTTATATAGAAAACCATCCGCTGCCAATGTATTACTCCATGCATCCTCTTCTCACCCTAAATTTATGGTGAATGCTATTCCGATTGGGCAATTCTTAAGACTACGGCGTGTATGTTCTACGGACGCCGACTTTGAAAAACAATCAGTGGAACTTATCACCCGTTTTAGACAACGAGGATATAGTAAGAGAATACTTAAACGTGCGTACCATAGAGCGAAGTATTCCACCAGACATGCACTCTTATACTCTCAGAAAAAAGATCGATCAAGTGATGAAATCAGGTTTATTACGAATTTCCACTCTGAATCTGAATCCATGCGGAAATGCCTTGAACGGGCATGGCCTGTTTTACAGGCTGACCCTATCTTGGCAAAAATAATTCCTAATAGACCTCTAATAACATTCCGTAGGTCTAAAAATCTGAAAGACCGCCTAGTTCATAGCCATTATGATGTTGACCCACAGAGGACATTATGGGATATGAATATGAAGATGGTTGGTAAGGGATGTGCCCCTTGCGGAGGCTGTGTTGCATGTCCCAACATTGAAAAATGTAATTCCTTTACAGACTCAACTGGAACAAAAAGTTTTAATATCACAAAAACCATCAATTGTAATACTCGAGGCGTAATTTATTACGCCACCTGTCCCTGTCCTAAAATTTACATTGGGCTAACAACCAGACAGTTAAAGGTCCGTGTAAGGGAACATGTGTTGGGAATTTTAGCGGCACCCGATGTGAGTGACGCATCTACATTAAAAACTATTCCCCGTCACTTTTTGCAACATCACCAGGCGAATGGAGCCCTCTTGAAGGTCCGAGGCATCGACACAGTAGATATGGGTATTAGAGGAGGCAATCTGGGTAAACGGTTGGCCCAGCTTGAGACCAGATGGATATGGATGTTGTCTACACTATGTCCATCTGGTCTCAATGAAAATCTTAGTTTTGCCCCATACCTATGAATTTGTTGATGTATATGCGCGTATACATTTAATTATGTGCACGCGTATGTGTATATATACATGTATATGTATGTGTTGATATATTGTGTCTATATATGTCAATCATCGGTAACTGTGTTGTCCGTATTTTAATTGTTTTTAATTTAATTTTTTTAGGGTGGTAGCTACTTTTTGGAATACCTTATTATTGGTATATTGAAATCTGATCGACCTGGATTAATGCAGCATTTGTTATCGTCAACTTCTGGATATTGTCTATATGGAATAATTTATGAATATTTATACTGTTATATGTATCTAATGGAATGTATTGACTATCCTTTATTATGCTGTATTTATGTAGTATTTCTATTTGGATATTTTTCACTATTGTATGATATGATGGTCCTTTCAGATTGATATACCTATTTTAATTGTAATATTCATTAAATAATAGTATCGTCTATAAAGTTTATGTCAATTATCTGCAGCATTACTGTGTCTTAACTGCATAGCAGCGATGCTTCTTGCAGAGCTTATATTTCTTATCGGTAAGCGGACGCCCAGTACGCATGCGTGCGGTGGTTTCCCTGGCCCTCTCCGGCCGCCGTGTCTCTATGGACGGACGGCATTCCGATCATGTGACTGTATCGGGTGCCGCCCTGACATGACGCGGTGGCCGGCGGGCGTCGGGGATTACCATAGCGACGCATGCGTCACGATGGGAGTTGCCCGCTTCCTGATACATGGGCATCAGTATAAAAGGCTGCAGGCACCATCCTAACACTGCCCCTGGACGAAGGCGTTGCCGAAACGCGCGTAGGGCGTGTTTGGACTTGGTTGACCTCATTTACGTGCAGGTAATTACATTATCATTATCCTTCTTATCTTATCCTTTGGAGATTTATGAGGGTTGGCCGCCACTGACACCTAGTGGTTGGTTTTATTATATGCTATCTCTTTGCAAGTTATACAAGCTCTTATCTATCAGCTACTGACACCTAGTGGTCGGATTGATAATATGTCTCAATCCATCACCACTTACGGCCTCCTGCCTTCATAAATATTGATTTATTACTCCTCTATGATATCATTGTGGTTTTGCACATGAACTCTTACCCTATGGTATATGAACTATATATTTATAAGTATCGTGCGGTGTGAACTAAGGATATTATTGATACCTGCTTCCTATATGGCTTTTGCTTATATGGCGATTGTGTCTATGGTCATCTAGTGTTCCATGATATTGTTTTTATATTGCACCTTGTGGTGTCTATCTCCCTGACCTTATCAATAAAAAATGTATTTGTAATGCACAGGACTTTTGTCGTTTTCTCTCTCCTCTTTTGACTGGGACAGTGTGGATCGTCATGGCAACCCCTTGGATTACACCAGACCTGGATTTGTTTTTCTTTCTAATAAATTGGTTAAAGAGGGAATGTATTAGGGAGTGTTTTTTCAAATAAAAATGTGTTTGTCGTCTATTTTTTTTTATTACTGACTGGGTTGGTGATGTCGAGTATCTGATAGACGCCTGACCTCACCAACCCCAGGGCTTGATGCCAGGTGACATTACACATCTGGTATTAACCCCATATATTACCCCGTTTGCCACCGCACCAGGACACGGGATGAGCTGGGGTGAAGCACCAGGATTGGCAGATCTAATGGATGCGCCACTTCTGGGGCGGCTGTGGCCTGCTATTTTTAGGCTGGGGAGAGTCCAATAACCATGGACCTCCCTAGTCTGAGAATATCAGACCCCAGCTGTCTGCTTTACCTTGGCTGGTGATCCAATTTTGGGGGACCCCTACGTGTTTTTTTTTTTAATTATTTATTTAATTTAAAATAACAGCATGGGCTGCCCTCAGTTTTGGATTACCAGCCAAGGTGAGGCTGCCAGCTGTGGTCTGCAGGCTGCAGCCGTCTGCTTTACCCTAGCTGACTACAAAAATAGGGGGAACCCTACGTCATTTTTTTTTTTCATTTTTTTGGCTAAATACAAAGCTAAATACCCCTTAGTGCCACATGAAAGGCACCAAAGGGTGCAAAATTACAAAATGCAGGAGAGTGGGACATTATGTGTCTTTCTGCCATTATAATGACAGAAAAGACTGATAGGAAGTGCACAAGCACAAGAAAATCACCAGAGCGCTTTACGCTGTGAAAAGCAGTAGAAAATGGCACTGGAGGGAACATGTGACCGCCTCATGTAGGATGAAACTATGGATCCTGGGTAAATTTATGTATTTTCCCTCCTTCAGTTTTTTGCAGTACACAAAAAAAACGGAAGGCACACGGATGACAAACAGATGACATACGGACCGTCTACAGAACGGAAACGGATGCCACACGGATGCACCCGTGAAAAAAAACGGACTGTTTTTTGCAGACCGCAAAAATGGATCTGTCGTATTAATGTAGCCTTATTCTGATCTGCCGTTTATAAACAGCAGGCAGAAATAAGTGAATAACGCCCCCCAGCGTCAGAAAATCTCCGGGGTTTCAGGGCTAGCTGAGACCCTGGAGATCATGATTCAGGACGGTTTTTCCGGTCCCCGCTCACGTGATCACCGGTATACACCGTATACCGATGATCACGTTACAGTAAATGACAGCGCCGGTAAAAAAAATTTTGTCTCCCATCTGGCATGGACAAACATGATAAATCTCCTCCCCGGTCCCCTCCGGTTTCCCTGGTGTCGCCAAAGTGCCCCCCTGATGCCCTCCCAGAAATCCAAGATGGCCGCGCGCACAGCAGCGCGCCGGCCGCATTCACCCTACTCCTCTGATTTCTGTCACATGTGCCATGACACATGCGACAGAAAACTCCTCCCCAGGCCCTGCCAGGTCACCCCCTATAACCCCACCGGTGTTCCCCGGTGTCCCACGGTACCTGTGCAGCGTTGATCCCCCCAGGGCCCTCTCCTTCACAATAGATGCTGCCGCATGCACAGAGCGGCTGTCAGCTCAGCTTCCTGTGTTCAGACAGTGAGTGGTGGTTATGCATCTGTAAGCTAAATGGGCGGCACGGTAGCTCAGTGGTTAGCACTGCAGTCTTGCAGCGCTGAGGTCCTGGTTTCAATTCTCACCAAGGACACCATCTGCAAGGAGTTTGTATGTTCTCCCTGTGTTTGCGTGGGTTTCCTCCGGGTACTCCGGTTTCCTCCCACACTCCAAAGACATACAGCACTATGGAATTAATAATGCTATATAATTGAATAAATTATTATTATTACTGCAATGCCCTGCTCATGAGGTAAGGAACATAATTGATCAGGAGAGCTATATACTACATTTCCAAATGGAGGGATTTGCTTTTATAGTTTCCCTGCTGAACGACTACCAAACATGAGAGTCCGTTATACGCCACAAGAAAACACATCTAAATAGCGAGCTCTGTTGTTAAGTATTCATTCAGCTGGATAACTGGACTTAAAGGGGTATTCCATCTCCAAGATCCTATCCCCAATATATAGTAGGTGGAATAGCAATAATATCAGCAAATACCAATATTTGTAAATGTAGAATAGTTCTCCTGATTAGGCATGCCCTTACCTCATGAGCAGGGCATTGCAGCTTTGGTAGCAACCATTACGACATGGACTCTGCTGCTGTGGACCCGGGGAGAGTGAGTGCAAATTCATTGCACGCACACTCACATGAAGGGTCTGCACTCCTAGAAAATGGGGGATACGTTCCCTGAGTGTCTCCCCCCATATTCTAGACGGCCCAGAGTCGTCGTGGGACCCCTTTATTTTTTTTCTTACAATAAATTGGTGAAAGAGGAAATGTTTTGGGGACTGTTTTTTCAAATAAATTTCTTTTGTCGATTTTTTTTTTGTTAGTACTGACAGTTTATGATGTTGGGTATCTAATAGACGCCATGACATCACAAACTGCTGGGCTTGATCTCAGGTGACTTTACAGTTAGTATCAACCCGATTTATTACCCCGTTTGCCACTGCACCAGGGCACGGGATGAGCTGGGGTGAAGCGCCAGGATTGGCGCATCTAGTGGATGTACCTCGTCTGGGGTGCCTGCGGCCTGCTATTTTTAGGCTGTGAAGGCCCAATAACTATGGACCTTCCCACCCTGAGAATACCAGACCACAGCTGTCCGCTTTACCTTGGCTGGTGATCCAATTTGGGGGGGACCCTACTTTTTTTGTGTAATTATTAATATTTATAAAATAATTATAAAAAAAAAGAGCCTGGGGGGACCTCCACATTGGATCCCCAACCACGGTAAAGCTGCCAGCTGTTTTCAGGCTACAGCCGTCTGCTTTACCCTAGCTGGCTATCAAAAATGGGGGGACCCACCGTCATTTTTTTTTTAACTATTTTTTAAATAGAAAAAATTAATGGGCTTCCCTGTATTTTGATTGCCAACCAAGGTAACGGCAGGCAGATGGGGGTGGCAACCCATAGCTGTCTGCTTTATCTGCGCTGAGAATCAAAAATACCGCGGAGCGCTACGTCTTTTTTTTTAAAGATTTATTTTTAGAGCACTGTGATGTCCAGCAATCAAAATACAGGGAAGCCCATTTTGTTTTTAGTTATTTAAATAAATAATTAAAAACAATATATATGGGCTCCCGCTGCATTTTTTGTATTGCTAGCTAAGGGTAATCCAAGCAGCTACTGGCTACTAACCCCCACTGCTTGGTGTTACCTTCACTGGCAATGGAAAATCCAGGGAAGCATTTTTTATTTTTTTTGCCAAAAAACTACAAAAAAAGGACGTGAGCTTCGCCATATTTTTGTATGCTTGCCAGGTATAGCAGGCAGGTGCTAGAAGAGTTGGATACAGCGTCAGAAGATGGCGCTTCTATGAAAGTGCCATTTTCTGAGGCGGCTGCAGACTGCAATTCACAGCAGTGGGGCCCAGAAAGCTCAGGCCAACCTGTGCTGCAGATTCCAATCCCCAGCTGCCTGCTGTACCTGGCTAGCATACAAAAATATGGCGAAGCCCACATAATTTTTTCAGGGGGCAAAAAACTTCTGCATACAGTCCTGGATGGAGTATGCTGAACCTTGTAGTTCTGCAGCTGCTGTCTGTCTGTATGGAGAAGAGCAGACAGCAGCTGCAGAACTACAAGGCTCAGCATACTCCATCCAGGACTGTATGCAGAAGTTTTTTGCCCACCAAAAAAATGACGTGGGCTTCGCCATATTTTTGTATGCTACGGGCTGCCTCCAACCCCCAGTTGCCTATTTGTACCCGGCTGGGAACCAAAAATATAGGAAAGCCCGTTTTTTTTTAATTATTTCACTTATTTCATGAAATAATTAAAAAACAAATGACGTGGGCTTCGCCCCATTTTTGTGTCCAGCCAGGTACAACTAGGCAGCTGGGGATTGGAATCCACAGCACAGGTTAGCCCGAGGTTTCTGGGCGCCTCTGCTGCGAATTGCAGTCCACAGCCGCCCCAGAAAATGGCGCTGTATCCAACTCTTCCAACAGCCCTGGAGCCAGGTGGCTTGCTGGGTAATCATGAGTTAATACTGGTTTTGTTTTACTAGCCAGTATTAAGCCAGAGATTCTTAATGTCAGGCATGTTTGACCCGGCCATTAAGAATCTCCAATAAAGGGTTAAAAAAAACACCACACAGAGAAAAAATACTTTAATAGAAATAAATACACAGACACATTAGAGACTCCATCTTTATTACCCCCTGTCAGCCCTCCACGATCCATGGTCTTCTGTCTTTCTTGTTCAACAAATGCAGCTCTGCTCCATCACTGCTGCATGGGGGAAGACGCTGCAGCGTGCAGCCTTCACTCTGAGAAATCAGTGCTGCTGGTGGTGACAGACGCGTTACCATAGCAACAGGGCTCCGATCATGTGATTCCCGGAGCCGCGGTTAGCGGTGACGTCACCACTAACTGCGTTGTTATGGCAACGGTGATCTCCGTTAATGACCTGCTGTGTCAGCCGGTCCCTAACAGAACGGTGAGTCGACCGTGTGCTAGAGCATGTCGCCGGTACACGGCGATACACAAATGTGCACCGTGTACCGGAGAGTGCAATGACAGTACCTAGGACAGGACATGACGTCAAAGCCATGTGACCAGTCTGTAGCCAATGAGATAATATCCACGTGACTGGTCTACTCTTCTCTAACTGATCCTGATGCCATTCCAGGAACCCACTCTCTAAAGCCTGGTGACCGGGTCTACCTAAAGAAGCACGTGAGAAAGACCCTTGAGCCACGATTCGAAGGGCCTTTGACTGTCCAGCTGACCACTCCAACCTCCGTCAAACTTGAGGGGAGATCGACATGGGTCCATGCCAGCCACTGCAAGAAGGCCTAATACTACTGATAAGTATTTCTATGTGTACTCCCTTTTTGGGGCCTTCTACACCACGGCAGAATTCATTTGAGACCCATCATGAAGTGTTAGCTGAAAAACTTGAGATCACAGACTGCTGGATATGTACACACGCACCTGTGACAGCCTCTTCCATGCCATACTTAGCCATACCAGTCCCAATAAATGAAGTGTTTCAATGGGGGGCTGTTACAACAGACTATCAGTCAATGACACCAAGTGTTAAGGGGGCTTTACACGCTACGATATCTTTAATGTTTGGTCGCAGGAGTCAAGTTGTTAGTGGCGCACATCCGGCATCATTAATGATATCGCAGCGTGTAATACCAGCGACCTTAGGCGACCTCAAAAATGGTGAAAATCATTCACCATGGAGAGGTCGTCCCAAAGTCAAAAATCGGTAAGGGTTGTTTAGCGTTGTGGCTCATCGCTCATGCGGCAGCACACATCGCTATGTGTGACACCACATGAGCGAGGAACGTCTCCTTACCTGCCGCCGGCCCCAATGAGGAAGGAAGGAGGTGGGCGGGTGTTACGTCCTGCTCATCTCCGCCCCTCTGCTTTGATTGGCCGGCCGCTTAGTGACGTTGCGGTGACGTCGCTGTGATGACGAACGTCCCTCCCCCTTGAAGGAGGGACTGTTCGGCAGTCACAGCGACATCGCCGGCCAGGTAAGTATATGTGACGCTGCGTAGCGATAATGTTCGCTACGGCAGCGATCACAAACAATCACATGCGCGACGGGGGCGGGTACTTACACGGTCGCTATCGCTAGAAATTGCTAGCGATATCGCTACCGTGTAAAGCCCCCTTTACTCTGTGTATTAGTTGCTTATGTAGTGTTCAAGTTGCTAATGGCTTTGTTTTCCCGCTGCTTGAAGCAATGTAGATACAATGATTATTCAGCACTAGAGATGAGCGAACCAGCCGTGGTTCGGCTCGAGTTCGCTTCGTCGAACGGAGGTCTCGTTGGAGTTCAGTTCGGCGAACGTTCGACGAACCGAACTCGAACCAATAGGAAATAATGGGAGGCAATCACAAACACATAAAAACGCATTATAAATGTACACATACAGTTAATAAACATTGCCATAACACTTACCGGTCCCCGCGATCCCTCCTGCACTCTGTCTCCTGCCGCTATTCCATCCGATGATCGCTGAATCCTCCCGGTGACCAGCACTGCCAGCAGTGATGCAGGACCTATCGTGACGTCAAAATAGCCATGTGACCAGTCACGTGGCTATTATCTCATTGGCTACAGACTGGTCACATGGCTTTGACGTCATGTCCTGTCCTAGGTCCTGTCATTGCACTCTCCGGTACACGGTGCACATTTGTGTATCGCCGTGTACCGGCGACATGCTCTAGCACACGGTCGACTCCCCGTTCGGTTAGGGACCGGCTGACACAGCCGGTCATTAACGGAGATCACCGTTGCCATAGCAACGCAGTTAGCGGTGAGCACCATTGCTATGGTAACGCGTCTGTCAGCGTTACCGCTGTTACCGCTAACAGCCAGCAGCACTGATCACTCACGGAGTGAAGGCTGCACGCTGCTTCCCGTGAAGGCTCACGGGAAGTTCTGCAGTTCTGTAGTTCTGCAGCTGCTGTCTGCTCTTCTCCATACAGACAGACAGCAGCTGCAGAACTACAAGGCTCAGCATACTCCATCCAGGAATGTATGCAAAAGTTTTTTGCCCCCTGAAAAAATTATGTGGGCTTCGCCATATTTTTCTATGCTAGCCAGGTACAGCAGGCAGGTACGGCTGCCCCCAACCCCCAGTTGCCTATTTGTACCCGGCTGGAAACCAAAAATAAAGGGAAGCCCTTTTTTATTATTTCATGAATTTCATGAAATAATTAGAAAACAAATGACGTAGGCTTCGCCCCATTTTTGTGTCCAGCCAGGTACAACTAGGCAGCTGGGGATTGGAATCCGCAGCACAGGTTGGCCTGAGCTTTCTGGGCCCCACTGCTGCGAATTGCAGTCTGCAGCCGCCTCAGAAAATGGCACTTTCATAGAAGCGCCATCTTCTGGCGCTGTATCCAACTCTTCCAGCACCTGCCTGCTATACCTGGCTAGCATACAAAAATATGGCGAAGCTCACGTCCTTTTCTTGTAGTTTTTTGGCAAAAAAAATAAAAAATGCTTCCCTGGATTTTCCATTGCCAGTGAAGGCAACACCAAGCAGTGGGGGTTAGTAGCCAGTAGCTGCTTGGATTACCCTTAGCTAGCAATACAAAAAAATGCAGCGGGAGCCCATATATATTTTTTTTAATTATTTATTTAAATAACTAAAAACAAAATGGGCTTCCCTGTATTTTGATTGCTGGACATCACAGTGCTGTAAAAATAAATCTTTAAAAAAAATGACGTAGCGCTCCGCGGTATTTTTGATTCTCAGCGCAGATAAAGCAGACAGCTATGGGTTGCCACCCCCATCTGCCTGCCGTTACCTTGGTTGGCAATGGAAGCCCATTAATTTTTTCTATTTAAAAAATAGTTAAAAAAAATGACGTTGGGTCCCCTCATTTTTGATAGCCAGCTAGGGTAAAGCAGACGGCTGTAGCCTGAAAACCACAGCTGGCAGCTTTACCGTGGTTGGGGATCCAATGTGGAGGTCCCCCCAGGCTCATTTTTTATAATTATTTTATAAATATTAATAATTACACAAAAAAAGTAGGGTCCCCCCCAAATTGGATCACCAGCCAAGGTAAAGCGGACAGCTGTGGTCTGGTATTCTCAGGGTGGGAAGGTCCATAGTTATTGGGCCTTCACAGCCTAAAAATAGCAGGCCGCAGGCACCCCAGACGTGGCGCATCCACTAGATGCGCCAATCCTGGTGCTTCACCCCAGCTCATCCCGTGCCCTGGTGCAGTGGCAAACGGGGTAATAAATCGGGTTGATACTAGCTGTAAAGTCACCTGAGATCAAGCCCAGCAGTTTGTGATGTCATGGCATTTATTAGATACCCAACATCATAAACTGTCAGTACTAACAAAAAAAAAAAAAAAAATCGACAAAAGAAATTTATTTGAAAAAACAGTCCCCAAAACATTTCCTCTTTCACCAATTTATTGTAAGAAAAAAAATAAAGGGGTCCCACGACCACTCTGGACCGTCTAGAATATGGGGGGGAGACACTCAGGGAACGTATCCCCCATTTTCTAGGAGTGCAGACCCTTCATGGGAGGAGTGTGGGTGCAATGAATCTGCACTCACTCTCCCGGGTCCACAGCAGCAGAGTCCATGTCGTAATGGTTGCTACCAAAGCTGCAATGCCCTGCTCATGAGGTAAGGGCATGCCTAATCAGGAGAACTATTCTACATTTCCAAATATTGGTATTTGCTGATATTATTGCTATTCCACCTACTATTTATTGGGGATAGGATCTTGGAGATGGAATACCCCTTTAAGTCCAGTTATCCAGCTGAATGAATACTTAACAGAGCTCGCTATTTAGATGTGTTTTCTTGTGGCGTATAACGGACTCTTATGTTTGGTAGTCGTTCAGCAGGGAAACTATAAAAGCAAATCCCTCCATTTGGAAATGTAGTATATAGCTCTCCTGATCAATTATGTTCCTTACCTCATGAGCAGGGCATTGCAGTAATAATAATTTATTAATTTATATAGCATTATTAATTCCATAGCGCTGTATGTCTTTGGAGTGTGGGAGGAAACCGGAGTACCCGGAGGAAACACGGGGAGAACATACAAACTCCTTGCAGATGGTGTCCTTGGTGAGAATTGAACCCAGGACCTCAGCACTGCAAGACTGCAGTGCTAACCACGGAGCCACCGTGCCGCCCATTTAGCTTACAGATGCATAACCACCACTCACTGTGTCTGAACACAGGAAGCTGAGCTGACAGCCGCTCTGTGCATGCGGCAGCATCTATTGTGAAGGAGAGGGCCGTGGGGGGATCAACACTGCACAGGTACCGTGGGACACCGGGGAACACCGGTGGGGTTATAGGGGGTGACCTGGCAGGGCCTGGGGAGGAGTTTTCTGTCGCATGTGTCATGGCACATGCGGCAGAAATCAGAGGAGTAGGGTGAATGCGGCTGGCGCGCTGCTGTGCGCGCGGCCATCTTGGATTTCTGGGAGGGCATCAGGGGGAGCACTTTGGCGACACCAGGGAAACAGGAGGGGACCGGGGAGGAGATTTATCATGTTTGTTCAAGCCAGATGGGAGATAAATACTTTTTTACTGGCGCTTTCATTTACTGTAACGTGAACATCGGTGTACGGTGTATACCTGTGATCACGTGAGCGGGGACCGGAAAAACCGTCCTGAATCATGATCTCCAGGGTCTCAGCTAGCCCTGAAACCCCGGAGATTTTCTGACGCTGGGGGGCGTTATTCACTTATTTCTGCCTGCTGTTTATAAAATAGCAGATCAGAATAAAGCTACATTAACACGACCGATCCATTTTTGCGGTCTGCAAAAAACAGTCCGTTTTTTTTCACGGGTGCATCCGTGTGGCATCCATTTCCGTTCCATAGACGGTCCGTATGTCATCTGTTTGTCATCCGTGTGCCTTCCGTTTTTTTTGTGTACTGCAAAAAAACTGAAGGAGGGGAAATACATAAATTTACCCAGGATCCATAGCTTCATCCTACATGAGGCGGTCACATGTTCACTCCAGTGCCATTTTCTACTGCTTTTCACAGCGTAGAGCGCTCTGGTGATTTTCTTGTGCTTGTGCACTTCATATCAGTCTTTTCTGTCATTATAATGGCAGAAAGACACATAATGTCCCACTCTCCTGCATTTTGTAATTTTGCACCCTTTGGTGCCTTTCATGTGGCACTAAGGGGTGCTTAGCTTTGTATTTAGCCAAAAAAATGAAAAAAAAAAATGACGTAGGGTTCCCCCTATTTTTGTAGCCAGCTAGGGTAAAACAGACGGCTGCAGCCTGCAGACCACAGCTGGCAGCCTCACCTTGGCTGGTAATCCAAAACTGAGGGCACCCCACGCTGTTATTTTAAATTAAATAAATAATTTAAAAAAAAAAAAAAACGTAGGGGTCCCCCCAAAATTGGATCACCAGCCAAGGTAAAGCAGATAGCTGGAGTCTGATATTCTCAGACTAGGGAGGTCCATGGTTATTGGACTCTCCCCAGCCTAAAAATAGCAGGCCGCAGCCGCCCCAGAAGTGGCACATCCATTAGATCTGCCAATCCTGGTGCTTCGTCCCAGCTCATCCCGTGCCCTGGTGCGGTGGCAAACAGGGTAATATATGGGGTTAATACCATTTGTGTAATGTCACCTGGCATCAAGCCCTGGGGTTGGTGAGGTCAGGCGTCTATCAGATACCCGACATCACCAACCCAGTCAGTAATAAAAAAAATAGACGACAAACACATTTTTATTTGAAAAAACACTCCCCAATACATTCCCTCTTTAACCAATTTATTAGAAAGAAAAACAAATCCAGGTCTGGTGTAATCCAAGGGGTTGCCATGACGATCCACACTGTCCCAGTCAATGAAGAGCAGGATGTTCCCCATTGGCTGGGAGAGCAGTGCAGTGACCTGAGCTAACATCAATGAGTCAGCCCAGGTCACTGCAGGGGATGACAAGTGCTGCTGTCAGCGAGGTACATTACCTGCGCTGATCTCCTGCACTGCTGACAGCACCTGTCACTGAGTTCAATAACCGCCGCCTTCACAGCCAAGTATCGCGAGCCGCCCGTGACGTCACCGCTAGTCAGTCTCGGGTCGGAAGCGAGAGAAGGTGATGTGACAAGCGGCGGCCATGGAGGACAGTGACAGCGCTGAGGTCGGGACTTCATCACCGCAGGTAAGCCGAGCAGGACCATGTGTGCAGAGTGCAGGTGGGCGGAGCCAAGTGTGCTGGCGGCGGAGTGCGAAGTGGGTGGCACTGAGGACGTCAGTGTCGTGGATTGCTTGGCTGGGGACAGGTGAGTGTGAGTGTGTGTTTGTGTGTGTGTGTGTGTACATGCCGCGTGCAGGAGGGGGCGGAGTGAGCTGAGCGGGGAAGTGTGGGCTTCCTGCACGTAACTAGGATAAACATCGGGTTACTAACCAAAGCGCTTTGCTTGGATACCCGATGTTTATCTTGGTTACCAGCTTCTGGCAGGCTGCCAGCGATGGCTCCTGCACACTGTAGCTGTAAAAAGCCCTGCTTTTTGCTGCTAGAACCGTTCTCGAACGTATCTAGAACTATCGAGCTTTAGCAAAAAGCTCGAGTTCTAGTTTGATCTAGAACAGCCCCCAAAATCACTCGAGCCGCGAACTGGAGAACCTCGAACTGCGAACCACGCTCAACTCTGTTCAGCACCCCTATGAAATCACTAATATGGTTTATTTCTCTTCTCTCTACTCCTTCCTCTACAAATCACCTTGGCATATCATGATGAGACTCCCATCGAGAGGCATGCAGGCAGCACTGGGTGTTGGATGTGAGACGACAAACTCCCTGAGCAACCCCGCGGCTCAGAAAGTATCTGGTGGCTAGCCTGCTCGCTCTCTAGTCGACAGCTTCTCGATTGCCCCCTATCCATCACTCACGCCAAAAGGGGGAATTGTGAGGGAAGGGTTAACCTTTTTGGACTGGTTAGAAAAATAATAGAAAAATAATAGAAATTCATTCTCCCATGCAAGAGCAAAACCAGACTTATTTACATGATAAACTGAGACCAAACTCAAGGACGCAGAATGTTTTGACTTAGAGACGACTGAAAAACATCTTGTTATGGAAGAAGAAACGTCATAGACTGTTATGGGAGTATAAGTCATTATGTTAATTTTTCTTGCTCGAAAAATATGTAATTCACGCTCTTAATGAATGTAGATTAAAGAATATGTATGTTGCATAGTTACGCCCTAATCAACTTTGTATAACTTTGTAATGTAAACAAAAACAATACAGTTCAATTTCGGAGCCACACATCTCCAGTCTTATGTGTATAACAGCGTTTGCTTGTTTTCATTGAGAGCTGGAATAGCCGAGGGGGGGGGGGGGGTCACCGGTACCCTCTCTGCATTCGGACATCGCTGGCAACAGCTGTGACTGTTAGGTCAACCTAACATGGCGTAGTCGACGGGATACGCAGAAGGCTCTGATGTTATTTTTGCTAGTGTGATATTGCGTAAAATATGCCTCTTTTTAAGAAAAAAGTGGATGTGAGTGAATGCATTGAGATTCCAGGTTGGGAAAGACTCCATATGATATTTTGGCAACCAAGTGGTCGCACATTGTTGGTTTGAGTGAACCATGGGAAAAATGTTTGAAAAATGCTGAACCTGTAGATGTGGTTGAATGCTTGCAAAAAGTGAAAGTGGAAAAAGGTAAAGAATTGGGTGCTGTTGGTAGGCGTGGATGGATCCTGTTGTCTGCATATAGAAAACAGCATGAAGAAAAGATACATATGGTAACAAAAGTTCAGGAATTAGAGAGACAGTTGTGTAAGGTCCAGACTGCATTGGTCACAGCACAGTGTCAGAATAAGTTGTCAGTGGACAAATGTGATGGATATCAGCATGATGCAGACAGGTCTGCTGTATGTATAGAGCAGTATAAATACAGAAAGAAGAGAGGGAAGGAGAATAGAACGGAAGTAGCTTTGGCCATAGCCAAAGCAGGGACAGAGGGGAACTCAGATGAGTGGAATGGTGATGTACAGAACTCAACTGATTCTGAAAACGTCACCGACCCAGAACAGGAGGATGAACATGTCAGTGGGGAGAAGGAAAGTGATCCTCCTCTTAACCCAATAAGAGTTCATCCTATATATCAGAGACGAGTTGTAGAAACAGGTACAGGTAAACAGAACAGGAATATGGTAGAAGATTGCGGTCAGCTTCATGATCGTTTTTCACAAAGGTCAAATGAACCTTTGATAACTTGGATAGTCAGATTGTGGGAGACGGGGGCTCATGGAGTGCATCTGGATGCTGTGGATGGCCCAAAGTTTGATCAACTCAGCCATGAGCCTGTAGTGAAGGAGGCATTTTGTTCCTTGATAGTTCAGCGACCAGATGTGGTGTGTAGTATGTTGGATGTTGTGGCTATACCATTGCAGCATAAATACCCATCTGAGGCGGACTGGCCGCCTAATAAAAAAACATGGTTTACATTGAAAGATTGTGCTTGGAGATTGAAGGAGGAGGCTATGAAAAATGCTATTTCAGCAAGTACATATGACGATTACATGCAAGTTGCTGTAAGTGTTTCTATTAGAAATTGTATCATTAGAAATGCTCCTCCAGCTTATAAACATGTCATGATGGTATTAATGGTAAATCAGACTGGGAAACCCATCTCCAATACATTGGAGGCGATCCGACAGTTAGGGGGTCTGGGAGAATGGGGTCCCAAACAGAGAGGTCAGCTTAATGTTGAAGAACAGTGTAACAACGTCAAAAGTAGTAAAAATCATAGATCCCGTGTTACCAGGAGAGATATGTTCATGGCCCTGATAAAGCATGGTGTTCCCTGGGATAAAATAGACAGGATTAGTACTGACAAGATGTGGAAATTGTATCAAAAGAGAAAATTGTATCAAAGGAGAAGACTCAATAAAAAGTCAGGGGTTTCGCATAATAAAAAGGTTGCAGCAAAAGATTCTGAATCTCTACAGCAGGGGCACAGCAGGACACGGGGAGAAAGAGGGCCCACTTTCTCATAGTCACCAGCACAGCCAACAGCACCGGGGTTTGAGGATCTTTATGCTGAAGTCAGATGTTTGGTGCAGGAAATCAAAGCCCAGCAGAAGAGGTTGTCATCATCTTCCACCAAGATGTCTTCATCTGAAATGGAAGATAGATGGGGGGAAAAAGATAAGGGTAATATTGAGACCACAGAGGAGATTGCCACCAATACAGAATGTACAGATATATGTAAAGAGATAAGTAATATAAAAGCCATTCCTGCTCATAAACAATACAGAGCCATCCAAATGTTCACAAAGGAGAGACTGGAAACCAGCAGGATCCTTATGTTCAGTCTATTGGAAGGGCAATTATTTTTGCTATTGTTTGGTTGGTCATATATTTACATACCCATGCTGATAATTAATACAGCACAATATACCAATATGGTTGGGTAAATAGTGAGCTTTTTTGGCTTCCAAGTTAGATGTGAATCTTTTAGCATATGGATAATGGACTGGATAAAATTGTGTTTTGTGTATTATTTGAGCTTGTATTCTAATCATGTTTGTGCTTTCTTTTTAGACTGGAGACCAGAGTTTTACATGTTATTAGAGCAATCAGGCTAAAACAATGAAACAAGTAATCATCCCATTGTGATGAATGGGTATTGTATTTACCTAATGGTTGTTGTTTGTTTTATGTGTATGTTCAATCAGGACCACAATAGGCTTGTAAATGCCATCTCAGTATGATGGTCTCATAGTCCAAAGGTCAGATTTGGCCTTAAACTGAACTCAGGTAATTAGAGAAGGGATAGATCAGGATTATTAATTAAGGTAATTCTAATGAATAGTGGAGACAGTGACATGTTAATACAGAAGTGAGATAGAATAGCTCAGTTGCTAGTACTGTCTATTTCTAAAATGTAGATAGTCAGAGGGAGTGCTCCTTCAGTTCTGCAGAGAAGATAAATGATTTGGATCTTCACATCTTATCAATGATTGTGCAAAAATTTGGGTGAAACAATTGAGTGACAAAAGGTATTCCAGAACCTGCTGAAGTCATTGCTCAAGGAGCAGGCAATGTGCTGACAGTTATGAAACAAGACAAGTAGGAATACAGCTCAACTGACAGATGAATATATGTGTATTTTTGTCCCTTTAGATCAAAATCTGGAAATGTTGCATCATTGGTGCCACCATTTGCATGGTTCTACTTCCGTCAGAAGCCATGCAACCTTCAGACCGAAAACAGAGAGACCAACCATGGAAAATGTGGCCTTATTGAAAACCAAACAGAATCTATGGGTTTACCTGGCTCAGCTGATGAATACGAGCCATTTTTGTATAACAAAGACTACCAGTGATGACAATATATGAGAAACTTGTATCGAGGCGCTACTGACCCCTTTACATAAATGAAGACCTAGAAGAAGAAGATGTGACCCAAAACTTCACCTCCAATCTGTATTGTGCCTATATGAACTGCACTGGGGAACATTCTCTAACCGAAGAGATAATTGCCCTAAGGACTCAAAGTGTTACACCAGCTGATCTATCAGATGACTTGTTAAAGCAAAATAGGCAGATGTCAACAATTATAAATACAGAATCAGACAGGCCATAAAGAGATTGCTATTATTTGTGGCTCTCATACAAATAAAAAATACAAACGTATGAACGCAGGAAATAATATGAGATTAACAATATAATGACCATTTCATCATATACACAAAATGTAAAATTGTTAACGAAATCATAGATACAAGGATTATCTATAATAATTGTAGGAACACTCACTGTAGCGGCATATGCTGCTAAAGCAGTAGGCCGATTCTCTTGTTTGGTGGCTACATTTATAAATACCACAAGTAGAGATACATTTATACTAGATTAATTACACTACACAAGATGGTAGATGGTGGGAATGGGTATTTTCTTAGTTACCTGATTTTTGGATATATGCATTATATATTAGGAGTAATTTTTGCTATTGTGCATGCATTGCTTTTTGTTGTTGTATCATTCGCTTAAACTATACCGTTAGGGTATGGTACCTGGTATAAATAATGTTTGGCTCAAAAAAGCCAAGGGTGGAATGTATTGCAAATATAAAAATGGCTATTTTTGAGCACATACATTATGTTATACTATAACATATTGTTTAATCAGACAAAGTGTACATGGTTACAAAATCTTGTGTATCCTTAAGGGTTTCTGTGTGTTTGTCTTGAATATACAGACAGACAATATACCATTGTAAGAGAATCCTTATGATTTACTTTAGTTCAACAATCTGATGTTTTATGGGTTTGCTATATACACAGACAGACAATATATCCATTTACCTAGCTCAAATACCTGATGTGTATTCTTGGGAGATTTGAATGCTGTGGGTTTATTACCCCATTGTCTGATGTGTGGTGTATCTTTGATTCATCTATGCCCAATGACTGGCCATCAAAGGGCATGGATCAATAAGACTACAACACATTAACTTTAAGGCTTGTAATATTGTTCAAGCCTCTATTTAAGATCAGATAAAGTATAGCACAGACAGAAGCTCGTGTTTCCTGTACCGAGACGTCCGGTCAGTGTTGGGATTTCCAGGAGTTCTCTGTCCTTGGTGTGCTTCTCTGATTCTTAATGTTCCAGGCAGATGATGTTCAAAACTCCTTGGTGATGTAAGTATTTAACTGTACTTAACCTTTGTATGTTCAATATACAAAAGTGTACGCAATATCATACTTTTCCTTTAAGTTTGTATTTCATATTAACCTTTATAATAAAATTACTTATTTGCCTTCTTTAAAGCCGTATCTGAACCTTAGTGCTAAAAATATAGCAAAACAGCCTCCTACTCTACAAATGGAGGTACTTTCATGGGCACATGCCTCGAAGGTCGGTGGGCACTTTGGTATTAAATGTACTACCGAGTAAAGGACTTAAGCGGGCTTTACACGCTGCGATCTCGCTAGCGAGATCGCAAGCGATCTTACCTGCCCCTGTCGGTTGTGCGACACGGGCAAGTCGCTGCCCTTGTTGCACAACCTCGCTTAACCCCGTCACACGTACTGACCTTCCCTACGCGGCAGGCATGCAATAGAAGCGGAGGGGCGGAGATGAGCGGGACATAAGCATCCCGCCCATCTTCTTCCTTCTGCATTGCCGGTGGCCGCAGGTAAGCTGCAGTTCATCGTTCCCGGGGTGTCACATGGAGCGACGTGTGCTGCCTCGGAACGATGAACAACCGGAGCACAGAAGTGTTACGAGGGGGACTCGGGGAAGCGTGCCAAGATGGGAAATGGACAGCTTCCGCCGGTCAAGGTCCACTGTGCGGTGTAAGGGACCGCCGCTATGGTGGGTGAAGAGTGAGCGGGTTGCTGCTAGCGATCGTCTGGAATGTCACAGACGATCTATGTACAGCGATCTGCCCTAACCCGTGAGGGTTGTATGGCAGGGATCTCACGGCTCGGTGTACCTGTTGCACGGGGAAGCACAGAGGTGCCCACGCACGTGTGCCAGTGGAAGTCACGAGAATATGGCACGAGGGTAGCACAGAGGTGCCCACGCACGTGTGCTTTCAATAACCAGGTGAGTCCGGTGGAGGCTTGAGGAGCTCATCTGGGACAGGAACACGGCCTGTTGAAGGGGATACTGCCGGAGCAGCAAGGCAGGAACACGGCCTGCAAACGAGGTACTGCCTAAGCAGCAAGGGCAAAGCCCACAGAAGACAGTAATGCCTGAGCAGTGGCGTGGCAGCACGCTGCCAGACATCCAAACATAGAAGGACGGTCGCGCACCGCCATGATGGCAGGGGGAGCTTTTAAGGAGGTGTAGCTCCACCCAAGGGTGGGCGCGAGACGGGCGTGAGCCAATCAGGGTTCGTGACGTCCTGGCCCAGCCAGTCAGGATTCAGCACATCACCAGCCTCGTCATGGGGCCGTGTGATATCAGTGAGCGAATCAGAAGACGTCACGTGGAGCACATGCTCATCTTCCTGCCTCTGGGTCATAAAGGCGGGATCCTCGGTTTCACAATGTGCAGAGACATGGGAAGTCTTGCTGCTTCCCTGAGCATCTATTCTTTGCACACTGCGCAACCTCCCAGAGCCTCTGTGATGCTGAGCAGGAGAGCTCGTGGCAGGCAAGGGATGGGAGACCGCTCCATTCCTTGCAAGGGGAGAACCACTAGGTGTCACCCTTCTGCTGAATCTCTGAGGAGGCAACTCCTGCAGACTGCACAGTCTCCCAGACCTTTGGCGCTGCTGAGCAGGAGGGCTCGTGGCAGACAAGGAATGGGGGACCACCTCATTCCTTGCAACAAGAGAGCCACGACGTGTAACACAGAAGGACGTTCGATTTTTTGAAAATGAGCGACGTGTCAATGACCAACAATAAGGTGAGTATTTTTGCTCATTCACAGTCGCTCATTTGTGTTACACGCTACGATATGTCAAACGATGCCGGATGTGTGTCACTAACGACGTGACCCCGACGACATATCGTTAGATATATCGTAGCATGTAAAGCGGCCTTTACTGGTGGCCCCGTTTGGCACAAGACGTGAAAGTGTATGTCCAAGAGTGTGTGTCTTACGTGAGGAATAAATCCTCCCGGCAGAGACCTGCGGGTCTTCTCCATCCCCTGCCAGTGGCCAACTGGCTTTGGGAGATGGTCGGAATGGACTTCATTGTTGATTTGCCCAAGTCCCATACCAACACGGTGATATGGGTAATCTCTGACCATTTCTTCAAGATGGTGCACGTAGTGCCTCTTCCCAGAGTACTATCTTCTTGTATTTTGGCCACACTCTTTATGCGTCACATCTTTTGGCTTCATGGGATGCCCGACAAGACCAGGGTCCCCAGTTCACTACCCATTTCTGGCAAGAATTGTGTAAGCTCCTCAGTATCTAACTAAACTTGACCACCGCCTATCACCCCAAGACAGACGGTCTTGTGGAGCGTACCAATCAATCGCTGGTCACCCAACCATGATGATTGGGTGGTACTGCTTCCTTTGGGCTGAATTTGCCCTCAACAGTGTGTGATGCCCTGGCCTATCAGTTTGTCACAGGGTATTGTGCAATCTGCCCTTCTGTGCAATATCCACCTCCTCCATGGTTACGGGTCCCCAACTTATGGTGTTGCCAAAACCAGCTAATCAAAATCCTAGGAACACTCTGCACCACACCCACCAGACACACCAGTGGACTGCCTGAGTGAAATAGGGTCGCCCACTTGGGGGTTGGTAAGGGAAGGTCAGGAGTGTCAGGAGTAGGTAAGTGTAGTGTTGGAGGTGAAGGAGAGAGGAGGTCAGGAGCCGGGCTCCTTGGAAGTAACTAGGTGGCAGACGGTGGTCTGGGCCTAGTAGGAGCTGGACTCCCGGTCACAGGGGAATGTAATAAGGGGCATGGAACTGTCGAGGAGGACAGCTGGTGGCCTTGTACCCATCACCAGGCTGGGACCAGGGCACGACGGGGTATTTGGACCATAGGTCAGGGAGTAGCTTCAGGCAAAACGGACAATTCACCCGACGAGAACGGAGCCTTCAAGATCTACTCTCCACCCGCTCCAAAATCGGGGTACTAGCGCAACGAGGGGGATAGGACTTTCCAAAAAACAGTCCATGAAATCCCAAGAGTGACCTCTGAGAGCAAGCTCCCACAGTTAGCCACACTGGGGAGCGGGACCTAATTAGTTTTACGCTACCAGCAACTAAGAAGTAGGCAAAGTGCCAGGGAAGAGGACACAGATCATCAGGCAACACCATCAGGGACGGGACCCAAACTAGCTCTCCTCGGCGGCAGCGGTGTCCAGAACTTTGGTTTACCAAGTTGTCGGTGTCAACTTCATGAACTGAGTGAGTACGCAACTGAGCCATTCATCCCCCAACGGCACTTCTTGACTCCATCACCGAGTCCTGGGGCATTCCCCCTACCCGTGGAGGGTCGCAACACCTGACTGCCCCGTCATCACCCCGGGTACTCCCCAATGGCAGCAGTGGTACTCCACCTTACCACACACCATGGGTGACGTCACAAACTCTAAATTCATAATTTCTGTAAATACCCCCTTCATTTGAGTGGCCGCACGACCCCCAGGGTCCAGACGCCCCTCGAGCCACCACGGATCTGGATCCGAGCAGCCCGGCTGCTGACGTGGGGGCGGCACAAATGCGGTCTCTAACTCTACGGGACAGACGCTATTCCTTTTAAATAACAGTCAACACCCGAGAGTTCCTGTTCCCATGCCAGTCTCCTCTGTTGACCCTGGAGTTGAGGACTCGGAAGTGGAAGCTCGTGACATTTGGGACTGCACGCAAGAGGCAATCCTTGCTTCTAATGCGGGCGTCACACGAGACGATCTATCGTGCGATATGTTGGCGGAGTCACGTCGTAAGTGACGCACATCCGACATTGTTTGATATATCATAGCGTGTGACAGCTATGAGCTACGGTGAACGAGCAAAAATACTCACTTTATCATTGCTCGTTGAAACGTCGCTCATTTTCAAAAAGTCGTTTCCGCTTCTCTGCGCCGATTGTTCATCGTACCTGGGGTAGCACACATCGCTCCGTGTAACACCCCGGGACCAATGAGCACAGCATACCTGCGTCCCGCCTGCTATGAGGAAGGAAGGAGGTGGGCGGGATGTTTACGTCCCGCTCATCTCCGCCCCTCCGCCTCTATTGGCCGGCCGCTGTGTGACGTCGCTATGACGCCGAACGTCCCACCCCCTTCAGGAAGTGGATGTTCGCCGCCCACAGCGACGTCGCTCAGCAGGAAAGTGCGTGTGACGGAGATTAATGACTTTGTGCGCCACGGGCAACTAATTGCCCGTGACGCACAAACGACGGGGCGGGTATGATCGCTCGTGCAATCGCACGATAGATCGTATCGTCTGACGCCCGCATAAGGAATGTATGAGGTCTTCAGCCAACGTCCATCGTTGTCCTGCTCAAACTTTTTCCAGGGCGATATGGTATGGCTCTCCACCCACAACATAAAAGTGTGGGTAGAGTCTGCCAAATTCACTCCCCGCTTCTTAGGGCCTTTTAAGGTTCTGGCTCAAATCAACTTTGTTGTTTACCATCTACAGCTTCTATGACACCTAAACATCACCTTCCATGTGTCACTCCTCAAACCCGATCGCCTGACTACGTTTTCTGAACCCCATCATGGTTCAGACTCATCCTTGGACGATTATGAGGTTCAGGCGATTGTTGGGTCTAAGATGGTTCATGGAGAAAAACACCATCTAGTAGACTGGAGGGGTAATGGACAAGAGAACAGGTCATATTCATGCTCCCCAGCTCATAGAAGCCTTTGAGCCCCGAGATGGGAGGGATGTTAGCGGGGGGAATAAAGTTAGGCCTTGGGATGTTTCCCATTCCAAGGCTGAGCAATATGTTAGATGTTGGAATGCTTTCCATCACGAATCTGTGGATTCAGCGGTCTCTCCTTCAGGTTTGGCTGCTAGGATTGCTGCTCAGCTTTGCCATCCATCCCGGCATCTAGCTGGGACCCACAATGTGGAGCCAGTTGCTGGAGGCTCTGCACCTGGGTCCATAAGAAGTCTTACCACGCATGCAAAGCTGAAAAAGGCTTTGTCTTCTAGTTCTAAGTTGGGAAAAGAGCGCATGTCAGTGACGCGGCCACCCGCTATTGGTGGTTCAGCATCAGCAGACCTGATGACAAATGGCGCCGCCTGATTTTCCCACGGGTGACTTTATTGATTATGCGGCCGTGAGTGTTTGGGGCATAGCTTAACCTTTAAAAGATGCAGCCACGCACATGGTGGCGTGCTCTGATCATTCCTCAGTGAGAGGTGCATGTGTAGCACTGAGTGTGTGTCTGACACCATCTTGGTGTCTGTTGCCTGTGCCCAGCCTGGGTACAGACCGCTAGTGTTAGGGCTTAGGCACAGAGGTCCCACTGTGTCTGTCTGTGTGGTGACCAGCAATAAGCTGTAGATACCTAGGGGCATGGCAGACAGGTTAGTGCGGTGCCATTTGTAGGCTGGTGCTGTTAGTGGACCGCCTAGGTAGACACAGCGGAGGGCTAGTTGTACACCAACCGCAACCGGGTTCAGCAAGAGAGTAAAGGCCGCTTTACACGCTACGATATCATGACCGATATCGCTAGAGTGGGTACCCTCCCCCATCGGTTGTGCGACATGGGCAAATCGCTGCCCGTGGCGCACAACATTGCCCAGACTCGTCACACTACTTACGTGCCCAGCGACGTCGCTGTAACCGGCGAAACATCTCCTTTCTAAGGGGGCGGTTCGTTCAGCGTCACAGCGACATCACAGCTGCGTCACTGAACCGCCGCCCAATAGAAGCGGAGGGGCGGAGATGAAAGGGACGAACATCCCGCCCACCTTCTTCCTTCCGCATTGAGGGCGGGAGGCAGGTAAGGAGAGGTTCCTCGGTCCTGCGGTGTCACACGGAGCGATGTGTGCTGCCGCAGGAACGAGGAACAACTTCGTTACTGCTGCAGCAACGATATTAGAGAATGGACCCCCATGTCACCGATGAGCGATTTTGCACGTTTTTGCAATGATGCAAAATCGCTCAAAGTTGTCACACGCAACAGCATCGCTAAAGCGACCGGATGTGCGTCACAAATTCCGTGACCCCAACCAGATCGCTTGAGCAATGTCGCAGCATGTAAAGTGGCCTTTACTCCGCAGTAGGAACCGGTTGTTCAGGCAGGCTACATGAGCAGACACACGTAGTGTGCAGTTATCACACCTCTTAACATTTGTTGTTTTTAGTTAGCGTTCCTTTGTGCTATCAACAGAGGTTGCGGCGACTTAGGGCGGCTTTGCACGTTGCAACATCGCACGTGCGATGTCGGTGGGGTCAAATCGAAAGTGACGCACATCCGGCGTCACTTTCGACATCGTAGTGTGTAAATCCTAGATGATACGATTAACGAGCGCAAAAGCGTCGTTATCGTATCATCGGTGTAGGCTCCGACTTTTTCAAAATTACGCTGCCGCGACAGGTACAATGTTGTTCCTCCTTCCTGCGGCAGCACACATCGCTGTGTATGAAGCCGCAGGAGCAAGGAACATCTCCTACTTGCCGCCGGCGGCTATACGGAAGGAAGAAGGTGGGCGGGATGTTTACATCCTGCTTATCTCCGCCCCTCTGCTTTGATTGGCCGCCTGCCGTGTGACGTCGCTGTGACGTTGTACGACCCGCCCCCTTAGGAAGGAGGCGGGACGCCGGCCAGAGCGACATCGCAGGACAGGTGACTACATGTGAAGCTGGCGTAGCGATAATGTTCGATACGCCAGGAATCACAACATATCGCTGCTGCGACGGGGGTGGAGACTATCGCGTGCGACATTGCAGCATCGGCTTGCGATGTCGCAACGTGCAAAGCCCGCCTTAGTGTTATTTTCCATATTCCTTGTGACGTAACAGGGAATATTGCTGTTCTGCTACACTCAGTGTGTGGAGTAACACACATCTGTGTGAACACCTCTATCGTTATTTTACTTCTGCTTTGCCCAGTGGGTATCTTAACAGCAGTTTATAGCTGCATCATGGACCCCGGGTCTCAGTTGAAGCATTATTATTTGTTATTTGCAACTGGCTCCCATAACATATGTTTTCTCAGTATTAGAAATTAAGCAGAAAAGAAGGATGAAATAGCACACAGCCATTGGGGAATTTTGGTTAGTAAGGATGTGATGTCAGGTCCAGAGAGGTAGATCTGCGTAACATCAACCTAAAGATGATGCTGGAAGTCGTGGGACTCTTTGAGCTGTCCCAGGCAGAAGGTGTAAATGGAGAACAGCAGAGGTCCAAAAACTGAACCTTGGGGGACACCGACAGACAAAATGAATTCTTGCAGGGACTGGTGGACACAGTTCGGGTACAGGCAGGTTCCCTGACAGGAGACAGCCCCAGGGAATCCCAGGACCTTGGCAGCTGGCGCCACAGGACGGACACCAGAGACCAGTACGGATGAGATAGGGGACGGTGCGGACTGGTGCAGGCTATTTCTGGAAAACACAGGCAGGAGGATGAGTACTTGCAGGGACTAGCAGACATAGAACGGGTACAGGCAGGTTCACTGACAGTAGTAGCTGGAAGCAGAAACAGAGTTATTAGACAATATAGCAAGTGCTGGTTGAAGCACAAGACCAGACTAACTAGAAGAACATGCATATCTGGGGGCTGCAGCCTGTAACAGTGGACTTTATCTGTGTTGGTATCAATAAATGGGGGACCCTATGCAATTTTATTTATTTTACACCACTTATATAATAGACCCGCAGACAGGGTCTGTGATTCCAAAACAATTACAGACGCTGTTGTGGCGCCCCAGGACCTGGTCGCCACAACAGCATTGCCCCTCCAAAGGGTTAATGCTGAGCCTTGAGGTAATTGGGGAAATCATTGGCCAGTAGGTACCAACATTCAACGCAGTTTCTCCCTCAGGCCAGCAGAGGGAGCTCTGAACCTGAAGTTCCAGGGAGCATTCCTCAAGCCTGACCTGAGGAAGGAGTTAGTGTTCAGTCTGTGAGGAGAGTCCAGAGAGTGAAGATGCATAGTAGTGCTGTCCTGTGGACTGGGGCCTGGAGCTGGAATAGCTTGGCCCAGTGAAGCAGGATTTGCAGAGAGGCACAGAAGAGACTTAAACATCGGAGTCTGTGGTTGCCAGGGTGTAAAACCCTTCCCTGGTAGCCAAATCCGAAGGGCAGGAGGACTGCAGGTCTCCTGGCCACCCAAAGCAACCTGAAGGTACAGCTACATCACCAGGGCCCGGTGTGGACTCCAGCAGAGGAGCATCAGAGAGGGCCTGCGCAGCCTACCACACAGGGAGAGGGACGTACCACCGGTCCCAGCAGCAAGAGGGCCATTGCTAATTCAGAGTGCAGGGTCCTATGAGAGCAAAGGAAGAACAGGGAGTAGGCCTCATACTCAGCTGGCCAAAAAGAGCACCCCAGTTACTTCCAGGCCGGCTGGAGCCCTCTACCACCTGTAACGGTCTCCCAGGACTAACCGTTTGCACAGTAAAAGAGGAGAAGGTAAAGAGACTTGTTTGTGTCCGGTCCTTTCACCGCCCTGTCGGCCCTGCATTATACCGCAACTACATCGACACTTACAAGCACCAACTGTTGCCCCGGGGCACCGCTCCACCTGTGGGGAGCAGGACCATCCAAGCTGCCATTCCACCAGCCTCGGAGGCCCCATACAGCAGCGGCGGCTTAATAGCCGCAAACCACAGGTGGCGTCACGAATAATACAAACTTTAATCACCCCCAAGTCACCAGCCATATTAATTGACCCCACCAGGGTACGGAGTCGGGCCCAGCCACCCCTGACGATCCCCGGACTAGTCCGGCCCTGCACCGGGTGTCCCATAGCCCTGGGGTGGGCGAGTCAACTTTGGCGTCACGAACAGGATCTCGTGCCCGGACCCACCGGGTACTGTGCGCCTGAAAAGACTGTTTTACTGTTGAAATACTGCCGCCGCCATTACCGCTTGCAAAGTGCGGGAAGAAGGGGGGCGTGCTCGAAAAAGAGCGCGAAGGAAGCGCACCATCAGAGCGGGGGGTGGTTAACCCCGCGCTACCCAGAAGAGATTTGAAAAAAAGAGCGGAGCCTGGTAAGGTCCACTAAGGGGGAAGAAAGATGTCCGACGCCGAGGAAGGGCAGGTGGGTGCTGTAGCCAAGACGTCCAATGCACTCCCAGTCGTCGTCGCCCCAGCCTGTAATGCCGCTCACCATGCCATACCTTCCGGGAGCGGACTGGCTACCGCAGTATTCCGGGGAGTCACATACCCTGAGCGACTTCAGAGAAAGACTGCACAGCTTGTTTAGAGTGTATCCTTTGACTGAGAGCCAGAAGGTGGGCATATTAATGGGGCAGCTAGCTGGCGCGGCCCAGCGTGAAGTGAAGTCCTGGCCTGACACGGATAAAGGGACAGCAACCCAGATACTGGCTAAGTTAAAGAGTACTTTTGACACCCGCACCGCAGCAGAAAGAAAAATGAGATTCTTTGGGTGCAAGCAACGGGCCACAGACAGCATACGGGACTATGCCTTAAACTTGCAGGAGGCCCTGAGAGCAGTTAAACAGGTGGACCCAGAGAGTGTACGGGAAGAAGACAAGCTCCTAACAGAGCAGTTCATAGAAGGGCTCCTGTCAGATGCCCACAGGACCCAGCTGTCCTGCAGAACCCTGCTCTGGACTTTGCAAAGTTTAAGGACCAGGCCATTCGGGTACTGAGGGAATCTACACCAAATGACCCAGTACCCCTCCGGCCGCTTGCTATCACGTACCCGGAGGTAGTGCCTGCAACCCGAGCCACTGCAGGGGCCGAAGCGCAGTCCCTGGATAAAGATCCCACTGCCGAGCTCAGACAACAGGTCCAGGAGCTGACCAAGACTGTGGCTGCCCTTGCAAAGACCGTGCAGTCTCTACAAGTGACCCCATCGCCTGCAAGAATCGAGTTGGCCTCCAGTCCAGATAACGTCCCGTGGATGCGGCAGAGGAGGATTCCCTCGACCCGAGGAAAAGACACAGACCGGTATAATTCAGCTGGACAACCGATCTGCCGCCGCTGCAGCCAGGCGGGCCACTTAGCAAGGCACTGTCCTTTAAATGGGCCGAACCTGGGGCCAGGAGCCAACCCCCAGGTGTAAGGAAGCCCGGCTCAACTCCCAGTCGCAGCAAGTACGTGGGAGGATGACCGGTCCTCCCTATTGTGCTGGATGGGATCCCTTTGAATGCCCTCCTGGATACGGGGTCCCAGGTAACAACCATCCCTTATAAACTGTACAAAAGATATTGGGCTGATTCAGACATTGACCATGGCCCAGATGATGATTTAACAATTGTGGCCAGTAATGGTCAGCCCTTGCCTCAAATTGGGTATAAGGAAGTTACCATTAAAGTGGGGCGGGTAGAATTGCCATGTCAAGGGATGATAATTGTAGATATTGATCGTAAAGAATCTAACCCACTGATAACCATTGGTACAAATGTAATGGAAAATTGTCTTGCCGAAGTGATAATTTTGTTGCAGCAGGCATCTGAAACTGCCAGCTCCGAGCAGCAGCGTGTCCTACAGAGGGAGATCAGAGCCCTGATGAGGAGGCAGCAGGTAGAGCTGGCCGGAGGAGAAATTGGCAGTGTAAGGGTAAGTGACCCTCTCCCCATTGCAATTCCCCCAAAAAGTGAAATGTTGATATGGTGTCGGGCAGCAATAGGCCTCAAGGGTCAAGATTACCAGGCCCTGGTGGAACCTGTGTATTCAGACAGTAGGCCTGGAGTCCTGATAGCCAGAGGGGTAACAGACGTCCGCAAGGGAAGAGTGCCCGTCCGTGTCCTGAATTGTGGGGAGGAGGCGGCCAAATTGCCCCGGTACGCCACTGTAGCAAAACTGTACACTGTCAGTAACAATACCATCAAAGCAGTGGAACCCTTGATCCCGTCCGACCAGGCGGAAGGCAATGGCTCCAAGGGACAGCTGGAGGACTGGTGCCAAAAATTACATGTGGGCACCGACTCCACCCCCTCACACCAAAAGCATGGGGTTTACCGGGTGGTACAGGAATAAGAGCGGGTCTTCAGCAAACACCCCCTAGATTTTGGGCAGGTAAAAGGGGTTAAACATCAAATCCCCACTGGTGACCATCATCCCATTAAAGAGAGATACCGCCCTGTACCCCCAGCACAGTATCAGCGTGCCAAAAAAATGTTACGGGAAATTAAGGAAGCTGGGGTGATCAGAGATAGTTGTAGCCCCTGGGCAGCTCCACTAGTGCTCGTAAAGAAAAAAGATGGTACAATGAGAATGTGCGTAGATTACAGACAAATTAACCGCATTACACATAAAGATGCTTATCCACTACCCAGAATAGAAGAGTCACTAGCAGACTTAAAATCAGCTAACTATTTCTCCACCTTGGATCTCACCAGTGGGTATTGGCAGGTTCCCGTGGCAGAGGCGGACAAGGAGAAGACTGCATTCACGACACCAATGGGCCTCTGCGAGTTCAACTGTATGCCATTCGGGCTCTGCAACGCCCCAGGGACCTTCCAAAGGTTGATGGAGTGCTGCTTGGGCCATTACAACTTTGAAACCGTGCTATTGTACCTGGATGACGTCATAGTCTACTCCAAGACCTATGAAGACCACCTGAGGCACTTAGCAGAAGTGTTCGAGTCCTTGTCAGAGTATGGCCTGAAGATAAAGCCGTCCAAATGTCACCTCTTGAAGCCAAACTGGGTGCACATGAGAAAGGCAGTCGAGAAGTGGTGCAGAGACTGTGGTCCATGTAACCTGAGGCGGAAGGATGATACCAGCCAAAGGTCTCCCCTACAGCCAATTGTCACGAAGCAGCCCCTAGAGTTGGTGGCCCTGGACCACGTGAAACTAACACCAAGCCGGTCAGGCTATATCTACACCCTTACCATAGTGGACCATTACTCTCGTTTCCTGGTAGTAGTGCCTGTGAAAGACCAGACAGCCAGAACAGCAGCTCGAGCATGTCAAGCATACTTTTGTCAGCCTCACGATTATCCTGAAAGGGTACTGACTGATCAAGGCCCTGCATTCGAGGCAGAAGTGTTCCAAGAGTTCTGTAACATGTACGGCTGTAAGAAAATAAGAACAACACCGTACCATCCCCAAACCAATGGATTGTGCGAGAAGATGAACCATGTGGTTATTGATTTGCTCAAGACTAGAGATGAGCGAACCGGTCGTGGTTCGGCTCGAGTTCGGTTCGTTGAACGGAGGTCCAGTTCGAGTTCAGTTCGTCGAACGTTCGACAAACCGAACTCGAACTGCATAGGAAACAATGGCAGGCATTCACAAACACCTAGAAAACACCCTCAAAGGTGTCCAAAAGGTGACAAACAACTCACAACACAACACAAACACATGGGAAAGTGACAAGGACATATACTCATGCGAAAACAAAAGAGCTGGACAAGGAAAAAGAGGAGGAGACACAGATATAGGCATGGCACGCCCTTCTAAAATCATGTAAAACACCGCAAGGTGACTCCAAGCGGAGTCTCCCTTTTTTCCAAAAATTGGGCCACACACACCCATCCCTTCAGTGGCAGCAGTTGTGCCCCAGTTGTACACTTCACAGCTAGATTTGCATCAAGCACATTCAAAAATACGCCATTCTTAACTGTCCCCAGGATGACACCAGGGTAGGTAGCAAAGTCTTTGCTGAACCATGACTTGTTCATCTTGGCTCCTTTTAAAAAACACAGCAAGCAAGGGTTACTCCAAGCGGAGTCTCCCTTTTTTCCAAAAATTGGGCCACACACATACCCACCCCTTCAGTGGCAGCAGTTGTGCCCCAGTTGTAAACAGGATGTTTTGATTTGCATCAAGCACATTCCAAATTCATAAGCATTTACTCTCCCTAGGATGACACAGGGGTACTAAATTCCTTGTGGATCCATGACTTGTTCATTTTGATGAACGTTAGTCTGTCCACATTGTCACTGGACAGACGCGTGCGCTTATCTGTCAGCACACACCCAGCAGCACTGAAGACACGTTCAGAGACAACGCTGGAAGCTGGACACGACAAAGTCTCCAAGGCGCAAGTTGAGAGCTCTGGCCATTTTTCAAGATTTGAAGCCCAAAATGAACAAGGCTCCATTTGCAAAGTCATGGCATCAATGTTCATTTGGAGATACTCCTGTATCATCCTCTCCAGCCGTTGACTATGTGTCAGACTTGTCTCTGGTGGCCTTGCAAAGGAGGGTCTAAAAAAATTATGAAAAGATTCCATAAAATTGCTGTTACCAGCACCAGATACGGTGCTACTGGTATGGGTAGACTGTTGAAGATGACGAGACCGTCCCATGTTTGTCAAGTTACAACTGGGAGATTCACTCCCTGCACCTGCACGGTTGTTTGGTGGAAAAGCCGAGCTAAGATCGAGTAACAGCTTCTGCTGATACTCCTGCATACGTGCGTCCCTTTCTATGGCTGGAATTATGTCACAAAATTTGGACTTGTACCGGGGATCTAATAGTGTGGCAAGCCAGTAGTCATCATCACTTCTAATTTTGACATGATGAGGGTCATGTTGGAGGTAGTGCAGCAAGAAGGCGCTCATGTGTCTTGCGCAGCCATGCGGACCAAGTACACGCTGTGTTTGTGGCATAGAGGTGCTAACTGTTCTTTCTTCCTCTGACATCTCCCCCCAACCTCTTTCAACTGAAATTTGACCAAGGTCTCCCTCATCCGCTGAGTCTTCCATGTCCATGGACAGCTCGTCCTCCATTTCTTCATGTTCTCCTGCACCTTCCTCAACATTTCGCCTGCTACCATGCGCCCTTGTTGATCCCTGTCGCGTTGGTGATGATGAACGTCTGGACCTTGGTGATGTTGTTGTGTCTTGCGCATATGAATCCTCCTGTAGTTCCTCCCCTTCCTGTTGTCCCACCCCCTGACTCCGAATAGTGTTTAGCGTGTGCTCTAGCATGTAAATGACTGGAATTGTCATGCTGATAAAATTTGTTTAAAAAGAACTGAAGTCCTCAGTGGTTGATACCTTTTAATGGCTAACTGAAAAGATGGTAATAATTGCAAGCTTTCGAGACTACTCAGGTTTCTTCATCAGGCATGGTATAACACAAAATCTGAAGAGTCACATATTTATACACAACAGGACATAGAATGGGGCAGTAAAAAAACAAAACAAAAAAAAACAACCAAGTTATATAAAACAGAACTATCACTATGGCAGGGGGGCAAACTGTTGTGGCCATAAATTTTGCTGCAGTTCAGTGTGAAAGTTTTCAAGTCCCAGAGAGATAGGAGACTATGGGAGTATAAACTTATGATGACCTTTGACACATTCAGAGCAGGAATGAATGTGTCTCATGGATTCATGTCTTTTTACATCAGTTAAAAGATGTGCTCCTCTGACCAACCGAGCGCGTCACAGCCCGGACCAGACCCCAATCAGAGGACAATAAAACTTTCACACTGAACTGCAGCAAAATTTATGGCCACAACAGTTTGCCCCCCTGCCATAGTGATAGTTCTGTTTTATATAACTTGGTTGTTTTTTTTTTGTTTTTTTTTTACTGCCCCATTCTATGTCCTGTTGTGTATAAATATGTGACTCTTCAGATTTTGTGTTATACCATGCCTGATGAAGAGACCTGAGTAGTCTTGAAAGTTTGCAATTATTACCATCTTTTCAGTTAGCCATTAAAAAGGTATCAACCACTGAGGACTTCAGTTCTTTTAAACAAATTTTTTTATCTCTACTGGCTAACACGGTACAAAGATATATTTTACTTGCATGCTGATAATGGCATTGTCAGCGCTAAACATATTCGTCGCCATGTCGAAACTGTGCAGAAGGGTGCATAGGTCCTTGATCTGAGACCACTCCATCAGGGTGATCTGCCCCACCTCTGCATCTCGTTGGCCCAGGCTATAAGTCATGACGTATTGCACCAGGGCTCGGCGGTGCTGCAACAGTCGCTGTAACATGTGAAGAGTCGAATTCCAGCGTGTCGGCACATCGCATTTCAGGCTTTATTTGTCCACATCTGAAGGACAGAGATCTGGCTGCCGTGTGTAGACGGTGTTGAGTAGGGTGTCCCTGGAAAAATGCAGCTTTGTGAGGAAAGTGCAGGCGTAGACATGATGTCGCCTTCATCCAACGTTGGTGCTATCGATGTCTGAGAGAGCCGTACACATGTGACGCCCTGGACAAGCCAGGGGTCACAGGTAATGACATCACCACACCCCACACCCCGGTTAGGCACATCAAAGCTAGACCCAAAAATCCTTGTTGCCTTCCTCCAGGGGCTGATGTTCACACCAGGGGGTGGGCCAGGCGGTTGGCCCCGCCCACCGAGATCACAGTCCTGGAGGCGGGAAAAGAGACCAGATTAGTTTTTGGATGTGAGAGTGTGAGGAGTAAAGTGGTAGTAGAGCAACTATCAGAGCGTCCGGGTGTGTGCCCCGGACAGAGACAGCAAGGTTAGCAGACAACGGTGACCGTCTGCAGGAGTGGCCTATCGTAGTTGCCGTAAGGGACGTGGACGGGCGGTGGCCCGGCGGTACCGGACCGGTACACAAGGAGAAGCCAGCACCATTGGCAGGGGCCTTTCGGATCCCGGCAAGGATTCGAGTCGCCGTGAATTTGCCAAATCCGTCAGTTAAGGGGACCTCCGGGTTTCAAACAACTAAGTCCCGATTGAAGGCAACAGTCCAACCGTATGAGAGAGACACCGCCACCGCCAGGGCACCAGTTTCTCAGGGCCAGCGCCTGCGGGCAAAGATGGGCTCCTTAGGCCCATATCCAAGCCGGGGAGCGGGTTACCGGTGGGAACCCATTGGAACCAACAGAAGTACTAGGTGCAGGGAAAGAGACAGTCACAGTTAACTACCGGGGAAAAGCAACAGCAGCCGTCCGTGGGAACCGTCTTTCCAGCCGTGTGTTTTACCAAGAACTGTGTCATCGTCTCAGGCTGAGTGAGTACCACCGTGCCGTGCGGCACAGCGCTGCCCCCGCGACCCTGCACCTCACTAGGCCCCGCACCCGTCCTGCCATCACCCATCCTCCACCCCATCACTGGGCCCCGGGACAACTAACCCCTACCCACGGAGGGGAGAACTAACATCTCAGCTGCTCCCTGTCACCGCTCCCGGGATACCCATACAGAGCAGCGGTGGTGTTACCAAAATTCACCACAACTGTGGGTGGAGTCACGGAAAATAACCAAATTCCTTCCCCCACCACCAATTCACCCCTTTCACTCACGGGCGAGGAACGCCGCTCGAGTCCCCGGGATCCGGCACACCGCTCGAGCCACCACCGAGCAGCGGCAGCAGCAGCGGCCGGACCCGAGCGGTGGGAGAGCGCGGCGTCCCCTCCTCCGCCCGCGACAACTTGGCGTCACGAACAGGATCTTACCGCTCTGCCGTTTGGTAGAGGTGCGCCTTGTTACCGCCGGAGGTGTCCGGCCAGAAAATTTCAGAAACCGCCATCTTTGGCGCGAAAAGTTCCCGCTCGAGCGTCTCCTCGAGTAGTGGAGGCGCGAAGGCCAAAACCCCGCCCCGATAGAGGAGGAGCCGGGAAGAGGCTAATGGAGACAGAATGGCGGCTGGTCGCATGTGAGCAGGGACGCCAGGACCCTGCGCCCATCTTGTTCCTGGGAGAGGCCGACAGCAAGATGTTTATGCCGTCCCGAAACACCGTGGCCCCCGCGCCTGGAACAGCGGCGTGGGTGGAAATCCAGACCGCACAGCTCTACCAGAGGCTGCAGGTCAAGATGCAGCTCCTCTTGGAGGAGTGGGAGACCGACATGGCGGATGTCATAGCGACCGTGTGGAGACGCGAGGAGGAAGCTGCGGAAGGGAGGGTGAGTGACCCACGCCCTGATGCCCTTAAAGGGCCGGTCATCGCGGCTGCGGGACCCGGTCTAAACCCTCTCATTCTGCTACCCCCCTCACCACCAATCCCGGAAGCCGTGACCCCGCCACTAGGCCCGCTGCCACCACCACCGGTAGCGATACCCCGCATGCCCGCCTCGGCGGGCCGACCTGTAGCTGGAGCCTGTAGCCGACCGGAGGTGCTGCCGTGGAAATCCCCGAAGCCAGAACCGGAGGCGTCCCACGAGAAATCCCCTGAGCCGGGGCCGGTGGACAGCTCCGTAAAGAAGGCCCAGGGAATAGCACCAGTGAGATAATATTAAAATTTAACCTTTATTTTATTCCTTAAAACACACAAAAAGCAATATTAAAAAACCAAAGGTTTGACCATGCACACACTGCCCAGAGCTGTATATAAAGCTCAAAAGGGCCACAGATACGTCCCTTGGGCAAGATAGACAAACAATGGGACAACTAAATCATGTGTTGAGAGCTGGTTAACACTATCAGTGGATAGCACATAGTCATAACGACAATAGTTCCATTATGCTCAGGCCAGAGTCATAAAATAACACAGGCAAAAGGATATATATTTTTCCTTCACTGAAGGTACGACAAATACATATAAACACCTATTGGCTGTAATCAACACACAAATTAGGCAAAAAACAGGGAAGATCTCACCCATTCAGATGATCTTCTTTGCTTATCACAGCATCTCTTGCTGACAGGGCCAAGATGGGGCTTGGATTCCAGGTTGATGTGACTCACCCTAAACCCCATTGACTCCCGTCCTAACAAGGACGGTCCACAACTGAACCTATTATTGTCCTTGTATAAAGCAGCCCCACATGCCTCCCGACGCGTTTCGTCACGTTTTAGTGACTCCTCAGGGGACCAAACATGGGTTAAAAGTATCAGGGCCAGTGAAGGTGTAATGCCTGCAAGGTCCACACACACCAAATGCTGCATTTGGTGTGTGTGGACCTTGCAGGCATTACTGAATGGGTGAGATCTTCCCTGTTTTTTACCTAATTTGTGTGTTGATTACAGCCAATAGGTGTTTATATGTATTTGTCGTACCTTCAGTGAAGGAAAAATATATATCCTTTTGCCTGTGTTATTTGCCCACTGCCAAGATCACCAGCAGTGGGCAGTGTCCAAAAGGTCTCGCGGGGCCCGACCCGTGCGCCAGAGCTCCCAGCAGCCCCGTACTGGGACAGGGAGCCGGTACCGTTGGGCCTAGAAATTGAAGACAGGGAGAGGAAGAAGGTGGAGTTGGTGGCCCGTGCGATCCGGGAGAAGGAGAGTCTCCGCCAGGCAACCTTCCGCGTCCGAGGCCCGCTGTATGAGGGGCAGGTGAGGCAGTTTGATGTCCGCCGGGGCTATGGATTCATTTATGAACCGGGCCTGGAGGCTGAAGTTTTTATAGCCCGGTGGGATGTTAATGCTCACCTGCCATAAGAGCACCCGGCCCGTAACCTGATGCCGGGAGATCTGGTACAGTACACTGTGGGAAGAGGGGGTAGTTCGCGCTGGATGCGAAGCTGAGAGGCAGTCAGGAGGCCCGTGTGAGCGCCGCACCCCCTCCCTCAGGCGATGCCGAGGAATCAAAGTAAGGGCAGCGGAGCACCGTTGTCTCAGTCCCCGTTGGGACCACAAGTGTGTTTTAAAGTTTAAAAGTTTTAAAGAATGTAAAAATGATAAGAGAAATGAAACCGTGAAAAGTCACCTGAATGTCTACTGCTGATTACAACCGGTCGTAGCCGGCAACTGGTCCCTGTTGGGACCCCCCTTTACAAATTCTCATAGAAACTTCTATGAACATGCCTGAGAACTTGCAAGGCAACCACAAACTTGTGGCCTGTAAATAATGTGTTGTTGCAGCTTCCACCGATGCCGCCTCCGGAGAGGCAGATTGGAGGAAGGGCCCGCAGTGGCCTCTTCCAAACCAACTGACGACCTACCAAGCAAACTGCCTGTTGCGGTTACAGTGGTGGAAGTTGGGCGTGGAAAACCAGGTGTGACAGCTGTCCCCACAGTCCTAGAAGATGAAGAGCGCGCGGATGCACTGGAAGGGGCAGGCGGTGGATGGTTCGCTCCGCTAGGCTGCATTGCAGCACGGTGAGCTTCCCACTGGGACATATGATATTTATTCATGTGACGATTCATAGAAGAAGTTGTCAAACTGCTGAGGTTTTGCCCTCTGCTAACAGAATCACGACAAATTTTACAGATCACATAATTTTGGCGATCTTTTGCTATGTCAAAAAAGGACCAGGCTAGGCAAGGCTTAGAGGGCATGTGACCTGCTGATCCACCCCGACTAGTGCTCAGAGGCACAGTGCTGGCTGAGGATGCAGTTGTAGACATGCTACCAGTACTCCGACTCTGTCCAGGAAGGCGCAAGGTAACTTCGTCGTCAGTTGCATCCTCCTCCACCGTCTCTGTTGACCTCCTCGAGGGCCTGACTGTGGGTTGACAGTAGGTGGGATCTAGAACTTCCTCATCAATTGATGAGTTTGCACTCCCCTCACCCTCAGACCGAGCCTCTTCATGCCCTGACTGAATATTTAAGTTGTCATCCCAATCTGGTATCTGCGTCTCATCGTCATCAGTATGTTCCTCATTGTCTACTACAACTGGTGTTTCAGTTTGTGAATAAGGGTCAACATTATGCTCAGAAACTTTGTCATCACGGCCTGAATCTGAGTCACAAAGGTTCTGGGCATCACTGCAGACCATTTCCTGGTCTGTACTCACTGTAGCTTGGGAGCAGACCTCTGATTCCCAGGCTATAGTGTGACTGAACAGCTCTGCAGACTCAGCCATCTTAGTTCCACCATACTGTGCAGGGCGGATGGAGACTTCAGAGCTGGGAGAAAGCAAGTGTGATTGGGATGACAACTCAGAGGACTGGTGTTTTTTGGATGCGGTAGTTGAGGTGGAGGAGAGGGCACTTGTTGGACCACTTGAGATCCCTTCAACCATTTTCTTTTTTTGGCCATCATCTACCTTTGCTCCAGTTATTCGTGTCCGTAAAAAACTGAGCACATCGGATTGTCCACGGTAAGTAGTATACATCTTACTTTTGCTGGAAGATGGTCTATCTTCAGCAGATGTTAATGGAGCTTTGCCACCTTCCCCACGGACAAACCCTTTTTTTCCCTTTTCCACCAGCATCTATCATTTTGCCACTCATTTTGATTGCGACAAGATTGTGCACTTAAAATGTGGTAGTAAAAATTGAGAGGTGGTGTAGATTGCAGCGGTGGTCTAGCTTTATTAACAGCAGAATAAACAACAATAATTATTCCTGACAATGCAACTACGGCCTTTAAACTGGCAGCATAGTTTGCTAATATAATGGCTTAGTAACAATGAGTTTGAGTGTGCAATGCAGAGGTGCTGCAAATAGCTTTGCACCAGTGGGACACTAATGGAAGTCCAACAGCCACTTTTAGGATGCCACTAAGTTTCCTCAGTGTTTGCTAGTATAATGGCTTAGTAGCAATGAGTTTGAGTGTGCAAAGGGCAGGAGGGTACAGTGGCAGGGTTGTGGGTCTGGGTAGAGGAAAGGAAGCCTCCCTTTCTATCCCTCCTAATGGGGAAATGCAGCGAGGAAATCCCTGACCTTAGCTACACAGACACTGTCATCTTGTGTAGCGGTTAAAATCTGTTTTCACGGACCTGACTGTCACCTATGGCTCTGACCCTGCCGGTATTAGCCCTTACAAGGACTAATAGAAACTTCTATCCTTATTCTGTATAGCGCTGTGTATAGAGCGTACACAGCAGTATCGGATACAGGAGCTACGCCAGCGGTGACTGACACCAAGACGCAGAAGGCAGATAATGGCGTGCTGGAGGAAAATGTCCGATTTTATAATGCATGGACATGTGACATGGACATCCTATCACACATGCCGTTGCTTCTCTGGCTAAAAGTCCACTTAGCTGTGTGTGTGTCTGGGATTGGATGACATGCTGGCCCGCCCCACTACACGCGCGCGCTTAGGGAAGGAATACAAGGAAAAAAAAAAATGGCTATCGCCATTATCCAAACAGCAGTAATCTGAATGCGCTGTTCCCGCACACTATACGCTGAAATTTAATAATAGTGTGAGTCACAGAGTGACTTACACTATTACAGCGGAAAGCCAGCTAGTAATTAGCTTGTCTTTTTGCTGCTAGAACCGTTCTCGAACGTATCTAGAACTATCGAGCTTTAGCAAAAAGCTTGAGTTCTAGTTCGATCTAGAACAGCCCCCAAAATCACTCGAGCCGCGAACTGGAGAACCTGGAACCAGGCTCAACTCTACTCCTCACCCCCAGGACTACTCCTCCTATTATTTAGAGTAGACCCGGCTCACTATATGGTAGGGTGCTCAGGAGAAAACAGTCAACTGAAATCCAATAAATAACTCCGGCACTCCAATTTGAGAAGAAGGCAAACAGTCTGGGTTTTTTTGGTGCTTAAAGTGGTTTTTATTGCAAAAATATAAAATGAAAAAAAGTCTGTCCCAACGTTTCGGTCTCGGTAGGACCTTTATCAAGGGTTCTATCAGACTAAAAGAAAAAAAGTAAACAAAGAACACAAGGAAAATGTTACATAGAGTAAACAATACATGAACACGACATGAACAAAGTACATGATATGGTTCAAACGCTCAAGTTTTTATACAAAGTACATCATACAGATATCTGTACCTGAAAAGGAAATATCATATTCAAAAATATCCATAGGTGAATAATACCCAGTATCACAATGGCAAGAATCCGAGAACAGTAGAGTACAATGAGTAAGTTCCTATATACGCATGAGGAGGTGACGAGAATTTGGGGAAAAAAAAGGGGTACACATACCTAAAGCATTAGAATCAGTATATGAATCGCACCAACATGGAACCGTGTAGGTCATCACAAAAAGGTAAGGAGGTAAGTGTAAACACTAGATGAAAAGACAAGATGTCCATTAAGAAATCATATAAATCCTATAATACACATATAGCTATCTATCAGGTGTATAAGGATACCTGTGACCATGTACAGAAATATCAAGGTCAGCCAGTGGGTATTGCCAGAGGAGCCGTACAATGACGTTCTAAGAAGGTAGGGAACCACAGTCAGAACTGGGTGAGAAACAGTGAGAGAGCAAAAAAAGCGAAAAAAAAACTTGTGTTAAGGTGATGTGTGGGATTGCGACCATGAATCAAGAGAAAGGTGATAAGAAAACAACTCTTTTAAATTATACCTGCCACATAGAGGTTAAGAGCGAAGTGAGTGCTATATAGTCATGTCACCTGTCTGATCCAACAGAAAACAGCCTAATGGAAAAGGTGAATAACAGATGATTACTGTATGATAGGATGACATCTACGTAAGAAAATAGGGAGGGGGGAGGCCGAGAACTGTATACCTGTCAAAATAGTTGAGAAGAAAGGCTCACAGCTGATAATGGTATTCTAGCCAGGATATGTCAGGGGCAGCAGGGGAGTTGTCTGTTGGACAGCAGCGGTCTCCTATACTTGCAGTAGGTTCATTTAGCTCTAGGTGACGAGGATCAATATGACCAATATGATATAGATGATTACAATGTAATCCAGGGTGTCATCATTTATGTTCTGCATGTAAGAAAAAAGGAATCTCAATAATGGAAAACAATAAGAGACACGGAGTGAGACATATCAGTGTAATACCTTATAGAATGGTTAACTGGCATAAGGACTGGCCCTATATTGCAGGATCTTCCCAAAAGGAACGCTGGGTAGAAACAACAAAAATACCAGGGTGTGAGGAAAATGAGTAAGAAGATAGTAAGGGGGTTGTTGGAAAACGCTGTACCTTTAAGGAGAGCTGGTCAGAGGACCCATGGGGAACATAGGATGGCCTGGATTGGTAAAGAAACAGGGGGAGGTAAATGGAAGAGGGGTATCTGTAACACACCTAATATTGAAGCGGTACAGACCTGCGTACGGTAGGTAAAGATCCTGGCTGGCTACTGCAAAGGTCTGTGGATCAGTGCTGCCTTAAATGGTGGGGTTAACGATCAGAGTGGCAGCAGGTGCGTGCACTTCCTGGATGCGAAGTGGAACGCAAACATGGTCAGATGGAACGCATAGCGGCGCATGCGCAGACTGGATGTAGTCCGCGCATGCGCACAGTGTAACGGGGCATATATTAGGATGTCGGTGGTGGTTTTTCACATTTCATCCTTACATATAGCTATTGAATTTTTCATGTCAGCATTCACACAGCAGTTTCTGCTATTACATGTATTCCCCTTACATAGTCACTGGTGTGCATACCTTATCTCCCCATAGTGATGTTTTTTTAGGTTTTTGCACCCAGTTCAGACATAGAATGGAGTTCCAAACGTTATTTCTTATTTGTTAGTAGTTTTTCGTTTGTGAACCCTCCCCATACACACCTATTGCCAATCCACATCGTATATATCGCCTGGGTCTCAGCTTCCCATACACGGTAAGTTTTTTGACTGCATGAGAGGACACACACAAGCTAGGGACCCCAACGTAGAGAAATACTTTGGCGTAGTGTTGGGGCTCTATTGCATTGATCAATTCAGTAGCTAAATTTCTCTTTATTCATATATTCATGGCAGTAATGCAGGTTCCATTTTTCACATTTCATCCTTACATATAGCTATTGAATTTTTCATGTCAGTATTCAAACAGCAGTTTCTGCTATTACATGTATTCCCCTTACATAGTCACTGGTGTGCATACCTTATCTCCCCATAGTGATGTTTTTTTAAGTTTTTGCACCCAGTTCAGACATAGAATGGAGTTCCAAACGTTATTTCTTATTTGGTGGTGGAGAGTGGAACTGCGGCGCTATAATGCGTCTGCGCTTTGAGGAATGTGTGGCTGCTGCAAGGTAAAGTGATGGATTATATACTGACTAGTGATGAGCGAGTATGCTTGTTACTACTCGGTACTCGCACGAGTATCACTGTACTCGGGCTACTCGGCGGGTACCGAGTAATTTCTCGATACTCGTGCTGTACTCGTGGTCTTCATCCCTGCATGTTGGCGCTCTTTTGAGAGCCAGCCCTCATGCAGGGATTGGCTGGCAGACCACTGCAATGCCAAAGCCCTGTTAGTTGTGGAATTGCAGTGATTGGCCGGCCTGCACAGCGTGACCGAGCCTTTATACCGGCGGGCACGCTGTGCTCTGCACACAGCCATCTCATATTCCCTGCTTTCCCCGCCCACAGGCGCCTATGATTGGGTGCAGTGAGACACCTGTCACTCAGCATGGGGGCGTGTCTCACTGCAACCAATCACAGCAGCCGGTGGGCGTGTCTATACTGTGCAGTAAAATAAATAAATAATTAAAAAAAACGGGGTGTGGTCCCCCCCAATTTTAATACCAGCCAGATAAAGCCATACAGCTGAAGGCTGGTATTCTCAGGATGGGGAGCCCCACGTTATGGGGAGCCCCCCAGCCTAACAATATCAGTCAGCAGGCGCCCAGAATTGCCGCATACATTATATGCGACAGTTCTGGGACTGTACCCGGCTCTTCCCGATTTACCCTAGTGTGTTGGCAAATCGGGGTAATAAGGAGTTAATGGCAGCCCATAGCTGCCACTAAATCCTAGATTAATCATGTCAGGCGTCTCCCCGAGATACCTTCCATGATTAATCTGTAAATTACAGTTAAAAAACACACACACCCGAAAAATCCTTTATTAGAAATAAAAAACACTAACAAAGTCCCTCATCACCAATTTATTAACCCCGACAAACCCTCCATGTCCAGCGTAATCCACGGACCTCCAGCGTCGCGTCCAGCTCTGCTGCATGCAGGTGACAGGAGCTGCAGAATACACCGCCGCTCCTGTCAGCTTCACACAGCAACTGAGGTGAGTAGCGCGATCAGCTGCTGTCAGTCAGGTAACTCACGGCCACCGCTGGATCCAGCGGTGGCCGCGATTAACCTCAGTGACAGCTCAGCTGATCGCGATACTCACCTCAGTTGCTGCGTGGAGCTGACCGGAGCGGCGGTGAGTAGTGCGATCAGCTGAGCTGTCACTGAGGTTACCCGCGGCCACCGCTGCATCCACCGCTGGATCCAGGTAACCTCAGTGACAGCTCAGCTGATTGTGCAGCTGTCTTCAGTTGCTGTGTGAAGCTGACAGGAGCGGCGGTTTCTTCTGCAGCTCCTGTCACCTTCATGCAGCACAGCTGGATGCGACGCTGGAGGACTGTGGAGTACGCCGGACATGGAGGGTTTGTCGGGGTTAATAAATTGGTGACGAGGGACTTTGTTAGTGTTTTTTATTTCTAATAAAAAAATTTTCGGGTGTGTGTGTTTTTTAACTGTAATTTACAGATTAATCATGGAAGGAATCTCGGGGAGACGCCTGACATGATTAATCTAGGATTTAGTGGCAGCTATGGGCTGCCAATAACTCCTTATTACCCCGATTTGCCAACGCACCAGGGCAAATCGGGAAGAGCCGGGTACAGTCCCAGAACTGTCACATATAATGTATGCGGCAATTCTGGGCGGCTACTGACTGATATTGTTAGGCTGGGGGGCTTCCCATAACGTGGAGCTCCCCATCCTGAGAATACCAGCCTTCAGCTGTATGGCTTTATCTGGCTGGTATTAAAATTGGAGGGACCGCACGCCGTTTTTTTTAATTATTTAATTATTTATTTCACTGCACAGTATACACACACCCACCGGCTGCTGTGCTTGGGTGCAGTGAGACACCTGTCACTCAGCGTGGGGGCGTGTCTCACTGCAACCAATCATAGGCGCCAAAAAGCAGGAAAGCAGGGAATACGAGATTGTTTAATGAGCGGCCGGCTTTTTCAAAAGAGGAAAAGCCGCCGGAGTTTAGTGAACAGCAGTGCAGCGCCGCGGCAGTGATCGGGGAACAGTAAGTAAGAGAGAGGGGGGAGAATGACCGACAGACTGAGAGGGGGACAGACAAGACAGAGAGAGACAGACAGAATGAAAAAAAAAAATGACCGACATCGCTAGTAAAAAGCACAAAACGTGCGTTTTGTACATCGGAGTGCCACACAATGTTTTACGTAAAATCTTTCATGTATTAATCTCAAAAAGTAACATACACCAGCTCTATCTCACTATTGGGTATGTGCCCTTAACATTTCCGCCATGAAAATTCATTTTGGTGTCATTTTGGAAGGTTTTCTGGTGAGTCCGTAAAAATGGCGTAAAACTCGGACAAAATTGTTCACAGCTGTGACTTTTGAGTGATAAATGCTTCAAGGGGACTTCCCCATGCTGTTGCCATGTCATTTGAGCACTCTTCTGAGACTTGTATGACATTTTTAGGGTTTCTACATGCTGCCGGGGGTCATTTCAGAAAAATACTCGGGTCTCCCATAGGATAACATTGGGCTCGGTGCTCGGGCCAAGTACACGAGTATCTTGCGATGCTCGGCCCGAGCCTCGAGCACCCGAGCTTTTTAGTACTCGCTCATCACTAATTCTGACCAACGTGATGTGATGTTGGGTCTCTCACTTCTCTACCCCCTGATTGCCTCCTTGTAACTCTCGATGTAGATAGTCTACACGAGTATACAGCACAGTGACGGCATTCAAGCCGTCAATTGGTTCCTGGAACGTCATGGGACATTGTCTCCCCTACAACACTCTTTTTGTATGGATCTCCTTCAATTGGTGTTAGGGAACAATTTTTTCCTCTTCGAGGACCAATTCTATGTACAGCAGCGGGGTACAGCAATGGGATCTAATGTTGCGCCCCCATATGCCAATATCTACATGGCTCATTTTGAGGACACTTGTGTGTACAATCATCCACTTTGGATTAGACATGCCATCGGTTGGAGGAGATACATTGATGACATTTTTGTCATTTGGCAAGGTGATTCCCATTCCCTTGATGCCTTTCATCATGATATCTCTTCCTTCCGACCGGGCCTCACATTTACTATACACAGTGACCCTCTCCAGATTAACTTCTTGGACACTTTGGTCATTCTATCCCCTGAAGGGAGAATCACTACGGATCTCTATGTCAAGCCCACCGATAAGAATAGCCTCTTACTCTATTCCAGTTGCCACCCCCCGCACATCAAAAGATCGTTAACCATCTCTCAGCATAAAAGGGTAGAACGGATTGTATCTGATCCCCAGAAACAGACAACCCGGTTTCGCGAGATGGGTGACAAATTCATCTCACGAGGCTACCCCTCCACTGTAGCCCTTAATCGATCCACCCGCACTCGGGACAACAATATTGATACCCCACGGGTCCACTATGTTCAAACCTATCACCCCTTTTCTCCTATTTTTAAGGGCATTATCTCGAAACATTGGCCACTACTTCATAAGGCGTACCCATCCATCAAGGAATTCTCCACGCCCCCAATCTTTTGTGATAAATGAGCCAGGAACCTTAGGGACAGTTTGATTAGGGCTGACATAGGATCACCCATTCCATCACGTCAGACCTTCCTGGGACCTCCAAAAACAGGCAATTTCCCATGCTTGCACTGTCTCCAATGCAATAATCTCACCAAAGGCGACAGATTCACACACCCTCATACAGGCAGAACCTTCTTCATTAGGGGGTATCACACTTGCGAATCCTTTTTCGTGGTATACCTGATTAAGTGCTCGTGCAGTCTCGGATATGTTGGAGAGACCACCCAGCATATCCGGGACCGCATAAGTAAACATAAATCTACGATCCGGTGCAAGCAACTATTATTGCCCATTCCACATTATTTTGACACATTTCATCACACAGTGGCCCAACTTAGATTCCAGGTTATCGAACATATCCCACTGATGCGTAGAGGGGGTGATAGATTCCGTAGATTGAAAGAAAGAGAGGGAAGCATTCTGGATTTATACATTGGGTACTCTTGAACCCAGAGGCTTTAATCGAGAATATGAGGTCCACTATTGATATGCATTAATACTTTGTACTTTATTTTTCATCATGATTGTTATTCTGCACTCATCAACTCCTTTTGAGAGTCCTATGTTTATAGGTAAAGATTTTATGATTAATGATATTTTATGCTCTTTTGTGTTTTTAACACATTAATTTGACTTATATTGTCCTCTTCTTTTACTATGCTTACTAACCCCTTTTTTTCCCCTATTTTTAGGCTCCCCTCATCATGTGACACCTGCTCATCACTCATCACCACTGTGTCACCCTCTTCTGTAGTGGTCACTAGAACGGCACGTTATTCCTCATGTCACATCACGTTGGTCAGTATATAATCCATCACTTTACCTTGCAGCAGCCACACATTCCTCAAAGCGCAGGCGCGTTATAGCGCCGCAGTTCCACTCTCCACCACCGACATCCTAGTATATGCCCCGTTACGCTGTGCGCATGCGCGGACTACATCCAGTCTGCGCATGCGCCGCTATGCGTTCCATCTGACCATGTTTGCGTTCCACTTCGCATCCAGGAAGTGCACGCACCTGCTGCCACTCTGATCATTAACCCCCACCATTTAAGGCAGCACTGATCCACAGACCTGTGCAGTAGCCAGCCAGGATCTTTACCTACCGGACGCAGGTCTGTACCGCTTCAATATTAGGTGTGTTACAGATACCCCTCTTCCATTTACCTCCCCCTGTTTCTTTACCAATCCGGACCATCCTATGTTCCCCATGGGTCCTCTGACCAGCTCTCCTTAAGGTACAGCATTTTCCAACAACCCCCTTACTATCTTCTTACTCATTTTCCTCACACCCTGGTATTTTTGTTGTTTCTACCCAGCGTTCCTTTTGGGAAGATCCTGCAATATAGGGCCAGTCCTTATGCCAGTTAACCATTCTATAAGGTATTACACTGATATGTCTCACTCCGTGTCTCTTATTGTTTTCCATTATTGAGATTCCTTTTTTCTTACATGCAGAACATAAATGATGACACCCTGGATTACATTGTAATCATCTATATCATATTGGTCATATTGATCCTCGTCACCTAGAGCTAAATGAACCTACTGCAAGTATAGGAGACCGCTGCTGTCCAACAGACAACTCCCCTGCTGCCCCTGACATATCCTGGCTAGAATACCATTATCAGCTGTGAGCCTTTCTTCTCAACTATTTTGACAGGTATACAGTTCTCGGCCTCCCCCCTCCCTATTTTCTTACGTAGATGTCATCCTATCATACAGTAATCATCTGTTATTCACCTTTTCCATTAGGCTGTTTTCTGTTGGATCAGACAGGTGACATGACTATATAGCACTCACTTCGCTCTTAACCTCTATGTGGCAGGTATAATTTAAAAGAGTTGTTTTCTTATCACCTTTCTCTTGATTCATGGTCGCAATCCCACACATCACCTTAACACAAGTTTTTTTTTCGCTTTTTTTGCTCTCTCACTGTTTCTCACCCAGTTCTGACTGTGGTTCCCTACCTTCTTAGAACGTCATTGTACGACTCCTCTGGCAATACCCACTGGCTGACCTTGATATTTCTGTACATGGTCACAGGTATCCTTATACACCTGATAGATAGATATATGTGTATTATAGGATTTATATGATTTCTTAATGGACATCTTGTCTTTTCCTCTAATGTTTACACTTACCTCCTTACCTTTTTGTGATGACCTACACGGTTCCATGTTGGTGCGATTCATATACTGATTCTAATGCTTTAGGTATGTGTACCCCTTTCCGCCCCCCCCATTCTCGTCACCTCCTCATGCGTATATAGGAACTTACTCATTGTACTCTACTGTTCTCGGATTATTGCCATTCTGATACTGGGTATTATTCACCTATGGATATTTTTGAATATGATATTTCTTTTTCAGGTACAGATATCTGTATGATGTACCTTGTATAAAAACTTGAGCGTTTGAACCATATCATGTACTTTGTTCATGTCGTGTTCATGTATTGTGTACTCTATGTAACATTTTCCTTGTGTTCTTTGTTTACTTTTTTTCTTTTAGTCTGATAGAACCCTTGATAAAGGTCCTACCGAGACCGAAACGTTGGGACAGACTTTTTTTCATTTATATTTTTGCAATAAAAAACACTTTAAGCACCAAATAAACCCAGACTGTTTGCCTTCTTCTCAAATTGGAGTGCCGGAGTTATTTTTTGTACTCCTCCTATTAGACTCCTCTTCCCCCAGGACTACTCCTCCTATTATCCTCCTCTCCCCCCAGGACTACTCCTCCTATTATCCTCCTTTCACCCCAGAACTACTCCTCCTAATATCCTGCTCTCCCCATAGGACTACTCCTATTATCCTCCTCTCCCCCCAGGACTACTCCTCCTATTATACTCCTCTCCCCCAGGATGACTAATCCTATTATCCTCCTCTCCCCCCAGGAATACTCCCCCTATTATCCTCCTTTCTCCCCAGAACTACTCCTCCTATTATCCTGCTCTCCCCATAGGACTACTCCTATTATCCTCCTCTCCCCCCAGGACTACTCCTCCTATTATACTCCTCTCCCCCAGGATGACTAATCCTATTTTCCTCCTCTCCCCCCAGGAATACTCCCCCTATTATCCTCCTTTCTCCCCAGGACTACTCCTCCTATTATCCTGCTCTCCCCCCAGGACTACTCCTTCTATTATACTCCTCTCCCCCCAGGACTACTTCTATTATACTCCTCTCCCCCCAGGACTACTCCACCTATTATCCTCCTGTCCCCCCAGGACTAATCCTCCTATTATCCTCCTTTCTCCCCAGGACTACTCCTCCTATTATCCTGCTCTCCCCCCAGGACTACTCCTCCTATTAGACTCCTCTGCCCCCAGGATTACTCCTCCTATTAGACTCCTCACCCCCAGGACTACTCCTCCTATTATCCTCCTCTCCCCCCAGGACTACTCCTCCTATTATCTTCCTCTCCCCCCATGACTACTCCTCCTATTATACTCCTCACCTCCAGGACTACTCCTCCCATTATCCTCCTCTCCCCCCAGGACTATTCCTCCTATTATCCTCCTCTCCCCCCAGGACTACTCCTCCTATTAGACTCCTCACCTCCAGGACTACTCCTCCTATTATACTCCTCTCCCCCCAGGACTACTCCTCCTATTATACTCCTCTCCCCCAGGACTACTCCTCCTATTATCCACCTCTCCCTCCAGGACTATTCCTACTATTATACTCCTCTCCCTCCAGGACTACTCCTCCAACACACACACACACACACACACACACACACACAATGCTGCAGACACACAGCGCTCCACAAACACAACACACACAACACACAGCGCACTACAAACAACACCGCTCTCACACACCCCCACCCAGACAACACCCAGAACATTTACAGCGCCCTACACAAATACTTGGCAACTACAGACAACATCTAATATATATAACAAAAATCATACAGTAACTACACAATACGTAAATTCTAGAATACCCGATGCGTTAGAATCGGGCCACCTTCTAGTATGTATAAATAAATAAATAGATAAATATATATAAAAGAAGTGTGTAAAAAACAAAAAGAAGGACAAGGAATGTGCAAGTGTGACAAAAAAATAATACTAGAGCAGAAAGGAAAATGTGATAAGCATATAGTTAACATATACAATAAATAATATTATTCATATACAGCAGTGAATATGTATGAGGGATAATGAGTGGACCCAGAATTACAGCCACAAGAGCTATTGCAGCCACGTGAAGATTTGGTAAGTATGCTGTACTCTAACCCTGTTGCATCCTTTGTTTTACAGTGAGCTCCATGCCAATACATGGGAGTGGGTTTTCTACAAAAGAACAGTTACCGAACATTGCCGACTTTTGAGCAAAGTGCTTGGGTAGCTGAGCCCGAACCAAACTGGCCAAGGCTCATACCGAATCTGAAATTGGTTAATGCGAACTGAACAGGTTCGCTAATCTCTAGTCATGATGTGACTGTAGGATATTGAGGGAAAAGGTCTCCTATGTTGTCTCTCATGCTAGGGGTCTCTAGGCTATCCCTAACTTCAGGGTTACCCCTAATGGTGAAGATGCCTAAATCTCGTGCCTGGCTGTGCTGCTGACCAGAAACAATCTAATTTCCCCCTCCCACCAAGGAAGAAAGGGGCACGAGTGGCATGAAAACACAGATAAAGATAGACAGGGGAAAACCAAAACTCTGACATACTGCAAACTTACAGAAATTAAAAACGAGAGACTCAGGAGAAAATCAAGATCAGGAAGGTAGCAACAAAAGTACTACAAGGGTTACTTAACATCACTACCGCAAACAGCAACAATTACTATGACTACAAGTTAATCTGGATCACAACACCTTTCCAGACCAGCTCAGATAAACTATAGCTGGTATAAAAGGAAGAATCTAGCCAGCATATATAGGAGGGGAGCAGATGTGACTGTCTCCCCCACAACATGTTATCAAAGCAGACTACCAATTTGTCGGTTGATGAGTCTTTCTGTGCTGATCACAGACATCAGAGATGTTATCAGTCAGAGTGACAGAATCTGTAGTCTGAACAGATCCCGATGCCGCCATGACAATAGGCGATGTTTGTAAAAACCTCCGTTACAAGTACTACAAGGACAACATAGTGTTCGAACAGGAAAACTAACCAAAGCATATTTTTAGATTGATGAAGAAATGGTTCAATGAAAATGAAGGAGTGATTGGTTTGCCCCTACAGTCCCCAGACCTCAACCCAATCGAACACTTGTGGTAGAGTTAAAAAAAGAGCTGTATACATACCCAAGGGAGCTGGCTAGTATGCACCAACATTGTAGAAGAGACCTGGCATCATATTTTGGTTGAGGCATGCTTAAAGTTGATGGAGTGTATGCCCAGAAGGATTCAGGCAGTATTGAAAGCGAAAGGTGCATTTACAAAATACTAACAAAATAATAAAAATTTAAATTTAGAGTTTTAGGAGCAAAACAGTAAGGCTATGTGCCCACGGGACAATGTACCTGCGGAAATATACACAGGTATGTCCGCAGGTTTCCCGCAGCAGCTCCCCGGTATCCGCAGCTATCCATTGCTGCGGGATTCCAGCGAAATATCTGCGGAAAACCTGCGGATATTCGTGCGACTTACCTGCGAAAGTCATGGCCTCTATCTGGATAGCGGAAAGGCGGAACATCCGCAGGTAATTCCGCATGAATAATTGACATGCAGTTACGTGCGGCTGCGGGACATCAGCAGCATATTCCGCAACCGCACATACCGCAGCATTGACACAGACATTCCCCAAATCCCATAGGATAAACTGGGGAGTGTCTGTACTTGCTAAAACCTGATGATTTACCTAGAAAATAAAGATAAATCCGCAGGTTTTCCGCAGCAATATCCGCAGGTACATTGTCCTGTGGGTACATAACCTTACAATGCAGTGATATGACAAGAATCTGCATATGCTAAATAGTTGCAAATTAAATTTATGCATGAGATAGCCAAGATGATTGTCTATTAATTGAAGATAGTCTCATGCTGAAAGCTGTAGTGGATGGTGAGATATGGAGCCTGAAAGTCAAAAGTTCAAAACATTGTTACCATTTTGCTTGTCAGTGTATCTTAGACAATATCCTGTTTCCTCACAAGAGGAACCTGTTCAGTTCATAAAAGATATTCTTAAGTCTATTCTCTGTTTCTCCACAAAAAAGTGCTGTTTAGGTGACATATTTACCACAGTCCATACTCTGTCTACCCACTAGAGAGTACTGTCCAGCTCATATAAGATTTACCTTAGTCTGTACACTGTTTCCCCATAAGGGAGGGCTCTTCAGATGATATAAGATTTACTTACTGTAAGTCTGTCCTCTATTTTCCCAATAGAAGGAGCTGGTCAGTTTATATAAAATTTACCTTAGTCTATAATATATTTCTCCACAAGAGGGAGCTGTTCACCTCATATAAGATTTACCTTAGTCTGTACTCTGTTTCCCCACAAGAGGGGGCTTTACCTTAGGCTGGTTTCACACATCCAGTTTTTGCCATCAGGCACAATCCAGTTTGTGCCTGATACAACTGATCCGTCGCAGATTGTGGAAAAACTGATGTGATGGATCCAGCAAAACAAACGATTTTTTTGTTTTCCTTTTTCATGCCAGAGAGAGAGAGCCCCCATCATCAACGCACCACACGCAGGCACTACCGCTCCCATCATCACCGCACACACACAGGCACTACCGCTCCCATCTTCACCGCACACACGCCGGCACTACCTCCCCCATCATCACCGCTCACACGCAGGCACTATCACCCCCATCATCACTGCACACACGCAGGCACTACCACCCCTCTCACTGCACACAAGCAGGCACTACCACCCCCAACATCATCGTACACACGCAGTCACTACCGCCCCCATCATCACTGCACACACGCAAGCACTACCACCCCTATCATCACCGCACACACGCAAGCACTACCGCACCTGTGAAGCCCCACAGGTGTGGTGTCGGTGTCGGTGCATTACCTTCAGGGACTCCACGTTGCTGGATCTCCGTCACTGGTAGGAAATCTTCTTGTTTGATCGTGACGCCACTCTCAGTATTGCGGCCAGTAGGGACCGCCACTGCAGGTTGAGGGTCGCCTGGGGCTGATGGTGTGTGCAGTTAGTTGGAATAGCCTCCTGAGAGTGAGGCAAGCCCCAGGGCCCTGTGTAGGTTTGTAGTACCACAAGTCGCAGAATGACCACACAGGCAGGATGTCTTTCAGGGTTTTTACTCACTTCAGGTGGCAGGGTGAGTAACCCGGGCGTAGCTGAGATGAACCAGGTAGGAACCAGGTATCCTTCAGGCTGACTTTATGAGGGTGACTACTGACTCGCCTTCCTTAGCCCTTGGTGGTTTGGGGTGACCCCGACTTTGAGTCCCTATGGGGGTCACCCAGGGAAGATGCTGCAGCCTCTCTCCCCTTGTTGTTTGCCGTGTGCTTGTTCCCCGGACCAGGCCACTCCAGCCTCTTGCCTCCTATGACCTATGGGCCCTCACTGCGGTTACGTGGCTGCGGCTTTTGTAGTGTTGTGGTGTGGGCTTTAAGAGCCCCACACCGGCAGGTTTAGCAGGGAAAGGTGAATCTATCCTCGCTTCGGGATCTGCCGCCCGGTTGGGCCTGGTGCTCTCTAGCAGTCTCCTTACTTCCCACTCCGTTGCACTCTCTAGCTGAAGCTGGCTTTCAGGCAGCACTCCTAGTTGACCGTTCTCCCCCGTCAATAGCCACTGCGCGGGCGCTGTTAGACAGCAACAGCCCCACAGGTCTGCTCCTCACTGAGCTCTATGGAGTTCTGCTCTAACTGACTCACTGCCCCTCCTCTCCTGTTCTTGCCTACGCCACCTAGCAACCAGACTCTCTTACCACACCCCTTGAGAGGAGATGGAGGCTCTACCCCCTCCACTATTCCAGTGAAGGTGAAGGCTTGCCCCCTCCTGGGATCCCCAGGGGTCCTCTCATGGGTACATGTGTGAGACCTGATCACTATGCGCCTGTGTTCCACACCCCGGTCAGCCTTCTGGATTACCTGTGTTGTACTGTCCCCAGCATGGGTGCAGTACTCAGTGGTGCCTGACCAGGTCAGGGGCGCCACATTCCCCCTTAGTTATCACCAGCACGTCCTCGGGCTGCAAGACAACATTTTAAAATGCATAAAACATTAAAACATGTAAAACATTTAAAAGCACCAGGTATCAGACATCACCACCCTCCACCCACAAGTCCGTTAACCCACCCAAAACCCTCTCACGTTGGCCGCGGCTTCAGCCACTTCTGGCAGGATGTAGAGGCGGCTTACATGGGCTGGTGGTTTCAGGGTATACCTGGCCTGGTGGATCCGCGCCTTCAGCCTCTTCTGGCAGGATGCAGAGGCGGCCTCCACAGTTGGTGCCGGCCAGGTACCCTCTTTGTGGTGGTGAGCCAAGGCCCCATAAACAGGCGTGCTCTCTGGTCGCAGGTGAGCCAAGGCCCTTTTCTACGGACGGGCCCCCCTGGTTGCAGACGAGCCAAGCCCCTAAACAGGCTGGCCCTGGTGGTGGTGCCACTGGTGTAACTATTTACACTGCGAGAGTTTGTGGCTATAGCAAGTTCATAGCCTTAGAGTTTATTTCTCACAATAGTTTTTGTGGGCGCATTTCTTAAACGTTGCAAACAAAACTTGTCAAAACTGGTCAAACTTTCTTTACTTCTTGCTTTACTTTACTCCTCTTTTTCACTAGGGCGTGGGCATGTAGGGCACCGGCACCTGTGACTTTCTTGCTCGCCGTCGTCGTCCGTGGTTGTTTCATCTGTAGGATCTTTGTCAGTGGTTGTTTCATCTGTAGGATCTTTATCTTTCCTTTCTTGGTCTTCGTCTGTTTCCTTTTCTGCATCTGTTTCTTTATCTCTGTCTTGTCTTTCTTGTCTTTCTTGTCTTTCTTGTCTTTCTTGTCTTTCTTGTCTTTCTTGTCTTTCTTGTCTTTCTTGTCTTTCTTGTCTTTCTTGTCTTTCTTGTCTGGGACATGGTGCTACGTCTAAGGCATAGTAGCCCCTTTCTCCTTGATGCAAGGTGAACTGTACTAAGTCCCCAATCTTCAAATTTCTGCCTGAATGTCCTCTGGGCAGGTGGGCTTGAACATCTCTCCGATTTACAAATATGCCCTCTTTTATTCCTTTTACTACAATAAAGCCGTATCCGCTTTTCAAGTTGAAGTCTTCTACTATTCCTCTGTAAAGGGGTCCTCTAGCCTGGGCTTTGGACCTTCTTAGGCACCTTTTCTCCTCCAGGTCTCTGACCGTGACTTCCCTCTGCTCTGGAGACTGCGGTGTTGGAGCAACCTGCGTTCTGCTGCGCCGTGTCTTGCGGGCTGGGTTCATGCTTGCAGGCTTCCAGGTGAGGTCTTTAGGTTGATCTTCATCTGCTGACGGTGTCAAGTCTTCCTCCTCCCAGCGGGAATAAGGCAGCATCTCCGGCTCTGGGTAGGGGTCTGCTGCGGTTGGCGTCGGAGTCAGCCCTTCTGCTTCATGGTCTCCTCTCCCCCTTAGTTCTTCGCTGCAATCCTTTGGTGGCAGTGCTGGGGATGGGCTTTCTTCAGCTGGTCTGGGCGGTGGACTCTCTGGCGCAGCTGCAGGAGTTGTCTGAATCTCCTTGGGGGTATACGGAGGGAGCAAATACCGATCCACCATCTCTTGTGGAAACTGGGCCTCTAGGTCAGCCTTCAGCTTCCAGTATTCGGGGTCCTCTCCTATCAGGGTCTTCCTAGCAGGGACCTCTCTGGACTGGGGAGCGGTGTCTGCTCTGGCCTTGCAGGCCGGGGAAAATGATGAGGTAGTCTTCTCTTCTTGGCGGGCCGCGCCTGGCATGGCGGCGGCCTGGTCTTGGCGGGCCGCGCCCTGTATGGCGGCGGCCTGGTCTTGGCGGGCCGCGCCTGGCATGGCGGCGGCCTGAATTGGCGTTTCTGTCGCGGCCGGTTCCTGGCGGGCCGGACTGGACACTGCAGCCGCGGTCTCACTTGGCGTCGCAGCCTCGATGGGGTCCGTGCAGGCTGAGTCGGGCGTCGCGGCAGTGATCGGAGCTTGGCGGGCCGCACCCGGCGGGGCTGCGGCCTGGTTCAGCATATCACTTGCGGCGCGGACGAGCGTCGCTGCTGCGTTGGGGTCTTGGCGGACCGGGTTCAGCAGGGTGGCAGCCTGGGTCAGCGTCACACCTGCAGCACGGATGAGCACTGCCGTGGTGGTCGGAGCCCGGCGGGACAGGCGGGGCATCGCTGCAGCGGCCTGGGCTTGGCGGGCCGCACCTAGCGTGGCTGCGGCCTCACTCAGCGTCGCCGCATCGGGCGCCTCCTCTGGGACCGCGGTCGCAGCAGCTAGGGTCGGGGCTCTTGTTCTAGCCGGGGCAACACCGGACTCACCCATCGGGGTCTGAATCGTCGTCGCCGCTCGATCCGGCAGGCTCCGCGCGGCTCTCTCCTCATAGGTCCGCACCGCCGCAGCCATTTCCAGGAGCTCCGTGCGTTCTTCTCTGAGCCGTCGCACAATCCCGGCCTCCAGCCGGTCGCAGAAGATGGCAAGCTCCCGGCACCACCAGGCAGCAGTGCCTGGTTCTGGGTATCCGCGTCTGGACTCCATTTTCTCTAGCAAGCTGCTGGCTTCTCTTCTGCTCCGCCGTCTCTGGACGCTTCCGCTCTCTTCACAAGCGAGGTCAGAACTCTGCAGGGGATCTCTGGGTAGCCACACCTCTTCGTGGGCGGTAACTTCTTCCAGCGCGGGCTGCTGTTGTTTTTCAGCGCGCTTTTCATGGTGGCAATATGGCGGCGCTTCCAATTTTTCAAGCGGACCGCCCAGGCACATGGTCACCTGTCTGAACAGGTCTAGTCCTTATCCTGTTCGTGACGCCAGATGTGAAGCCCCACAGGTGTGGTGTCGGTGTCGGTGCATTACCTTCAGGGACTCCACGTTGCTGGATCTCCGTCACTGGTAGGAAATCTTCTTGTTTGATCGTGACGCCACTCTCAGTATTGCGGCCAGTAGGGACCGCCACTGCAGGTTGAGGGTCGCCTGGGGCTGATGGTGTGTGCAGTTAGTTGGAATAGCCTCCTGAGAGTGAGGCAAGCCCCAGGGCCCTGTGTAGGTTTGTAGTACCACAAGTCGCAGAATGACCACACAGGCAGGATGTCTTTCAGGGTTTTTACTCACTTCAGGTGGCAGGGTGAGTAACCCGGGCGTAGCTGAGATGAACCAGGTAGGAACCAGGTATCCTTCAGGCTGACTTTATGAGGGTGACTACTGACTCGCCTTCCTTAGCCCTTGGTGGTTTGGGGTGACCCCGACTTTGAGTCCCTATGGGGGTCACCCAGGGAAGATGCTGCAGCCTCTCTCCCCTTGTTGTTTGCCGTGTGCTTGTTCCCCGGACCAGGCCACTCCAGCCTCTTGCCTCCTATGACCTATGGGCCCTCACTGCGGTTACGTGGCTGCGGCTTTTGTAGTGTTGTGGTGTGGGCTTTAAGAGCCCCACACCGGCAGGTTTAGCAGGGAAAGGTGAATCTATCCTCGCTTCGGGATCTGCCGCCCGGTTGGGCCTGGTGCTCTCTAGCAGTCTCCTTACTTCCCACTCCGTTGCACTCTCTAGCTGAAGCTGGCTTTCAGGCAGCACTCCTAGTTGACCGTTCTCCCCCGTCAATAGCCACTGCGCGGGCGCTGTTAGACAGCAACAGCCCCACAGGTCTGCTCCTCACTGAGCTCTATGGAGTTCTGCTCTAACTGACTCACTGCCCCTCCTCTCCTGTTCTTGCCTACGCCACCTAGCAACCAGACTCTCTTACCACACCCCTTGAGAGGAGATGGAGGCTCTACCCCCTCCACTATTCCAGTGAAGGTGAAGGCTTGCCCCCTCCTGGGATCCCCAGGGGTCCTCTCATGGGTACATGTGTGAGACCTGATCACTATGCGCCTGTGTTCCACACCCCGGTCAGCCTTCTGGATTACCTGTGTTGTACTGTCCCCAGCATGGGTGCAGTACTCAGTGGTGCCTGACCAGGTCAGGGGCGCCACACACCCATCATCACCGCAAACATCGGCATTACCTGAGTGACGTCTCCGCTGACAGCGCGACTCACTTCAGTTGCTGCATGGACCTCACAGCGAGCGGCGGTGTTCTATGGCCACTCCTGTCAGCTTCCGATGTAGCAGAGCTGAAAGCGTCGTGGGACCTCGTGTGGATTACGTCGAACCTGGAGGGGTATTTAGGGATTAATAAAGTGGGAAAAGAGGGGGGGTTGTCTTTTATTTGAAATAAAAGGATTTTTCAGTGTTTGTGTTTATTTACTTTCACTACAGTTTAGTGATGGGGGTGTCTCATAGACGCCTGCCATTACTAAACTAGGACTTAGTGGCAGCTATGGGCTGCCATTAACTCATTACCCCGATTGCCACCGCACCAGGGCAATTCGGGAAGAGCCAGGTAAAGTCCCGGGACTGTCGCATCTAATGGATGCGGCAATTCCGGGTGGATGCTGGCTGATATTTTTAAGCTGGCGGGCGCCCCATAACGTGGGGCTCCCCATCCTGAGAATACCAGCCCCCAGAAGTGTGGCTTTATCTTGGCTAGTATCAAAATTGGGGAGTACTGACTCGCCCACCCCAGGGCTGTGGGACACCCGGTGCCGGGCCGGACTAGTCCGGTGGTAGTCAGTGGTGGCTGGGCCCGGCTCCGTGGCCCTGGTGGGTGTCAGTAGTTTATGTGGCTCGCTTGTTAATGGTTGTGTTCGTGACGCCACCTGTGGTATGCGGCTATTAAGCCGCCGCTGCTGTGTGAGGCCTCCGGGATGATGTTATAGCAGCAATGGTAGTACTGCTCCCCACAGGTGGAGCAATGCCCGGGGCACAGTTGGTGCTTGTGAGTGTCTATGCAGATGGAATAACAGAGGCAACTCCAAGGGTGCAGTTCAAGTTCTTTACTCACAGTTCTTGTCAGGGTAGCAGGACCCTCGGACTGCTGGGACCACTGTCAGGGACCTCCGTCTTCTGGGTGATTCAGAGCGTGAAATCCGGTACCCTCCTCTTAGTGTCTCCTTCTCTGCTGTCTTCACTAGCCTTGCCTTAGTTAGGATGGACCTGGCTTGGCCTCCATTACAGCCTCCAGGCTGGGGGGTCACCTGTCGGCTGATTACCCCCTTTCTGAAGGTCTGCTCTGGGTTCTGGCCCTGGGAGCTTGCAACGTCCCTGGGCCTCGGTTTTTACTGTTTGGAGATTGTCTTTTCACTCCTCCAGTCTCTAGGGACCGTCCCCTGTCGCAGCTAATCACTCCACCGATGTCACTGTGGACCAGGCCACCGCAGCCTGCAACTACTCGTAGCGCCTCTGGGCCCTCGGCTTCGGTACCCAACAAGGACTGCTCGTGGTACCTACAGGACTACCCGCGGCCCTGCGACCCTTTCTTTCCTTCTCTGCGTGGTGTCACCTGGACCTCTGGGTCCCAGGTTCTTCACCAGGAAGCGTCTCCTTCAGTTCCTCTGCTCCTGACTGACTTGGAGCCTTTCTTTCCTTCTTTCTTTCTTTCTTTCTTTCTTTCTTTCTTTCCTCCTTGCCTGCCTCCAGCAGGCCTCCTCCTCCCTCCTTGCTCTCGTTCTTCTTCTCCAACTACATGCTGGCTCCTCACTCTTTCACTCCCTGAGGTAAACTGAAACTAACTTGACCTTCCTTTCTCTATCTGCTCTCTGGTGGCTCCTCCCACCTCCCCAGTTGCTAAGCTACCACCCTATGGGAGCAGGGATGGGTCTTACAGCCCCTCTCAGCATGCAGCATGGGAGGGTTGCCTGCCACTTTCCCTGGTCCTGTGTGTCCCTAGCAATGGGTGTAGTGTGAATTTACCAGGGGACCGGAGTTCACTCTCTTCCTCTCCCAGAATGAGGCATCACACCGCTGATGGGGTGCAATGACCTGTGGCGACGGAAGCCTCAGGGGCGCCACAGTACCGTACGTCGTTTTTTTTAAATTATTTATTTATTCTACTGCAAGATATATACCCGCCCACCGGCGGCTGTGATTGGTTGCAGTGAGACAACTGTCACTCAGAGTGGGGGTTCATCTAACTGCAACCAATCACAGGCGCTGGTGGGTGGGGGAAGCAGTGAATACTGGATGGAATAATGAGCGGCTGGCTTTTTCAAAAGCAGGACAAGCTGCCAGATCAGTGTGACAGCTGTGCAGCGCTGTGCCCGTGATCGGTGAGCATAAAGGAGGGAGGGAGAGACCGACCGAGAGAGACCTACCAACAGAGAGAGAGAGACCGACGGACCGACCGACACAGCGACAGAGAGAGACTATTTACACAACGTCTGGGCATGCCCAGAAACAAAAACAGGATCCATCGTTGGTTTTCGGCATATGCCAGATGATGCCAAATCCGGCCCCATAGGCTTCCATTATACAACATGCCTTATGGCGTCAGATTCGGCGTGGTCTGTTCTTTCGCCGCAGCCAAAAACGATGCATGCTGCGCCCTTCCCGGCCACTGGACAACAATTTTTCGATGGATCCAGCGCACGCCAGAAGCAACGCGAGGCCATCCGGCACAATCCGGTGCTAATACAAGTCAATGAGGAATAAACGGATCCAGTGCCGGATCCGTTTTATCAGCATTTCACCGGATTGTGCCTGATGGCAAAAACCGGATGTGTGAAAGCAGCCTTAGTCTGTCCTCTGTTTCCCCACAAGAGGGGGCTGTTCAGCTCATATAAGAATTACCTTAGTCTTTACTCTGTTTCCCCACAAGTGGGGGATGTTCAGCTCATATAACATTTACCTTACTCTATATTATATTTCCCCACAAGAGGGAGCTGTTCTGTCCATATAAGATTTACCTTAAGCCCGCTACACATGCTTCAATATATCTCATAATCCGTCGTTGGGGTCAAGTTGTAAGTGACGCACATCCGGCATCGTTTGTGAGGTATCTGTGTGTGACAGCTACGTGCGATCAGGATTGAACGCAAAACCGTTGATCGCAAACACATCGTATTTTTGTCCAGAATTGAGCGTTTTGTTGCACGAACCTAGTCAATTGTAACGTGTGACATCCCTCATACGATTTTGGTGTCTGATGCTGTGTGCGCAGGTGTGCGCTCTGCACCGCAGCTTAAAAAAGGTCCGCTTCAGAGCGCAGCTGAAAAGCGGCATTCTGAAGTGCCTCACAATGTCTGTCATTCAGTAACCTCTGTCAGTCGGTCACTATCTCTGTTCCTCACTCTGTCCATGTCAGTCTATCCGCCTCTCTCATACTCACCGATCCCCGATCTCCGGCGCTGCACGGCATTCACACTGCTCCGGCGGCTTTTACAGTTTTGAAAAAGCCAGCCGCCCATTAAACAATCTCATATTCCCTGCTTTCCCCACCCACCGGCGCCTATGATTGGTTACAGTGAGACACGCCCCCACGCTGAGTGACTGGTGTCACATTGCACCCAATCACAGAAGTCGGTGGGCATGTCTATACTGTGCAGTGAAATAAATAATTAAATAATTAAAAAAAAACGGCGTGCGGTCCCCCCCAATTTTAAAACCAGCCAGATAAAGCCATACGGCTGCAGGCTGGTATTCTCAGGATGGGGAGCTCCACGTTCTGGGGAGCCCCCCAGCCTAACAATATCAGCCAACAGCCGCCCAGAATTGCCGCATACATTATATGCGACAGTTCTGGGACTGTACCCGGCTCTTCCCGATTTGCCCTGGTGCGTCGGCAAATCGGGGTAATAAGGAGTTATTGGCAGCCCATAGCTGCCAATAAGTCCTAGATTAAACATGTCAGGCGTCTATGAGACACCTTCCATGATTAATCTGTAAATTACAGTAAATAAAACACACACACCCGAAAAAATCCTTTATTAGAAATAAAAAACACAAACATATACCCTGGTTAACCACTTTAATCGGCCCAAAAAAGCCCTCCATGTCCGCCGGAATCCAGGATGATCCAGTGTCGCTTCCAGCGCTGCTACATGGAGGTGACCGGAGCTGCAGCAGACACAGCCGCTCCTGTCACCTCCACACCTCCAATGCCGTGCAGTGCCGCGCCGGAGATCGGGGATCGGTGAGTATATGAGAGAGGGCTGCTCAATTCAGTTACTCAGGAGTTTAGCGGTCACCGGTGAGCCCTTCACTGGTGACCGCTAATCAGGGCGCGACACAGACAGAGCCGCAGCATGACAATGAAGTCGGGTGAAGTTCACCCGAGTTCATTCTGACAGTGCGGCTATTTCTGTGTCTGCTGTCATCTGCCATTCAGCTCTGCTACATGGCTGTCTGTCTGCTGTCAGCGGCCATGTAGCAGAGCTGAATGGCAGATGACATAGTAAAAACGCATCCCTACACATTACACACGCTTGGCAAGTCAATAAATAAAAAAAAAAAAAAAGAAAAAGGGTGCCCAATGCATACGCCACAGAACACATGATCTAAAGGAGCGCAGACAAAATTGATCAATTTAACATAGACTACTAACGCTCGTGTGACAGCAAATGAACGACCTACGTGCAATCTCATAAGATCCCGTATGCAACCTGGGCGTGTCACATCGCAAATGCGATTGTACAACTAATTGCAACGTGTAAAGCAGGCTTTAGTCTGTACTCTGTTTCCCCACAAGAATAGGGCTGTACTGGTCATATAAAATGTACCTTTGTCTGTACTCTGTTTCCCCACAAGAGAGGGCTGTTCAGCTCAAATAAGATTTACCTTATTCTTTACTCTGTTTCCACACAAAGAGAGAGCTGTTCTGTTCATATAAGATTTACCTTTGTCTTTATTCTATTTTCCCACTAGAGGAGGCTGTACAGCTCATATAACATTTACCTTAGTCTTTACTCTGTTTCCCCACAAAAGGGGGCTCTTCAGCTCTTATAAAGACTTACCTTATTATTTACTCTGTTTCCCCACTAGAGGGAGCTGTTCAGCTCAAATAAAATTTACCTTATAGTCTATACTATATTTCCCCACAAGAGGGGGCTGTTCAGCTAATATAAGATTTATCTAAGTGTTTCCTCTTTTTCCCCACAAGTGGGTGATTTCCAGGTCCTACTGTATAAGATTTACCTTTGTCTGTACTCTGTTTCACCAAAAGAGGGGGCTGTTCAGGTCAAATAAGATTTACCTTATAGTCTATACTATATTTCCCAACAATAGGGAGCTGTTCAGCTCATATAACATTTACCTTACTCTATATTATATTTCCCCACAAGAGGGGGCTGTTCAGCTCAAATAAGATTTACCTTATAGTCTATGCTATATTTCCCCACAAGAGGGGGCTGTTCAGCTCAAATAAGATTTACCTTATAGTCTATACCAGTGATGGCGAACCTATGGCATGCGTGCCAGACAGGGCACGCAGAGCCCTTTGTGTTGGCACGCGCGCTGTCGCCACACTGAGCCACTTTGATATGCTGGTGTGATCGCGCCAGCAGATCAAGGTGGTGTTTAACAGAGGAGACATTTCTCCTCGCTCTGACACGCCTCCTCTCCTGGGCTGCAGACCTGTTACCTAGGAGACGGAGGAGCGTCAGTAGGCGGCGCCGGGGTCTTGTGGACTGGCCGCGCGGGAACTGAAGTGACTGAGGACGCAGCAGCGGAGGAGTGGTTGGCTAGAAGGTGAGTTTTCTTTTTTTCTTTTTTTTTTTTAAGCCGTGTGCGCGGCTGTGCCAAAGTGTGGGGGGACAGAGCCAGCACGGGGAAACATGGTGAGCACGGGGGACAGAGCCAGCATGGGGGGGGGGGGGGGAACATGGAGCGCACGGGGGACAGAGCCAGCACGGGGTATACCGAGCACGGGGGAAACATGGGGAGCACGGAGGACAGAGCCAGCACGTGAGGGGAACATGGAGCGCACGGGGGAAACATGGGGAGCATGGGGGACAGAGCCAGCACGGAGGGGAACATGGAGCGCACGGGGGAAACATGGGGAGCACGGAGGACAGAGCCAGCACGGGGGGGAACATGGAGCGCACAGGGGAAACGTGGGGAGCACGGAGGACAGAGCCAGCACGGGGGGGGGGGACATGGAGCGCACGGGGGAAACATGGGGAGCACAGGGGAAACATGGGGAGCATGGGGGACAGAGCCAGCACGGGGCAAACATGGGAGCACGGGGCAGAGCACGGGGCATATACAAACAGAGCACGGGGCAAACATGGGAGCACGGGGCATATACAAACAGAGCACAGGGCATACAGAGCACGGGGCATACAGAGCATGGGGCATACAGAGCATGGGGCATACAGAGCATGGGAGCACGGGGCAAACATGGCTGCAAGAGGGAGAGAAACGGCTGCAAAGATGGGGGAAACATGGCTGCAAGGATGGGGGAAACATGACTGCAAGGATGGGGGGTAAACATGACTGCAAGGATGGGGGGAAACAAGCCAGGATGGGGTACATTTAGCAGGAAGGGAAACATGCCAGGAAGGGGTACATTTACCAGTATGGGGGAAACATTTACCAGGATGGGGGGGATACATTTACCAGAATGGGGCGAAAACATGAAAGGATGGGGGGGAAACATGCCAGGATGGGGGTACATGAACATGCCAGGATGGGGAACATTTAGCAGGAAGGGTGACATTTACCAGGATGGGGTACATTTACCAGGATAAGGGAACATGCCTGGATGAGGTACATATACCAGGATGGGGTCATTTAACAGCATGGGGGAACATTCCAGGATGGGATAAATTTACAATGATGGGGTACATTTACCAGGATGGGGTACATTTACCAGGATGGGGTACATTTACCAGGAATGGGGTACATTTACCAGGAATGGGGTACATTTACCAGGAATGGGGCCATGATGTGGACAAATATACCAGAATGTAGGAAACATAGGATGGGGGACATGTTTAACAGGAAGTGGCCAGGAAGGGGGACAGAACTACACAATGAAGGGGGAAGGGGGAGCAACTCGTACATCTTTATGGGATTTCAAGATGTTCAGACTTTGAAATGTAGATGTGGATTACAGGGTGACATCTGATTGCATTCTATGCTAAAATCTCTAATATGCTGCAATTTTTATTCCAGAAGGAATAATCCTACTGCTGTGTCTGGAAAGGGCAGGGGCTCAGCTTCAATGTGTGGTAAGCATGCACGAGCGTGATGCCCCATGCTGAAGAGAAGATGGCAAAGGTAAGGTTACAAGGAAAGGTAAGGAAAAAAAAATGGGTTTAGGGCTACAGTTTGGGCACTCGGCCTGTAAAAGGTTCGCCATAACTGGTCTATACTATATTTCCCCACAAAAGGGAGCTGTTCAGCTCATATAATATTTACCTTACTCTATATTATATTTCCCCACAAGAGGAGGCTGTTCAGCTCAAACAAAATTTACCTTATACTCATATAACCTACAATCAACATACAGGAATCCAATAAGAATTTGTTATATCAAAAGTGAAAATTTTATTATAAGCATAGTGCACAAAAATATCATATAATTTATTACAATATGACAACACGTTAATGGATATGAGGGGGACATGTATAAACGCACCAAACAAAAAGTAGCAATCAGTAAAACACGTTATTTGCATGGACACAGGCAATATTAGTATTTTAGCGATCACAGGGAATAATATACACATTTTTAACTCTCACATGTTTAAATGTATCCATAAATAGATGTTGTTTTTAATCTATGCCTTATTTGTAGGATAAGATGGTTATTTAAATATTAGTAACCATAGGTCACATGTATATTATCTACAAATGGATACCATTCAATACACATGTATCTAACATATATATAAGGTTCATTTGAAACCCCCTTAAGATTCAATGCCCAAAGGCTATCACCAATATTTACCTGAAGCCATATTGCAGTGTACAAGGTAAGTCACCCAGTGGTCGGAGGCTGCCACCTCAACCTCTACGCGCGTTTCACCCCTCTGGTTTGGTCAGGAGGCTTCCCCACAAGAGGGGGCTGTTCAGCTCATATAACATTTACCTTACTCTATATTATATTTCCCCACAAGAGGGGGCTTTTCTGGTCATATAAGATTTCCCTTAGTCTTTACTCTGTTTCCCTACAAGAGGAAGCTGTTCTGTTCATATAAGATTTACCTTTGTCTTTATTCTATTTTCCTACAAGAGGGGGCTGTTCAGCTCATATAATATTTACCTTAGTCTGTACTCTGTTTCCCCACGAGAGGGGGCTGTTCAGCTCATTTAAGATTTACCTTATAGTCCATTGTAATGCTGCCACCAGGGGGAGCCAGAGCTCTGCAGCAGACGACACTACACAGAGCAATGAGAACCAGGAAGGAAATGTACAGCGTTCTCATGCAGTGCCTAATCAGCACAGCTGAGAGGCAGAACTGCAGGGTATGTGAGGAATAGTTGGACAGGCTGGGTCAAACACCGTACGGGCAGAAGCAGGACCGGAGGAGCGAGCAGAAGCGAAGTCAAAGTCAGGCTAAGGTCAGTACCGGAGGAAGCAACCGAGTGGGGAAATAGGAGGGGGGGGACACAGGACAGGAGGGACGACCAGGGGACAGAACACAGACGGGGGAACGGGAACAGACAGATCAGGATATCACTCACAGGACCAGCAATCACAGGCAAAGCAGAGCTAAGCTTATAGCCGGCGCTGGTTCACTGGAAGTGTCAGCTTTTAAAGGCATCCAGGGGCCGGAAGTGAAGCCCGAGAGAAGGCTCCGCCCCCTAGCCATGTGGATAGGGAGGCGAATCATGACAGTACCCCCTCCTCAAGGGGGGGGGGGCCACCGGACCCCCAGGCTGCCCAGGATACTTTCGGTGGAAAGCCGCAATTAACCTATCGGCCCGCACGGACCGTAACCCTTCCAATGAATCATATACTGGGGGGGAACTACGAACCCAACGAGAGTCGATAATACGCTGAATTTCGTACTGCTCCTCACCGTCCACCAGTATCAGAGCCGGAGGGGTCTGAGAATCCACCACGGAGGGAACAAATGGCTTAAGCAAGGAGGTATGAAACACATTGGGAATACGCAAGGTCTGGGGCAGTTGCAACCAAAAGGCCACCGGGTTGATCACTTCGATGATCTCATAGGGTCCTATAAACTTAGGACCCAACTTAGCAGACGGAACCCTGAGCCTGATATTCCAAGTAGACAACCACACTTTGTCCCCCACCTGAAAGGGGGGTCCCAGAGAACGGCGTTTGTCCGCTTGGCGTTTCTAGGACTGTTGAGCCGTCACGATGCACCGCCGTACCTCCTTCCACACCTACCCCAGATGCTGAATGATGGAGTCGTCCCCTGAACACCCCGAATCCACTCTAGAGAAGGTCCCGAAGTGAGGGTGAAACCCGTAATTACAGAAGAAGGGAGAAGTTCCCGTAGACTGATGGACTCTGCTATTGAATGCAAACTCCGCAAGGGGCAAAAACGTACACCAATCCTCCTGCTGAGCAGAAACCAAGCACCGCAGGATTTGCTCAAGGGTCTGATTCATCCTTTCCGTCTGCCCATTGGACTCGGGATGATAGGCGGACGAGAAGGACAACTCAATTCCCAACCGCCTGCACAAGGCCCTCCAAAACCGAGAAATGAATTGTACCCCCTGTCAGACACAAAATTCAGGGGCAACCTATGGAACCGAACCACCTGGTCAATAAAGTGGTTGGCAAGGGCCGCAGCAGAAGGTAGACCGGAGAGGGGAACAAAATGTGCCTGTTTACTAAAACGATCCACCACCACTTAGATCACAGTCATACCATTTGAGACAGGGAGGTCCGTAATGAAATCCATGGACAAGTGGGTCCATGGTCTTTCATGAACAGGTAATGGAACCAGTTCCCCGGCCGGCCGGTTACAACATACCTTAGCACGGGCACGTGTAGCACAGTCAGACACAAACAGAGCAACATCTGAGTTGAAGAGATGGCCACCAAAACAGTCGAGCAACAGCCCTGCGAGTGGCTGTAACTCCAGGATGGCCACTAAGTACGGACTCATGGAACTCTTGAAGTACCCATAACTGGAGGTGCAAAGGGACAAACAGTTTAGTGTCTGGAGCGGAAGATGGCGCTGAGGACTGGGCCTCCCTGACCTCAGCCTCTAACTCGGACGACAAGGCAGCGACCACCACCCCTCGTGGAAGAATGGAGGAAGGAGGCTCTGGAGGTGACACCGGGTCCAAACTACGAGACAGTGCATCTGCCCTTACGTTTTTAGACCCCGGCTGAAAAGTAATAGAAAAATGAAATCTAGAAAAGAAAAGAGCCCACCTCGCTTGTCGAGGCGTCAATCTCTTGGCGGACTCGATATGCGCGAGGTTTTTATGATCAGTGATTACAGTAATAGGGTGAACAGCACCTTCCAATAAAATGCCTCCATTCTTCGAATGCCAACTTTACCGCCAATAATTCACGGTTACCCACATCATAGTTCCTCTCAGCCGGAGTGAATTTCTTGGAGAAGAACGCACATGGTCGCAGATTAGTCAGAGTAGCAGGGCCCTGAGAGAGAACAGCTCCCACCCCCACCTCTGAGGCGTCCACCTCCACAACAAATGGCGCCTCGAGGTCAGGCTGTACCAGGACTGGGGCGGACATGAACCGGTCCTTTAACTCAAGAAAGGCCTGGACAGCCGTTTGCAACCAGTTCTGCAGATCCGCCCCTTTCCGTGTAAGGTCAGTCAATGGCTTGGCAATTTGAGAGAACCCATTAATGAACCTTCGATAATAATTTGCGAAACCCAAAAAGCGTTGTAGCGCCTTGATATCCCTGGGTTGCACCCAATCCACGATAGCCTGCACCTTTCCTGGGTCCATTTTAAACCCATCACGAGAAAGGAGTAACCCAAGAAAGGCTATTTCCTGAACAGAGAAAACACATTTTTCAAGCTTAGCAAACAGATGGTTATCACGCAATCTCTGTAATACTGAGCGAACATGCATAATATGCGTATCTCTATCGGGAGAATAAATCATAATGTCATCGAGATAGATGACCACAAAACGACCAGAAAATCAGAGAAGATATCGTTGATGAAATTTTGAAACACCGCAGGGGCATTTGTTAGACCAAAAGGCATCACCAAATTCTCGAATAACCCCTCTGACGTCAGAACGGCCGTCTTCCACTCATCCCCTTCTCTAATTCGGATAAGATTATAGGCCACCCTGAGATCTAGTTTGGTAAACTACCGGGCTTCAGAGAGTTGGTTGTAGAGATCAGGGATGAGTGGAAGCGGATACGTATTTTTCACAGTAATTTTGTTTAATTCTCGGAAATCGAGACATGACCTTAATCCTCCGTCCTTCTTCTTTACAAAAAAGAACCCAGCAGCCACAGGGGAAGAAGAAGGACGGATATGCCCTTTACGTATACTATCAGATAAGCATGATTTCATAGCAGCCCTTTCTGGACCCGAGAGGTGATATAAACGGGCCTTGGGCAATTTAGTATTGGGAAGTAAATCGATGGCACAGTCATATGGGCGATGAGGCGGCAAAACCTCGGCCTCTGTTTTCGAGAATACGTCTCCGTAGTCCCTCAGGTATTCCGGAAGACCCTCAGGACTTACGGAGAACACAGGTACAGATTGTAAACACCTTTTATGACAAGCAGGACTCCATTTGACTATGGTACGACACTCCCAATCAATAACGGGATTATGTAATCTTAACCATGGATACCCCAACACTAATGCAGCATGGAGATTGGCCATTACAAAACAAGAAATAGTTTCAGAATGCAGAGACCCGATCACCAGAGTAAATTTTTCTGTAGCAAACCGAATGAGGTTTTGAGGCAGCAGTGTTTTATCAATTGCCAGGAGTTGAATGGGTCCTTCTAACCTCACTGTCCCTAACTCTAGTCTTTGGACCAACTCAGAGTCAATGAAGTTCATAGCGGACCCACAGTCAACAAAGGCAGTAGCAGACCAGACCGACTCCTTGACCCGGAGGTCAACATTCAGAAGTATCTTATTGGAGGAAAGGAAAGGTACCTGATAGTCTTGGCAACCTCCTCGACCGTTACCCAGACTTAGAAGTTTCCCGACGACTGTTTAGTGGAGGGGCAAGCCGGGCAGTCTTTCCTCCAGTATCCATGGTGTCCACAATAGAAGCACAGCTTGAGATCCCGGCATCTTCTCCTCTCCTTCTCATCCGGACTGATGGCTCCAACTTCAATCTGTTCCATAGCCGGCAAAGAAGGTGCCCTAGGTAGAGGGGGCGGAATCTCACGCATGGTTCCCCTTCTTTCCCGTAATCTGCGGTCCATACGAACTGCCTCCGTCATCGCATCATCCAAGGTGCTGGGAGGAGGGTGCAGAGCCAAAGCGTCTTTCAGGGAGTCCGAAAGACCTCTCCGGAATTGACACCTGAGTGCAGAATCATTCCACTGTACCTCAGTTGACCACTGCCGAAACTCAGAACAATATAGCTCAGCAGTGTGGTTTCCCTGAGTGAGACACATGATCCTGTCCTCAGCCACCTGTACACGGTCTGGTTCGTCATATATCACCCCGAGGGAGTCAAAGAAGAAGTCAACCGAATGCCGTTCCGGGGCCGAAGGGGGTAGGGAAAACGCCCAGGTCTGGGGACCCCCCCTCTAAGTAACGACATGATGATCCCTACCCGCTGGGTCTCATTCCCCGAGGACCGAGGCCGGAGAGTGAAAAGAAGCCCGCAACTCTCCCTAAATGTCCGAAATAGGTTTTTCTCCCCCGAGAATTTATCGGGGAGCATCACCGTGGGTTCGGGGGAGGTCAGTTGGACATCAGTGGGACTATGCTGTCCTACGGTTTGTGAGGTAACTGCCACTGATGTGGCCCTCGCAGAAGCAGAAACCTCACTCTGCAGAATGTTGTGTGAAGCTACCAGGGTGCGATGCTCTGCAGCCAAATCCTGCACCAGCTGCGTAAGGTTGGCTACTTGCTCACACAAAGTACTGAGTGGATCCATTACAGTCTGTTATCCTGCAAAGTTGGATCCCACTACCAAGAATTAAATGGCTTTTTTTTTCGTATGGGAGATAAAGCCTATTGGGGCCGGCTATACTGTAATGCTGCCACCAGGGGGAGCCAGAGCTCTGCAGCAGACGACACTGCACAGAGCAATGAGAACCAGGAAGGAAATGTACAGCGTTCTCATGCACTGCCTAATCAGCACAGCTGAGAGGCAGAACTGCAGGGTATGTGAGGAATAGTCGGACAGGCTGGGTCAAACACCGTACGGGCAGAAGCAGGACCGGAGGAGCGAGCAGAAGCGAAGTCAAAGTCAGGCTAAGGTCAGTACCGGAGGAAGCAACCGAGTGGGGAAATAGGAGGGGGGACACAGGACAGGAGGGACGACCAGGGGACAGAACACAGACGGGGGCACGGGAACAGACAGATCAGGATATCACTCACAGGACCAGCAATCACAGGCAAAGCAGAGCTAAGCTTATAGCCGGCGCTGGTTCACTGGAAGTGTCAGCTTTTAAGGCATCCAGGGGCCGGAAGTGAAGCCCGAGAGAAGGCTCCGCCCCCTAGCCATGTGGATAGGGAGGCGAATCATGACACTATATTATATTTCTCCACAAGAGGGGGCTGTTCCGCTCATATAAGATTTACCTTAGTCTGTACTCTGTTTCCCCACAAGAGGGGGCTGTTCAGCTCATATAAGATTTACCTTAGTCTGTCCTCTGTTTCCCCACAAGAGGAGTTCAGCTCAGATAACATTTACCTTACTATATATTATATTTTCCCACAAGAGGGGGCTGTTCTGGTCATATAATATTTATCTTAGGCTGATTTCACACATCATTTTTTTGGCATCAGGCACAATCTGGCGAAAAACCGATAAAACAGATCTGGCGCCGGATCCGTTTTTCCCCATACTCTTGTATGAGCGCCGGATTGTGCCGCATGGTGTTGCGTTTCATCCGGCGTGTGCCGGATCCAGCAAAAGTTGTCTGTGCGGCCGCCGGACAGGGCGCACCATGTATGGCCTTTTTCACACATCACTTTTTGCCATCATGCGGAATCAGGCGTTTTTCGAAGAAATGTGTCTGTGCGGCTGCCGGAAGGAACGCAGAATGCAACGTTTTTTGTGTCCAGCAAAAAAACAGATTGCAACGGATCCGGCGATTTCCGTTTTTTTACAATGTTAGCCTATGGGCGCTGGATCCGTTGCCATCCGTGAAAAAAACGGAATCAGGCGATGTATCCGTTTTTTGTTTCTGGGCATGCCCAGAACATATGTAAATGCACTTCTGGAAATAAAAAAAAGAAAAAAACTCTCTCGCTGTTAGGAGAAACATGAGACTGATCCACCACATCAGTTTTGTCACAATCTGAGATGGATCTGTTGCATCAGGCACAATCCAGTTTGTGCCTGAAGAAAAATAAAACGTGAAAAGTAAAGTTTTTTGGTGAAAAACAAAAAAAACGGACGCCGACGGATCTGGCGTGTTGTATAATGAAAGCCTATGGGCGCCGGATCCGTCGCAATATGGAAAAAAACGCTATACGGCGACGGATTGTGTTTTTTTAAACTGAGCATGCTCAGTATCACAATGGCTCCTTCGAAAAACAGAAGAAACGTATGGGAAAAAACTGATGCAACAGATCCGTTTTTTCGACGGATCCGTCACATCAGTTTTTTTGCCGGATTGTGCCTGATGCAAAAAAACTGATGTGTGAAAGCAGCCTTAGGCTAGTTTCACACATCCGGCTTTTCTCCGGTTTGCCGGATTCGGTGCACGACAGTACAGTGTATGTGTGTTGCCCCAAGGGATGCCGCTCCAGCTTCAAGGACACCACAGGACCTTCTTCTGTATATATGGCAACAGCTATGTTAGTTTTTATTATCATGACGCCACTCACGGCTTGCGGTCAGGGATATGGGTGACCGCCACTGCAGATTTAACGAGCGCCTGGGGCTGATGGGGTCTGCAGTCGGATGTTGTGGCCTCCCGTGAGTGAGGCAGGCCCCAGGGGCTCGGGTGTGTAGAACAACAGGTCCCAGAATAACTCAGGCAGAGTCCAAAAGTCTTTCAATTCGTTTTTACTCACTTTTGCTGTCATAGTGAGCTGACCCGGGCGATGCTGCAATAAACCAGGTAAGAACCAGGAGCTCCTTCAGGTCAGTTTGAGGGTAACCATTTACTGGCCTTCCTAGCACTGTTTGTTCAGATAACCCCTGACTTGAAGTACCATGGGGTCTATCCAGGGAAATTGCTACTGCCTTTTCTCCCCTTTTTGGACCGTTTTCCGGCAGCATGGACCAGGTGAGATGGCTTCTGGCTCTGTCACCTTATGGGTCCCTGCATTGCTGCTGAGGCTCGGACTCTGTGTGGTTGGTGAGGTACTTGTAGTACCCTCACCGACAGGTTTAGTAGATCAAATAAATTGAAGTCTACTCAAGGGACCTGTACCCCATACGTGCCTAGTCACCGGCAGTCCCCGTACTTGACTGACTCTCTCTCTGTCTTTCTGACTGGTAACCATTCTCCCACGCTAACTGCTACTCCATGTGCAGGGTGTGACTAATGTGAGCGCACGTCTGCGTCTCCTAGCAACTGCCGCTCACCACTACCAGACTGGCTTGCTCCGCTCCTTTCCTTTCAGCCTCTGCACTTTAGCTCCCAGACCCTCCGCTACACCCCTTGACAAGAATTGAAGGCCAGACTCCTCCAGGGACTGCCCAAGGGTCCCCTCTAAAGGTGTGGGAGACCTGGTTGCTATGTGTCTGTGCGTACACACCTCGTTCCAGTCCTTAGGATTACCTGGAAGCACTGTCCCAGCATGGGTGCAGTACTCAGTGGTGCCTGACTGGGTCAGGGGCGCCACATATGCAGTCCAACGACAGCGTGACAAGCATCGGTCGCATGCTGTCATGTGACTGGAGCATGTGACCCGGAAGTTGTGGAGCTGCGATTGTCCTGTGTCACACTGTACTGGAGTGCGCCGAATCTGGCAAACCGGCAAAAAGCTGGATGTGTGAAACCGGTCTATGTCTTTCCTCTTTTTCCCCACAAAAGGGAGCTTTCCAGGTCATATAAGATTTACCTTAGTCTGTACTCTGTTTCCCCACAAGAGGGGGCTGTTCAGCTCATATATTTACCTTATTCTTTACTCTGTTTCCCCACAAGAGGGAGCTGTTCTGTTCATATAAGATTTACCTTATAGTCTATACTACATTTCCCCACAAGAGGGAGATATTCACTTTATATAAGATTTACCTTACTCTTTACTCTGTTTCCCCACAAGAGGGGGCTGTTCTGCCCATATAAGATTTACCTTAGGCAAAGGCTGCTTTCACATCAGCGTTTTTTTTGCCTGACGGCAAAGAAAAGCAAAACGCATATGACCGGATCCTTTACAAATGCGTTGTCATTTCAATGCATTTGCAATGGAATCACGGCAATATGCGGTGACTTGAGGTTGAGTGCGGCATACACTGGATCCATTGCTTTGCGGTATTTTACCGAGTTTCAAAAATGCTACTTGTTGCGTTTTTGACCTCTGTCAAAATTCTGCATCTCACTGGATCCGTTAGATTGCGGCGGTACCTGCAATGTAGTTCAATGGGCGCTGGATCCTGATAGACAGAATCCTATTTTTGGTATTGAGCATGCCCTGAAAGTAGCCTGGCATGGTCAGTACAGAAATCTCTCTCTCTGGCAGGTTTCAGGCGTCCGTATTTTATCAGGTACAAGCCACACGCATGGTTATGGTTATCCGTGTGAGAAAACACTTGTCTGTGAAATAAAAATGTTCTATATTCACTAGAGTTGAGCGCAGTTCGTGGTTCGCGGTTCTCCAGTTCGCGGTTCGAGTGATTTTGGGGGGTGTTCTAGTTAGAACTCGAGCTTTTTGCTAAAAGCTCGACAGTTTGAGTTACGTTCGAGAACGGTTCTATTAGCAAAAGCGTGGCTTTTTACAGCTACAGTGTGCAGGGAGCCATCGCTAGCAGCCTGCGGTAAGCTGGTAACCAAGATAGACATCGGGTATCCAAGCAAAGCACTTTGGTTAGTAACCCGATATTTACCCTGGTTACGTGTGCAGGGACACTTCCCCGCTGGGCTCCGCCCCCTCCTGCACGCGGCATGTACACACACACACACACTCACCTGTCCCCAGCCATGCAGTCCACAACACTGACGTCCTCAGCGCCACATGGCCCCGCTAGGCTCCACCCACTTCGCACTCCGCCGCCCGCACACATGGCCCCGCTAGGCTCCACCCACTTCGCACTCCGCCGCCCGCACACATGACCCCGCTAGGCTCCACCCACTTCGCACTCCGCTGCCCACACACATGGCCCCGCTAGGCTCCACCCACTTCGCACTCCGCCGCCTGCACACATGCCCTGCTAGGCTCCGCCCACCTGGCACTCTGCACACATAGCCCCGCTAGGCTCCGCCCACCTGGCACTCTGCACACATTACCCCGCTAGGCTCCACCCACCTGGCACTCTGCACACATGGCCCTGCTAGGCTCCGCTCACCTGGTACTCTGCACACATGGTCCCGCTAGGCTCCGCCCACCTGGCACTCTGCACACATGGCCCCGCTAGGCTCCACCCACCTGGCACTCTGCACACATGGCCCTGCCCACCTGGCACTCTGCACACATGGCCCCGCTAGGCTCCGCCCACCTGTAACTCTGCACACAAGGCCCCGCTAGGCTCCGCCCATCTGGCACTCTGCACACATGGCCCTGCTAGGCTCCGCCCACCTGGCACTCTGCACACATGACCCCGCTAGGCTCTCGCGATACTTGGCTGTGAAGGTCATTGAACTCAGTGATAGGTCTGCTGTCAGCAGTGCAGGAGATCACTTTAGGTACTGTACCTCGCTATGCTCCTGACAGCAGCAATTGTCATGCCCTGCAGTGACCTGGGCTGACCTATTGATGTTAGCTCAGGTCACTGCATTGCTCTCCCAGCCAATGGGGAACATTCTGTTCTTCATTGGCTGGGACAGTGACTATGGTATGAATCGTCATGGGAACCGCTTGGATTACAGCAGACGTGGATTTGTTTTTCTTTCTAATAAATTGGTGAAAGAGGGAATGTGGGGAGTGTTTTTTCAAATAAAAATGTGTTTGTCGTCTATTTTTTTTTTTATTACTGACTGGGTTGGTGATGTCGAGTATCTGATAGATGCCTGACCTCACCAACCCCAGGGCTTGATGCCAGGTGACATTACACATCTGGAATTAACCCCATATATTACCCCGTTTGCCACCGCACCAGGGCACGGGATGAGCTGGGGCGAAGCACCAGGATTGGCACATCTAATGGATGCGCCACTTCTGGGGAGGCTGCGGCCTGCTATTTTTAGGCTGGGGAGAGACCAATAACCATGGACCTCCCTAGTCTGAGAATATCAGACCACAGCTGTCTGCTTTACATTGGCTGGTGGTCCAATTTTGGGGGGACTCCTATGTGGTTTTTTTTTTTTAATTATTTATTTAATTTAAAATAACAGCATGGGGTGCCCTCAGTTTTGGATTACCAGCCAAGGTGAAGCTGCCAGCTGTGGTCTGCAGGCTGCAGTTGTCTGCTTTACCCTAGCTGGCTACAAAAATAGGGGGAACCCCACGTCATTTTTTTTTAAAATTTATTTATTTATTTTGGTAAATACAAGGCTAAGCACCCCTTAGTGCCACATGAAAGGCACCAAAGGGTGCAAAATTACAAAATTCAGGAGAGTGGGACATTATGTGTCTTTCTGCCATTATAATGACAGAAAAGACTGATATGAAGTGCACAAGCACAAGAAAATCACCAGAGCGCTCTACGCTGTGAAAAGCAGTAGAAAATGGCACTGGAGTGAACATGTGACCGCCTCATGTAGGTTGAAGCTATGGATCCTGGGTAAATTTATGTATTTTCCCTCATTCAGTTTTTTGGCAGTACGCCAAAAAAATGGAAGGCACACGGATGACAAACGGATGACATACGGACCGTATACGTGTCACGCTCCCGATGCCTCGGCACCACTCCTTACCCACTGAGCCGGTCGCACCATCCCGGCACCACTCCTTACCCACTGATCCGGTTGCACCTGCACGGCACCGCTCCTTACCCACTGATCCGGTCCACGTGTCCACCGGTCACTGCTGCCGCTCCCGCTCGTGCTCTCCTGTGTCCTGTCTCCAGTCTCATGTGTCTGACTCATGCTTCTGGATAGGGTCGGGCCGTGCCCACTCATCTGGTCTTATGGGCCCAGCACTGCTGCAGCAGGATATGACATGAGGCTGTGCTGGGTATATAAGATTGACCTTTCCATGTGGGCGGGGCCTGATCAACGTGTCTTGTAAGCCTTGACTTGAAAGCTAGGTGCTCAGGTCCCCCTTGTGCCGTGTCCTGTGATCAATACTATTGCCTGACATTCCTATCCGGCACCTGTGCCGGATTCCTGCACTGTCTCCAGGAACTCTGAAGCCCCAGTGACTGTTCTACCCACTTCCTGTGGGACGCAGTCCCTGCCAAGCTAGTGCTCCGGCTACCGTGCACCCAGGCCTACGGTGGGGTGCACGGCCCAGTGGATCCACCACCTGGACCTAACAATACGGAACGGAAACGGATTTCACACGGATGCACCCGTGAAAAAAACAGACCATTTTTTGCGGACCGCAAAAACGGATCGGTCGTGTGAATGTAGCCTTATTCTAATCTGCCATTTATAAAAAGCAGGCAGAAATAAGTGAATAGCGCCCCCCAGCGTCAGAAAATCTCTGCAGTTTTAGGGGTAGCTGAGACCCTGGAGATCATGATTCAGGTCGGGGTTTCCGGTCCCCGCTCACGTGATCACCAGTATACACCGTATACACCGATCATGTTACAGTAAATGACAGCGCCGGTAAAAAATTATTTCTCTCCCATCTGGCATGAACAAACATGTCAGATGGGAGATAAATCTCCTCCCTGGTCCCTTCCGGTCCCCCGTTGTCGCCAAAGTGCCCCCCCGACCACCTCCCAAAAATCCAAGATGGCAACGCGCACAGCAGCGCGCCGGCCGCATTCACAATACTCCTCTGATTTCTGTCGCATGTGCCATGACACATGCGACAGAAAACTCCTTCCCAGGCCCTGCCAGGTCAACCCCTATAACCCCACCGGTGTTCCCCGGTGTCCCACGGTACCTGTGCAGCGTTGATCCCCCCACGGCCCCCTCTTTCACAATAGACGCTGCCGCATGCACAGAGCGGCTGTCAGCTCAGATTCCTGTGTTCAGACACAGTGAGTGGCGGTAACCATGCATCTGTAAGCTACTGCAATGCCCTGCTCATGAGGTAAGGAACATAGTTGATCAGGAGAGCTATACTACATTAATGGAGGGATTTGCTATTTCTGTTGCCCTGCTGAATGACTACCAAACATGAGAGTCCATTATACGCCACAAGAAAACATGTCTAAATAGCGAGCTCTGTTGTTTAGTATTCATTCAGCTGGATAACTGGACTTAAAGGGGTATTCCATCTCCAAGATCCTATCCCCAATATATAGTAGGTGGAATAGCAATAATATCAGCAAATACCAATATTTGGAAATGTAGAATAGTTCTCCTGATTAGGCATGCCCTTACCTCATGAGCAGGGCATTGCAGCTTTGGTAGCAACATTTACGACATAGACTCTGCTGCTGTGGACCCGGAGAGAGTGGGTGCAGATTCATTGCACCCACACTTCTCACATGGAGAGTCTGCACTCCTAGAAAATGGGGGATACGTTTCCTGAGCGTGTCCCCCCATATTCTAGACGGTCCAGAGTCATCGTGGGACACCCTTATTTTTTTTCCTTACAATAAATTGGTGAAAGAGGGAATGTTTTGGGGAGTGTTTTTTCAAATACATTTTTTTTTGTCTATTTGTTTTGTTAGTGCTGACAGTTTGTGATGTCGGGTATCTGATAGACGCCATGACATCACAAACTGCTGGGCTTGATGTCAGGTGACCTTACAGCTAGTATCAACTCCATTTATTACCCCGTTTGCCACCGCACCAGGGCACGGGATGAGCTGGGGTGAAGCACCAGGATTGGCGCATCTAGTGAATGCGCCAATTCTGGGGCACCTGCGGCCTGCTATTTTAAGGCTATGAAGGACCAATAACTATGGACCTTCCCACCCTGAGAATACCAGACCCCAGCTGTCCGCTTTACCTTGGCTGGTGATCCAATTTGGGGGGGACCCTACTTTTTTTTGTAATTATTAATATTTATAAGATAATTATAAAAAAAGAGCCTAGGGTGACCTCCACATTGGATCCCCAACCACGGTAAAGCTACCAGCTGTGGTTTTCAGGCTACAGCCGTCTGCTTTACCCTAGCTGGCTATCAAAAATGGGGGGACCAACGTCATTTTTTTTTTAAAATTATTTTTTTAAATAAAAAAAATGTATGGGCTTCCCTATATTTTGATTGCCAGCCAAGGTAACGCCAGGCAGATGGGGGTGGCAACCCATAGCTGTCTGCTTTATCTGCGCTGAGAATCAAAAATACCGCGGAGCGCTATGTCATTTTTTTTAAAGAATAATTTTTACAGCACTGTGATGTCAGGCAATCAAAATACAGGGAAGCCCTTTTTGTTTTTAGTTATTTAAATAAAAAATTAAAAAAAATATATATGAGTTCCCACTGCATTTTTTGTATTGCTAGCTAAGGGTAATCCAAGCAGCTACTGGCTGCTAACCCCCACTGCTTGGTGTTATCTTCACTGGCAATGGAAAATCCAGGGAAGCATTTTTTATTTTTTTTGCCAAAAAACTACAAAAAAAATGACGTGAGCTTCGCCATATTTTTGTATGCTAGCCAGGTACAGCAGGCAGGTACGGGCTGCCCCCAAACCCCAGCTGCCTATTTGTACCTGGCTGGGAACTACAAATATAGGAAAGCCCTTTTTTTCACTTAATTCATGAATTGTATGAAATAATTAAAAAAAAACAAAATGATGTGAGCTTCGCCCCATTTTTGTGTCCAGCCGGGTGCAGCTAGGCAGCTGGGGATTGGATCCGCAGCACAGGTTAGCCCGAGGTTTCTGGGCCCCTCTGCTGCGAATTGCAGTCCGCAGCCGCCCCAGAAAATGGCGCTCTCATAGAAGCGCCATCATCTGGCGCTGTATCCAACTCTTCCAGCTGCCTTGGTGACGGGTGGCTTACTGGGTAATTATGAGTTAATACTAGCTTTGTTTTACTAGCTAGTATTAAGTCAGAGATTCTTTATGTCAGGCACGTTTGACCCGGCCATTAAGAATCTCCAATAAAGGGTTAAAAAAAAACACCACACAGAGAAAAAATACTTTAATAGAAATAAATACACAGACACATTAGAGACTCCATCTTTATTACCCCCTGTCACCCCTCCACAATCCTGGTCTTCTGTCTTCTTTCTCCTTCAACACATGCAGCTCTGCTACATCAGACAGCACAGCTGCATGGGAGAAAGGACGCTGTGCTCCATGCAGAAATCACTCTGTGAGAGTGACCACAGGCTCCCGGCTGTAAGCGGTGGCACGGGTTGCCATAGCAACGCTGCTCCGATCACGTGATTCCGGTGCCGCTGCGTGCTGGTAGCGGGACGTCACCATCACCACTACCAAGCGCATTGCTATGGCAACAGTGATCTCCGTTATTGACCGGCTGTGTCAGCCGGTCAGGAGCCGGCTTCTGCGGACGCTAGCAACTACGGTAAACATTGGGTAACCAAGAAGCTCTTTCCTTGGTTACCCGATATTTACCTTCGCTACCAGCGTCCACCGCTCTCACGCTGTCAGTGCCGGCTCCCTGCTCCCTGCACACATAGCCAGACTACACATCGGGTAATTAACCCGATGTGTACTGTGGCTAGGAGTGCAGGGAGCCAGCGCTAAGTGGTGTGCGCTGGTAACCAAGGTAAATATCGGGTTGGTTACCCGATATTTGCCTTAGTTACCAGGCGCAGCATCTCTTCCATGCGTGCTGCTGGCTGGGGCTGGTCACTGGTTGCTGGTGAGATCTGCCTGTTTGACAGCTCACCATCAACCCGTGTAGTGACGCTCCAGCGAACCCTGCCAGGTCAGGTTGCTGGTGGGATTGCTGTAGCGTCGCTTAGTTTGACGGTACCTTAAGGGAACAGGGAAGCAGAGCGGGGAGTCGACCGTGTGCTAGAGCATGTCGCCGGTACACGGCGATACACAAACGTGCACCGTTTAACAGAGAGATGCAATGACAGGTCCTAGCATGACGCGTCATAGTCATGTGACCAGTCTGTAGCCAATGAGATAATAGACACGTGACTGGTCACATGGCTATTTTGACGTCACGATAGGTCCTGCATCACTGCTGGTGTTCCCGGAGGACGCAGCGATTACCGATGGAAAAGCTGCGGGAGACAGAGTGCAGGACGCATCCCGGGGACAGGTAAGTGTTATGGCAATGTTTATTAACTGTATGTGTACATTTATAATGCATTTTTATGTGTTTGTGATTGCCTCCCATTGTTTCCTATGGGGTTCGAGTGGTTCGCCGAACCGAACTCGAACCAGACCTCCGTTCGGCGGACCGAGCTCGAGCCGAACCGCGGCCGGTTCGCTCATCTCTAATATTCACCTGTATCCAGCGATGCTGTCTTCAGCTCTTCTGCCTCCTGCTCCTGACCGCTGCTCATTATATTCATTGAGTACTGCCCGAGGATCTGGAAGCAGGAGTATCGCAGGGACAAGTGAGTACACAGCAAACAGTGTGTGTGCAGTGACGTCCAGGAGGTCATCGGAGTTCCCAATGAACTCTGATGACATCCTGATGACACCCCCGCAATATCCGCACTACAGCGAGTGTCTGGTGGGTGACTTTACAGGTTTATCAGAGTTCGTTGGGAGCTATGATGAGTCCCCGATGCTGGCCCCATGATGCTCCGGCTTCCAGGTCCTCATTGCACACACACATGTGTGCACGTGCGCACACACACACAAGCACACACACGTGACCACATATACATACATAGAAGAGACACATAGATACACCAAGCACATACACAGAGCACACAAGCATGTATACACTGAACAGACACACACATATGTCTTCACACACACACACACGCACACACACACACACACACACACACACACACACACACTGCTGGATACTCACCTGTCCCCAGTGATGCGATCCCTGGCACTGAAGTCCCCAGCACTGCTCCTGCTTCCAGCTCTTCAGTGCAGTGAATATTCAGTGAGTATAATGAGAGACAGTCAGGAGCGGGAGGCAGCAAACGGACATCTTAAACCAGCCTCTCTCTCCCCAGAAGACCAGTATCGTGGAGGGGTAAGAGGGAGTAATAAAGATGGAGTCCCTATGTGTGTCTGTGTATTTACTTCTAATAAAGTATTTTTTCTCTATGTGTTTTGTTTTTTTTAACTCTTTATTGGAGATTCTTAATGGCCGGGTTAATCTTGGCCTGACATTAAGAATCTCGGGCTTTACACAGGCTGGTAAAACAAAGCTGGTATTATCCCCTTATTAGCCAGCGTGCCACCTGGCACCAGGGCCTCTGGAAGAGTTGGATACAGCGCCAGAATATGGTGCTTCTATGAAAGCGCCATTTTCTGGGGTGGCTGCGGACTGCAATTCCAGTCTGTACTCTGTTTCCCAACAAAAGGGGGCTGTTCTGTGTATAGTTACCTCAGTGTATATTCAGTGTCACCACAAGAGGGGGATGTGAGTTCATATATGATTTACCTTAGACCGGTTTCAGATGTCCGTGTTTTAGGTACGGGTGACATCCGTTTTTAACAAGGATGCCACACGTACCCATGTTATTCTATGCTGTTACTCACACATTCGTGTTTTCACACAGACCATGTGACCCCTCGTGGCCCCACACGCACACACGAGACATGTCCGCTTTTTCTCCGGCAGCATGGGTGTCACATGTATCGCACAGTGATGTGATCTGTGTGACATCAGTGTGTCAGGTACCGGAGAAAACACGGGTCTGTGAAATAAAAATATTTTCTATATTTCCCTGTATCCAGCGGTGCTGTCTTCGGCTCTGCTGCCTCCCGCTCCTAACCGCCGTTCATTATATTCATTGATTATTCACTGTACTGAGGAGCTGGAAGCAGGAGCATCACTGGGGACTTCAGTGCCGGGGACCACATCGCTAGGGATAGATGAGTATCCAGGTGTGTGTGTGTGTGTGTGCATACACATGCGCGTGTGTGTGAGGACCTGGAAGGCGGAGCATCACGAGGACAGCATTGGGGACTCTGGTGAATCCGTGAAGTCACCGTGGTGTTACCCGCTGTAGCTCGGGCGTCTTGGTGGTGTCATCAGGATGTCATCAGAGTTCATTGGGAACTCCACTGATCTCCTTGATGTCACTGCACACACACTGTTTTTTTTCTTGCTGAATACTCCCCTGCCTTCGGTGTCGCAGTCACTGACACTGTCCCCGCGATGCTGTCCCCAGCGATGCTTCGGCTTCCAGCTTCTCAGTACAGTAAATAATCAATGAATATAAAGAGCGGCGGTCAAAAGAAAGGAGATAGAAGAGTCGAAGAAAACAGCGCTGGATACAACATCTATTTATTTCAAAGACCCGTGTTTTCTCGGGTAAGTGTCACACGTATGCAAACACAGATGACAGACGTGACACATGTATGACCATAACCATGCATGTGGCTTGTACCTGATTAAAGACAGACGTCTGAAACCGGCCCGTTTCAGACGTCAGTGTTTCTGGTACGTTTGTGCTAGTTTTATACGTACCAGAATCACTGACATACTCAGACTCATTATAATGAATTAGACATGTCCATTTTTTTCTGGCATCACTGATATCCCATGGACTACGCAGTGGTGTGATCCATGAATCACATACCAGAAAAACACGGACATTTAAAATAATAAACATTTTCAACTCACCTTTCCAGCGACGCTCTGTGCAGCCTGTGCTCTCTGCAGCTTCCTGGCCGGCTCATGAATATTCATGAATGCAGTCAGAGCCAACCCGAAAGTAGCTGCAGAGAGCGGTGGCCGGACGCTACAGTGTTGGAGACTTCAGCACCATAGAGAGCAAGAACGGGACATGTGAGCATACATCCAATCACGGATAACGTATCACGTATCACGTATTGCACATGGACAACCCACGTGTGCCGTGAATCACGGAACACGGAGGGACATGTGCGTGTTTTACACGTCAGTGAAGAACGTCTGTGTTTTTCACTGACGTGTGAAACGAGCCTTAGTCTGTACCCTGATTTCCCACAAGATGGTGCTGTGAGTTCATATTAGATTTACCTTAGTCTATACTTTGTTTCTCCACCAGAGGGGGCTGTTGTTTCCTCTCAGATTTACTTTTTCCATACTGCTGTTGATTTGCTATACACAATTGCTGTAATGACTTTTTTGGAATAATTCTTATACTTCATGTAAGTGATTTCTGTCCCCTTTTGTCTTTTATTCCAGTATGCCCCAGGAAAGCTCTGCGTTATCAGACTTGTGTTATGCTGATTTGCTAAAATTAACTCCTCAAAGAGCAGGTGATTTTTTTTTCATATTTTGTGCTTTTTTATTTATTTTTTCTTCCCTTATTGCAAGAGCCATACCTTTTTTTATTTTTCCATCTATATAGTCTCGGGATGGTTTGTTTATTGAGGCATGAGTTATTCTTTTGAATGATAGCATCCATTTTGTCGTATGATGCACTAGAAAGCATTAAGAAAATTTAGAACATCGGCTCACCAGATCCAGGTAGATACTCAGGTGCACCGTAAGTCTATGGGACGCTTCCAGGTAGTCAATGGAGTGAAAAGAAAGAGGTTACTCAGTTCCTGCACACAAATGCATTTTCTATAAAAACATTGTTTTATTGATATATTTGTAAACAGACAAAACAAAACCCCAGCAGAACCATGGGCATAGTGACCCGCAACTCAGCTTTGTAGGGCAAGCAGAGGTTAAGTATTGCTATTTATTGTGGCTGTTTTGTGGGGTCAAAAGTTTGAGGGGTGGATAAAAGGTGGGTGATTGAAAGGGAGAGCAGGTGTATATATAGTTAGGGGAGGGGTGCAGGCTACTACACAGTACATAGGCACCATTATGAAAGATACCTATGCCCTCCTCACCTTCTCTTGCAGACACGACATTAGTATGGCATCGATAAGGCTAGTTTCACACTTGCATTGGGTCCAATCTGCCGGGTCCGTTGCTGAGTCATTTTGATGAATCCGGTTTTTTTTGTGTTGTCTACGGATGCAACGGATCCGTTATTTCACAGGAATCCGTTAGCGGATTCCTGTGAAAAAAACGGATCCGTTGCATCCGTTTGGCGTCCATTAGGCGTCAGTTTAACGGAATACGTCGGATCTGTTTTTTTAGGGGTTTTTTTGTCTTTTTTTTCTTCTTCCTCTTCTGCTTGGGACAGCACAATGGGAGTGCCAGACATTTTGGAGACGTATATAAAAGTGTGTTCAGACCGGCCATCTGTAGAGGCTGTCAAAGAAAGAAGAAAGATGGATGTCATTACCGGGAGGATTGTACAGGCGTACATAGAGTTTTCTTATCAAGCAAATCTCTTTGCGTTTACCGTTGCCGAAAAGGAGCGGCAACGTCGTAGGCGTCGCCTTTGCCGTTTCTGGGTCCACCCCATTAATGATATACGTGTATCCCGTGGCGTTGTTACCACACTATATTTAGAGTTAAGGAGCCATCCGGACAAATTTTTCAGATACGTCAGAATGTCTGCGGCGATGTTTGACAACTTGGTGGAGCGGGTGGAACCTCTCATCCGTCGCAGCAACACCTTTTGCCGGCTGGCAATAACTCCTGCAGAGCGTCTCATAATAACTCTCAGGTAAGCCACTTGTATTGTGCTACCCATCATGTTATGTAATGGTTGTTTTGTTGGGATTGCTAATTAATTTTTATGTTTTTATTTTACAGATTTTTGGCGACTGGGGAGTCTTACTCTTCGTTGCATTACCAGTTCCGAGTAGGAATCTCAACTATTTCAGGCATTGTAAGCACAACTTGCCGTGCATTATGGGATTCCTTAAATGAAGAATATTTTCTGCAACCAACGGAACAACTCTGGATGTCCACTGCTGCCCAGTTTGATGAAATTTGTGACTTCCCCAATTGCTGTGGTGCGGTGGACGGAAAACATGTTTGGATAGTGAAGCCAGCACGCACCAGATCCGAATAATTCAATTATAAGAAATTCTTTTCGGTAGTCCTCATGGGTAGAGATCAGCGAACCGGTCGTGGTTCGGCTCGAGTTCGGTTCGCCGAACAGAGGTCCCATTCGAGTTCGGTTCCTCGAACGTTCGACGAACCGAACTCGAACTGCATAGGAAACAATGGCAGGCATTCACAAACACATAAAAACACCTAGAAAACACCCTCAAAGGTGTCCAAAAGGTGACAAACAACTCACAACACAACACAAACACATGGGAAAGTGACAAGGACATATACTCATGCGAAAACAAAAGAGCTGGACAAGGAAAAAGAGGAGGACACACAGATATATGAGTATATGCAAGGAAACGTCGATGCCATTACTGTGCAACTTGAGCCCTGCTCATTTTAGGCTTCCAATCTGGATAAATTGCCTGAGCTTGCCACGTACGCCTTGGGGATCTTGTCGTGTCCTGCAGCCAGCATTCTCTCGGAACCTGTCTTCAGTGCTGCTGGGGGTCTGCTGGCAGATAAGCACACGTGTCTGTCCACTGACAATGTGGACATGGCTCTCAGAGGACTTTTCTTCCCCTGGGTCAGCCAGGGGAGGCGAAAGGCACGCGTATTTTTGAGAGTGCTTCATGCAAAGCATCTTTTTCTTTTTCAAAAGGGGGGTCAACTGATGCCAGTCAAGTGGGGTGTATGTGGCCTAATTAGTGGAAACGAGGGAGACTGTGGTTGGAGTCCCCTCGCTTTTGAAAAAAGAACCAAGATGAACAAGTCATGGCTTTCAGAGGACTTTTCTTACCCTGGGTCATCCAGGGGACGTGAAAGGCACGCGTATTTTTGAGAGTGCTTCATGCAAAGCATCTTTTTCATTTTGAAAAGGGGGATCAAGTGATGCCAGTCAAGTGGGGTGTGTGTGGCCCAATTAGTGGAAACGAGGGAGACTATGGTTGGAGTTCCCTCGCTTTTGAAAAAAGAACCAAGATGAACAAGTCATGGCTCTCAGAGGACTTTTCTTCCCCTGGGTCATCCAGGGGACGTGAAAGGCACGCGTATTTTTGAGAGTGCTTCATGCAAAGCATCTTTTTCATTTTGAAAAGGGGGGTCAAGTGATGCCAGTCAAGTGGGGTGTGTGTGGCCCAATTAGTGGAAACAAGGGAGACTGTGGTTGGAGTCCCCTCGCTTTTGAAAAAAGAACCAAGATGAACAAGTCATGGCTCTCAGAGGACTTTTCTTCCCCTGGGTCATCCAGGGGACGTGAAAGGCACGCATATTTTTGAGAGTGCTTCATGCAAAGCATCTTTTTCATTTTGAAAAGGGGGATCAAGTGATGCCAGTCAAGTGGGGTGTGTGTGGCCCAATTAGTGGAAACGAGGGAGACTGTGGTTGGAGTCCCCTCGCTTTTGAAAAAAGAACCAAGATGAACAAGTCATGGCTCTCAGAGGACTTTTCTTCCCCTGGGTCATCCAGGGGACGTGAAAGGCACGCGTATTTTTGAGAGTGCTTCATGCAAAGCATCTTTTTCATTTTGAAAAGGGAGGTCAAGTGATGCCAGTCAAGTGGGGTGTGTGTGGCCCAATTAGTGGAAACGAGGGAGACTGTGGTTGGAGTCCCCTCGCTTTTGAAAAAAAAACCAAGATGAACAAGTCATGGCTCTCAGAGGACTTTTCTTCCCCTGGGTCATCCAGGGGACGTGAAAGGCACGCGTATTTTTGAGAGTGCTTCATGCAAAGCATCTTTTTCATTTTGAAAAGGGGGGTCAAGTGATGCCAGTCAAGTGGGGTGTGTGTGGCCCAATTAGTGGAAACGAGGGAGACTGTGGTTGGAGTCCCCTCGCTGTGTTTTACATGATTTTCGAAGGGCATGACATGACTAAGAGGTTGAGTTTCATCATCTGCAACTTGTTGGCAACAGAAAGACTGCCTTTACACCCTTTTGAGACCGAGGATTTTCGAGACCTTATGCCCATTGCAGTGCCCCAAGAGCCGATGGACAGTCGTCACTCCTTCTCCAAGAAAGGCATGCCCGCACTACCACAGCAGGTTGCACACAACCTCACCGATTCCTTGAGAAACTCTGTGTGTGACAGGGTGCATTTCACCACAGATACTTGGACCAGTAAGCATGGACAGGGGAGTTACATGTTGCTGACTGGGCACTGGGTAACTATGGTGAGAGATGGAGAAGGGTTTGCTGTACAAGTCTTGCCGTCCCCATGACTTGTGTGTCAATCCTTCCTCTGTATGTACAAGTTCCTCCACTGCTTCTGCCTCCTCAACCTCGTGTGGGTCCTCCACCTCGGCCCAAACCCTGTGTGGTCAGTCCACCCTTCCTTGTAACTGCGCCTAAGGAATCCCACACACCTCCTTACTATGCTGGCAGCAGAGCTCAAGGCCATCAGGCGGTCAAATGTTTACTTTGAAATGTAGGGGAAATGTGAGACACCGCTGAGGAATTGTGGACGGTTAGCTCTGGAGAGTGAGACCGAGTTTCATCAATGGTTGTCTCCACTCAACCAGCAGCCAGGGAAGGTCGGGTGCGACAATGATGCAAACCAGTCTGCGACCCTTCTTCAGGGCAATGTGACACACGTGCCTTGTATGGCTCACGTGTTGAACCTGGTTGTCCAGCAATTTTTAAAACACTATCCCGGCCTACATGGCCTTCTGCAGAGGGCACGGTGTAACACCTGCCTGGATCGACACACGCAGATGGGCTGTAAAGGATAGGCTAGAGGGAAGCCACTCACCAAGCTGGACACCCAGAACCCTGAAACCCTTTAACCCCCTATACAGTGATTTGGAATTACACAGGGCCCAAGTTGATCAATACCTGTGGAAGGCTGCAGTTCCAGAGAATAGTAGTCATGCAGGGTCAAAACATTAATTGAGGAAGAGGAACAGAATGGGATGGCCAGGACTTAATCAGAAAACAAGCAGAGGTGAAATGCGGATCGGCCAATGAGGTACATAAACAGCAAGCAGGAAAAGTAGTCACAAGTAACAAGCACACAAAATCATAAAACTGAACTGGGGGTAACAGTAACAAGAGGTTCATAGCTTTGTCTGGCAGTGGTCTGCAGACAGGAGGGGCCTAAAAAAGGGTGCGGTGTATTCCCATTGGTTGTAGCTGAATGATGGTACTTCATCTGTGAGATACCCACCAGCTACATTCAGCCAGAGATTCTGCATCTGTCAAGGTAACGCAGCCCAGTGGGTGAGCATAACCTGCGTCCACCTGCGCCGCTGGCATCGACTCCTTTCCCATCATCAGCACTATGCACAAAAGGAACACGTTGTCACCTGGCGACCGGAGTACAAATTGATTGAGTGGACTACGTTGGTGACTTAACAGCCGTGTGCGGCAATGATGCAAACCTGTCTGCGGCCCTTCGTCAGGGCAATGTGACACACGTGCCTTGTATGGCTCACGTGTTGAATCTGATTCTCCAGCAATTTTTAAAATACCATGCTGGCCTACATGGCCTTGTGCAGCGGGCACGCTGCTATGTGCTCACTTTCATCCTTCGCACCCAGCAGCTCAACAACTTTCATCGCTCCTGAAGTCTTAGGGTCTGGCGGTTAAACGCCTGAAATGCAATGTTCCGACACGCAGGAATTTGAATCTGCACATGTTGCAGCGTCTGTGGCAGCACCGCAGAGCCCTGCTGAAATACGGTATGACGTATACCCTGGGCTAACTTGATCCAGAGGTGGTGCAGATCACGCTGCTGGAGTGGTGTCAGATCAAGGACCTATGCACCCTTCTACACAGTTTACAAATATCGACGAAGATCTTTAGCACTGGCGATGCCATTCTCAGCGTGACAATTCTGGTCATCTACAAGATGGAGCACACGGTATACATTATTCGGAGTCAGGTGTTGGTCCAAGAGGAAGGGGAGGAAGTACAGGAGGAGTCATATGCAGAAGGGATAATAAGATCTACGAGGTCCAGACGGTGAGCAGCACCTAGGCGGAAGTCAAGGGACGGTGGGGGAGAGGGATTAACAAGGTCGCATAGTATCTGCAAAAATTGTTGAGGAAGGTGCAGGAGCCCATGAAGAAATGGAGGACGAACTGGCGATGGGCATGGAAGACTCAGCAGATGAGTGAGAGCTTGCTCACATTTAGGTTGTGCGAGGTTGGGGGGAGAGGGCAGAGGAAGGAGGCACAATTCTCACCTCTCTGCCACCAACACACCAAGGACTTGGTCCTCCTGGATGCAAAAGACACATGAGCGCCTTCTTGCTGCACTACCTACAACATGACCCTCGGATTGTACGAATTCGAGGTAATGCTAACTACTGGGTTGCCACACTGTTAGATCCCCAGTACAAGATAAAATTTGGCAAATGGTCTTTTACTTGTCCACATCTGAGGGACCGAGGGCTGGCTGCTGTGCTGAGATGGCATTGAGTACGGTGTCCCTGCAGAGTTGCACTTTTGGTCATATACCAAATGAGTTGAAAAAGGACAGATGCTGGTGGAAAGGGGAACAGGTGTGTTGGAAAGGGGAAAAAAGTTTTTGTCCGTGGGTTTGTTGGTTAAGCAAAAGTAACATTTGATGAAGAAACACCATCTGTTACGGTGGGACTGGCAGATTTGGATAAGGTGGTATATACTATGTTACCGCTATATAACGAAAACTAATAAGAAAAGAAAGAGAAAGGTATATATCCCCATCAGCAGTCAATGTCCACCGTGCTCCCAGATGGAAAAGGAGAGGTTGGCAACTGGAAGGTTAGATGGAGGATACAGATCTGTGTGGCTATGAAACTAATAGTTGCCTGAACCGAGTTAGACCCCACTCGGATCTGGAGACTGGGAGCCCTGTTAGCGTCACAGGGTCCACACGCCCACCCAGCCCAGGAACTCCCTGTTAACATCACAGGGGCCATTCAGTACGCTGACCGTGTGCATTGGGGCCACACCTGTGGACAGCAGGTGCATCAGCAGCAGCAGGCCTGTTAATGCCACTGGGCTGCACAAGCAGGACTTGTAGGACAGGAGCTGGTCTTAACCGTTCTGCGTTACCAACTGTGGTGGCGGCCTGCATCGATGCCCTATCCCTGCCTACCTCTGTTCTAAAGCTGCAATGGGTTCAACACATGGAGGTGTGCTCTTTTGGAGCATAATAGAAGACTGCGCACCTCCTTGTTGGCTTCAGCCCGTTTTATAACCTTGGTCCGCCCCAAACCAAAGTGGACCACAATGCACCTCCTGGAGACAAAAGCAGAGTGACACGTCATGAGTGGCATAACTAGCGTCCTATTTGGAACCGAAACTTCAATAATGACCTCATGGCTGCCACGACACAAACACCTCACCAGTTATCGTCTGACCATCAATAATGAGGTGACAAGTCATAGGGGCGGGCCTCTGCAAGCCATTTGGGAGTGGCCTAGCCACATCGTCAGGACACCTGATGCCCTGTGGTCTATATGGGCCCCCCACATCAGGGGCAGGGCCAAAGAGTTCATTACCGGACCTAGTCTCTGATGCAGTAAGTGCCTGAGCATGCTCAGTTGCATGAAATACAGTCTCTGAAAAAAGACTATCAACTTTAGCATGGTGTCTAGGCACAAAACAGGACTTAGACCCGGCACGGAATGCAAGTACCTCTGCAAAGAGGCTTTTCGCACTAAGTGTGGGAGCATGCGCTGTATCCCGAAATGAAGACTTAGCCTCAGGAATGGCACAGTCAGGCTGAGCATACTCACTAGGCGAAACACTGTAGTTAGGCTGCAGCTGGGGTAAATCGGCACACGCATGCGCACTAGCTGCCTCTCCACACTTAGACGTGGAGGAGAAATTGCTCTTCGGGTGTGGACTTGGAGATGCTGTCTATGAACAGAAGGAAAAGCTAAAGGAAGCATCACTTTTTATCCCTCCGAATTATCAAATGCAGCAATGAATTCCCTGAGTTTGCTATAAAATTAGCGTAGCAAAATGTGCATGAGGGTGTCATGCAGAGGTGCTGCAAATAGATTTGCACCAGTGGGACACTAATGGAAGTCCAACAGCCAGTTCTTGTATGCCACTAAATGGCAGCATTTTTTGCTATTAAAAACAGAGCAGGAGGGTGTCCTGCACAGGTGCTAGAAATAGCTTGGCACCAGTGGGACAATAATGAAATACAACAGCCAGTTCTATGATGCCACTAAATGGCAGTATTTTTTGCTATCATTATAGCTTATTAAAAACAGAGCAGGAGGGTGTCATGCAGAGGTGCTGCACATAGATTTGCACCAGTGGGGCACTAATGGAGTACAACAGCCACTTCTTGTATGCCACTAAGTTTACTCAATTTTTGGTATTATAATGTCTTAGTAAGTAACAATGAGTTTGAGTGTGCAATGCAGGCAGAGGTGCTGCAAATATCTTTGCACTAGTGGGACAATACAGAAGTCCAACAGCCACTTTTTGTATGCCACTAAGTTGCAGCAGTTTTTGCTATTATTATAGCTTTTAAAAACAGAGCAGGAGGGTGTCATGCAGAGGTGCTGTAAATAGCTTGCCACCTGTGGGGCACAAATGGAGTACAACAGCCACTTTTTGTATGCCACTAAGTTGCAGCAGTTTTTGCTATTGTTATAGCTTTTAAAAACAGAGCAGGAGGGTGTCATGCAGAGGTGCTGTAAATAGCTTGGCACCTGTGGGGCACAAATGGAGTACAACAGCCCCTTTTTGTATGCCACTAAGTTGCAGCAGTTTTTGCTATTATTATAGCTTTTAAAAACAGAGCAGGAGGGTGTCATGCAGAGGTGCTGTAAATAGCTTGGCACCTGTGGGGCACAAATGGAGTACAACAGCCACTTTTTGTATGCCACTAAGTTGCAGCAGTTTTTGCTATTATTATAGCTTTTAAAAACAGAGCAGGAGGGTGTCATGCAGAGGTGCTGTAAATAGCTTGCCACCTGTGGGGCACAAATGGAGTACAACAGCCACTTTTTGTATGTGTTGCCTTCCTCCAGGGGCTGATGTTCACACCAGAGGGTGGGCCAGGCGGTTGGCTCCGCCCACCGAGGAGTTCACAGCCCTGGAGGCGGGAAGAACCAGGCAGATCAGTTAAGGAGGTGAAAGTAGAAGGAGGTGAAGTGGTAGAGGAGCTGAGGAGTGAAGCTGAAGTAAAGTGAAAAGTGAGAGTAGTAAAGCCTGAAGTTGGTCCGGGTGTGTGCCCCGGACAGTGACAGCAAGGTCAGCAGACGGCGGAGATAGTCTGCAGGGGGACTGCTCGGAGGTTGCTGGAAGGACCGCGGACGGGTGGTGACCCGGCGGTCTGGAGCAGTATACGAAGAACAGTCAGCACCAGGGCAGGGGCCTTTCGGATCCCAGCAAGGCTAGGAGTCGCCATAATTTGCCAAATCCGTCAGTGAAGGGGACGTCTGTCTCCTAACAACCAAGTCCCGATTGAAGGCAACAGTCCAACCGTAACGGAGAGACACCGCCAGGGCACCAGTTTCTCAGGGCCAGCGCCTGCGGGCAAAGTAGGGCTCCTCCGGCCCATATCCAAGCCGGGGAGCGGGTTACCGGTGGGAACCCATCGCAACCATTATCATCATAGGTGCAGGACAGAGGGACCGTCACCGTCACCTACTGGGGAAAGCAAGTGCAGCCGTCCGTGGGAACCGTCTTTCCAGCCGTGTGTTTTACCGAGAACTGTGTCATCGTCTCAGGCTGAGTGAGTACCACAGTGCCGCAAGGCACAGCGCTGCCCCCGCGTCCCTGCGCCCACCAAGCCCTGCATCACCCACCTCATCACTGGGCCCCGGGATCACCAACCCCTACCCACGGAGGGGCAACACAACAACTGGCTGCTCCATACCATCCTTCCCGGGATCCCCATACAGAGCAGCGGTGGTGTCAACAAATCACCACAACCATGGGTGGCGTCACGGACAATAAACAATCCCCACACCCAAACACCCCCTTTCACTCACGGGCGAGGAGCGCCGCTCGAGTCCCTGGGATCCGGCCCATCGCTTGAGCCACCGAGCAGCAGCAGCAGGCCGCAGTGCCAGCCGGACCCGAGCAGTGGGAGAGCGCGGCGTCCCCTCCTCCGCCCGCGACATATGCCACTAAGTTGCAGCAGTTTTTGCTATTATTATAGCTTTTAAAAACAGAGCTGGAGGGTGTCATGCAGAGGTGCTGTAAATAGCTTGGTACCTGTGGGGCAATAATGAAATACAACAGCCAGTTCTATGATGCCACTAAATGGCAGTATTTTTTGCTATCATTATAGCTTATTAAAAACAGAGCAGGAGGGTGTCCTGCACAGGTGCTAGAAATAGCTTGGCACCTGTGGGACAATAATGAAATACAACAGCCAGTTCTATGATGCCACTAAATGGCAATATTTTTTGCTATCATTATAGCTTATTAAAAACAGAGCAGGAGGGTGTCCTGCACAGGTGCTAGAAATAGCTTGGCACCAGTGGGACAATAATGAAATACAACAGCCAGTTCTATGATGCCACTAAATGGCAGTATTTTTTGCTAACATTATAGCTTATTAAAAACAGAGCAGGAGGGTGTCATGCAGAGGTGCTGCACATAGATTTGCACCAGTGGGGCACTAATGGAGTACAACAGCCACTCCTTGTATGCCACTAAGTTTACTCAATTTTTAGTATTATAATGTCTTAGTAAGTAACAATGAGTTTGAGTGTGCAATGCAGGCAGAGGTGCTGCAAATATCTTTGCACTAGTGGGACAATACAGAAGTCCACTTTTTGTATTCCACTAAGGTGCAGCAGTTTTTACTATTATTATAGCTTTTAAAAACAGAGCAGGAGGGTGTCATGCAGAGGTGCTGTAAGTAGCTTGGCACCTGTGGGGCACAAATGGAGTACAACAGCCACTTTTTGTATGTCACTAAGTTGCAGCAGTTTTTGCTATTATTATAGCTTTTAAAAACAGAGCAGGAGGGTGTCATGCAGAGGTGCTGTAAAAAGCTTGGCACCTGTGGGGCACAAATGGAGTACAACAGCCACTTTTTGTATGCCACTAAGGCTAGGTTCGCACACTGCGTCTTTTTGACGCTGCGTTTTTGTGCGTTTTCGGCCGCTAAAAACGCACAAAAACGCACCTCCGTCGAAAAAACGCGGCAAAAAACGCACACGTTTTGCCGCGATTTGGTGCGTTTTTTTGCTGCGTTTTGCTGCGTTTTTGCTCACTGCGTCCTTATGCGTTTTTTATCAGTGAACAAAAAAAAAAGGTCTGATGTCATTTCCTTCTTCAATGTGTTCTTCATTCTCCACTAGTGTATGCAGAAGAGCAGACAGCTGCAGAACTACAAGGCTCAGCATACTCCATCCAATAGTGTATGCAGGAGAGCAGACAGCAGCTGCGGAACTACAAGGCTCAGCATGCTCCATCCAGGACTGTATGCTTGAGGGAGAGTCAGGGGGAGCAGACCTACAAGGCTCAGCATCCTCCATCCAATAGTGTATGCAGGAGAGCAGACAGCAGCTGTCAAACTACAAGGCTCAGCATCCTCCTTCCAGGACTGTATGCAGGATTTCTTTGCCCCCCCAAACAAAAAAAATGACGTGGGCTTCGCCATATTTTTGTATGCTAGCCGGGTACAGCAGGCAGGTACGGGCTGCCCCCAACCCCCAGCTGCCTATTTGTACCCGGCTGGGAACCAAAAATATAGGGAAGCCCTTTTTTTTTAAATTATTTCATGAATTTCATGAAATAATTTAAAAAAAAAATGACGTGAGCTTCGCCCAATTTTTGAGTCCAGCCGGGTACAACTAGGCAGCTGGGGATTGGAATCCACAGTGCAGGGTGCCAATGCTTTCTGGGCACCCCCGCTGTGAATTGCAGTCCCGCAGCCACCCCAGAAAATGGCGCTTTCATAGAAGCGCCATCTTCTGGCGCTGTATCCAACTCTTCCAGCTGCCCTGATGCCGGGTGGCTCGCTGGGTAATAATGGGGTTAGGGCTAGCTGTATAGCTGGCCCTAAGCCCGAAATTCATGGTGTCACGCCAATATTAGACATGGCCACCATGAATTTCTAGTAAAGATAAAAAAAAAACACAACACACAGGAAAATATTTTTATTAGAAATAAAACACAACACAATTAGTGACTCCATCTTTATTGAAATAAAGAACCCCCCCTCCGCAGTAATCCTGGGTCAGGGTCCCGCGCCGTCCAATCCGGATCCAATATCATCTGATCGGTTTGCTGGAAGGCAAAGCGATCAGATGATGTGTCAGGATCAAGTGCCTGAATCCCATCACACATCGGCTGATTGTATAACCGCATCACCGAGATACTTACGATCAGCTGATGCGTCAGGTGACTGCATCAGGTGATCCATCGCCAGGTCCTGCATCCATCGGAGGTTTCCCGGCCGTCTGCACACAGCCGGAGCGGGGGTGGCGATACCGTGAGAGGAGATGGGAGCGGGCATGGCACCGGGAGTCTGCAGACAGGTGAGTATAACTTTTTTTTTTCACGGTTCACTTTTGTTTTCGCAGCCGCTTCCACCTCCTGCCTGTACATGGCGCCGCACGGCAGCATACATGCACAGGACGGGAGGTGGAAGCGGCGGTGACGGTACCGGGAGGATTCACGCTTCTGTATATACTGACAGAAGGAATCCTCTTCCTGTACATGTCACTTTACTACCCACCTCCTGCGTTTATAGCTGCGTTTTTGGTCTTCAAAACGCACCAAAACGCAGCTATTTGCGTTTCTCATTGCGTCTTTCAACATCCCATTGAACTCAATGGATGAAAAGCGCAGTGAAAAATGCGGGAATAATTGACATGCTGCGTTTTTGTGGGACCACAAAAACGCAGCTGAAAAAAAACAGATGTGTGCGGACAGCAAAAATTAAAACTCATAGACTTTGCTGGGGAAGCAAAGTCCTGCAGTTTTGAGGCCAAAAACGCACCCGAAAAACGTGCAAAAACGCCGCGAAAAACGCACTGTGCGCACATAGCCTTAGACTGAATACATTCTTTTACAGTGAGATAAATAAGCTTCTACCAAACAGTGCCAAAAATCGTTATCACAAAAAGGCCTAAATGAGAGTATTCTTATCCTATACTATACTCATTTCTTATTGCATCTCTTCTGGCTGCTCTTTGTAGTCTTAAGGCCACTTTACACGCTGCGATATCGGTACCGATATCGCTAGCATAGGTACCCGCCCCCATCGGTTGTGCGACACGGGCAAATCGCTGCCCGTGGCGCACAACATCGCCCGGACCCATCACACGCACTTACCTGCTCTGCAACGTCGCTGTGACCAGCGAACCGCCTCCTTTCTAAGGGGGCGGTCCGTGCGGCGTCACAGCGACGTCACTAAGTGGCCGCCAAATCAAAGCGGAGGGGCGGAGATGAGCGGGCATAACATCCCGCTCATCTTCTTCCTTCCGCATTGCTGGCGTGTGGCAGGTAAGGAGAGGTTACTCGTTCCTCCGGCGTCACACAGAGCAATGTGTGCTGCCGCTGGAGCGTCGAACTACATCGTACACGCTGCAGCAGCAATATTTGAGAAGGGACCCCCATGTCACCGATGAGCGATTTTGAACATTTTTGCGACGATTCAAAATCGCTCATAGGTGTCACACACAACGACATCGCTAATGCGGCCTGATGTGCGTCACAAATTCCGTGACCCTAACGACATCGCATTAGCGATGTCATAGCGTGTAAAGCGGCCTTTATTCTTTATAAGTTGTCTATTTGCTACTGATTTTTCTATAAATTTGGAGACTAAACTTCAACAGTGAATGAGACCTCAAAAATGTCATCCACACAAGTGGATTTTCACTGTGAATTTCATCCTTTGCAATGAACAGGGTGAAATCTACAACAAAATCCAGAATGTATTTTTTGTCACATGTGGACATACTTTATTTAGACTTATTTGCTTCGGCATATACAGTAGGTGAAATAAGTATTAAACTTGTCACTAACTTTCTAAGTAAATATATTTCTAACGGTGCTGCTGACATGAATGTCTCACCAGATGTTTGTAACAACCCATCCAATCTACACAGGGAAAGAAATCAAACCACAGATGCCTATAAATTTAGTGATGTGTAATAATAAAAAATGACACAGGGAAAAAGTATTGAACATGCATACTGAAATTAATTTAATACTTCATACCAAAGCCTTTGATGGTGATGACAACTTCAAGACACCTCCTGTATGGAGAAACTAATCACATGCACTGCTCAGGTGTGATTTTGGCCCATTCTTCCACAAAAACACTCTTCAAATCCTGAATTTTTTATGGGCTCCTTCTATCAACTGTGAGCCACACCGTTATGTTCCCCCCTTTAAACTTCACTTGTGGGATGGTGTTTTGGGGGTAATATACTGTGCCTTTTGGGATCCAAACATGCTGTGTATTGTGGCATACAAATAGTTTAAGTTTGGTCTCATCTGAACAAACTATTTTCTCCCAGTATTTCTCAGGCTTATCTAAATGTTGTTGAGCAAATTTTAAACGCACTTGAACACGATGTTTATTCAGAAATGGATTCTTGCATGATCCGCATGCATACAGACCATGGACGTTGAAGGCATTACTTATTGTTTTCTTTGAAACAATTGTACCAGCTCTAGGTCTTTCTGTAGCTCTATACAGGTAGTTCTTGGCTCTTGGACAACTTGTGATAATTATGTTCACTCGTCTGTCTGAAATATTGCAGGGAGCACTTACTTTATGGTGAAATTATGTTCTTTCCATTTCTGGATTTTGGCCCAACAATGCTCACTGAAACCTTCATTAGTTTAGATTCTGCTGTAATCAATATAATCAGTATGTTTTTTGCAATAATAAGGTTGTGAAGGACTTGAGACAGCTCAATGGGTTACTGGTCATGAAATGTTTCTTGTGTGGCATTTTGGTATTGAGACACCTTTTTATAGGCCATCAGTTGAACCAGCTGATATTACTTTTCAGGATTGTTTTCTAATTACTTATAGATTTCAGCTGGTGTCATGACTTTACATGGCTTTTTAAATTTCTCTTTCTTCATGTGTTCAATAATATGTTTCTGTACAATTTTTCATGATTACACATCACTTATTTAGTGGACATCTATGGTTTGAGTTCTTTGCTGTGTGGATTAGATGGGTTATCAATATATGGTGAGATAGCATCTTTAGAAATATATTTACTTGGAAAATTGGTGACATGTTCATTAATTATTTCACCTGCTGTGTGTGGAAATTACCTTATAATTATCTTTTTCTCACATTTTGTTCAGCATTCTAAAAAGAAAAAAAACATACACAGTTGTATACAGCAAAGAAAGGACCCTATTATGCTACCAGGCTTTGCCACCCAGGCTACAAGATAGTTTAACCTGCCAATACTCACTCACTATTGCCACGCTTTAGTAGCCCATGGGATCCTTCTCCATCCCCATTCAGTTCCTCTGTAGTGAGCATTCCTTACAACAGAATAGCAATGGGCTTCTCCAAGGCCACATACAGTAGCCAATACATAATCTACATCTGTGAGGCATATACATAAAAAAGGTAATTATAGGCACATCATTCTAAGGATGGTAATTCAGACTTTCTTTAAATTTGAATATTTTGGTTGAACATTCTTAAAAAAACATTGTAGTTAATAGCATAGATTTGTGTATATTTGAAGAGATAATTTACATAGATTGTAAATTAGTTGAAATTATGAGTACATCTGTGGGCACATTTAGCTTACAGAATTGTTTGTGTAAATTGGAACTGTCAAAACAAATTTGATGATATTTTAAATTTCTGGATTAACATTGATTGGCAATATCCATTCCTGGATTTTAATATTGCAAAATCTTGTCCTGCAAACATTAAAGGGGTGGTCCAAAACACAAATTAATTTTAATACTAAATACCTATATATTTGATGTCATAATCCAATCTTTTTTCTAATATACAGTACGTTACTTAAAAATTCCCTTTCCTTCCCTCACTATTAAACTGCTTTATTTTTTTCAACTTTTTCTTTTGTGACGCGTCGTTTGAGCATCTCAGTACATGCTGGGATAGTCAAACAAGTCGTCTTCAGGGGGCAGAGGCTGCTGTCACTGCCACAGTCTATTCCCCTTCCTGAAATGAAACATTATCAGTAATGACTGTTTCAGGGTTGGGCTGGTCCCTGTTCTAATGAACAAGCATCAGTTGTCAATTCCAACATACGCTCACTTTGACACTGCACTTTCTCGCCATCTCTGATCAGAAGTCACAGGCCAGAAGAAGAAAGGACTGTTAGTGCAAGTTGTAAAAATACCTGGCATGCAGAGACCGGCACCATTCCCGCAACTGATGTCAGTAGAGCAAGGACTCACCCAACCCCTATAACAGAGGTTACTGATGATGACGCTACATTTAAGGGAGAGGCATTTGTCGCACCCAGGGAAGGGGGTACTCGGTCCTGGGCGGTTGCAAATGGGAATGTCTCTCTGGTGGCCGTTGCCTGGTCCCATGCCCTGGGGCTTCTTTTGAAAAAGTGGAGTATTTACAGGGGAGATAAGAGTTAATGTTCACGTGACACCACCTGCGGGTTGTGGTTAAAGGTGGAGAACCGCCGCTGCTGAATGTGGATACTCCCAGAGCTGGTGGTGGTTGCAGCAATGGTGTTAGGCCCTCCGCAGGTAGAGCCGTGCCTGGGCGATGTGACAGGGTAATAGCGGAGACCACACAAGGTTGTAATAAACAGTCTCTACTCACTAGGACCCAGAGGTTGCTGGTTCAGGTCCCAAGGAGTATCAGTGCCAATGTAGTGACCCAGGTTGCTCTGTCCCCGGCACTCTCTGTTCATTGGGTCCCCGTAGTGTGGAGCGTTTGGGGCCCAACTGTCCCTTTTCGGGGTTACAGTCTCCTTCTCCATACTGCAGGCAGTGCGGACCCTGTGGGGAGGCAAGTGTCCGAACCCCAATCCTAGTTTACTGCTAATGCCCCTGGATTATTTGGTTTGATGAAGTCCATGAAGGTGTCCTCACCAGGCAGGTATTTATCAAGCCGTGTAGAACTGGCGCCTGATCTAGGGCCCTGTGCCCCGTGCATGCTCTGGTCCCAGTGGTACTTATCCGTACCCACCCTGATGACCTCTCTCCTGTGCCCTCGGGGTCCCTGCTGCACGGACCCAGCTCTGGCATGTCCACACACCTTTCTGTGTGCCTCATTTCTCTCGACTGACTGCTGACCCCTCTCACCATGCTGGCTAACCTCGGGATTCGTTACTTCCATGGCGACCATCCCCTTACATGGTTAACCCTCTATGCCCGGTGTGGGAGTGGAAAACTAGAATTTTGGTTGTGCTTTGGTGGTATCGGCACTGGTACTCCAGGTCCAAGGGAGTAGGTCCTGCATCCCCTAGAGGATGCAGTTCCTTGTAGTGCCTGGAGTGGCTCAGGGGCGCTACACATTGATAGGAGACTCTGCTCCCTGATGACAGTTCATTTGGGTATCCTAGCATTCACTGGGAGTGAATACCCGGCGTGTAGAGACCTGTGATGTGACTTGCACTCCGGATATTCTAACAATGCACTCTCCTGCTGGCTCGTTACTGCTGATCTGAGCAGGCAACAGAGAACGCGCTGTCATTGAGCACATCGCACAGTGCACAGTAAGCAGGATCTAGCCCTGCCCCTGAAGTGAGCGTCATTGATGATACTTTGTTTCAGGGAGGGGGTGGAGACTGGTATTCTCAAATAAAGCGTCATCAAAGAGGAAATGGAAAAAAATGAAATATGAAGCTAGTGTAGTGCTGGAAAGATAGGGGATATTTAATTAAAGGGTATTAGGAAACAAAGTTAGATTACGACATCAAATAGATAGCCATTTAGAGTTAAAATTAATATGTGTTTTGGGCCACCCCTTTAAACATTAAATAGATATAGGACTATTCAATTTCCTAGATTTTTCATTTTTTTTTAGATTTACATTCTTGGTAAAAAATGAAACTGAATGAAATTGAAAGAGTAGACATCACCTGCTTTACTCTGCTCATTAGAAACTAGGGCGGTACAGCATGTGGATATTATTTATTGAATTATTCATTTATGCATTAATACATAATATATACATACTACGTGTAACATTCGGGCTTTTAGATTTGAACGTCTTATGTAAATAGTGAGCTCCTATGGCAAGGAGTGCTGTGTCTGCAGTTTGTCATCAATGGTGTGATGTTTGTGTTGGCATAGTTTACTGTTAGACATTTACTACAGAGAAAAACACACCTGACTTTCAGATAGTTCCTGGCAGTGAATATATTGCTCTGTTATAAATGGCTGTATCAGATTCTCAACTGGAAAAGTAGTTAGCTATGATTCCTCAAGTCAAGTAGACACTGGAAACTCCTCCCCGACCTCTCTTCCCTTGTAGGGAGACAAGACCAGTGAGCTGCAGTTCTCCCAGCTACACAGAGCTCAGCGCACCCAGATCTTATCCTCAGTCTTCAGCACCTTTAGCCTTTTCTTGTGTTGTAACTTGAGAAGACTCTGTGTGGAGCTAAAGAAAGAAGACCCAGCCTCTCCTGTCTGGCTGTCCTGTTCATCCCTCTGCAGTTCGGAAAGGCAGACAACTCAACAAGTTGGCAGTCCTCTATTAAACATGAAAGCCACAACTCGCATTTGATTCAGACTCACATTGGTCAAGTAAAATGAGTAGAAGACGTTCTGGCTTTACTTTATGTTGATCAGTTGATGACGGTCTAGAGTAGAATAATTTGGATCTGTATGGTGACATCACCCTTTTGCTATTCCTATGGATCCACACAGGATTATTCTTCTATGTTTCATTCATTTCTACATGAGTTATGTTGCCCTTGGAAGAAGAAGTGAGAATCTTAGTCCTTCTCCAGTTCAGCCAGCAGAATCGATCCCAGGCTCAGAAGACAAAACACTGGAGGATGAATCTGAGAACCAAGAGAACATTTTGTCTCAGGTAACAACTTTTTGCACATCTACTCAGTGTAACGTATTGGGGTGTGCTGAAATCCCCGTAATTACCATGAAACTTCATGTGGAATATCATTTACAATGCCTATAAATGCAGTGGTAAGGTAAATCCACATTTTAGTCGATATCTTTTTAATTTAGCTGTATCAATATTGGATTGATTACATTAGGTTGAATATATAAATGTGATTAATACAATTCATATTGTTAATTAATAAATATATAGATGAAGCCCTATTTTTTAATGGATTCTTAGAAGAGATAATGCATAAAAATCATATTTCTGAACCCCATTGAGAAATTGGAGTGAACATTAATTCTGATTTGTCACAAGATTTCACAACACAAAATTAATACATAGATCTGTTGTCTGATGAGGTTCATGTACTTGCTTTGAAAATCCACGTCAGAATGGTTGTATAAAACTGATATTAAAAAGGTTGGACAATCCATCTTCAATATCACCCAGTCTGCTGAATAAAATAAGACAAAAACATACCTACCTCTTGGACAGGCGGCTTTCCTCCACTTTGAGGGCTGCATCCTCTGATGATCTTATGGCATTGTTTGTGTCGGTGAGCACTTAAGCCTGGGGGCATTCAAAAATGGTTGTCCACAGATGGACAACTTTAAGATGAGCATTTTAGGAGTAAAGATGGACTCTGTGAAGCATGGCATTTCAGAGAAAGTACTCCCTCCTCATCAGGTCTATGAGAGTTATGAAATAATATATGTCTCTATGGGGAAATCTTGTGATATACCCCTTTAAAATAAAGCATATCACCCCCAAAATGCAAATTCAACTACTTAAACATTTATATGGGGGATTTAACCTCTATAAAATGATAACAAGTAATATACATTTTAGTGGTATAGTTGCAAATGAAATAACTTTTATTTTGCATGCAAATGAGGGCACTTCTGTACACTCTTGATCTTGTGTATCAGCACTGTCCATGATCCTGACAGCGCTCTATTTCCAAGAGCAAGCATTTCCTAAATTCAAATCCTCATTCTTGTGCTTGCGCAGTGACACTGGAGGAGCCCAGTGGAGCGCCCATGAGCAGCGCACACTCAGCGCATCCGCTCCGAGCTGAGTAGGTGCCAACCCTTGCATTGGGAGAGCTATGCTGGGTTAATCCAATATCAGTGTCCACAGAAGGGACGTGCATTGCAGATTAGAGAATAAAAACAAGCACATTTATTGGACCAATCGTTGGTTCTAAAGCCTGCTTTACACCTTTCAATTCTGCATACAATATTGTATGAGATGTGACACGCCCCCATCGTATGTCTGACACGTTCAATTTGTTGACCGTGTCGCACAAACGATTAATTGCTGTCACACGTACTTACGCTTCCATACGTCCTCGATGTGGGCGGCAAACATCCGCTTCCTGGAGTGGGAGGGACGTTCAGCGTCACACGGCAGCCGGCCAATAGAAGCGGACGTAAACATCCCGCCCACCTCCTTCCTTCCGCATTGCCGGCGGGAGCCACGGGACGCTGGTAAGATCTGTTCATCGTTCCCGGGGTGTCACACACTGCGATGTGTGCTGCCTCGGAAACATTGAACAATCCGACGTTCAATTTTTAGGTTTTGAATGACGTGTATGCGATGAACGGTTTTACGTTCAATCGCAATCGCACGTAGCTGTCACATGCTACAACAACACTAACGATGCCAGATGTGCGTTACTTACGACGTGACCCCGCCGACACATCGTTAGATTTGTTGTAGCGTGTAAAGCCCGCTTTAGGTCCATTCTAATTTCTGCACTCTGGATACTACGTGCTTTTGTGTATAAAGTAGAATTCAAAGAGACCCAGGACACATAGTAAATACAGATACTCAGCTCTTCAAAGTTTATTGGCAGAATAATAGTTTATTAAAAATAGATCTGTTGTGTGAAAATATGTGAACAATCTGAGGTAGTGGTGGCAAATAAAATCCAGGGAGTATTACCATTACCACTGAGCTGAGGAATGCAGTGGTTAAGGAGCTGACGACCAGAGTAGAACATACAATCAATGTATAATAATACAGTGCTGGGATTCCCACAGAGACAGCACTCCTAAACCTGGGAAGATCATATTTTGTAGGGGCAGGGGTGAAGTTTACTATCAGGTGAAGACAATGGGTCTTTAATAATTACATGTACTTGTAATTGACACATCTTTGTCAGGCTGCAGCCTAAGGGTAAAATCTGTCTTTACCGGTTTAGGAGATTACTGGATAAATGAAGTAAATCTCAAAGAACAGTTTTCTGTTACTTATTTTACAGAATGTTTTGAATTTAAGCTAAATTGAAAGATTCAGATAGATTTAAAGTGAAATCAGGATGTCTGTGGATATTACAAAGTATAATAGGATACAGCCAGCTGATATTATTTTGGCAGTACTGTACATATCTAGCTAGGTAAGAACCAGAAGAAAACTAGGATTTAAAATAAAATACAATAACTTCTCCAAACCTCATTCTTCTTTTGCAAAAAAATAAATATTTGATCATTTCAATAACTTTTTGCTTTTAGGAATAAAAGAAAACATTTTCATGCCTGAAATTGTTTCTCACATTCTGAACATTAAGTTCATTATTGATCCAGTAGAGAATAGTGGGTCAGAAAAATTTGAATTTGCCTATTCACGCGGACTTTCCTGGGAAATTCGATATGCAGGAAAAGTTATTATCCTCAACTTTAACGTCCCTTATTACACCCTGGGATCTCTTTATATCTCAAAGCATAATAAACGTAATATGTAAATAAAAGTAACCTTCTGCTTACCGTAAGCACTACTCATCTCTCCAGACCCTATACTTCTTCTTCTCGTCGCCACCCGTCCAGTCCTCGTCACATCTTCGGATAACCATAAGCCTCGCTGAAATACCCAGGCTCCTGGAACTAAGCTGGGATTTCCAAGTATGATGGACCTGGGAGGGTTCTTTGCATGCGCTTGCAAAGGCACAGTGCAAACTGCGACATTATGATGTCTCAAAGAGAGCCGTGACCTTTGTGGGTGGAACCGTCCCTTGCCTATCAAACCTGTAAGGCCTAACTTAGCATGAGAGGCCTGAGGATTTTAAAGCAGCCAAACGAGATACAGACATGCGATGAGTACCAGACTGGTGGCGGTGAGGGGCGTAGAGTTGGAGAAGTAATCGGTAAGGAGAGATTAAGGACTTTTTTATTTTTTAACATTATGATGGCATTTTACACTTTGGAATTTTAATAAGCAATTTTATTTAAATGCATAGAAGAGAATTACAAAAAGAAATTCTGCATTTTGGAAAATGCGAATGTCTGAAAGATTTAAGTTCAATTCAATTCCACTTAAATTTATTTGCTCATCTCTAATACCCTGGGCAATATGTATTCTTCAAGCTGCCCTATGCACTTTAAGTGTTCATTCCCCACTTAGGCTCAGGGTGTGTGGGCATAATATCTTTTTAAAGCAGGTGCACACATCAACCCACTGTAAAAATGCTAAATAAATGGTAAAAAGAATGATCATCAGTATTGCAATGGGAAAACGACTTGCGCATATGTTCAGTCTTTGGAGCTTCTAATAAACATTTCAGGTTTTTTAATTAACCTGGGCATTGTTCATGTGACTTCTGCTTAAAAGCTACTTGTTAGTTTATTCAACACAATTCAAATAAAAAGCTGTAAATCACAAGACATCATAATAAAAACTGAGAATACAAAAATGCTTAAAGAGAAAAGAACCCAGATTGTCCTGCAACCATCAGCACAGGAATGAATCACTATAATTACAATCAGTACCAAAATACATCATCAGTTCCACCATCAGTATTTGAAAACAGCAGGTGAACCACCATCAGTATGTTAATACAGCACCAGAACCACCCTCAGTACATAAATACATCCCCAAAACAACCATCAGTACATGAATACAGCACTGGAATCACCAACAGTATATTAATACAGCACCAAACCCATCATCAGTACATGAATACATTACTAGAACCACCATGAGTATAGGAATACTGAAACAAAACTACCAGAAGCACATGAATACTGCACCAGAAGTCACTCTACATGAATGCAGCACAAGAATCACCAACAGTACAAAAACATAGCCAATGCAACTATAATCAGCACAAGAATACACAATCAGAACCATCATCAGTACATGAATACAGCACCAGAACAACTAGCTGTACAATAATACAGTACTAAAACCGCAATCAGTACATGAATACATTCCCACAACCACCATGAGTACATGAATACAGCACCAAGACATCAATCAGTACATTAAAACAGTACCAGAACCATCACCAACATATGAATAGAGCATCAAGTGTACAGTAGTGCAGCAAACAATTGCAATGGCAGTTCAGTGCCAAACATATACAATTGTATCTCATGAATTTGCAACTCTTAGTTTGTCCATAACACAGATAAGGAGATGATGTTAGTTGTTGTTCCCAGCCATCATCAGACTGCAGTCCATACAGGATCCACAGAGCTGATTTGAGGCAGGCAGTAGCACTATTAGATATTTAAAGAGTGCTTTAAACTTCTTATATGTTTTGGGCCCTTTAATTTTTAGTAGATTGATGTAGGTTTAGAATTTGAGACCCCCATGACAATGCAAAAGTCCTTTAAAAAATGTACAGCTGAAGAGAAAGGAATATAGAGAATACCTGTTTCTTTACTTCATTTGTTCTGCACTGTCTGTATGCACTCCTGTCTCCTGAGCTGTGCACTTCTAAGAGGTCTATTAAATTATTAATAGGGGAATCAGGACCAGGTCCTCCAGTAGTCTGCTCAGAATTAAAGGGCTTAAAATATAAACAATATCCCATAATGTATTTTATGGTGCATTTACACTGGCCGATAAGCTGATATTTGGTTCTCGATTATCTAAACATGCTGTCAACCAGTCAATGCATGAACAAAACATTAATTCATTGGGTGAAATAATTTTTTAGCTTGCTTAAATATCATCATTCCTGGAAGCCCACTGTCTTATGTAAACATGTGCTACTAATAACAATGCTATTCTATACACACAGAACAATCATGTTAACCATTGTTCTCGCACATAAAAGTGTGGTCAGCCTGACTGAACAAAACTGCCAAATGGCTTCATATAGCAGATTGGCGATTGTGTAAAGGCCACGATTGTCCACTGTACCCTTAGATCCAGGTACATTTTATGTGACATCTTCTCTTTTTGTAGTTGTTCTCATCCCATTCTTCTTCATATGGGTCTGGCTCCATGATGACTTTTCACAGCTGGAGCTCTTCTCAGCAGATTTTTCTCTTTTCTGGTCTTCTGAAGCATATCCCGACATGGTGCCCTTAAAAACAACAGTGTAATTTAAGTGTTACCTATATACAAATAACCACCCACGCTGAGCCCTAATAAGCCCTACACTGTGCCCATGAACAAATTATTATTCTTCACTGTGCTCTCTGCACAAAAAATGATTCACACACTGCCCCTCTTACCATACATTGCCTTCACTCTATCATCGCCTATAAAATATTTCTGCCATGCCATTCCCCCTTTATTTATGGTGACCACAAAATAGTTCTCCTCAAGAACTACAACTGACACATTTCCCGCCTATTAACGAAAACACAACACTTTTTCCTCCCTTATGAAGTATGCCCACCACAACTTTCTCCGTTCTGCCATCTCTGCGCAAACTGATGCTCTAAGCACTGGCAATAGGCACAAAAAATATCAAAAATGTTGTGCAATCCTCTCTGTTTTTGATAACCAGCCAAAATAAAGCAGACTATTGGGGGTGCAGCCCACAATTGTCTATTTTACCTGCGCTGGTTATCAAAAATAGGTAGGGGCCAACGGTCATTTTGGGTTTTTTTTCAGATTTATTGTTCACAGCAGCGGACAGGCAACTTCCACTTGCAGTACAGCTTGCTGATTGACCCTTCAACAAACTTTATTAATGTACGAACATTACCCTACCTCGAACACAGACTTTTTCTTTAGTCCGTGTTTGAGTCCGAGACCCGGTCACCCGCTGTACGTTATGAATAGAGATGAGCGAACCGGCTCGAGTTCGGTTCGCCAACGTCTCGTTCGAGTTCGGTTTGGCGAATGTTCGACGAACCGAACTCGAACCGCATAGGAAACAATGGCAGGCAATCACAAACACATAAAAACACCTAGAAAACACCCTCAAAGGTGTCCAAAAGGTGACAAACAACTCACAACACAACACAAACACATGGGAAAGTGACAAGGACATATACTCATGTGAAAACAAAAGAGCAGGATAAGGAAAAAGAGAAGGAGACACAGATATAGACATGGCACGCCCTTCTAAAATCATGTAAAACACCGCAAGGTGACTCCAAGCGGAGTCTCCCTTTTTTCCAAAAATTGGGCCACACACACACCCACCCCTTCAGTGGCAGCACTTGTGCCCCAGTTGTACACTTCACAGCTAGATTTGCATCAATTACATTCAAAAACACGCCATACTTAACCGTCCCCAGGATGACACCGGGGTAGGTAGCAAAGTCTTTCCTGATCCCAGCGCTGTGCATCTTGGATCATTTTTAAAAACAATGTAAGCAAGGGTTACTCCAAGCGGAGTCTCCCTTTTTTCCAAAAATTGGGCCACACACACACCCACCCCTTCAGTGGCAGCACTTGTGCCCCAGTTGTACACGTCACAGCTAGATTTGCATCAAGCACATTCAAAAATACGCCATACTTAACCGTCCCCAGGATGACACCGGGGTAGGTAGCAAAGTCTTTCCTGATCCCAGCGCTGTGCATCTTGGATCATTTTTAAAAACACAGCAAGGGTTACTCCAAGAAGAGTCTCCCTTTTTTCCAAAAATTGGGCCACACAGACACCCCATCAGTGGCAGCACTTGTGCCCTAGTTGTACACTTCACAGCTAGATTTGCATCAAGCACATTCAAAATACACAAGCATTTACTCTCCCCAGGATGACACAGGGGTAGTAAATTCCTTGTGGATCCATGACTTGTTCATTTTGATGAACGTTAGTCTGTCCACATTGTCACTGGACAGACGCGTGCGCTTATCTGTCAGCACACACCCAGCAGCACTGAAGACACGTTCAGAGACAACGCTGGCAGCTGGACACGACAAAATCTCCAAGGCGTAAGTGGAGAGCTCTGGCCATTATTCAAGATTTGAAGCCCAAAATGACCAAGGCTCCATTTACAAAGTAAAGGCATCGATGTTTATTTGAAGATACTCCTGTATCATCCTCTCCAGCCGTTGACTATGTGTCAGACTTGTTGTCTCTGGTGGCCTTGCAAAGGAAGGTCTAAAAAAATTATGAAAAGATTCAATAAAATTGCTGTTAACAGCACCAGATACGGTGCTACTGGTACGGGTAGACTGTTGAAGATGACGAGACCGTCCCATGTTTGTCAAGTTACAACTGGGAGATTCCCTCCCTGCACCTGCACGGTTGTTTGGTGGAAAAGCCGAGCTAAAATCGAGTAACAGCTTCTGCTGATACTCCTGCATACGTGCGTCCCTTTCTATGGCTGGAATTATGTCACAAAATTTGGACTTGTACCGGGGATCTAATAGTGTGGCAAGCCAGTAGTCATCATCACTTCTAATTTTGACAATACGAGGGTCATGTTGGAGGTAGTGCAGCAAGAAGGCACTCATGTGTCTTGCGCAGCCATGCGGACCAAGTCCACGCTGTGTTTGTGGCATAGAGGTGCTAACCGTTCTTTCTTCCTCTGACATCTCCCCCCAACCTCTTTCAACTGAAATTTGACCAAGGTCTCCCTCATCCGCTGAGTCTTCCATGTCCATGCACAGTTCGTCCTCCATTTCTTCATGTTCTCCTGCACCTTCCTCAACATTTCACCTGCTACCGTGCGCCCTTGTTGATCCCTGTCCCCCATGGTCCCATGCCTGGCGCGTTGGTGATGATGAAAGTCTGGACCTTGGTGATGTTGTTGTGTCTTGCGCAGATGAATCCTCCTGTAGTTCCTCCCCTTCCTGTTGTCCCACCCCCTGACTCCGAATAGTGTTTAACGTGTGCTCCAGCATGTAAATGACTGGAATTGTCATGCTGATAATGGCATTGTCAGTGCTAAACATATTCGTTGCCATGTCGAAACTGTGCAGAAGGGTGCAAAGGTCCTTGATCTGAGACCACTCCATCAGGGTGATCTGCCCCACCTCTGCATCTCGTTGGGCCAGGCTATACGTCATGACGTATTGCACCAGGGCTCGGTGGTGCTGCCACAGTCGCTGTAACATGTGGAGAGTCGAATTCCAGCGTGTCGCCACATCGCATTTCAGGCGATGAACCGGCAGGCTGAAAGACTTCTGGAGTGATGCAAGTCGCTCAGCAGCGGTGGTTGAACGGCGGAAGTGAGCAGACAGTTTTCGTGCCCTGTTCAGAAGGCCATCTAGGCCGGGATAGTGTGTTAAAAATTGCTGGACAACAAGGTTCAACATGTGAGCCATACAAGGCACGTGTGTCACCTTGCCCAGGCGAAGGGCCGCACCCAGGTTTGCAGCATTGTCGCACATGGCCTTACCAGGCTGCAGGTTGAGTGGAGACAACCATTTATTAAACTCAGTCTCCAGAGCTGCCCACAACTCATCCGCTGTGTGACTCCTCTTTCCAAGACATGTCAAGCTAAAGACCGCCTGATGCCGTTGCGCTCTGCTGCCAGCATAGTAATGAGGGGTGCGTTATTCCTTCTGCGCAGTGAGAACGCTGGTGGCCTGACCAGGCAGGCTTGGGGCGGAGGTGGAGGACCCAGATGAGGTGGAGGAGGCAGAAGCAGTGGCGGAACTTGGACAGACAGAGGATTGACACACAAGTCGTGGGGACGGCAAGACTTGTGCAGCAGACCCTTCACCATCTATCACCATAGTTACCCAGTGCCCAGTCAGCGACATGTAACGTCCCTGTCCATGCTTACTGGTCCAAGTATCGGTGGTGAAATGCACCCGTTCACACACAGAGTTTCTCAAGGAAGCGGTGATGTTGTGTGCGACATGCTGGTGTAGCGCGGGCACACCTTTCTTAGAGAAGTAGTGGCGACTGGGCATCTGGTACTGGGGCACAGCGACAGACATAAGGTCTCTAAAATCCTGTGTGTCCACCAGACGGAAAGGCAGCATTTCGGTAGCCAAGAGCTTACAGAGGGATAAAGTCAACCTCTTAGCTTTGTCATGGGTCGCAGGAAATGGCCTTTTATTTGTTCACATCTGAGGGACAGAGATCTGGCTGCTGTGTGTAGACGGTGTTGAGTAGGGTGTCCCTGGAAAAATGCACGTTTGTGAGGAAAGTGCAGGTGTAGACATGATGTTGCCTTCATCCAACGTTGGTGCTATCGATGTCTGAGAGAGCTGTACACACGCACTTGTTTCCCCTTCCAAACCAACTGACGACCTACCAAGCAAACTGCCTGTTGCGGTTACAGTGGTGGAAGTTGTGCGTGGGAAACCAGCTGTGACAGCTGTCCCCACAGTCCTAAAAGATGAAGAGCGCGCGGATGCACTGCAAGGGGCAGGCGGTGGATGGTTTGCTCCGCTAGGCCGCATTGCAGCACGGTGAGCTTCCCACTGGGACATATGATATTTATTCATGTGACGATTCATGGAAGAAGTTGTCAAACTGCTGAGGTTTTGCCCTCTACTAACAGAATCACGACAAATTTTACAGATCACATAATTTGGGCGATCTTTTGCTATGTCAAAAAAGGACCAGGCTAGGCAAGGCTTAGAGGGCATGCGACCTGCTGATCCACCCCGACTAGTGCTCAGAGGCACAGTGGTGGCTGAGGATGCAGTTGTAGACGTGCTACCAGTACTCCGACTCTGTCCAGGAAGGCGCAAGGTAACTTCGTCATCAGTTGCATCCTCCTCCACCGTCTCTGTTGACCTCCTCGAGGGCCTGACTGTGGGTTGACAGTAGGTGGGATCTAGAACTTCCTCATCAATTGTTGTGTTTGCACTCCCCTCACCCTCAGACCGAGCCTCTTCTTGCACTGACCGAATATTTAAGTTGTCATCCCAATCTGGTATCTGCATCTCATCGTCATCAGTATGTTCCTCATTGTCTATTACAACAGGTGTTTCAGTTTGTGAATAAGGGTCAACATTATGCTCAGAAACTTGGTCATCACGGCCTGAATCTGAGTCACAAAGGTTCTGGGCATCACTGCAGACCATTTCCTGGTCTGTACTCACTGTAGCTTGGGAGCAGACCTCTGATTCCCAGGCTATAGTGTGACTGAACAGCTCTGCAGACTCAGCCATCTCAGTTCCACCATACTGTGCAGGGCAGATGGAGACTTCAGAGCTGGGAGAAAGCAAGTGTGATTGGGATGACAACTCAGAGGACTGGTGTTTTTTGGATGCGGTAGTTGAGGTGGAGGAGAGGGCAGTTGTTGGACCACTTGAGATCCATTCAAGCATTTTCTTTTTTTGGCCATCATCTACCTTTGTTCCAGTTGTTCGTGTCCATAAAAATGGGAGCACATCGGATTGTCCACGGTAAGTAGTAGACATCTTACTTTTGCTGGAAGATTGTTACATACCGGCGCCGCCATAGCTGCAAGCAGCCTGCTGCGGTTCCTGTTGCGCCAGTGGGCTGCTCCTTCCACCACGTCTAAGTGTGGAGAGGCGGCTAGTGCGCATGCGTGCGCCGATTTACCCCAGCCAGAGTCTAAGCTCAGTGTTTTGCCTAGTGAGCATGCTCAGCCTGATTGTGTTATGTCTGAGACTAAGTCCTCAGTTCAGGCTACTGAGCATGCTCCCACAATTAACCCTAACAGCCTCTTTGCACAGGTACTTGGACTTCGTGCTGTGTCTAAGTTCTGGGATGTGCCTACTGAGCATGCTCAAACTGATAGTCTGCTTTCTGAGCCTGTTGCTCAGGCTACTGAGCATGCTCAGGCACTTAGTGCATCAGAGGCTAGGTCCGGTAAGGACCTCACTGAGCATGTCCGTGAGGTGGCAGGCCCTGATAGGGCAGAGGGTGTCAGGTGTCCTGATGACGTGGCAACTCCGGACTGGCTCACAGAGGCCCGCCCCTATGATCTGGCACCTCACCATTGATCGTCAGACGATGACTGGTGAAGTGTTTGGGGCGTGGCTGCCATGAGGTCATCAATGACGTGGCGTTTCCGGATAGGTCGCATGTGACGTCACTGATCACATGGCACTCTGCTATTGGACCTTGGTGGTTCCACCCTGGGTTTGGGGCGGACCCAGGTTATAAAAGAGGCTGGAGACAACATGGAGGTGCGCAGTCTTCATTTAGAGTTCTTGGTGGCATAAGCCTTGTTGGAAGCAATACGTAGGGCTAGGCGAACGGTGCCTGTCACGCCAAGATTCGTGGCTCAGCACATGAGGGTCAGGCGCCGTGCTTCCTTGCTACCGTTCCTGTTGTGCTAGAGCAGTCCAGTGGCGTTAACTGGGCTGCGGCTGCTGCATCACTTGTTCAGTTGTGCCTCCTAAGCACACGGACAGAATACCTGTTGCGTCACCTGTCCGAAAGTTCCCTCTACGCACACGGACAGTGTACCTGCTGCGCCACCTGTCCGGTTGTGCCCTCTACGTGCACGGACAGCACACCCCAGAACCCCTGTGAAGTTAACAGGGTGTTCCTGGATTGGGTGTGTGAACCCTATTATCCTCCTTGGCTTCCCAGTCAAATGCTACTGGTGTGACTACCTGGTCTGACGTGTCCTTTACACACGTGGCCAGTCGAGTGGTGGCCAGAAACGCTAATCGGAGGACCGCTCGGCCTGATGTGTCTTACACATGTGGCCGACAGGGCGCTGTCGCAGTGGTCTTCTAGGTCAACGCTAACTGGTTACCATCCGGCCTGACGTGTTGTTACACACGTGGTCGGAGTAGCGTCCGCTCCACCGAAACGCTAACTGGGTTGTCGTCCGGTCTGACGTGTCCCTACACATGTGACCGGTTCCTTGAGTTATCTCAGAGCCATCCAGCTCTATAGTCTACGCCTAACCCACAGGGTGCCAGCAGCTCCATTACCATCTGGAGCACGGTGGGCCCCGACTGGCGATTGGGATATATACCCCTGGTCCTAATCTGCCAGTCCCCCTGTAACAAAGATGGTCTATCTTCAGCAGATGTTAATGGAGCTTTGCCACCTTCCCCACGGACAAACCCTTTTTTTCCTTTTCCAACACGCCTCTTCCCCTTTCCACTAGCATCTGTCATTTTGCCACTCATTTTGATTGCGACAAGATTGTGCACTTAAAATGTGGTAGTAAAAATTGAGAGGTGGTGTAGATTGCAGCGGTGATCTATCTTTATTAACAGCAGAAAAAACAACAATAACTATCCCTGACAATGCAACTACGGCCCTTAAACTGGCAGCATAGTTTGCTAGTATAATGGCTTAGTAACAATGAGTTTGAGTGTGCAATGCAGAGGTGCTGCACATAGGTTTGCACCAGTGGGACACTAATGGAAGTCCAACAGCCACTTTTAGGATGCCACTAAGTTTCCTCAGTGTTTTCTAGTATAATGGCTTAGCAGCAATGAGTTTGAGTGTGCAAAGGGCAGGAGGGTACAGTGGCAGGGTTGTGGATCTGGGTAGAGGAAAGGAAGCCTCCTTTTCTATCCCTCCTAATGGGAAAATGCAGCGAGGAAATCCCTGACCTTAGCTACACAGATGCTGTCATCTTGTGTAGCTGTTAAAATCTGTTTTCACGGACCTGACTGTCACCTATGGCTCTGACCCTGCCGGTATTAGCCCTTACAAGAACTAATAGAAACTTCTATCCCTATTCTGTATAGCGCTGTGTATAGAGCGTACACAGCAGTATCGGAGACAGGAGCTACGCCAGCGGTGACTGACACCAAGACGCAGAAGGCAGATAATGGCGTGCTGGAGGAAAATGTCCGTTTTTATAATGCATGGACATGTGACATGGACATCCTATCACACATGCCGTTGCTTCTCTGGCTAAAAGTCCACTTAGCTGTGTGTGTGTCTGGGATTAGCTGACATGCTGGCCCGCTCCACTACACGCGCGCGCTTAGGGAAGGAAGACAAGGAAAAAAAAAAAAATGGCGATCGCCATTATCCAAACAGCAGTGATCTGAATGCGCTGTTCCCACACACTATACGCTGAAATTTCATAATAGTGTGAGTCACAGAGTGACTCACACTATTACAGCGGAAAGCCAGCTAGTGATTAGCTTGTCTTTTTGCTGCTAGAACCATTCTCGAAAGTATCTAGAACTATCGAGCTTTAGCAAAAAGCTCGAGTTCTAGTTCGATCTAGAACAGCCCCCAAAATCATTCGAGCCGCGAACTGGAGAACCTCAAACCGCGAACCGCGCTCAACTCTAGTTATGAACCCCGAATTTTACAGTTTGGGTTCACTGATCCCTATTGGTGACAAAGTTTTAATGTTTTAGCCCTTCTGCATGTTTATCTAAATGTTGTATTTGGTGCAAATGTAAAAGGAATTCCGAAATCTCAAGTAGCGTCAATTTGTAAATTACAGTTCACTGTAATAAGTAAAAATCTGGCATTGATACGGTTATTCATGTGGTTTTCTTTAACATGCAGTTAAGACAGCCTGTATATGTAACTATATAGAGTTTTTGAGGTGGAAAAAATTATGATTTTTTTCAAGTAGAAACCACTTCAGGAAACTCACTTCCTTTGGGGAGTGTTTGGATGAGTTTTTGAAGGAGTATCTACATTTCCTAAAGTGTTTATGAAGCATTTTGGAAGAATTTTTTTTCCTGAAGCATTTTTTTGCAGCATTTTGATTTGACAGTGCCAAGTTTGGAGTAGATTCTATCAGGAGTTGATTCAGAGGAGTGACATGCAGTTTCTTTACTTCCACCAGATGTTTTTTAAAACCTGAGGTGGAATAAATGTCCCAAACACTTAATATATAAACAGAAAGCAGTACATCTCAATAAATTAGAATATCATCAAAAAGTTAACTTATTTCAGTAATTCAATACAAAAAGTGAAACACATATATTATATAGAGTCATTACACATAGGGGGATCTATTTGTAGTGTTTATATCTGTTAATGTTGATTATGGCTTACAGCCAATGAAAACCCAAAAGTCATTATCTCAGAAAATTAGAATATTATATAAGACCAACTGAAAAAATGACGTTCAAGTCTATACAGTAAATCCACTCAATACTTGGTCGGGGCTTTTTTTGCATTAATTACTGCATCAATGCGATGTGGCATGGAGGCGATCAGCCTGTGGCATTGCTGAGGTGTTATGGAAGCCCAGGTTGCTTTGATAGCAGCCTTCAGCTTGTTTGCATTATTGGGTTTGGTGTCTCTCATCTTCCTCTTGACAATACTCCATAGATTCTCAATGGGGTTTAGGTCAGGCGAGTTTGCTGGCCAATCAAGCACAGTGATACTGTGGTTATTAAACCAGATATTGGTACTTTTGGCAGTATGGGCAGGTGCCAACTGCTCATGGAAAATTAAATTTCCATCTCCAAAAAGCTTGTCAGCAGAGGGAAGCATAAAGTGCTTTAAAATTTCCTGGTAGATGGCTGCGCTGACTTTGGTCTTGATAAAACATAGTGGACCTACACCAGCAGATGATATGGCTCCCAAACCATCACTGATTGTGGAAACTTCACACTAGACCTCAAGCAGCTTGGATTGTGGACTCTCCACTCTTCCTCCAGACTCTGGGACCTTGATTTCCAAATGAAATACAAAAGTTACTTTCATCTGAAAACAACACCTTGGACCACTGAGAAACAGTCCAGTTCTTTTCCTCCTTGCCCCATGTAAGACGCTTCTGGCATTGTCTATTGTTCATGAGTGGCTTGACACAAGGAATGTGACAGTTGTAGCCCATGTCCTGGATACGCCTGTGTGTGGTGGCTCTTGAAGCACTGACTCCAGCAGCAGTCCACTCCTGGTGAATCTCCCCCAAATTTTTGAATGGCCTTTTCTTAACAATCCTATCAAGGCTGCGGTTATCCCGGTTGCTTGTGCACCTTTCTCTACCACACTTTTTCCTTCCACTTAGCTTTCCATTAATATGCTCGCATTCAGCACTCTATGAACAGCCAGCTTCTTTAGCAATTACCTTTTGTGGCTTACCCTTCTTGTAGAGTGTCTCAGTGACTGCCTTCTGGAAATCTGCAAAGTCAGCAGTCTTCCCCATGATTGTGTAGCCTAGTGAACTATACTAAGGGACAATTTTAAACACTTAGGAAGCCTCTGCAGATGTTTTGTCGTAATTATTTTAATTTTCTAAGATACTGACTTTTGGGTTTTCATTGGCTGTAAGCCATAATTATCAACATTAACAGGAATAAACAATTGAAATAGATCACTCTGTGTGTAATGACGCTATATAATATGTGTTTCACTTTTTGTATTGAATTACTGGAATAAAATAACTTTTTGATGATATTCTAATTTATTATGATGTACTTGTAGTTTTGCAATAGAAAGAAATAAAAAGAGTCTCTCAAGTCTTTTGTAAGTAATTTTCACCTGTATTTTTTAATGAATCTGCCCTGAAAAACTAAAAAACTCAGTTTGCACATAGACCTACAGATTTGACAAACATATAATTTTCACTGGAAAAAGAGAAATCCACTATAGAAATCTACAGAACAATTTGACATGATGAGGATGTCAGATAGAAAGTACTTTCATGAAAAAGCTATTCTACAAATCAATGCAAATGCTACTTCAATATTCAGAAGATTTGTCTTCCATAAAATCTGCTGCATATATACCTCATGGTAATAATATGCCTAGATCATGTTCACACTGACTAAATACACATATAAAAAAATCTGCTAAAAATCTGTCAAAACCAAATACTCTAATAACACACATGCTGTTTCATGCAGTTTTTTAATGCAGAATTCACCTAGAAACTCTTTTATAAGTGACTTGTCAATTACTAAATGAGTATTAAAAACCAAATGGGGAAAAAATGTAGGTGTATGAATGTCAACTTTCTACTTTTAAAAACAATGAAGTCTCTTTTTTTGCGTTCAAATCTCAAAAAGCCATTAGCCCTTATTATTATTATTATTATTATTATTATTATTATTATTTATTTATAGAGCACCATTAATTCCATGGTGCTGCACATGAGAAGGGGGTTACATACAAAATACGTATACAAGTTACAGTAGACAGACTAGTACAGAGGGAAGAGGGCCCTACCCTTGCGGGCTTACATTCTATAGGATTATTCAGACATCAGTAATTTTTCATGTATGTAAACAAATGGTGCACGTGTCTTCAGCTGTGGGTTTTATTTATCTTGGCTGTGTATAAAAATATGAGGGACCCTCACATGTGTTGTTTTTTTTAATTATTTAATTAAATAATTTTAAAGAATGATGTGCGGCCCCCCAATTTTGAGATCCAACCATGATAAACCAGACAGCTTGGGACTGGTATTCTCAGGCTTAGAAGGCCATGGTTATTGGGCCTTACCCAGCCTAAAAATAGCAGCCCACAGCCACCCCAGAATTGGCGCATCCATTAGATGCCCCAATACTGATGCTTACCCATCTCATCCCAATTGCCCTGGTGCGGTGGCAATCAGTGTATAATAAGGGATTAATTACATCTGTGATTTGTCAAAAAATCAAAGCTCCCTCACATTGTACTCAATTTTACAGTATTCCATCAGCCCAGGATCATCACTGCAATACACTAGAGTACCATCTTGAGAAAAGTATGGAGGAAATTGGCCCACAGCGGCCAATCGCAGCACAGCATACATTTATTTCTAAGCAATCTAATGACACTAAAATCATCCACCAAAAGTTACACAAAGGGGTCAAAGTACGGTGCAAGAAAAAGCCTACGGAGTCAATGTTTGTGAAGAAAATTGTACGTGATGGATTTTTTTCCATAATTGTTACTGAGTTCAGCAATTGAAATGATATAACAACCACCACTCACATTTCAAACAATTTTACCCTTGCAGGCCTCTGTAACTGATTCTAAATGTCACTAAATTCTAAACCCAACTTTTGCAAATTGCTAAGCTAACCCTATAAAATATATATGCTATGCGTCCAATACCTTTGAATGTTCATCTGGTAGGTGTCCAGATTAAAGCAGTCAGACATATTCCTGCCTAGTATAAGTCAATGACAGTCTCAACCAGGGAAATATCAATCAAGCCAGGAGGGGTGGCTTACAGCCCAGAGTGCCAGACTGTTCCTGATTTAGATACCTCCCATATGACTATTCTGTGATCATTTTCACACAGCCACAGTGTTTTATAAAGTTACAGTACTTTTGTAATTAGCTTAAGTCAGATGTATCATTCATGTTAATTTCATATACATTATTAACATATGTAATAAGACATAATTCTATTCTATTTGCAAAAAAAACCCCAGACATTTTTCTATAAATAATAATTAACATTTTTTATATAGCAAAACCCCGGTATTTTTCAACTTCTATCCTCTTCCCTGTTCTACACTACAAACAAGTAATAACATTTTGTTATTTTTTAAATATGATGTGTGTAAATCAAGCCTTATGGTCCATTTGTAAGTCGCGTACAGGGTGGGCTCCCCAGTATACAGCAACACCACGAAAAAAGAAAACAACTCTAGGCAGTTGGATTGATAAATGATTGGTTTACTCTACAACAACAGAAAGGCATCCAGAAAACAGAACAATATAAATACAAGGCCTAAGCCTGACAACCCTGTGCTGCTGCACCCCAGGGGGTCAGGTTGCACATCTTAACGACACCACAAACCCTTTCAATCCAGTCCTGCAACGTCATATTTGTGCCATTAAATTTTGGCAGATGTTGCAACTGTGCCCGCATGGGAATGTACCCTATGTAAGCTAATATCGGGGGCGTCGGCGGACTTGGCACCTGGAGCGGGACTACTGGCGCTTCTGCGTTCTGGTCCATGGCAGTTGCTGTATCCTGCCGACTACACCAAAATGTAAGCCGTGTACAGGGTGGGCTCCCCAGTATACTGTACAGCAACATCACCCACCAGGAAAACGATTCTAGGCAGTTGGATTGATAAATGATTGGTTTACTCTACAACAACAGAAAGGCATCCAGAAAACAGAACAATATAAATACAAGGTCTGAAGGGTGCTTTACTTTCTGTGACATTATTGCTAACAATATATCGTCGGGGTCACAGTGTTTGTGACGCACATCCGGCGTCGTTAGCGATATCGCAGCATGTGACAGCTAGGAGCAACGATCAACGATAGCAAAACCGTCAAAAATCGTTGATCGTTGACATGTCGCTCCTTTTCATAATATCGTTGGTGGTGCATGCCGCTGGTTGTTCGTCGTTCCTGCGGCATCACACATCGCTATGTGTGACACTGCAGGAACGACGAACATCTCCTTACCTGCACCCACTGGCAATGAGGAAGGAAGGAGGTGGGCGGGATATTCCGCCCGCTCATCTCCGCCCCTCCGCTTCTATTGGACGGCTGCCGTGTGACATCGCTGTGACGCTGCACGAACCGCCCCCTTAGAAAGAAGGCGGTTTGCCGGCCACAGCGACGTCGCAGGGAAGGTAAGTCCGTGTGACGGGTGTAAGCGATGTTGTGCGCCACGGGCAGCGATTTGCCCATGACACACAACCGACGGGGGCGGGTACACTCGCTAGCGATATCGATAGCGATATCGCAGCTTGTAAAGTGCCCTTAAGGCCGGCACCCCTGTGCTGTGCCACCCGTAACAGCGATTCATGTCGCCTTCTCACCAACCTTTACCTAACCAAGGGATTGTCTTAACAGTCACCTAATACCTAGTAATCCCTATGGGAAGCTGGAATAATTGTCTGTGCATGAACAAACCCTGCCAGTGGTGCAGCACAAGAGTTAACAACTTATCCACCTAAAGATAAACAAATCCCATAAACCGCCTGAATACCCTTAATTGCTGAAGCCTCACAGAGAAGGCAGATGGTAAAAGTGGGAAGGGAAACCCCACAGCTCAGCAACACAATCCTGGAAATCTTAGAGCAATAGTCAATGCAAACGTGTGGCACTGTCCCTTTAAGAGTTTAAATGTAACTGTCACTTGACACAGCAGAGCCGGCAAGTCTAAAGTGTGCTTTACACGAGCGATGTCGTGCGCGATAGCACCCGCCAATGTCGCTGTTTCGTCATGGGTGTGATCGCTGCCGTAGCGAACAATATCGCTACGGCAGCGTCACACGCACATACCTCCTTAGCGACGTCGCTGGAGACACCGAACAATCTCCCCTTTAAAAGGGCGGTTCGTTCGGCGTCACAGCGGCGTCACTAAGTGGCCGCCCAATAGCAGAGGGGGGGCGGATATGAGCGGCCGGAACATGCCGCTCACCTCCTTCCTTTCTCATTGCCGGTGGACGCAGATAAGGAGATGTTCGTCATTCCTGCAGTGTCACACGTAGCGATGTGAGATGCCGCAGGAACGACGAACAACCAGCGGCATGCACCACCAACGATATTATGAAAAGGAGCGATGTGTCAACGATCAACGATTTTTGATGTTTTTGCGATCGTTGATTGTCGCTCCTTTTAGTCACACACAACGATATCGCTAACGGCGCCGGATGTGCGTCACGAACACCGTGACCCCGACAATATATCGTTAGCGATATCGTTGTGTGTAAAGTACCCTTTACTGTGTGTATATAGTCGGCCTAACCAGAACAGATAGGTGTTTTGATACCAAAACATAAAGTGTAGCGCACGAGGTCCTGGGCCGCCCAGCCTACCATACCCAGGTACTATGGTTTCCAGCTGCCATAATTAGAGACTTGGAGATCCTCTCATGGTGAACCCGTATAGCCAGCAACTGCAGAATGTTGATGCCTGGCACAGGATCCTGCTCACACGCGTCACGGTCCTCCTTGCTAAACTCTAACACGAGTCTTCTCCCAAATCTCTTAAGTATTTCTGTGGCAGCTCCTTTCCATTACGTACACCTCTCACTTTCCCTGCAGCTCACATACAGCACCTCCTCAGGTCTCCAAGTCCACAGCAGAAGTCTGTTGAGATGTTGCTATAGTAACCAGTCAAATGCAGATGTAAAACAGCGGCCTCTTTTGGCTCGTCAGTAACATTGCATACAATGAACCGTAAATAAGCATTTTGCAGCATTTCACAGTGGGAAAAAGTCACTAATACACTCTCACCCCCTCACACATTTACATGGACAACTGGGGGTATGATAAGACAACTGGTAAACTATTACAGATTGTTTCAATGCCCATTTACATAGGCAGAGCAAATAAATAGTGTGCACTGAGTGCTCTGTACTAGATCACTCAGCGCACATAGGTTTATACAAACAGATACACTGCAGGGATGATTTTTTTGCACTGCTCATTTGTCGGGTGTTTAGCTGCCTGTTTATAGGGCAAGATAACAACACTCATTCATGATTATCTTGCAGTGTAAATGCAGCTTAATAGGTTTCCACAACTTACAAAATGATAGCTAAAATATGGCTTGACTGTCTGATGGGTGGAGGTCAGACAACCAGAATCCTATGATGGAGAGTGAAAGAACTACAGCACTATTTTATGACTTTAGCCCCTTCACATTTTTGCCTGTACAACAGCACTCTCAGCCACCAGCTGTGCAAACTGTAAGACTATGTGCACACTCTGCGTTATTTTGACGCTGCGTTTTTGTGCGTTTTTGGCCGCTAAAAACGCACAAAAACGCATCCGCGATGAAAAACGCGTCAAAAACGCATGCGTTTTTACCGCGATTTGGTGCGTTTTTAGCTGCGTTTTGCTGCGTTTTTGATCTCTGCGTTTTGCTGCGTTTTTCCAATGCATTGCATGGGGGGGAAACGCAGAAAAACGCAGGAAAGAATTGACATGTCCATTTTTTTTTCAAGCTCAAAAACGCAGCTTAAAAAAAAAGTTGTGTGCGGACAGCAAAAATGAAAACTCATAGACTTTGCTGGGGAAGCAAAGTCATGCAGTTTTGAGGCCAAAAACGCACCCAAAAAACGCGCAAAAACGCCGCGAAAAACGCACTGTGCGCACATAGCCTAATAACTCCATTCAGGTTCTTCAGTTCCTTACTGGGTGGTTGTTCATACTCTGCAGTGGAAGGAGCCACATTAAAAAAATAAATAAATAACTACAGTATTGCAGCCATTACAATTTCAGGTTTTCAGCTAATGAGGCCAAATAAATACTTATAAGGAAAGGACTGTGTCTCTTTCAAAGATTTTCCTTCCACGGCACTGTACCTAACCGCTGGATGTGTTGCGGGCAGGGGGACAGACCGCGGCTGAGAGAGGGGGCTGCTCAAGACGCTCGGATCGGGGGTCGTTGCGGTAGCTCGAGGGGAAACCGGACCCGGACCTGAGCACCCATCTGTCTCCCACAAGTGAAAAAGGGGATTTATATATATACAGTACAGACCAAAAGTTTGGACACACCTCCTCATCTTTAGAACAACTGTTAAGAGGAGACTTTGTGCAGCAGGCCTTCATGGTAAACTAGCTGCTAGGAAGCCACTGCCATGGACAGGCAACAAGCAGAAGAGACTTGTTTGGGCTAAAGAACACAAGGAATGGACATTAGACCAGTGGAAATCTGTGCTTTGGTCTGATGAGTCCAAATTTGAGATCTTTGGATCCAACCACCGTGTCTTTGTAGAATAGGTGAACGGATGGACTCTACATGGCTGGTTCCCACCATGAAGCATGGAGGAGGAGGTGTGATGGTGTGGGGGTGCTTTGCTGGTGACACTGTTGGGGATTTATTCAAAATTGAAGGCATACTGAACCAGCATGGCTACCACAGCATCTTGCAGAAGCATGCTATTCCATCCGGTTTGCGTTTAGTTGGCCCATCAATTATTTTTCAACAGGACAATGACCCCCAAACACACCTCCAGGCTGTGTAAGGGCTATTTGACTAAGAAGGAGAGTGATGGGGTGCTACGCCAGATGACCTGGTCTCCACAGTCACCAGACCTGAACCCAATCGAGATGGTTTGGGGTGAGCTGGACCGCAGAGTGAAGGCAAAAGGGCCAACAAGTGCTAAGCATCTCTGGGAACTCTTTCAAGACTGTTGGAAGACCATTTCCGGTGACTACCTCTTGAAGCTCATCAAGAGAATGTCAAGAGTGTGCAAAGTAGTAATGAAAGCAAAAGGTGGCTACTTTGAAGAACCTAGAATATAAGACATATTTTCAGTTGTTTCACACTTCTTTAAATACTTCATATCACATGTTTTAATTCATAGTTTTGATGCCTTCAATGTGAATCTACAATTTTCAGAGTCCTGAAAATAAAGAAAACTCTTTGAATGAGAAGGTGTGTCCAAACGTTTGGTCTGTACTGTATATATATATATATATATATATTTATATATACAGGGGACGTTTGTCAGTGACGCCACCCATGTTGTGCGGTGATTTTGGTGGCACCGCCGCTGCCGCTGGGGGTGGTGCCCGGGGCTAATGGAGTGGGGCAGCTGGATGTTATCCCCTCCACGGGTAGGGGAGGTGTTGTCCCGTGACCCCGGTACAGGTGGGATGGTGCTGCGGAGTGCAATTTGCAGGGTCGGACCGGGTGGTGTTGGTGTACTTACAGTTCTAAAATAACTTGACACAGAGTCCAGATGGTAAACCAAACTGTCAGTAACCGGTAGTTTCCGGAGAGGTGTGCTCGGGTCCCACACCCTGGTACAGCAGAACAGGGGCCCTTCCTCCTGCACTTTAGGTTTGTGTCTTTGATTTTAACTACTCCGCTTGAAACGGGGAAGTCCACTCCCGTTGTGTTTGTCCGTGGGAGCTGTGGCCCGCGAGAACTGACCCATGAGATCTTAGCAGGCAATTGCGGAGCCCTATCCCCCTCGTTGGGCTTCCGTCTCGCTCTATCTGGGCCTCCTGGGGGTCAAGACCTGAAATCCTGTACCCGGCTGGTTATTTGGAAAGGGGCTTAAAGCTGCTCCTCGCCCTAGGGTCCAGGTACCCTGTCTGTGTACGGCCTCCGGACCGGAGCTCCAACTCCTGGCTACCCTGTTCACCGTCTCCTCAGCTCCATCTCTCACTTTCCACTGTCACTCTCTGATTGTCTGTCTCACTGACTGAAACTGGCCCCTCCCATCACACCTCAGAACCCCTAGGTGGGTGTCGCCATCCACTTGGCCCTGCCCACTGATGTGTCCCTATTGTCATGGTGGGGGTGACTAGGGTTTGCTGGCTCGTGTTGTGTACCTAGATGGGGTTTGTGATGGAGGGTCAAGGAGGAGGGAATCCTGCACCTAGAAGAGGGGTGCAGTCATCTGTAACACCCTGATTTTGTCAGGGCGTCACAGATGTGCAGGCAGATGCAGTAGTATTGTCATCTGTGCCCATTGAAATTAATGGGCTCAGTTCACTTTGTCAAGGTCGAAAATGTTAGCACCTTTGAAATTGCTGCAGAAAATGAAGTATTTCTCACAGACAATAATGCAATTTCACATTTTGTTATACACATGCTTATTTCCTTTCCCTTTGCTCAATGCAAAAAAATGAGGGAAAAAAAAGCAAATTGAACATCATTTTGCACAAAACCCCAAAAATGAGCCAGAGCAAGTTTTTAATACCTTTCCAAAATTGTGGATAAGCAACTTTGTTTCAAGCATGTAATGCTCATTCAAGCTCATCTGTGGCAAGTAACAAATGTGGGCGATATGAAAATCCTACCTGAAACCAGCTAAAAAGAGGAGAAGATGACTCAGTCTTTGCATTGTGTGTCTATATATGTCACACTAACCATAGAGGACAGAAAGAGAACAAGAGAACTGTCTGGGGACTTGAGAATCAAAATTGTGGAAAAATAACAACAATCTCAAGGTTACAAGTTTATCTCCAAAAATCTTAATGTTCCTTTGTCCATGGTGCACAACATAGTTTACAATCCATGGCACTGTAGCTAATCTCCCCAGATGAGGACAGTAAAGAAAATGTGATTAAAGGTTGCAACATAGGATAGTTCAGATGGTGGATAAGCTGCTCCAGTCAAGTTCCAAAAAATTCAAGCTGTCCTGCACGGTCAGGGTGCACCAATGTCAGAGAGAACTATCCGTATACATTAGAATTAAATAAAGGACACCACTACTGACAAAGTGACATAAAAAAGCTAGACTGCAGTTTCATCAAATGTATATGGGTAAGCCAAAAGCCTTCTAGGAAAGCATCTTGTGGCCATATGAGACCAAGACATAACTTTTTGGTAAAGCACAGCATTCTACTGTGTCGCCCAGGGATATGGGGTACTCTGTCCCATGCGGTGTATATCTGGGGAATGTCACTTTGGTGTCCGTTACCCGGTTCCATGCCCTGGGCCCTTTTTGTAAAGGGGATATATATACTGCAGATTAGATTAGATGTTCACATGTGATGTCACTTGCGGTGTTGCGGCTATGTAGATGGAGCCGCCACTGCAAAATGTCCACTACTGGGGCTGGTGTTAATGGCAGCCTGGATGTTAGGCCCTCCGTAAGCAGGGCCGGGCCCCAGAGGGTAGGTGTCATGACAGATGTCGGAAGAAGATAGTCCACACAAGGGGTTCAGTGCAACTGGTTCTTTACTCACTGGTGGTAACTGGTCACCGGAGGCCGGCTGGTTTCACCTTCAGGTCCCCTTTTGTCCCAGTGCCAGTGTAGTAATCTGGTACCTTCTTCCCTTGCACCTGTCTCTGGTTGGTGGGTCCCCGTGGCGTAGAGCAACTGGGGGTCCCCATCCGGTGGTTTTCTTTCCTCTGCTGTCCGTATAACAATAGCGTGAACCCTGTGGGGATGGAGTCTTTGGTCCTGTCCGTGGCACTCTCTTTGCTACTGACTCTCTGATTTTTAGGGTCAGCGAGGTCCTTGATGGTCCCCTCGCTGTGCAGGTGTTATCAGGCCTGCCTGAAGCTTTATGCCTGACCTAGAGTCCTGTACCCCATCAGTGCGTAGTTCTGGGAGTACTCCACCATACACCACTGGCAACTATTCTCCTGGGTACCAGGTTACTGTTAACTCCTTGTCAGTGCGTCTCCTCATGTCCACCTTCACTCCTCTCACTGCTCCGACTGACAACTGTCCATTGTCTGCCCCTCCGACCTGGTCAACTAGTGGACTGGACTGCCTCCACCTCTATGCGGCCATCCATTGGTCCGACCCTAGCTTTTCACCATTGTATGGGGGATTGTTGAGGAAATGTGGGATTACCCGGAGCGTTTGTGTGTGACCGGCACTGGTCTTCCAGGGGCCTAGGGGGTAGGCCCTGCATCTGTTAATGTCGGCCATAAATTTACTGTGATGCAATCTAATCGTGCATCCCCCTTAAACTGTCTGCAGTCCAAATTATGAGTCACTTGTGGTAGCATGCATACCACTCTCTTTCACACACACCAGAGACGTACTCGGATATGAATAAAAAGTAAGACTGATTTAATCCGGAAGTGAAAATACATTTAAATGGACTTATTGGCTAGCAGCCAATAATACGTAACACGTCTCCTATTGGATAAAGTAGAACAGCTTATTCTGTGATATACAATATACTGTAATGTGCTTGCTTCCTCATTTATATTAAGCAATGTCAGCATGATTCACTCATCACATGTATAGTCCAGACTGTCTGAGTCTTATGTCCAAGTGCAGAACTAGGTGGGGTACACAGTCTCAAACAGCATCTTAAATCCTGGTTTTTGGATATCTTCATATATACTCCTAATAGTTCATAATCTTGTCCTTAACAGTCCCCCCTTTGGAGATAGCCAAAAGTTTTTCCTTAATTTCCCAAGTCTATTGATCTGTCCTAATGCCGATGGTTACCTCACTCACATACGAGATAACTCATCCCTTGTGGATGAATCTCCCCACCCAACAGACTATGCATAGGAAGCCAGATCCTGACCGTATTCTCTAGACTGTCCTCATGGCTATGTTCCACTGGCACACGTTATTCAGGAAGGGGGAACGTGGCAGTAGTCCTCTAATTGGCTAATATTTATCAGGGTTGGTTTCACTCAGAGTTTCATGCTCCTCATTCCTCAGGCGGTAATGGTGGGACATCATCAAAGGTGGGATGCACAGTCGTCTTCTGGTCCACAGAGAGAGGAGGATAAACTGGAGCGCACCACTGATCTCAAAAATAATCAAAGTGGGTGCTCCCTGATGCGGTATAAAGTTGAACCAGGGAAAAGGAGAAGAAAGAAACCGCATACAAAACAGGGGCACACCTACTACAATAATGAAGATTTATAAAGTAAGGCTTTATTCAAAACACACAAGAGTAAAAACATTTAAAAACATGAAAGACAACGCACTCTGAGCAGAGCTGAAACAGGGTATCCATGGTAATGGGGAACAGTAGAAAAACATACAGAACGTAATTATATAAATGGATATACAATTGCACATGTGCATACAATCAAGAAAAATCCATAAAATGTCACAATGTGTTCCTATGAGTCTGATACCATGAGGGGGAGCATCAATATCTTGTGAAAAGGGGTCAAAACATCACCAACACTGTTATATACTGTAGGTAATACGAGTAGATCGCTAATAAAATCAAGGCGTTAACAATAATACCATAAAGGGGAGCAGCAATATCCTATAAAGGAGGGTCAAAGCCTCGCCAACACTGTTATAAAAGTAATGCGAATAGGTCACCAATAAACTTAAGGCAGTGTAACCGCACCGGTGTGCATGAGGCTGGAAATTGAATGTACATGCCATGAACCAAGGTCCATGGCTAACGGCGGTTTTTTAATGAATCAAGTATCATAAACAGGAGCAACAATGTTCTATGACGGTGGATCAATATATCACTGAGTAACACTATTACATGAATAATGCAAAATGGGTCATCAGTACACTGGAGAGCAGTATGAACATGCTGGTATACATGGAGCTAGAGAATGGAAACTTGAACAACACGTCCGTGAGGACAACACAATGAGTGTGTGATGTTGTGACACGTGGCTTAAAGCTCTGGGGCTTAATTATACACAATATGGTCAATACATATCATAGAAAGATAATAAGCGAGGCAAAGTGGAGCCAGAGAGGCATGTAATGTTATATCGCTTAACTAGGGGCCCTAAGGCTCAGTAGTGTACAGTATGATAAATACATACAGCAAAAATTGGGAGGATTGAGTCACAAAGTGTTTTAGATGGGAAACATTATCCACCAATCCCATTCATAAGCGTTGGCGCCGAAAAATGCTAAATCCTACCGATAGTGCAAAGATGATAATAGCATCCCATATACAAGGGAATGCAGGTGATAACAGCTGCAGTAGGATAATGCTGCTCACCCACAAATCAAAAGTTGCAAAAGGGTTACAGAAAATGGAACCCCCCCTGGTGCATGGCATCCAGTAATAGAAAAATATCTCATGCATTAAATGCCATGATAAGTCTCAGGCAGAATGGAGCCATAACAACCATGGGGCACAGGATGGCAAGTGAAGGGAACACAGGATCCAGAGGATACCATTACCATGTTGACAGCATGTGGATTTGCTCAAAATGGGCGACCACATGCGTATCGCCACCAGAGTGGCTTCATCAGGGAGAGGTCCTGGTCCACATGCTAAGATATCATCGTCCTGGCACAAAGTATCGGGTAGAAGAGGGAAGACAGCCATCTCCTGGTCCCAGGTCCGCCATCTTTTGTAGTGGGATGCATGGATTTTCGTAAGAAAGAAAGAGAGAGAAAAGAGAGAAAATTGAGATGAGAGAGAGAGAGAAGGAGAGAGATTGAGAAGAGAGGAAGAGAACGAGAGAGAGAAAAGAAGAGAGAGAAAGAGAGTAAAGAGAGAAATCTAGATCTGGTTGGATCTGGAGGAGAAAACTCAAAAACATATATTAGGCAAATGTTTAGTTAAACAAACAACAAGCTTAGTTGAAGTATCTGGGGGTGCTTCTAAACAGGATTTTATAGGGTCTCAACCTAGTGGTCCCTGCTAGGGTGTGTCTGACACTGAACACAAAAAGGGGAAGACTCTCATGCCCTTGCCTTCTACACTGCCCCATCTTCCCAACCTTCCCTCTATTCTGTGGCTGGTATGGGGTGTGTAGAGTCAGTTCTGTGTCTAAGGCTTACCATATCTCTTTGGCTGGCAGTAAAAGCAGCCACTAGCCACTTTCCATGGTCTCTGGGAGCCCACAGCTGCACCCTATCTCAGTCCTCTTCTTCTTCTGAGACTTGCTCTTGTAGGGTCAGGAAAATGTTTTCTGAAGACTTTCTTCTTCACATCGGGGTCATTCAAAAAGCACAGATTGACTGACTGTTTCTTTGGTAAGTGGTCTTGGGGCTTCTTTGGATGTTCTGTCAGTGAGGGCACTTCTTACTGCTTCCCTTGACTCCTCCAATGTAGGCCTCAACCCTGCTCACCGCGACTCTGTCTGGCAATAGCAAAGCTTCCATCCATTCTTCTATGGCCTCATGGCGGCATACAGTTCCATTGGCAGTGATCAAGTCTCTTGTCTTCCATACAGAGTAGATGCTGGCTGCCATCTTGCAGGCTTCAGCGAGAGCACATACATCTGCTTCTTCACCGACAGGCATGCGGGTAGCGACTGCTCTATCAGCACAGCGTCTTCTGCTACCACCACCATACCCATGTGGAACCGTCTTCTTGATACACATCTTGATCCATCCGCAAAGGGGTTAAGTCAGGGTCCAAAGGTGTATCCGTCACTGTATCGAATCCAGAGTTTCCTCAGCTATGCCAGAGTCGACTACCTCTTCCACTAAGGTGTCAGAGGTGGGACACTCCCCCCTTGGAAGAGGGAGAAGTTTAGCAGGATTAAGGACCCCACACCGGGAGATGGTGACTTTGTCAGGGAGCAGTTTGTCACTGGTGCTTTAGGTAGGTGTTCAATCTGGCTGAGTAGTAGTATTCAAAGGGCTGCTGTCTTCCTCCATGGCAAACAGGTAGAATGACTTCTGGGCTGGAGATGACGTGATGATACTCTTCAGGTGACTGTGACTCAGGTGACTGTGACTGCAGCACATCTGTATGTGGGGTGATCTTGTAAGCTGCTAGATTCATCTCCAGACATCTTGCCACTTGAAGGAGGGTGTCTTGGTCCTTACCAGCTGTAGTTTGCATGTGGGCTCTCGGTGACTTGATACAAAGGACTATACCCAGGTTTGTAAGAAAGAGCAATGAGTGTAACTTGGGGTCAGGAGAACACTGAAATTCTAAAAACTAAGACTCCCTAAAACCCCGGGGAAAGAGAAAAGAGCACAAGAGGGTTTGAAAACTACCAAGCAGCACCCCCTGACTACATATACACAACTAGGAAAAAGCAGTGGAGCGTATCTACTCTACCTCTCCTGTGCTGACCCTGTAACTGGGGACCCTGCACTCTCCCTCATCCCGACGGTAGACCTGATGGTGGTCAGGGTCGGGCCTCCAGCGTATCCCTCTCTCCTGTCAGACCCTGCAAACTAAGACACAAAGGATTACTGGGTGCTGCCAATGAAAACCCTAATATATGCCAACTCCTGATGATCAATGTCCCCTTTGGACCACATGATCCTCCATCCTCTCTATCAGGGAACTCTTGTGCAAGATACCAGGCAGGATAACATACAAGTGAGAATATCTCAAACTAGGCTAAGCAGCAACTGCCATAGGCAGAAAAATATTCACCGTCCACCAGGACTAATAGTCAGCATTTTATATGGTCTACTAAACTGTATACTAGATACAGCAAAAACAAACATGCAAAAGTGAAGGGAAAAGGTTTCCACAGGACTATCAGCAATAACCTATGCTAAGGTTCATTAGTGGGAACACAATGGGGCACAACTGCATATATGACCAAAAACGGAGTGTGTGTTTCAGGTCCCTATGTCCCCCCTCTGCAATCCCTGCTACATGAGCAATAAACAGAGCAGTGGCTTTGGCTGCTGAAACAAAAATGGGGAACTGGGTGTCGGCTGGACTAAAATGGCGTCGAAAGATGAACTATGTAGTGTCTGAGTTAAAACGGCCGCTAAAGATAATTACCGATAAGAAACTGCCGCTAAAAGAGGAAGTAGGTGTTGGCCAAAAATGGCGTCTGAAGAGGCCTGGGAGGGAGTGACAAAAGATGACGGCTGGAAACTGGGTGTCGGCCAGACTGGGTTGTGACATGGGTTGTGCCATCTACATTCAGGAGGTATTCAATCTGTCACTGGGAATATGGATTATATAGGGACCCCTGGGATGACTATGGTAACTAGGGACCCTGTTCTCGCCCTCATCTCCTGTCAGCCCCTGCAATAATATCCCCATACCATACCCCACCCAGGGCTGGGCAAAACACAGAGTGACAGAAAGAAATCTATATTCAGGACAGGAAATAATGGGGTGGGCTTACGTGGACACAGTGCTCCACAGACAGCACACAAGTCCACCCTATATATCAGCTAATAGCATCTTATTTTCACAGACAGGTAAAATACACATAGTGTAGTTATTAGATTCAGAATTACATCTCTTCAAATCATCTCAATACTTCCACTATATTAACATTCAACATCACATCCTGTACCTTAAATCAATTCTCATCTAATCTCCCCCTCCCCCTTGGGAGAATTCTCTTTTTCAACATACGTGTGTCATTTACAATTAGACTTCACAGAACTTCATTCACAGGACAAGCCCCCATGAAATAGAAACTAACACTTCTCTTTTTTTACCAAATTCAACTCTCTTACGGTGTTTCACAAAAAACTGCATATATTATACATACAAACATCTTCCAGGAGAAACTAGAGCACCAGTGTCACTTGGGTGATAATAAAGTACACTCACCACTCAACCTTACTGTAACACTGTAAACCTGGTTCCATTACTGGCCAGAAAGAATCCCCAGCTTTAATTTGGGTGAGCCCATACAAATCAGCATATGTGGCAGAGTGGGTTTTCTGGATTTGGCACATCTTCCTATAAAAAGGCATGGGATGCAAATCAGGATCAGGACTCCTAAGGCTTCCATGTCACATATTTAGGGCGTTCTTGTCTGAGACTATCGGAATAATGGTGCGATGCCATATGTGGGCTGACGTCCTCAAATAAGGACAGCACCTGTGGTTTACCTCTATAGCTGGAGATTGTGTGTTTGGTCTCTGTTGGGGACAGTTTTGATGGTTGGCTGGTTCATTGTTAAATCATTGTCATCTTACTGTCCCCCCTCGGTGGCTTCGGTTGCTCCAGCCACAAATAGGCCAGTGGCCTTGGGACTTAAGATGGCTGGAAAAGGGAACTAGGTGCGGCCCGAAACGAAACATGGAACTTCTGCTTTTTTCCCAAAACCACATTACATTTAATGTGATTTAGAATTACATTTATACAGACAGCTTAAGGTGAACCTGACCACCTTGGTGTGGGATCTCTTAGGACGGCTTATCTCATGCGAGATGGCGGTCATTAGGTGTCTAGACTGGGACAGCCCAACTTCCCCTTCGAAATGCAAGTACACGCATGAGGTTTGCAAGGTGAGATTAGACAAATGTTCTCACCTGCATTTGAAGTGCGCATCTCCCCTCTCGTGCAGTTGCCTTTCGAATCAAGGTGTCGGCACGGCCGTCCGTCATCCAGAGCTCCGTCCTAAGGTTCGTTGGGCGCCACTGTTAATGTCGGCCATAAATTTACTGTGATGCAATCTAATCGTGCATCCCCTTTAAACTGTCTGCAGTCCAAATTATGAGTCACTTGTGGTAGCATGCATACCACTCTCTTTCACACACACCAGAGACGTACTCGGATATGAATAGAAAGTAAGACTGATTTAATCCGGAAGTGAAAATACATTTAAACGGACTTATTGGTTAGCAGCCAATAATACGTAACACGTCTCCTATTGGATAAAGTAGAACAGCTTATTCTCTGATATACAATACTAGAAGGTGGCCCGATTCTACGCATCGGGTTTCTAGAATTTACGTATTGTGTAGTTCATGTATGATTTTTGTTATATATATATATATATATATATATATATATAGATGTTGTTGTGTGTAGTTACCAAGTGTTTGTGTAGGGCGCTGTACATGTTCTGAGTGTCGCGGGGGGTGAGAGCGGTGTTGTATGTGTGTTGCGTGTGTTGCGTTGTTTGTGGAGCGCTGTGTGTCTGTAGCGTTGTGTGTGTGTGTGTGTGTGTGTGTTGTGCGGTTTGTGTGGGTGTGGTGTGTTTTGGGGGGAGGTATGTTTTGAGCAATGTGTGTGTTGTGCAGTATGTGCGTATATTTGTGTGTGCAGCGTTGTCTGTGTGTGTGGGTGTCTGTGTAGGGCGTTGTTTGTGATTCCTAGTGTGTGTGTGTTGTGCAGTGCGCGTGTGTGTGTGTGTTGGGGGGAGGTGTGCACCTCCCATCGTGCTCCATCCCCCATGCTGCGCACCCCCCATCGTGCTCCATCCCCCATGCTGCGCACCCCCCATCGTGCTGCATCCCCCATGCTGCGCACTCCCAAACGTGCTCCATCCGCCATGCTGCGCACTCCCAAACGTGGTCCATCCGCCATGCTGCGCACTCCCAAACGTGCTCCATCCGCCATACTGCGCACTCCCCATCGTGCTGCATCCCCCATGCTGCGCACTCCCAAACGTGCTCCATCCGCCATGCTGCGCACTCCCCATCGTGCTCTATCCGCCATGCTGCACACTCCCAAACGTGCTCCATCCGCCATGCTGCGCACTCCCAAACGTGCTCCATCCGCCATGCTGCGCACCCCCTATCATGCTCCATCCGCCATGCTGCGCACTCCCAAACGTGCTCCACCCGCCATGCTGCGCACTCCCAAACGTGCTCCATCCGCCATGCTGCGCACTCCCAAACGTGCTCCATCCGCCATGCTGCGCACTCCCAAACGTGGTCCATCCGCCATGCTGCGCACTCCCAAACGTGCTCCATCCGCCATACTGTGCACTCCCCATCGAGCACCATCCGGCATGCTGCGCACTCCCAAACGTGCTCCATCCGCCATGCTGCGCACTCCCAAACGTGCTCCATCCGCCATGCTGCGCACTCCCAAACGTGCTCCATCCGCCATGCTGCGCACTCCCAAACGTGCTCCATCCGCCATGCTGCGCACTCCCAAACGTGGTCCATCCGCCATGCTGCGCACTCCCAAACGTGCTCCATCCGCCATGCTGCGCACTCCCAAACGTGCTCCATCCGCCATACTGCGCACTCCCAAACGTGCTCCATCCGCCATACTGCGCACTCCCCATTGTGCACCATCCGGCATGCTGCGCACTCCCAAACGTGCTCCATCCGTCATGCTGCGCACTCCCAAACGTGCTCCATCCGTCATGCTGCGCACTCCCAAACGTGCTCCATCCGCCATGCTGCGCACTCCCAAACGTGCTCCATCCGCCATGCTGCGCACCCCCCATCATGCTCCATCCGCTTGGGAGTGCGCAGCATGCCGGATGGTGCACGATGGGGAGTGCGCAGTATGGCGGATGGAGCACGTTTGGGAGTGCGCAGTATGGCGGATGGAGCACGTTTGGGAGTGCGCAGCATGACGGATGGACCACGTTTGGGAGTGCGCAGCATGGCGGATGGACCACGTTTGGGAGTGCGCAGCATGGGGGATGCAGCACGATGGGGAGTGCGCAGTATGGCGGATGGAGCACGTTTGCTCAGCCTCTCTCCTTCCAGCCTCCCTCAGCATCAGCCTCCCCCTCCCAGCCTTCCCCAAGATCAGCCTCTCTGCTCCCAGCCTCCTCCAGCACGCCGTGCTCCTCTGCCGACACTCACCCACACCCGATCGCATCCACTCACCCACACAACCGATCGCATCCACTCACCCACACAACCGATCGCATCCACTCACACACACAACCGATCGCATACACTCACACACACCCGATCGCATACACTCACACACACAGACACTGACGATATTGCACATACGCGCTGATACTCACAACATCCGGGGATATCACATGCTTCTGGCCATGTGATCCTCCGTCAGGTCCTGGAAGCTCACAGCACAATATCGCCGCCGAGAAGCAAGCGATATCCCAGGATGTTGTGAGTATTTGGATGCGATGTGATGTGTGAGGTGTGTGTGAGTGTGATCTGATTTGTGTGTGTGTGCTGTTATGTGTGTGCTGTTATGTTATGTATGTTCCGCAGCTGCAGGACCTTGATGTGTGGATGCGATGTGATGTGTGTGTGAGGTGTGTGTGAGAGTGAGTGTGAGCCGGTGTACACTGGTAACTATGATACACATCGGGTAACTAAGGGACCTTAGTTACCCGATGTGTATAATGGTTACCAGCTTTCACGGCCTCCGTTAAGATCCCAGCATCGCAAGGTTATGTGTGGCGCTGCCGGGATCCTGACGGAGCCGGTGTAGAAGCAAGCGATATCCCAGCATGTTGTGATGTGTGGATGTGATGTGTGAGGTGTGTGTGAGAGTGAGTGTGATCTGATGTGTGTGTGTGTGTACTCACCTGGGAATCGGAGCCCCGTGTCAGTTGGGCCACAGCGAGCGTGCATTGCGTGAGGGGGGCGGGGCCTGCAGAGAGCCGGGGCGAGAGGCCAATCCGTGTGGGGGGGCGGGGCCATGGCGAGCCCAGCGGCCAATCAGCTTTGTGTCACCGTAAGGACACAATTTCGGAGCATGACAGACAGACAGACAGACAGACAGACAGACAGACAGACAGAATAAGGCAATTATATATATAGATACTGTAATGTGCTTGCTTCCTCATTTATATTAAGCAATGTCAGCATGATTCACTCATCACATGAATAGTAGTGATGAGCGAGCATGCTTGTTACTACTCGGTACTCGCACGAGTATCACTGTACTCGGGCTACTCGGCGGGGACCGAGTAATCTCGCGATACTCGTGCTGTACTCGTCGTCTTCATCCCTGCATGTTGGCGCTCTTTTGAGAGCCAGCCCTCATGCAGGGATTGGCTGGCAGACCACTGCAATGCCACAGCCCTGTTAGTTGTGGAATTGCAGTGATTGGCCGGCCCGCACAGCGTGACCGAGCCTTTATACCGGCGGGCGCGCTGTGCTCTGCTCACAGCCATCCAGACAGTCAGTGCAGGGAGAGTGTTGCTGCTTCAGGGAAAGGTTTGCGGCCCTTTATAGCTATTTCCGTAGCAGGGCTGCAAACAGTGTGACCAAAAGTCCTTCTCAGGACTATTCTAGTTGTATACAGGCAGGCAGGGTATAGCCAGGTCGGAGTACAGTAGCAGAGTCCTTCTCAGGACTATTGTTGCTATATACAGGCAGGGTATAGCCAGGTCGGAATACAGGCTAGTGACCAGAAGAGTCCTTGTCAGGACTATTGTAGCAGTATACAGGCAGGCAGGCAGGCAGGGTATATAGCCATTCCTAGTGGTGACCGTATACCAGCCTTCATCATATCTGGGGCTGGTGTACACAGTCTAAAACAGTCCAGATAGTGTCAGACTTCTCAGTAATTTTTGCTCCTAAAAACCTGTTAGGTTCTTAGTGCGTCCGTGCTTGCATTTAAAAACCGCACGTGTGTGCCTGTCGGTAGCAGCGTACAGGTGCACTTGTGTGCGTTTTTACCAAACTATTATATAACGCACAAGTGTAGTGTATAATACACGTCAGTCAGCATTGGCTGATAGTGTCAGACTTCTCAGTAATTTTTGCTCCTAAAAACCTGTTAGGTTCTTAGTGCGTCCGTGCTTGCATTTAAAAACCGCACGTGTGTGCCTGTCGGTGGCAGCGTACAGGTGCACGATTTGCACAAACTTGGATATAACGCACAAGTCTAGTGAATACACGTCAGCACAGCATTGCAAAATGCGCAAGGGCGTTGGCAAGGAACAAGGAAGTGGACGTGATGGTGGTGCAGGCAGAGGCCGAGGTCGTGGGCAAGCTCTAATTTCACCACAACAAAGGGCCACATCTAGTCGCTCGCACGTCCTGTCCCAAATTCTTGGGGACCGCAGCAGTACACCGCTCTTGAACCAAGACCAGTGTCAACAGGTTGTTAGTTGGATAGCGGATAATGCTTCCAGTCAGATTGGCACCACCACAAACACTCTGTCTTCCACACGGTCAAGTGTCAGTAGCCGTGATACTGCACCGCACATTTCAGAACCTGATCCTCCTTCCTACCACAAGGCTGAGTACATGTCCTCGGACATTAATGATCCCACACTTGGACACTCGGAAGAGCTGTTCACGTTTCAATTCGCACATTCTGGCCTCTCGCCAGCTCATGTTGAAGTGGGTCATGAGGAGATCGTATGTACAGATGCCCAAATATTTGAGCAGCCACGTTCTCACGAAGTTGGCAACGTGTCTCAACAAGGGGTGGATGATGATGAGACACAATTGTCAGGAAGTCAGGAGGAGGAGCAGGGTGCGGAAGAGGAAGACGACGTGGTGGATGATCCAGTAACTGACCCAACCTGGCAGGAGGATATGCAGAGCGAGGACAGCAGTGCACAGGGGGAGGGAGGCGTAGCATCCCAACAGGCAGTAAGAAGCAGGGTGGTGGCTCAAGGCAGAAGTCAGGCAACCGTTCCCCGGAACAACAACACGACACAAGGTGCCTGTACAAATGTTAGGTCTTCCCGAGTCTGGCAGTTTTTTAAGTTGGCTCCAGATGATTCTAAAAAGGCCATTTGCAACACCTGCCGTGCCAGCATCAGCAGGGGTACCAAAACTAGCAGCCTGACCACCACCAGCATGATCAGGCACATGTCAGCCAAGCACCCGACTTTGTGGGAAGTACAACAGAGTCGAGGAGCAGTGCTTGCTGATGTCACTGCTACGTCTTCGCTGGTTGTGCATGCGAGCCAATCCCCTGTCCATGCTGCCTGCGAACAAGCCTCCTCCGGTCCTGCACCTGCAGTTGCCTACACAGAAATAACACCATCATCAAGCACGTCCTTGTCCCAGCGCAGCGTTCAGTTATCCATTCAGCAAACCTTTGAACGCAGGCGCAAATACACTGCCAACGCCCCACATGCCACAGTTCTAAATGCTAACATTTCGCGACTGCTTGCGCTGGAAATGTTGCCTTTTAGGCTGGTGGAGACAGAAGCATTCCGCGACCTGATGTCGGCAGCTGTCCCACGTTACTCGGTCCCCAGCCGCCACTATTTCTCCCGGTGTGCCGCCCCCGCGTTGCATAACCACGTGTCACAAAACATCACACGTGCCCTGAACAACGCTGTTTCACCCAAAGTCCACCTAACCACAGACACGTGGACAAGTGCTTGTGGGCAAGGCCGCTACATCTCATTGACGGCACACTGGGTTAATATTGTGGAAGCTGGGACCCAGTCTGAGCGAGGGACGGAACACGTCCTTCCCACACCAAGGTTTGCAGGCCCTACCTCAGTCAGGGTTTCACCCACACTCTACAGCTCCGGAATGTCATGCTCTTCAGCCTTCTCCTCCTCCTGCGCATCCTCATCCACTTTACCCTCCACACCAGTCCCAAGGTGGAAGCACTGCAGCACTGCCTCGGCGAAGCGGCAACAGGCTGTGCTGAAGCTAATCTGCATAGGTGACAAACCCCACAATGCAGAAGAGGTGTGGACAGCTCTGAAACAGCAGGCAGATCACTGGCTCACACCTCTGAACCTAAAGCCAGGAAAGGTCGTGTGTGACAATGGCCGGAACCTGGTGGCGGCTTTGAGGCGAGGCCAGCTGACACATGTTCCATGCGTGGCCCATGTGCTCAACCTCGTGGTTCAGCGGTTTATAAAGTCATACCCAGAGCTGTCTGATCTGCTGGTAAAAGTTCGCCGCCTGTCTGCACATTTTCGAAAGTCACCTACTGCTTCAGCCGGCCTTGCCGGCTTTCAGCGCCGTTTGCATCTTCCGGCTCACATACTGGTGTGTGATGTCCACTCCTCACGCGTTGGAATTCAACTCTGCACATGTTGGTCAGGATATGTGAGCAGAAGAGGGCAGTTGTTGAGTACCTGCATCACCTAAGCCGTCGGGAAATGGGTCAAACTCCACACATAACACCTGAGGAGTGGAGATGGATGTCCGACCTATGTACCATCCTCCAAAACTTTGAGGACTCCACCAAGATGGTGAATGGTGATGACGCCATTATTAGCGTCACCATACCGCTACTCTGCCTTCTAAAACGGTCTCTGCTCAAAAATAAACATGATGCATTGCAGGCGGAGCGCGATGAGTTGCAGCAAGAAACTGTAGTGGGTGTGGGTGATATCATCACAACGTGCAGTGGAGGACTATGACGAGGAGGAGGATGAAGACATGGAGCAACTCTTCGGCCAAATTGAGGATATGACATGCACACCAGTCATATCCTCGGTTCAGCGTGGCTGGCCAGAGGACAGGGTAGATGAGGAGGAGGAGGAGGAGGACAGCATGTTCAGTCATCGTGTTGGTCAGGCTACTGAAGTCCTGGCTGTTAAGAGTCTGGCGCACATGGCTGACTTTATGGTAAGCTGCCTGTCTCGTGACCCTCGCGTTAAGAACATCTTGGCCGACAATCATTACTGGTTGGTAACACTGTTAGACCCACGCTACAAGGAGAACTTTATGTCTCTTATTCCCGAGGCGGAGAGGTCAACCAAAATGCAGCAGTTCCGGAAGGCCATAGTCACGGAAGTAGGCAAAGCATTCCCCTCACAAAACGGTAGCGGCATAGGTCAGTAATCAGTGGACAACCAAGGCGTACAGCCGAGAGAGGCACAAGTCCAATCCGCCAGAGGTAGGGGAACAGTCTTTAAGATGTGGGACAGTTTTCTCAGCCCCTCACGTACCACAGCCCCTGAGGTGCGGGGTAGTGCCACAAGAAATCCTAAGTTTGCCCAGATGCTCAAGGAGTACCTTGCAGATCGAACAACTGTACTCCGACATTCCTCTGTGCCTTACAATTATTAGGTATCCAAGGTGGACACGTGGCATGAATTGGCTCTCTACGCCTTGGAAGTCCTGGCCTGCCCTGCCGCTAGCGTTTTGTCAGAGCGTGTTTTTAGTGCCGCAGGTGGAATCATTACAGATAAACGCACCCGCCTGTCAACTGAAAATGCTGACAGGCTGACTCTGATCAAGATGAACAAGGGTTGGATTGGGCCAGACTTCACCACACCACCAGCAAATGAGAGCGGAATTTAAAGTTTGTAACGGGAATTTGCCATGTATCTCCACTCACCCATGGGTACACACTTCTGGACTTTGGATAATCGCTGGACTGCTCCTCCTTCTCCTCATGCGCCACCATGATGACCGTTACAATAGTTAGGCCTTTGTTTCAGGTATACCCCCAGTGGTAAATTTTTTCGCCCATTCTTTGCAGAATGGACATTACAACGACAGGAGACCCGCTCCTTTGCAATGGGAACAATGTTTTGAGGCCCTCATGCACGTCTCTATCCAGGGACAACGTGGAGCCTCCCAATTTTTGGCTGCCCTGCCTAAGGGCTATACTATAATACACCCACTTCCTGACAATGGACACTTAATGTTTTGAGGCCCTCATGCACGTCTCTATCCAGGGACAACGTGGAGCCTCCCAATTTTTGGCTGCCCTGCCAAAGGGCTATACTACAATAGACCCACTTCCTTACAATGGGCACTTCAGGTTTACAGGCCCTCATGCACGTCTGTATGCAGGGGCATTGGTGAACCTCACAATTTTGGACTGCCCTGGCAAAGGAAAATACTACAAAGACTCACTTCCTCAAAATGGGCACATTAGACTCAGAGGCCTTTATGTACGTCTCTTCTCAGGGACATCGGAGTGCCACACAATGTTTTACGTAAAATCTTTCATGTATAAATCTTAAAAAGTAACATACATTAGCTCTATCTCACTATTGGGTATGTGCCCTTAACATTTCCGCCATGAAAATTCATTTTGGTGTCATTTTGGAAGGTTTTCTGGTGAGTCCGTAAAAATGGCGTAAAACGCGGACAAAATTGTTCACAGCTGTGACTTTTGAGTGATAAATGCTTCAAGGGGTCTTCCCCATGCTGTTGCCATGTCATTTGAGCACTCTTCTGAGACTTTTGTGACATTTTTAGGGTTTCTACATGCTGCCGGGGGTCATTTCACAAAAATACTCGGGTCTCCCATAGGATAACATTGGGCTCGGTACTCGGGCCGAGTACACGAGTATCTTGGGATGCTCGGCCCGAGCCTCGAGCACCCGAGCTTTTTAGTACTCGCTCATCACTAATGAATAGTCCAGACTGTCTGAGTCTTATGTCCAAATGCAGAACTCGGTGGGGTACACAGTCTCAAACAGCATCTTAAATCCTGGTTTTTGGATATCTTCATATATACTCCTAATAGTTCATAATCTTGTCCTTAACACATCCTGCTGAGGATTCAGAACCTTGTAGCTCCCTGATGGTTTCAAGGGCGCAACACTATTATTTACTGAAAATGGAATGCGGCTTTCAAAGAAAAGGTCACAGTGCCTACAGTCAAATATGGAGGAGGCTCAAAGACGTTTTGAGGTTGTTTTGCTGCCTCTGGCACTGGGTGCCTTGACTATGTGCAAGGTATTATGAAATCTGAAGATTACCAAAGGATTTTGGTTGCAATTTAGTGTCCAGTGTCAGAAATTTAGCTTTGCATTCTAAGTCATGAGTCTTCCAGCTGTTCAATGACCACAAACATTCTTCCAGAAGCACCTAGAAATGGATGGATACAAAGTGCTGGAGAGTTCTGAAGTGGCCAGAAATTAGTCCGGATCTAAATGCCATTGAACACCTGTGGAGAAATCTTAAAATTGCTGTTGGGAGAAAACAACCTGCAAATATAAGAGACCTGGAGCAGTTTGCAAAAGAATTGTCAAAAATTCAACCTGATAGGTGTGTAGAGGAGTGCAGCCCCTACTAAGGATGTTGCTTCACTGTGACTTTCAGATTGTATTGTACTGAGACTTTAAGAGACTGGCTCACTAGCACAGCATAACGGTATGGCCCAGATGTCCCCCTGCTGCTCGAGATGATTTGGTCTGATTGGAGAGAAGTGGAGAGAGGAGCAGGAAGTGGGAGAGTTTGGATTCCAGGACGTGTAGAGGGATGGAGATATAGGAGAGTCGGCATCCGGCCTGCCAGAGTTCCTTGCCTGAGGAGCCCAGCTTTCCACCAAAAGTTGGGTTAAAAAACTTCTGCATCGTCCTCCTGGAGTGAAGTGCGCACTGTCGCGGGCGGGGAGGACGCTGCGCTCACCATGCTCGAGTCCGGCGCTGCTGTGGCTGCTGCTCGGTGGCTCGAGCGGTGGGCCGAATCCGGGGACTCGAGCGGCGCTTCTCGCCCGTGAGTGAAAAAGGGGGGTTGTTTGGGTTTGGGGTGTTGGTCCGTGACACCACCCACGGTGTGTGGTGAGGTTGGGACACCACCGCTGCCCTGGACGGGGATCCCGGGAGCGATGACAGGGAGCAGCTGAGATGTTTCTCTCCCCTCCGTGGGTAGGGGGGGATTGGTGGTCCCGGGGCCCGGTGAGGTGTGACAGGGAGGCAGGGTTGGCGAGTTACAGGGTCGCGGGGGCAGCGCGGTGCCAGATGGCACAGTGGTACTCACTCAGCCAAGAATGGATACAGAGTCTCCGGTAAAACAAACGGCTGGATGGATGGGTCCCGCAGCCGGCTGCTGTGGTTACTCCCGGTAGGTTGGTGGTGGCTGCCTTTCCCTGCACCTGTTGTGTATCTTCAGTCCCGATGGCTTCCCACCGATAACCCGCTCCCCAGCTTGGATATGTGCCGGAGGAGCCCCTTTTGCCCGCAGGCTCTGGCCCTGGGAATCCTAGCTGTGGCGGTAGCTGTATTTCCCTTTCTCGGTTTGGACGGTTGCCTTCAGTCAGGTCTTTGTTGCTAGGAAACCCCGGAGGTTCCAGTCGCTAACGGATTTGACCGGTTTAATGGCGACTCCAAGCCTGGTCGGGGTCCGTAGGCCCTGCCGGTTTGTGCTGGCTTCTCTTCGCTCCCCGGTTCGGTACCGGCGGGCCACCGCCCGTCCCCGGTCTTATGGTTCCGCGTCGATCGGCCTCTCCTGCAGACGGCCACCACCGTCTGCCAACCTTGCTCTTGGTGCCCAGGCCACGTACCCGGACACGGTCAGATTGCTCCTCAACTGCTACTTCCCTCCTTCTCCTTCACTCTCCCTAACTACTCTGACTTCCTTTCCCGCCTCCAGGACTGTGAACTCCTCAGTGGGTGGGGCCAACCGCCTGGCTCCACCCCATCTGGTGTGGACATCAGCCCCTGGAGGGAGGCAACAAGGATTTGTGTGTGACTGGTGTGCCTATCTCAGCTCAGGGTGTGGGTTTGTTGTTGCAGTACCTGTGACAACCTGGCTAGTCCAGGGCGCCACACGCACCACCGTACCGACAAGCCCCAGAGCGGACTGGTCCAGCAGACGGAGCAGTGAGTGAGTGCCCAGGTACGGCGGTGAGGGAACCAGTATAGGCCTCCATAGCAAGAATGTGGTATTTGCACAGTTTCTTTAGAGTAGACAAGCCAGGTTAGTGGATAGAATAGGATTGGTTAATGTTGTATATGTGCATATCGTTGTATTGCTATTTCAACTTCTATTGCTTACTGTACTAGTTGTGGCAACCGGGGCCGTCCGTCTCAGCTAAAGTATACACTGTTGTACCTGGAGTTGTCTCTTTTACTGTTTGTTCCTGTTTGCCCCTATCCCGCCGCTGCTCTGCTGCTTACGTTTCTTACCCTGATAAATAAACTTTATTCTTGGTTTACCCGTTAAGTTTGTCTGATACCATGACTTGCTCTGTAGAGTGAAGCGCCCTCGGTCCATCGCTTCAAGTGGCGCTGCAAGCAGGGTCACGGTTATCAAGATGGAGGCTGCGGATAGCCATGAGGGAAGTGTTGCGTTGGCCGCTAATATGGCCGGCTCTGCTGGGGGAAATGGTGGAACCCCTGCAAGAACCCACCCGGTGGGCACTATATTTATTGTCCTGCCCAAATTTAATGGAAAAAAACATGCTGTTGTCTGATTGGGCTTTGCGGCTGCACAGTGTTCTTACGGTTTATGGGATCGGCCCTGAGCTGGAAGTGGACATCGCACTAGCAGCCTTGGAAGGGGAACCCTGCAGAGGTGTCTGCCTTCAGCCAGAAAGCACACAGAACACGATAAAGGAGCTAGTAGCATTCCTGTAAGAGATCTATGGAGAGACTGCAAGTATGGGTCATCTCCGGGCTAAATTCTTCTCCAGACTGCATCTGGAGGGAGAGGACATCGCACAATATGCCACAGCATTAGGGTATGTGCGCACGTGTGCGTATTACATGCAGTTACGCTGCGATCTGCACCGCAGCCTAACTGCATGCGTCCTGCATCCCCTGCACAATCTATGGAGATTGTGCAGGAGCCGTGTGCACGTGGCATGTTAAAACGCAGCGATTTGGCTGCTTGCCGAATCGCTGCGTTCTAAGAAGTGACATGTCACTTCTTTCGTGCGTTCTGCATACTGTCTATAGGGAGAGGCAGCATGCAGAGCGCACGAATCTGCCGGCACCATGTACTTCAGAATGCAGCTTTTCAGCTGCGCTCTGAAGTGCATATTTTCGGTGCGGTGCAGAGCGCACACGTGCGCACATAGCCTTACAGGAGGTGATGGCAGAAATACAGAAGAAAGGCGATCAGGCAGTCGGGTTAGAGTCAGTGGATAAGATAGTCCGTGAGCAGTTCATCCTGGGGCTCTACGATACCTTGCTATGAAGGGCGTTGAGGGAGCGTGCCAGCTATGACCCGAAGTAAAGAAGAAATCTACACCTTCCGGGTGGTACGCTATCATGCTGTAAGTCTTAGTGGAAGCTCGGCATCAAAGTCAGTCCTTGCTCAGGCGTTACAAAATTTGCAGTACTCCGTGACCAGCATGCAAGAGAAATTGACACGGATGGAGCTGGACATGAAGAACTGCCCCACTCCTAAAGTTCCTTACTTGCTTTCATAAGCTAAAAGTATAGAGAGCACAAAATAGGGTTTTACCAGATTAAAGGTGAGATAAGTAAGAGAAATCACACTCGCGTGGCAGGGTTGTGGCAGGCACAACTCCTATGAACGAATAAGATATAATGGCAGTTGCCGCAGCTCTACGTGGATGATCTGTAAGTACTGGAGATTAAAATGGATGTATTGCTGCGCTACCACCAATGTGAAAATGTGTTGATTAATAATAGTACTTTATTTTATAGGTTGACGCGTTTCTGGTATCAAGTCCCCTTCCTCAGGACCGTGAAAATCAACAGCATGTGTCATGTTACCTGCTTTCATAGTACCATTATCAGGCCTATCCACTACCCCCAGCCATGGACATGAGGAGCAGCGTCGCCTCTGAAGTTATGTACTGGTTTCCACAGTACCCCTATCAGACTTACCCGCCACCTCCCGCCATGGGACCATATCAAGCAGTCCCCCCCGTGGTCCTACGGGCCCTACCAACCCCCCATGGAAACCGCACCACGTAACCAGAACAGGACAAAGAGGAGTGAAGATGTCATCTGCCAACAGTGTGGGGGACAGGGTCATTGGGCCCGAAATTGCGGAGGTGAGCCACAGCCAAACCAGAACTGCTGTTAAACTGCCAACCCCTACAGTAGAGCGACATCCTGTGGGGGAAGCTCAAAGGGAGACTGCCCAGTATGAGAATGAACATCTGGTAGCAGAAAGTCCCATCCTGTGCACCAAATTTAAAGGTGTCCACATAGATTGCTTGCTCGACACGGGTTCACAAGTGACGACTATGCTAGAAGCTTTCTTCAATCACTACTTCCAGGCTCTGGCCCGACCTGAGTGAGAGAATCCATGTGACTGCTGGTAACCACCAGCCCATCCCAGTAAAAGGAGTTGTGTGGATAAAAGTACGCATCTGCGGGCAAGAAAGGAATATTGTTGGTCCCTGAATCTATTCGAGAAGATTTGCCCGTGGTTCTGGGCCTGAACGTTTTACACGAAGTTGACCAAATATTGTTCACGAAAAGAGGGCGTGGGTATTGGAAGCATACAACACCACACAAGGCCACCCAAGTTGCCTTCCAACATCTAATTCGGGTCTGCAGACCCCAGAAGAGTGTGCCAGCACATCGTGCAGTCAGAGTTATTTGCAGTCCTGCCAAAGAGCCCTGGGTGTTGTCTCCCGGAAAGGAGAGTCTCGTCTATCTGCCGGTTGGTACCCACCAAAACCTTGAAGGGATGGAGGTGCTAGTTGAGCTGATAGAAACCAGGAAAGCTGATCCGGAGGTGATGATAGCCTGGACTCTAGCAGTAGTCTGACAGGGGTGAGTCCCCCTGTGGGCTATAAACCTGGGCCTGCGAGAAACCCCTCTGTCAGCAGGAATGGAACTGACTCATGTGTACCTCCATCAATGTGAGGTGGTGAGCCAGAAGGAGGTTTCCTTTTCTCCCTTAGAAGATGCAGGTCGGACTTTGGAAGTGTCCAAAGACACAGAAGAGCTGCTGTCTCTGGAGTGGAATGGGCAAGTGATCCTAGATCAGATGGGAGTGGATAAGAAGTTCTTTGGACCAGAGAAGGTGAGGTGGCAGGTGGTCCTCCCAAGATTCCTGGTGCCTGAAGTCATCAAAGAGGCTCATGAGTTTGGAGCCCACTTTGGTGCTGTCAAGACCCACCAGTGGCTACAGCGGTATGTGTATTATGCCAGGCTGGAGTGTCCAGTAGAAGAGGGCTGTCAGCGGTGCCGAGTGTGCGATCTCGTCAAGAGCACAGAGCAAATGGCACCTGTCCAAACCATCTGAACTAAGGAGCCATTGGAAGTATTGATGATTGATTACCTCCTCGTGGGACACTCGGCTCGGGGTCCACAGTACTGTTTGGTCATGTCTGATCATTTCTCCAAGTTTTCTATGGTCACCCCGACTAGGGATCAGACTGCCAAATCAGCTGCGCAAGCTATCTGCCAGGATTTCATTCGAGTATATGAGTGCCTGAAACAAAACATTCCGACCAAGGCACATGTTTTCAAGACAAAGTAATGGAAGAACTGTATCGCCTGTATAGCATCGAGCAGTCTAGAACCACCGCCTACCATCCTCAGGGCAATGGAGCATGTGAACGGTTCAATCATACACTACTTCAGATGCTGAGAACTTTAGAGGAAGATAAGAAGGTACACTGGCCGGAGTACTTGTCAGAGTTGGTGTGGGCCTATAACAACTGGGTCCATTCTGCAATGGGGTATAGCCCCTATCTGCTGCTATTAGGAAGAATTCCAAAACACCAAATGTTTGGACACACCTCCTCATCTTTAGAACAACTATTAAGAGGAGACTTTGTGCAGCAGGCCTTCATGGTAAAATAGCTGCTAGGAAACCACTGCTAAGGACAGGCAACAAGCAGAACAGACTTGTTTGGGCTAAAGAACACAAGGAATGGACATTAGACCAGTGGAAACCTGTGGTTTGGTCTGATGAGTCCAAATTTGAGATCTTTAGATCCAACCACCGTGACTTTGTAGAAAAGGTGAATGGATGGACTCTACATGCCTGGTTCCCACCGTGAAGCATGGAGGAGGAAGTGTGATGGTGTGAGGGTGCTTTTGCTGCTGACACTGTTGGGGATTTATTCAAAATTGAAGGCATACAGAACCAGCATGCCTACAACAGCATCTTGTAGCAGCGTGCTATTGCATCCGGTTTGCGTTTAGTTGGAGCATAATTTATTTTTCAACAGGACAATGACCCCAAACACACCTGCAGGCTGTGTAAGGGCTATTTGACTAAAAAGGAGAGTGATGGGGTGCTACGCCAGATGACCTGGTCTCCACAGTCACCAGACCTGAACCCAATTGAGATGGTTTGGGGTGAGCTGGACTGCAGAGTGAAGGCAAAAGGGCCAACAAGTGCTAAGTATCTCTGGGAACTCCTTCAAGACTGTTGGAAAACCATTTCCGGTGACTACCTCTTGAAGCTCATCAAGAGAATGCCAAGAGTGTGCAAAGTAGTAATGAAAGCAAAAGGTGGCTACTTTGAAGAACCTAGAATATATGACATATTTTCAGTTGTTTCACACTTTTTTAAGTATTTCATTCCACATGTTTTAATTCATAGTTTTGATACCTTCAATGTGAATCTACAATTTTTAGAGTCATGAAAATAAAGAAAAGTCTTTGAATGAGGAGGTGTGTCCAAACATTTGGTCTGTACTGTATGTATAATAAAACACATGTAATTCCAGTAATTTTCTGAGAGAAATACTTCTTTTTCTGGAACAATTTTCAAAGTGCCAACATTTTCGGCCATTACTGTAATGTATGGGTTCCCTAAAGGTGATGTCACACACAGCGACGACGACAACGACGTCGCTGCTACGTCACCATTTTCTGTGACGTTGCAGCGACGTTCCCTCGCTGTCGCTGTGTATGGCATCCAGCAACGAGCTGGCCCCTGCTGTGAGGTTGTTGCTCGTTGCTGAATGTCCTGCTTCATTTTTTCGTCGTAGCTCTCCCGCTGTGAAGCACACATCGCTGTGTGTGACAGCGAGAGAGCGACGAAATAAAGCGAGCGGGGAGCAGGAGCCAGCGTCTGGCGGCTGCGGAAAGCTGTAACCACTGTAAACATCGGGTAACCAAGGGAAGACCTTTCCCTGGTTACCCGATATTTACCTTCGTTACCAGCCTCCGCCGCTCTCGCTGCTAGTGCCGGCTCCTGCTCTGTGCACATGTAGCTGCAGTACGCATCGGGTAATTAACCCTATGTGTACTGTAGCTAGGAGAGCAAGGAGCCAGCGCTAAGCAGTGTGCGCGGCTCCCTGCTCTCTGCACTGTGACATGTAGCTGCAGTACACATCGGGTTAATTAACCCGATGTGTACTGTAGCTAGGAGAGCAAGGAGCCAGCGCTAAGCAGTGTGCGCGGCTCCCTGCTCTCTGCACATGTAGCGACGTTATGATCGCTGCTGCGTCGCTGTGTTTGACAGCTAAGCAGCGATCATAACAGCGACTTACAAGGTCGCTGTTACGTCACAGAAAATGGTGACGTAACAGCGATGTCGTTGTCGCTGTCGCTATGTGTGAACCCAGCTTTAGACTCTTTCCTTCACATTAAGTCAACAGGGAATTCCTACAGCTTTAGTAGAAAGTAGAAGGTGAGTAGAGATAAGGCTGGTTTATCATAAGGAAGTAATTTAAAAATCATTACATACCAGCAATTGGAGGTTTCTAAAATTTGGTTCTAAAAAATCTAAGTTGAAGTCTAAGGAAAAGTGTTATATTTGTAAGATTTGTGCATCGATACAAAAAGTAACATTCATTGATTAACAAATGATGATGGAATTCTCAATAAAATAGGATATACACCTCAGCAAATAATTTTAAATAGTAAAAAACACTATAAATTTCATAAAGTAAACCATGTTCAGAAGTGTATTTTATGTAAATTTCTAGTGTGCATTCCTAATCACCAACTGAAGTAATTTAATGGGAATCTGTCAGCAGGTTTTTGCAATACAGTGGTACCTCGCTTAACGAGTAACTCTCTTAACGAGAATTTCGCTTAACAAGCAAAGCTTTCTGAAAATTTGTAACCCGCTTTACGAGAAAGCTTTGCTGTACGAGCGAAATTCTCACCTCACACACTTCCGGTTTCGTCCATATACCACACTCTGACCCGCACTTGCACTGTCCACACAAACACACACATGTACGCACAAACAAACACACACACACACACACACACACAGTACTGTATTATGCTCACCTTACCTTCCGTTCCACCGCCGGCCTCATAGTTCTTGTAGTTCCCGGGTACATCTCAGCGAACTACAAGTACCATGAGGCCGGCAGTAGAACGGAAGGTAAGGTGAGCAAATAATATCTGTACCTTCCGTTTCATCGCCGGCCTCCTGGGTCCTGTAGTGCGCCGCGCCGCTCTGCTCCGCTCCAGGCATCGGCATCCATAGCAACGAAGCAGGAACTTCCTGGTTCCTGTCACCGCTTGTCAAAGGCAGCGCGCTGGCCAATCAGAGGCAAGCGGCTCTGCCTTTAACGTCAGCGCTCTGGCAGGAAGTTCCGCCCTCATTGTTATGGTCACCTGATACACGGCCGGCACCGGAGAACAGCAAGTCCCAGGAGACCGGCGATGGAACGGAAGGTAAGGTGAGCATATAATATGTGCGTGTGCATGTGTGTTTGTGTGTGTTTGTGTGTGTTTGTACGTTTGTGTGCGTTTGTACATGTGTGGAATGATAGAATAGGGGACCAGGATGGGACATTTAACACATTGTGGAACGGATCGTCAGCATTGCAATGATTTCCTATGGGAAACCTTGCTCTGCTGAGCGAGTACCTTGATTAACAAGCACAGTCCCAGAACGGATTGTTCTCATTAAGCAAGGTTCCACTAAATAACCTAAGAGGACCATGATATAAGGGCAGAGATTCTGATTCCACTAATGTATCACTTACTGTACTGCTTATTGTTGTTTTAGTCTTTTATCAGCAGATTATCTCTACAGGATAAGGTGCCTCATGCCTCCTAGTCCAACCTTGGTCTCATAACTAATTAGCAACTTTCTGTTAATATACTGTATGTTGTACACAGAAAGCTGAGGTGTGGGCAAATTTATACACAGCCCCACAACTGAACCTGCTATGTCTGCAACAGAGAAAACTGTGTAGTTGTCACTACTGCTGCACACAGTTCACTAAGTGACATATTGTTGGAATCAGGGTCTCTGCTCTCAAATTACATAGCAAAAATCTGCTGACATTATCTCTAAAGGGTTTTTCCAGGGATTTGGATACATCCAAAGTATAAATTATCAATAGCAGATTGGTGGGGGTCTGACATCATGAAAATAGAGTTTTCAAACCGTTGTCCACATGTAAGTTGGAAACCTGGAAATTACGTCAGTCTAAATATAATGCCAATGTAAGTGTATGAACAAGCGCTGTCTTTTAATATGAACTGTGGGAAAAGTGAGCACAATAGAGTGATCCTATTTAAAGGGAATCTGTCACCTGGTTTTTAACACCTAATCTGAGAGTATCATAACGCAAGGGAAGATATCCTGATTCCATTGATGTCACTGACTAGGCTGCTTAGTGTAGTTTTGATAAAATGGCTGTTTAATCAGCAGTAGATTATCACTAGAGGACTACTTTGTGTGCTGCAGGTAGTGCAGCATATTCATGTGCTCTGTATAACTGCTAGATCTGCAGCAGAGAAAACAGTGATTTATCAAAATGACAGCACACAGCTCAGTAAGTGACACATCACTGGATTCAGGGTCTCTGTCTTCATCATACTGCTCTCAGATGTGGGGAGCAAAAACCTAGTGACATATTTCCTTTAAGGCCGGCGTCACACTTGCGTTTGAAAAATCGGTCGGATTCTCATGCCGGAGAGTAGGACGATTTTTTTCTCACTTTTCATCCGTGTGTTGTCAGTGTGCAATCTGTTTTTTTCCTCAGCAGCTGATACTCATTTACAGTCATGTACAGGAGCATTTACAGTGTTCTCTGCTACATAATAGAATTGTATTGAGAAAAACAGATGTTACTAGGATGGTCCGTGTGACATCCATTTTTTTTCTCGCACCCATAGACTTGCATTGGAGAGTCTCGCACAAGATACTCTAGAAAACGCAGCATGCTGCATTTTTTTCTCAGTCCAATTTGGATTGAGAAAAAAATAGCAGATCGGAGCTGCCTCATTGATTAACATTGGTCCGAGTCCAATGCAAGATTTTGTGAGTCAATCGCAAGTGTGATGCCGGCCTAAGGAAAAAAATACAGGTATTACTGAACTGTTGCTTTACTTGATAAAGAAGCTGGTTCGACGTTGAAACGCATTGTCTTACTAAAAGAACCTCATTACATCTTCAAGGGATGGGTAAGCAATAAACAATGCAGGAGTACAGAGTAAAAGAAATTGAATAACCGTTGGCATATTTCACAATTACCCTTGACTGATCAAGTATGTGCACTCACTGAACATTATTCCTTTAACAATAGACCACACTGGTCTTTCTCTCAAGGGAGGGTCACCCTACTAGGGTCAGAATATGCAATTAAACAAGAAAACCTAAACCTTTCTAAATCAACTTATGTAAGTGCCACAACCTCCGTACTCGGAGCCTAATCTTGTCACAGTGACTCCAACGGCTCTGGCAATCCACAGGTTGGTAGGCAAATGTAAAAGGAAATACGGTAGTAGGGGAAGGTATGTGGTCACAGGGGCTGATTCTGTAGTCCAGCTATGTGTAGTTGAAGGAACTGGTGGGGGCTCTGCCGATGCTGGGGGTTGTAGTAGTTGTGCTACCCCCAACCAGTCCACTCCATGAAATAGGGGAAATGTCTGTAGGGGTGGTAGGAGAATGCTGGATCTCAGAGAGGTAGTATTGTGTTTACCTCTGAGTCAGACTTCAGGCCCAGAGAGGCAGACTCCAATTTCTCTTTAGACCTCTTTGCTTTATATTATTTGCACACATCTTCCGTTTCTAAGGTGGGACACCCCTTCTTCAAGCATACCAGTTTCCTTCCAACTCTTACTATTCCGGCTGCCAGAGTTCTCCATCGGCCTTCTGGTTGACCGGTCTCTCTCCCTGCGAATATGGGTGTTTTGGCCATGCTGACCTCCCTTTTCCCGGGGAACCTCAGCAACATACTTCCAGTCCTCAAACAACATTAGAGGAATGGGTGGGCTGCAATACCAAGACAGGTTATTAAACTTGGGGTTATTTAGTTTGGAAAAACGAAGGCTTAGGGGGGATCTAATCACAATGTATAAATATATGAGGGGACAGTACAGAGACCTTTCCAAAGATCTTTTTACACCTAGGCCTGCGACTGGAACACGGGGGCATCCGCTACGTCTTGAGGAAAGAAGGTTTAATCATAATCACAGACGAGGATTCTTTACTGTACGAGCAGTGAGACTGTGGAACTCTCTGCCGCATGATGTTGTAATGAGTGATTCACTACTAACATTTAAGCAGAGCCTGGATGCCTTTCTTGAAAAATTTAATATTACCAGTTATGTATATTAGATTTTATGACAGGGTATTGATCCAGGGAACTAGTCTGATTGCCGGATGTGGAGTCAGGAAGGAAATTTTTTCCCCATTGGAACTTGTTTGCCACATTGGGGTTTTTTTGCCTTCCTCTGGATCAACATGTTAGGCTACAGGTTGAACTAGATGGACTTAGAGTCTCCCTTCAACCTTAAAAACTATGATACTATGAACAGGGTGACCTTCTTTCCTTCAGGACCCTCCTGACTCCTTGACTGCTTCACTACTCTCTCATCTCCTTCCTTCTCTATCTCAAACTAGTGCCCTCCTCACTCTGCTAAACTCTACCTTCCCCCTCCTGCAAACAACTATGAGGACCCTGTGCCCTCTAGTGGTGAACCACAGAAACTACACCCCAACCTACCCTTCCATCTAGCTCCTGTCACACCCTTACATAGTGGCTATGGTCCCTGGTCTGGTTTGATTTTCATGTGGTTCCTGCCATGTGCAGACACCCAGTTCATGCCGCATGAAGTAGAAACCGAGGTGAATTCCATTCCACATGAAACACAGACACCGGAGATTTCATGAACAAAGAGGGAACTTTTACTCCACATAAACTGCAGTAATGACCATGCACACTTTAAGCCGGTCTGTATAACAGTTTCCACAACCAACATTACAGTTCATTCTGTATCAGCAAAATTAACGCTTCCTCATCCAAGCTCTGAGAGTATGTTAGCATGTTACCATCTATAACTGTCTTGGCTTTGAGCAGTTTATTGGATTTCTGGATCTTGCTATTGTCCGGGGTCTACCGTGAATTAGAAAAAATGGCAGCCAGGATTTTTTTCTTTCCACAAAGAGTTTTATTCTCCTTACCAGACAGTCACTAAAGGATGGAAGTGACTGGAAGTAGGCCCACCGACTCCAGCGTTCATACACCTCTCCCACCAAACTCAGTCCTCCCCTCCTGAGCCCTTCATTTCCTTTTACCATATATGGCAAAGGTAGTTTTGAGAAAGGCCAGCAGAGAGCAGTGTAGATGCTACAACTCTCAGAGCAAGGCTTCAGAAGGCACAGATAATGTCCAACATTATAGAAAAACACATGGCTCATCAAGGGACATTCTAGTAGTGTCTTCTCTGGGTCACTACATAAACAGTTCACTAAACATGGTGCAGTTGTGTGCAAATGCACTACACCAAAGGTTGACTCTAGTAATAAGCTATTCCCTCTCAGTACAGTATGTTAGGCAGGAAGCAACGGCCTGGCTCACTTAAAAAAATGTCGGTTTTTCAGTCTCTGGTTCTTGATGTCCAATTTTCGGTGCTTGACCGCATAGAATAATCATCTTCTGATGATGATGTTCGGTCTTCGGGTTCCTCTGGCAATGATATTCAGACTTCAGGTTCCTCTGGTGATAGCATGCAGTCTTCGGGTTCCTCTGGCAATGGTATACAGGCTTCAGTTGCTCTGGCAATGGTATGCAGGCTGCGGGTTTTTTTCAGGCTCTGAGTGCTTCCAGATGTTTCCCCTACAGATAACACAGGCCTGCTCTGCTGCACACATGTCCTGTCCTCTGATAGTCTTGGTGCCAACTCTGCCTTCTTGCTGTTGGCCAAGCCTTTTATATTTGGTAACTGTGCCACAGTTGCCACCTGACTCAGCGTCTCCTTCTAACTCTTCACTCGAGAAGACTCAATCCTTACTGATTGATTCCTGGTAAAGATCCTACAGATGATGGCTTTGTTAGTGTACCAATGTCATGGAGCACTGACTGTGGGTATCTTTTTCTGGCCGCTTTCTTACAGAGTGACAAAGATTGACTGCAGACTTTGCTTCTTAGACCAATCAACCCTTTTCTGCTATTTTCTTTCCCTCCTGCAGGGCTCAATCATTATTTCCAACAACTAGAGATCGTCCCACTGGCAGATTCTAGGGTACTTAAAAAAGAAAAAAAGTCCAGTTTGTGACCGGACTTGACCTAAACTTGATCCCTGATGCCGAACCCCATATAAGTCTCTGGGATCTTAACTTAAGTGTTATAAAATGGTGTTACTAAGGGCTAGGGGGCTACAAAAGAAAGCAAAATTGGGATTAAAGCAGGACAATTATACTTACCGAGTTTCCGCACAGCTGTCACACTGCTTCCGGGTCCACTCATTAAGGCTATGTGCGCACGTTGCGTAAAAACATGCAGTTACGCTGCGCTTTGTAGCGCAGCGTAACTGCATGCGTCCTGCGGCCCCTGCACAGTCTATGGAGATTGTGCAGGGGCCGTGCGCACGTGGCGTCTAAGAGCGCAGCGCTTCGGCTACTGCCGAAGCGCTGCGCAAAAAGAAGTGACATGTCACTTCTTTCCTGCGCTTTGCCGGCAGCTCCTGCTCTGTCTATGGCAGGAGCTGCAGGCAGAGCGCATGGAATCGGCGCTCACTACGGACATTTCTGCAGCGATCTAAAGCGCACATGTGCTCTTCAGATCGCTGCAGAAATTTCTGCAGGGCTTGTACGCAACGTGCGCACATAGCCTAAAACTACTGAATATTCACTGCTTCACCCACCCATCCTTTGTGTCAGCATATGTGATTGTTTGCAGTCAGACTGCCGGTGTCTGTGATAAGTTGCCCTCACAGTAGCTGTCTGTGTCCTGAAGTGGAGTGTAAAAATAAATGAACGATTGGAAAAAATTACTTGCGGTGTCCTTTAATTTTATACCCAGTACAGATAAAGCGAACAGCTGGAGGTTGCAGCCCCCAGCTTTGTGCGGTATCTTGGCTATATTTCAAAATACAAGTCATCCCAAGCGGCTTTTTTAAACTATTTCAATAAATAAATAAAAATAGGAACGTGCGTTCCCCCCAATCTTGATAACTAGCCACAATAGAGCAGACAGCTGGGAGCTGGTAAGCGTAGGTATGGGAGGCCCATGGTTAAAGGGTGTTTCCCAGCCTGAAGATAGCAACGCACAGCCTCTCCAAAATTGGATGTGTCAATCCTTGTGCTTACCCAGCTCATCCCGATTGATCTGGAGCACTCGGAATGGGGGTAATATAAGTTAATAACAGTTGTAATTTGTCAAAAAATCATAGCTGTCATTAAGCCGAGGTTAGTGATGGGGAGAGCTCTAGGAGACCCCCCCATTACTAATTGAGTAAGTAAAAAAATATACTGCTCAAAAAATAAAGGGAACACTTAAACAACAAATGGTATTTTAGTGTTCCCTTTATTTTTTTGAGCAGTATATAAACACAAAACAAAAAAATCCCTTTGTTTTAAAAAAAACAAAAAAACAAACAAACACCCTCTCTCGCCAATTTATTAACCCTCAAAACACCACTGTAGGTCCGATGCAATCAACACCATGACGTCCCACGATAATCTTGGCTTTGCTACATCTCAGGTTGCAGTACGTAGTCACATTAGAAAATGCAACTGAGCACTGTAGTGTCAGATACACACTGACAAAGATTCAGCTGTGAGAGTGGTGACGTCAGTGAGTTCACCCAAGGTCACAGCTGGCGGTTCTCATGGTACCCCAGCTGTGACTTCAGGTGAACTAAATGAACTCAGTGAACTCATTGAACTCATCTCAGGCGAACCTGAGGTGAACCTGAACTCAATGCTAGGTTACTGGCTTAGGATATATGCGCATGTTGAGTATTTGTTTGCAGAAAATCTGCATTTCCTGGCAGAAAAACTCACCAAAAACGTGATGCAGTTTTCATGCATTTTTCTGCCAGGAGATACAAATTTGGTACACAGATATGTAGCAAAAATCTGCTCCAAATCTGCATTTACTTGCAGAAAAGCGCACCAAAAACATGATGCAATTTTGACCCGTTCTTGGTGTGTTTTTCTGCAAGGTAATGCAGATCTGGTGCAGAAATGTCTGCAGCTAAAAACTCAATGTGTGCACATAGCCTAATCCATTATTGAGTTCAATGAGTTCAACTGAGATCACAGCTGGAGTTCCCATGGTATCCCAGCTGTGAGCTCAGGTGAACTCACCGGAGGTGAAATCATTCAACCAGAGTAGGCTATGTGCATACTTTGAGTATTTGGTTGCAGAAATTTCTGCATCAAATCTATACTTCCAGGCAGAAAACTGCATCAAAAACATATCTCATTTTTTATGTGTTTTTCTGCCAGGACATGAAGATGTTCTGCAACCAAACACTCAATGTGTGCAGATAGCCTAAGTCAGTAATCTGGCATTGAGTTCCCCTCAGGTGAGTTCATTGAGTTCACCTTAGATGAGTTCACCTGAGGTCACAGCTGAGGTACCCTGTGAACAGAGAGCTGTGACCCCAGATTAACTCCCTGACATCACTACTCGCACAGGTGCAGCTCTGTAAGTGTGTCCATAATGCTGTTGTGATCGATCAAGTATTCAAATGTGACTGCACACTGCAACCTCAAATGTAGCATAACCGGGATTGTCTTGGGACGTTGAGTCTGTGGACTACATCAGACCTGCAGGGGAGTTTAGGGGGTTAATAAATTGGAGAAATTGTTTTTGTTTCTTTTTAAATAAAGGATTTTTCTCTGTGCTTTGTGTTTATTTAATTTTACTTAAACAATTAGTAATGGGAGGGTCTCATAGACTCCTCCCCATAATTAACCTCGAGCTTGATGACAGCTATGATTTTTTTTTTACAAATCACAGCTGTAATTAACCCCTTATATGAATCAGATTGCCACTGCACCAGGGCAATTGGGATGAGTCAGGTAAAGTGCCAGGTTTGGCGAACCCAATTTACAGTTTACAGTTTGAGTTCGCCCATCACTAACAACTCTTTCTGCAACTGTGTCAACATTCTTTATGAAAATACTGAAGGTTGCCAGAAATGGCTGTGTTTTGTATAGAGATCCTGTTAATACCACTACTACTGTATTAATGTACTTAATCTTAGCACATGATGTAATGTTCTATTTTAATCACAATGGCATCTGTTTTAAGTCAGTTTTGTGAAGCGTTTGTCAACCTTTGTAGCTATATGTAAACTTCTTCCGTATGTTTCAATGTAAGAACAAGAAGCTCACAACACAACTAATACTATAGATTTTTTTTTACTTCCACTGTTGAATCTACAGAGGAAGAAAATGCCCCTGCATAGTAATTTTAAACTAAGAGTCACATATGAGATCTTTCTAATGGAATGTACAGTGCCTACAAGTAGTATTCAACCCCCTGCAGATTTAGCAGGTTTGATAAGATGCAAATAAGTTAGAGCCTGCAAACTTCAAACAAGAGCAGGATTTATTAACAGATGCATAAATCTTACAAACCAACAAGTTATGTTGCTCAGTTAAATTTTCAACATAAAAGTGTGGGTCAATTATTATTCAACCCCTAGGTTTAATATTTTGTGGAATAACCCTTGTTTGCAATTACAGCTAATAATCGTCTTTTATAAGACCTGATCAGGCCGGCACAGATCTCTGGAGTTATCTTGGCCCACTCCTCCATGCAGATCTTCTCCAAGTTATCTAGGTTCTTTGGGTGTCTCATGTGGACTTTAATCTTGAGCTCCTTCCACAAGTTTTCAATTGGGTTAAGGTCAGGAGACTGACTAGGCCACTGCAACACCTTGATTTTTTCCCTCTTGAACCAGGCCTTGGTTTTCTTGGCTGTGTGCTTTGGGTCGTTGTCTTGTTGGAAGATGAAATGACGACCCATCTTAAGATCCTTGATGGAGGAGCGGAGGTTCTTGGCCAAAATCTCCAGGTAGGCCGTGCTATCCATCTTCCCATGGATGCGGACCAGATGGCCAGGCCCCTTGGCTTAGAAACAGCCCCACAGCATGATGCTGCCACCATCATGCTTGACTGTAGGGATGGTATTCTTGGGGTCGTATGCAGTGCCATCCAGTCTCCAAACGTCACGTGTGTGGTTGGCACCAAAGATCTTGATCTTGGTCTCATCAGACCAGAGAACCTTGAACCAGTCTGTCTCAGAGTCCTCCAAGTGATCATGAGCAAACTGTAGACGAGCCTTGACATGACGCTTTGAAAGTAAAGGTACCTTACGGGTTCGTCTGGAACAGAGACCATTGCGGTGGAGTACGTTACTTATGGTATTGACTGAAACCAATGTCCCCACTGCCATGAGATCTTCCCAGAGCTCCTTCCTTGTTGTCCTTGGGTTAGCCTGGACTCTTCAGACAAGCCTGGCCTCGACACGGGTGGAAACTTTCAAAGGCTGTCCAGGCCGTGGAAGGCTAACAGTAGTTCCATAAGCCTTCCACTTCAGGATGATGCTCCCAACAGTGGAGACAGGTAGGCCCAACTCCTTGGAAAGGGTTTTGTACCCCTTGCCAGCCTTGTGACCCTCCACGATCTTTTCTCTGATGGCCTTGGAATGCTCCTTTGTCTTTCCCATGTTGACCAAGTATGAGTGCTGTTCACAAGTTTGGGGAGGGTCTTAATTTGTCAGAAAAGGCTGGAAAAAGAGATAACTAATCCAAACATGTGAAGCTCATTGTTCTTTGTGCCTGAAATGCTTCTTAATACTTTAGGGGAACCAAACAGAATTCTGGTGGATTGAGGGGTTGAATAAAAAATGACACTCTGAATAAACTTTTCACAATTTAAAAAAAAAAAAAGAAATAACATTCTTTTTTTGCTGCAGTGCATTTCACACTTCCAGGTTGATCTACAGTCCAAATGTCACAATGCCAAGTTAATTCCGAATGTGTAAACCTGCTAAATCTGCAGGGGGTTGAATACTACTTGTAGGCACTGTATTTCACAACAACTTCAGAGATACAAAGTTACGTTACTGAGCGGGCATATGGATTCTCACACAGAGCAGCCTGGTATTCCTAACTTTAGGCTTTATTCAGACATCAGTGATTTTTCTCATTCACAAAACATTATCCGAATTTCATCAGTATGCTGGTGGATGAGATTTTCTTCAGTGTTAAATCAGATTGTGAATTTTTATTAAATCAGAGCTTCATCATTTTTTGGTTTGTATGCAACAAAAAACTGATAGAGGTTTTTCAAGCATTCTCCTAACAAACAAACATGAAAAACAGACATCAGTATGATGCAACTAGGATGGCATCTACAGCTGGGTTCACACATAGCGACAACGACATCGCTGTTACGTCACCATTTTCTGTGACGTAACAGCGACCTTGTAAGTCGCTGTTATGATCGCTGCTTAGCTGTCAAACACAGCGACGCAGCAGCGATCATAACGTCGCTACATGTACAGAGAGCAGGGAGCCGCACACACTGCTTAGCGCTGGCTCCTTGCTATCCTAGCTACAGTACACATCGGGTTAATTAACCTGATGTGTACTGCAGCTACATGTCACAGTGCAGAGAGCAGGGAGCCGCACACACGGCTTAGCGCTGGCTCCTTGCTCTCCTAGCTACAGTACACATAGGGTTAATTACCCGATGCGTACTGCAGCTACATGTGCACAGAGCAGGAGCCGGCACTAGCAGCGAGAGCGGCGGAGGCTGGTAACGAAGGTAAATATCGGGTAACCAGGGAAAGGTCTTCCCTTGGTTACCCGATGTTTACAGTGGTTACAGCTTTCCGCAGCTGCCAGACACCGACTCCTGCTCCCTGCTCGCTTCATTTTGTCGCTCTCTCGCTGTCACACACAGCGATGTGTGCTTCACAGTGGGAGAGCGACGACGAAAAAATGAAGCAGGACATTCAGCAACGAGCAACGACCTCACAGCAGGGGCCAGCTCGTTGCTGGATGTTACACACAGCGACAACGACGGGACGTCACTACAACATCACAGAAAATGGTGACGTAGCAGCGACGTCGTTGTCGTCCTCGCTGTGTGTGACACCACCTTAGGTGCTGCCTGAGGTTTACGCTGAGCCATAAACTCAAATCCCTAAATTCAGACTGATGCTGTAAGGTTCGGCACAGTACATCCACAAACTTCAGAGACGACTAGCTTTGTGTACTGCACATAGGCCAACATTGGGTCTTTGTGCTGTCTGTTTTCCACATGTACAGTATCGTATTGATCTGAACTAGCAAAAAGATGAGTTTAATATGTGAATAAGATTAAAACCAATATTTCTCAAATTTTTACTAGCCATTCAATCCAGAAAAAAACACAGACATGTGAGGAGGAATATAGACTGCAATCCATCTTTGAAAAACAAGAATAAATTTCTTTCAAGAAAATTAGAAATCTGAATAAGCCTAAGGGCGGCTTTGCACACTACGACATCGCAGGTGCGATGTCGGTGGGATCAAATCGAAAGTGACGCACATCCGGTGTCACTTGCGATGTCCTAGATGATACGTTTAACGAGCGCAAAAGCGTCGTTATCGTATCATCGGTGTATTCATCGACATTTCTATAATGCCGATGCAGCGACAGGTACGATGTTGTTCCTCGTTCCTGTGGCAGCACACATCGCTGTGCGTAAAGCCGCAGGAGCGAGGAACATCTCCTACCTGCCTCCCGACTGCCATGCGGAAGGACGGAGGTGGGCGGGATGTTTACATCCTGCTCATCTCCGCCCCTCCGCCGCTATTGGCCGCCTGCCGTGTGACGTCGCTATGACGCCCCACGACCCGGAGGAAGGAGGCGGGTCGCCGGCCAGAGCGACGGTCGCACGGCAGGTGAGTGCATGTGAAGTTGGCGTAGCGATAATTTTAGCTACGCCAGCTATCACAAGATATCGTACCTGCGACAGGGGCGGGGACTATCACGTGCGACATCGCAGCATCGGCTTGCGATGTCACAACGTGCAAAGCCCGCCTAAGGGCTTTTTCACAGATAACACATGTTCCAAATATTGTTTTTGTGGCTGTTCAGATGTTCAGGTTTTTTGGTGAACTGAATCTCCCTCAAAAAAATCCATGTTCATTTTTTATCCTATTCATGGATCTAACAATACAAGTTTTTGGGTCGAAGCAAAATTCAGACAGAAGTCAGATGGTTCCTTGTTGTCGCCTAGTGAGGTCAGTTTATCTTGTTTGTTTGGCTACATTCACATGGTCCGCGGAATTTATCTGACCAGTTACATTGGGCTTTGTGTACAGCCTCGTATGCACCTCTGTATAACGGCCGGGTGCAGGACCTCCTGATATTTCCATGTTGTAGTCTGATCATATGAACGTAACGTATGCGCTCATGGAATGTCATAGATTTCCATTTACCCACGTAGTTTGTGAAACAGAAGATGCTTTAGGCCTAGGACACACAGCGAGTAAAATGGGCCATAAAAAACACATTCCACTCAATTCAATGTTACTCTATGGGGTCGTTCCCATCTGTGATTTTTTTCCTCAGCTGCAATTGGACCAAGAAAACAATCACAGCATGCTGTGTGTGACAGTTCACTCGCACCCATACAAGTTACAAGTCTGAGTACTAGTGAAACATCGCACTGCACTTGGATGACAACGAAGTGCAGTGTGATAATCGCTGACAATGGAGGAGATGGAGGAATTAATCCTTCCTTCTCCTCCACAGCTCCCACGCTCTCATCTGCAGCTGTGATCCGATCCCAGAATCAGATCACAGTTGCATGACACATGGCTCACTCTTGCAGCACAGTGGAAGCCGAGGGTCATTCGCTCATGTGGCCTTACCCTTAGGAAAACAGTAGTGATGTTTTACCTGAAGTGTCTTTTTTTGACAGTTTGTGGTATTTTACCACCTGTATCTTTTTATACATTTTTAAGAACACTCCAATTAAGGTTTTATTCATTAAATGAGTGTGTATGTGCATGTATTGTGAGTGTGTTAATATACTCACCTACCGCTGCTTTCTGGATCGTTTTGCTCTTCATCTCAGTGACATCACTGCTCTGTAGACGCCTTTGGGATTCACTGCACTTGGCATGACCTGAAAGTGACTTTTAGGCTGCACTCACTTGATCGTCTATTCTCTCATGCAAAAGAATCAGATGGATTATCCAAATGACATTCCAATCAAACCCTGAGCCAAGTTAGATCTGAGTGCCAGCTTAGCGGCAGACGAGTCTCTCGATCGGGAGGATCGGAGCACACTGTCAAAAAGAAAACAAAATTTCTCCATCTTCTCCATTCTGTGGGTCTGCAGATATTGGCCGTTATCCCAGAGCAGCTCTATCCAATGATCTTCACACACCTATAGACTTGAATGGGTGCATGCTGTCCAATTTGCGCTGTCCAATTTGCACTGCCACTTGCAGCATTCTGAGTCTTTTGCCGAATCGGCAATAAAAAAAATGCTGCTCAGCACTGCTTCATAGTATAACATACAGTACAGACCAAAAGTTTGGACATACCTTCTCATTTAAAGAGTTTTCTTTATTTTTATGACTCTGAAAATTGTAGAATCACATTGAACACACATGTGGAATGAAATACTTAACAAAAAAGTGTGAAACAACTGATAATATGTCTTATATTCTAAGTTCTTCAAAGTAGCCATCTTTTGCTTTGATTACTGCTTTGCACACTCTTGTCATTCTCTTGATGAGCTTCAAGAGGTAGTCACCGGAAACGGTCTTCCAGCAGTCTTGAAGGAGTTCTCAGAGATGCTTAGCACTTATTGACCCTTTTGCCTTCACTCTGCGGTCCAGCTCACCCCAAACCATCTCGATTGGGTTCGGGTCTGGTGACTGTGGAGGCCAGGTCATCTGGCGTAGTACCCCATCACTCTCCTTCTTGTCAAATAGTCGTTACACAGCCTGAAGCTGTATTTGGGGTCATTGTTCTGTTGAAAAATAAATGATGGTCCAACTAAACGCAAACTGGATGGAATAGCATGCTGCTGCAAGATTCTGTGGTAGCCATGCTGGTTCAGTAAGCCTTCAATTTTGAATGAATCCCCAACAGTGTCACCAGCAAAGCACCCCCACACCATCACACCTTCTCCCTCATGCTTCACGGTGAGAACCAGACATGTAGAGTCCATCCGTTCACCTTTTCTGCGTCGCACAAAGACACGGTGGTTGGATCCAAAGATCTCAAATTTGGACTTATCAGACCAAAGCACAGATTTCCACTGGTCTAATATCCATTTCTTGTGGTCTTTAGCCCAAACAGGTCTCTTCTGCTTGTTGCCTGTCCTTAGCAGTGGTTTCCTAGCAGCTATTTTACCATGAAGGCCTGCTGCACAAAGTCTCCTATTAACAGTTGTTCTAGAGATGTGTCTGCTGGTAAAACTCTGTGTGGCATTGACTTGGTCTCTAATCTGATCTGCTGTTAACCTGTGATTTCTGAGGCTGGTGACTCGGATAAACTTATGCTCTGCAGCAGAGGTGACTATTGGTCTTCCTTTCCTGGGACAGTCCTCATGTGAGTCAGTTTCTTTGTAGCGTTTGATGGTTTTTGCCACTGTACTTGGGGACACTTTCAAAGTTTTCCCAATTTTTCAGACTGACTGACCTTCATTTCTTAATGTAATGATGGCCACTCATTTTTCTTTACTTAGCTGCTTTTTTCTTGACATAATACAAATTCTATAGAGGGTGGATCCCAATTTTGATCGGAAGAATTCATTTTATTCTGTTTTTATTTTTCCAATAAATGTGAAGTTTTATATTATACTTCTGAAATGGACGTTTTCGTGCTGGGATCCACCCTCTATTGTATGCCTTCAGCCTCCTTCTTCCAGCAAGCACCGTCCGGATTCTCCTCTAATGCGGGCATCACACAGTAGGATATATCTGGTGATATGTCGTCGGGGTCACGTCGTTAGTGACGCACATCCGGCATCGTCAGAGATATCGTACCGTGTGACAACTCCGAACGACTGTGAACGAGCAAAAATACTCACCTTATCGTTGCTCGTTGACACGTCGTTCATTTTCATAATCTCGTTCCTCCTTCTGCGCGCAGTTGTTCGGCGCTCCCGTGACAGCACACATCGCTCTGTGTGACACCCCGGGAGCGATGAACACAGCTTACCTGCATCCCGCCGGCAATGCGGAAGAAAGGAGGTGGGCGGGATGTTTACGTCCCGCTCATCTCCGCTGTTACGGGGGCTGTCTGATTATAAAAACCAAAGAGATATCAGACAGTCAGGGTCCACCGTGCAGAGACTCTGCTGCAGACTATGGCAGAGTGCAATACCTCTGTTAACTCACAGAAGGATATAATAAGTAAGTAAAGCAATTCCTCCCTTACTTGGAGGGTGTGTGGAATGATCTCTGTTAATAATCACAGAGACAAAGGCAATGTGTGCGAAATGGCACCTACCTAGGTCCGCTCTTCTAGTGGTGCAAAAGAGACGAACAGCAGCGTAAGCCGCACAAAGCTCCTACCTGCGTTCGCTCCACTAGTGTGCGAGGAAACGAACCACTAGATATGGCACCTGCCTAGGTCCGCTCTTCTAGTGGTGCAAAAGAGACGAACAGCAGCGTAAGCCGCACAAAGCTCCTACCTCTGTTCGCTCCCCTAGTGTGCGAGGATACGAACAACTGCCAGACGCAGTATAAGGAACGTTACCCTAGCGGCAACGTCCACCTACGAGTCGAATCACAAGGCCCAGCCAGACCATGTGCCTCAGGCACCTGCCTATGTCCGCTCCCCTAAGAGGTAAGGATACGGACAGCAGCCGAAGCTGTAAGGTATAAGAACGCTACCCTGCCGGTAGCGCTCACCTAGCATAGACAGAGAGATGCCTAGAGGAACGTGCACAGAGCGTCTACTCTCATGCATGAACCAAGAGGACTGAGCACCATGCGGCGTGTGTCAGGGTCTTATATAGACTCTGTGCCTCATCCAAGATGGAGGACACCAGAGCCAATCCGCTGCCAGAACGACAGGAGTGACGTCATGCTGGCCTATCACCGAGCAAGGCGTCACAAGCACATGACCAGCGACCAATCGGCATAGAAGGTGTCAGAGACATGTGACCTCGTGTCAGCGATGATGTCACCCGCACATGTGCAATGGCAAGAAATCTGGACTTAGTCTCCAGCGCTCGCACATGTGCAGTAGCAAGAAATCTGGACTTAGTCTCCAGCGCTCGCACATGTGCAGTAGCAAGAAATCTGGACTTAGTCTCCAGCGCTCGCACATGTGCAGTAGCAAGAAATCTGGACATAGTCTCCAGTGCTCGCAGCAACCGTAACATCCGGCCCTCCGCTTCTATTGGCCGGCTGCCGTGTGACGTCACTGTGACGCCGATCGTCTCTCCCCCTTCAGGAAGTGGATGCTGGCCGCCCACAGCGACATCGCCCGGGAGGTAAGTGCGTGTGACGGGGGTTAACGACTTTGTGTGCCACAGGCGACTAATTGCCCGTGACGCACAAACAACGGGGGCGGATGCGATCGCTTATGCGATCACACGATTTATCGTCCCGTGTGACGCCGGCATAAGAATTTACCCTGTTTTGGTGAGCTGAATTACACTTTTTTCTAGCTTTATAATGCAAATTCTAACAGTCGTAGGACTATCAGCTGTGTATCCACCAGACTTCTGGACAACACAACTGATGGTCTCAACCCCATTTATAAGGCAAGAAATCTCACTTATTAAACCTGACAGGGCACACCTGTAAAGTGAGAACCATTTCCGGTGACTACCTGTTGAAGCTCCTGAAGTGCCTAAACAATGGAGCTCCCCCACAATTGACCCCATTTTGGAAACTAGACCCCTCATGGAATTTATCTAGCTGTTTAGGGAGCACTTTGAACCCCTGGAGGCTTCACAAACGTTTGTAATGTTGAGCCGTGAAAATATTTTATTTTTTTTACCACAAAATTGTTTTTTCAAACAGGTAGCTTTTTTTCCACAAGGGTATCAGGAAAAAATGCACCATAAAATGTATTGTGCAATTTCTCCTGAGTACGACGATACCTCATATGTGGTGGAAATCAATTGTTTGGGCGTACGGCGGGGCTCAGAAGAGAAGGAGCGCCATTTCACAGTAAAATTGATTGGAATTATTAGCAGACGCCATGTTTCATTTGGAGACCCCCTGAGGTGCCTAAACAATGGAGCTCCCCCACATGTGATCCCATTTTGGAAACTAGACCCCCCCCATACAAAAAAAATTAGTTTGGCGAAATAAAAAATACAGACATCAGTAGAAAAAAAAAAAAATGAGCGCCTGCCAAGACCAGTGCCAAACGTGAGAGCAATGCACGAGTCTCGCATCGCATCATCCACTGCAGTCTGGAAGCGAGCAACTGCGCTGGATAATGCGATGCGAGAGGGCGGGGCGGCAGATGAGAAAGGGCGCAGCGGATGGAAGATGGGAAAGGGCGCAGCGGATGGAGGAGCGGCAGAGGATGGGAAAGGGCGCAGCGGATGGATGATGGGAAATGGCGCAGCGGATGGAGGAGCGGCAGAGGATGGGGGGGGGGTGAGATGGGGATACCTACCTTACAGGATGGATCTAGGCAGCAGGATCACAGCAGACAGAAGAGGCAGCAGATAAAGGAGGCAACAGATCGAGGAGGGTGAGAGGGGGCAGTAGATGGAAAATGGGAGAGAGCAGGCAGCAGATCGGGGAGGGGGGCAGAGTCTGATGGGAGAGAGAGATGGCACATGTAGGGGAAGGGAGGGGGGCTTGCAGCACATGTAGGGGGAGGGAGGGGGGCTTGCAGCACATGTAGGGGGAGGGAGGGGGGCTTGCAGCACATGTAGGGGGAGGGAGGGGGGCTTGCAGCACATGTAGGGGGAGGGGGGAGGGAGGGGGGGCTTGCAGCACATGTAGGGGGAGGGAGGGGGGCTTGCAGCACATGTAGGGGGAGGGAGGGGGGCTTGCAGCACATGTAGGGGGAGGGTGGCTGGCTTGCAGCACATGTAGGGGGAGGGTGGCTTGCAGCACATGTAGGGGGAGGGTGGCTTGCAGCACATGTGCTGCAAGCCAGCCAGCCACCCTCCCCCCACATGTGCTGCAAGCCAGCCAGCCACCCTCCCCCCACATGTGCTGCAAGCCAGCCACCCTCCCCCCACGTGGGGGGAGGGTGGCTTGCAGCACATGGAGGGATAGGTGGTGTGGCGATGGAGAAGGGGCAGCCGATGAAGGAGGCGGCGGCCGCCGCCGATCGGGGGCAGCAGCGGCTGAAAAAGGTGGGTGCGACGGCGGCGGGGACAGTGGCAAGCATGGCGGCGGGGACGGCGGTGGATCGGGAGCGGCGGCGGGGACGGCGGTGGATCGGGAGCATGGCGGCGGGGACGGCGGTGGATCGGGAGCGGCGGCGGAGACAGCGGTGCAGCGGGAGCATGGCGGCGGGGACGGCGGTGGATCGGGAGCGGCGGCGGAGACAGCGGTGCAGCGGGAGCATGGCGGCGGGGACGGCGGTGGATCGGGAGCGGCGGCGGAGACAGCGGTGCAGCGGGAGCATGGCGGCGGGGACGGCGGTGGATCGGGAGCGGCGGCGGAGACAGCGGTGCAGCGGGAGCATGGCGGCGGGGACGGCGGTGCAGCGGGAGCATGGCGGCGGGGACGGCGGTGCAGCGGGAGCATGGCGGCGGGGACGGCGGTGGATCGGGAGCGGCGGCGGAGACAGCGGTGCAGCGGGAGCATGGCGGCGGGGACGGCGGTGGATCGGGAGCTGCGGCGGAGACAGCGGTGCAGCGGGAGCATGGCGGCGGAGACAGCGGTGGAGCGGGAGCATGGCGGCGGAGACAGCGGTGCATCGGGAGCATGGCGGCGGGGACAGCGGTGAAGCGGCAGCAGCGGCGGGGCGATCGGAGACAGCGGCAGCAGCGGCGGGGCGATCGGAGACAGCGGCGGTGAAGCGGGAGCAGCGGCGGGGCGATCGGAGACAGCGGCGGTGAAGCGGGAGCAGCGGCGGGGACAGCGGTGAAGCGGGAGCAGCGGCGGGGCGATCGGGGACAGGGGCGGGCGGCGGGGACAACAACTTACCGCTCTCCTCGGCTTCCAGGGACGGTCACAGGCCGCAGATCCACATTGATTGGAGAGAGCGGTCACAAGACCGGTCTCTCCAATCAGAGCTGGGGGCGGGTGAAGCATCGATCACCCAGCTCCAGCCAATGGCCAGTGCTACAGCAGCACTGATCAGGGCTGAATTTCAATGTTCCAGCCATTTTCAATGGCTGGAACATTACAGTGGCTGTAATTGGCTGAGCGGCGTTCGTCAGCCAATCACAGCCTCTGTAGGTTCGGGGAGGAGGCACCACCCCTCCTGAGGTCAGGCAGAGGTCCCCTCCTTCCCGAATCCACCGTTTAAGTAAATAAATTTCACTCCCCGGGGCTCCGGGACCGCGATTTCGCCAGGACGTACTGAGTACGTCATGGGTCCTTTAGCACCATGTCACCATGACGTACTCAGTACGTCCAAGGTCGTTAAGGGGTTAAAAAGTGGCGTCTTAGCAGAAGTGGTCTGGAGAATGGTCAGGTTATTTCTTTTGGCCACTTCATGGTTTTTGAAGCCCGAAGCAGTTAAAAAAGACAGAATATATGCAAAGCATGTCATTTTAATATTGCAGTAAATTATGTTAATTATTTTTAATGTTTTTTCCAGTCCAAGGGATTCTTATTTTATATTAGGTTTATTATGTTCATTATATTTATATATAGGTTATATTAGGTTTATTTAGTCCAGGGGTATCCATCTGAAAAAGATGCCATGTGCACATACCCTTAGATAAGAGAAGCTTGAGAAACCACTAGTTTTTTAATGTGCAGAGGGGAGCAAGTGCTGAGCCGACAAGGCTCCGCTCTACTTCACCAGACTGAACCTTTGTTTGTGGTCCACCCTGGACGGTGGGTGCGACACTTACTTCATTCTTCAGGGAGCATCTACACCCTGCAGCCGGTCACTGTTATAGACACGGCAGGGCAACACAGAACACAGAGAGTCTCTTTATAAAACAATATCAACTGGTTTATTTGTTCTTCAACCTCTTGACAGAGATGGCCAATACTATCCCATTCTGCTGCCGCTGTTCACTGGGATACTTCTGTCTGGACCTCGCTCTGGGTATTACCCTTCCAGTGGCCAAGTTTAAGCTTCTACGTGTCCCCGTTCTTGTCTCCTCAGCTACCCATGTCCAATCACTGTCTTGGATGACTACACTAAGCGCATCCCGAGGTGAGCCATAGGCTCCGGACACACTGAGGATACCTTTGGGTTCCCAGACGGGTCCAAATTATCAAGCATCGTCCATATACCTGGAACCTAGCTGCAGAACTAAGTTGCTTCAGGCCTGTGTTACCAGCTGACCCTCTGGCTTTCTTGTCACTCCTCCCACCCTGGCTCTCAGTTCCTCAGCAACCAAGAAGTATCTGTTACACTGTACAAGTATGGCGCCCCTGAGGCTTCCGTCGCCACAGAGGTGCTGTACCTCATCCAGAGTTGGAGTATCCCATCCCAGGGTAAGGAAGGGGTCATCCACCTATTCACACGACACACGCACACAGACTCATCCCAACACTCCACTAAAATGGTTAGGGCCTAGTGCAGCTGGACTTGTATAGTGGCTAGCACTGTCCTCAAAGCCAGTCTGCGGGTGGACCTTAGTGGTTGAGGTGTCTGAGGTGAGTGGGTGGAGTTGAGTTGACAGTTGACAGTGTCAGTTAGTGGTGTGGTGAGGAGACGACCGGAGCGTAGAGACCTGGGGGTCTTGCTCAACCCGGGTGACAGAAGAAGGGATCCTAGAGACACGGGAGCACGGGAGCGCGGGAAGCACCCGTGGGCTTGCTCCGTAGAACACCAGGTGGAAGGATCTGGCCACAAAATTGGGAAAGGGTTCCTAGACTAAAGGAAAACTAATGTACTCTTTAGTAGCACCGGGGTCCTGGGTGCCTACATGCATCAGCACACAAATCTGCTGGAAGGGGGCCCCAGAGGACCAGGGAGCCAAGCAGGCAGAAAACCCGTTAAAGGTCCGCGACCCCTGGCTCAGGGCACTGTGTGCGGAGGCGCGGGACAGGAGGGTGAGAGTCAGCGCAGTAGAGACGACCAGGAAAGGCACATCTGAGGGGTGCACCTTTATTGACCTCTGTGCTGCCCCGGATCAGCGGGAACCCATCACAGTGAATCCCAGCATACCGCAGGTGATTGCCAGTTTACTGTACACCGTGAATAATGACTTTGACTGCAACGCCCAGTGTCTTCTATGTCCTTTCCACGCCTTCTCATGATCCCCGGGCCTCAAGCTCTACCTGTGGGGAGCAATATCACCTCAGCTGCTCCATTACCCTCTGCCCTGGGGAATACACAGCGCAGCGGCGGCCCACATAACCGCAGTACCACAGGTGGCGTCAGAAACTTATTCTTTTAACTACAACTCCCACCATCATAATCATCATCCCTTTATCATTGAAAGTCACTGCCAGGGTTACGGAACCAGGCCACGCTGCCACAATGTCACCGAACTAGTCCGGCCCGGTAACGAGTACCCACTGGCCCTGGAGTTGGGCTTGTTAAATTTGGCATCATGAACAGGATAACGTGCCCGGTACCACCGGGTACTGTGTGTTTATGAACTGTTGAATTGCGCAGTAATGCACTGTCGCTGCCATTAAACTAGCCGCATGCAAGGAGAAAGGGGGAGTGCCAGAAAAAGAACGCGAATAAAGCCCGCTATCAGAGCGACGGAAAAGAGAAACACGGAGCCTGGTATGGTCCACTAAGGGGGAGGAAGATGTCCAGCCCAGGAGTAGATGAGGCTGCTGCTGCAGCACCCGTTATGCTGCTCACAATGCCATACATCCTAGGAGCGGCCTCGCTACCACAGTACTCAGGGGAGTCGCATACCCTGAGCGACTTTAGAGAAAGGCTGCACAGTTTGTTTAAAGTGTACCCCCTGAGTGCAGGTCAAAAAGTGGGCATAATAATAGGACAGTTAACCTGTGCAGCCCAGCGTGAAGCAAAGTCCTGGCTGGACACTGACAAAGGGGCAGTAGCACAAATACTGGCCCGGTTAAAAGAAAACGTTGACACCCAAGAGAAGGGAGAACGAGCGTGGTATGCCCCGGATGTCACCACACAATTTGCGGATTAATAATGTACCGCCTCGCTCTCAGCAGCCGAGTTGCTCGGATCCGGACCTTCTGTGGGTGGCACGAGGGTCTCCGGACCCGGGGGTCTCGCGGTCACTTCAATCAAAAAGGGGGTTATAGTGGTGGATGTAGGACGTATATGTACGGGCTGAGCCGTATTAAGTTCGTGACACCACCCACGGTGTGTGGTGAGTTTGGACACCACCGCTGCAGTTATGGAGCACCTGGGGGAGATGTTATGCAGCAAGTTGTTAACCCCTCCATGGGCAGGGATGGTGGCCCCGGGACCCGTTGGCGTTTTGGTGCAGGGAGATGGGTGACCGCAGGGTGCTGGTGTACTCACTATTGAAAGAAACACACGAGTCTCTGGTAAACCAAGGTGATGGTGGTCGGTGCCCGCAGCCGGCTGCGTTCTGGTCTCCCACCTGGCTGGTGGTCTCTGTCTTTCTCCTGCACCTTTGTAAGATGGTGGACTGCCTGTGCTTGCAACTTCAGGAGTCTGCTCCCGGCTGGATGTGGCCTAAGGAGCCCTTGCCCGCAGACGCTGGCCCGTGGGATCTCTAAGCCCTGGCGGTGGCCTTTTATCCCCCTCGGTGGGCTGTTGTCTTCTAATAGGGACTTTCGATGGGACAGGACCTCTTGTCCTGGCCTCAATCGGTAAATTAACCGGTTCCAGTAGCTTCTGGTCCCGGCTTCAGGGTCCGAGTACCCCCCTGTGTGCTCCAGTTTCTGAGTCGGTTCCCCCGGGTCGGTACCGGCGGGCCACTAACCTGTCCCGGTACACCTCGGTTCTACCAAGCCGTCTTCCCGGCTCCTGCAGATGGAGACCACCGTCTGCCTCCTAGCCAAAGGCACCAGGGCTCCTACCCTGGTGCCGTTCAATTTGGGGTATTCGCCTCAGCTGGAGCTGCACACAGCTCCCGCCCACACTCCTCTCCAACTTGAACTCTAACACTGGACTGTTTACTTTCCCGCCCCGGGCTGTCTAGACTCCTAGGTGGGCCTCTTCCAACCACCTGGTTCCGCCCCCTGGTGTGTCCATCTAGCCCTGAGGGGGGTGACTAGGGTTTTGAAGGTTGGCTGATGTCACCCGTGAGGGAACGGTGTTGTGCAGGGGCCTATTTGTGACTACCTGGCCCAGTCAGGGCGTCACAATAAAATTATAAAGGTGCCTGGCCGCCATACCGAAAATGCGGCACATGGGAGAAAGTGAGCTTTCTTTCTCCAGAATTGTTTTTTCATTTACTCCAGGTGGCCACACTTTCAGTATGGCAGCCAACCCTATCTCTTCAGTTTAAAGGGAACCGGTCACGTAAAAAAACACTATTAACTTGCAGATATTGGGTTAATCTGATGGGGTTGAATCACAAGCACATTAAATCCCACTGTCGGGAGGAAGGTAACTTTAATCCTCATGACAGCGTTCAGTTTCAATCATCAGGGTGGCATGGCTCGGGTTCAGTCACCGCTCTGTGTATGAAGAGCAGTGTCTGCAACCGCGCCCTGTAACACTGACTGACAGCCGCTCAACATTAGAACCTGCTGTCAGTCAGTGGGGGGGCGTAATGTGGTTCAAAGCACAGGCTCCAGGCTAGATTGAAATGCTATTAACCTGCAGATTAACCCCATATCTTCAGGTTAATAGCATTTTTGCATGTAAAAGGTTCCCTTTAATAATGGTATACGATGTGACAGGTTACCTTTAATGAACAGGTCTGATCTGTAATACAGATCAGACTAAGGCATTCTGCATTTTTTACACAATGGCAACTTGTCCATGTGTAGAAACGTTCATGTGAATTATACCTTTGCCGTCCATAGGGTATCTGTTTTGGTTTTGGAAAGCACACAGACATACTCGTATATCAGGCTTGTCTGAACAGGCCATTCACAACACTATGTACATAGATCTTAGGCAGCAAACAATCTTTGTGCTTGGAATGAATACCACTATGTCTTTTCCTTAGTTTCTCTCTTACAAATGTCTGCTCTTCCCCAGTCATTATGACACACCACAGGCCTTTGGGGTACTCGGTCCCGGGTAGTATATTTACTGGGAAAGTGCACTGGGTGGACATTGCCTGGTTCCGTGACCCTGAGGGTCGCTTAAAAGGGGAATTTGTACAAGGGAAAAATAAAAATAAATAGTTTTTCGTGACGCCACTTGCGGTGTTCGGCTATATGGGGAAAGCCGCCGCTGCAAAGTCTCTCACTGCTGGTGGTTTTGGGCAGCTTTGGTGTGATGGCTCTCCGCAAGTAGAACTAGGCCCCAGGGGAGGATGTTGGTGGTTGTAGTATATAGGTGCAGACGTGTAGGAAGAACTCAGATGACACAGGGGCTGCCGGTTAACTTGTGCTTTACTCACTGCTTTGGAGTTTCTGCCACCCAGTTTGTGCTGGTGTTTACCAATCCGGTACTCCCTTTGTTCCATTGACGGTGTAGTGAACTGGTGGGCTTTACTTCCATGCACCCTGTAGTAGTTGGTGTGTCCCCGTGGCTTGGAGCGTTTTGGGTTCCCCTCCTGTTGTCTCCGTCTTGGCCCGTATGGCAGGCAGCTTGAACCTCTCTTGGGTCGGACCTCTGTCCCCGTTCCCAGGTTCCCTCTCTGCTGCTGTGGCCTGGACACTAACATTGGTAAGGTCCTTGATGGTCCGCTCACCGGGCAGATTATCAGGTGGGCCTAAAGCATCTTCCTGAACTAGGGCTCGGTACCCTTTTGGTGCTTGGTCCAGTGAGTACTCTCGCCGTACTCTCCCTGGCAACTGTACTCCTTTTTACTCAATAGTCACTTCACACTTTCTACCAACCTACATATGACCACTGGTCACTATTGAATATATAGAAGTCCAAAAATTTTTTAGACAAACACATATATATAGAAAAATTGTATAACAAATTATTTTTATTTATATATGTAATTATAGGGAGATGCAGTAAAGACAAACAGTGTCAATAAAATCATGTGCAAACCCGTGCATAAAACTAGACAGGGCAGTGTGGTCAGTTGTACAATATCATCCACTTAGAATATGACTAGGCAGGTATTTAGAGTAATCAAACCTCTGTTTTTCAAAATAATAACACATGATATCCTGATCACAATATGAACATATAGTCGCATGCAGAGCTTAAATACATGTTTCATAATAGTTTGGTCAAAATATTCATATCCATAGTATTAAAGTCACCTAAAATAGTGCTAGTTATAAACAATACCTAAATGCACGCAATTGTACTAGACTGGTTGGTTTTATAGGCAACCAAGGGTATAGAATTATACAGGTCAGGATAACAATAAGGGGGCAGTTTAAATCAAAGATTTTGGCCAATATATTTATAGCAACCACAATATAGACAAGGCTGCTGTATATAAATGATTGGGCTTAAAAAATCCCTTAGGTAAACTTGTAAGTTAGTGGGATTGGTATAACGATTGATATAGCAAAAGCCCATATAAAGTCAGAATGATAAAGCCACTGCCTGATGATACAAACCCGCTGCCGCCATAAATGTCACAACCACACTGCCCTGCACCTCGACACGTTTCGCAAAGAGCTTCGTCCAGGAGGTCAAGGTCATATGTAGGTTGGTAACTATAACTTTGGGATCGTGGTTAAAAATAAATATATTTGAATTTTTGTTCACTACTATGGATCTTGTTATTCAATTAGTGGTTTACTTCACACTTTCTGTCAGCACGTCAACTTCTGACTGACTTGGTGTCTGGTTACTATTCAACTTCTCTGACAAGATGTCCGACCACTTCACTGATTAGCCCCTCCTCCTCCCAGGTTTCTGACTAGTGGATTGGATGCATCCCAGCCAATAGGTGACCACCCGTCAAGTCCATCTCTAGCCTGTTACCCAGTCTGGGGAAAAGGGCGTGGTTTGTGTGTGTGTTGTGGTGTTTACAAGCACTGGTCTTCCAGCAATCCGGGGTTGGATGTAGTACCCTATGGCACCTGACATTCAGGGGCGTCACATTCCCTTTGGTAAATCCCAGCACATCCTCGGGCTGCAAGCATAATCAACAAATTATACATTTTTTTTAATTTGCAGAAAAAATGTAAAACTTTCTTCCAATACAAGGGAGGCATTTTGCTTAAACATTTCTAACGAATCGAAACATGTACACGAGGCACCCCTTTTGGCACCCACAACCCGGGGTCCCTGGGAGGTATGTCGCCGGTTGCTATGAGGATTGGGTCTCGGCCGCCTCTGCCGCAGACCCTTCCTCCGACCTCTCCTCTTCCATAACTTTGTTGCAAAACAAGGGTCCTCTTCGAAAGACTTTTCTGTAGTATTACTCTGGTAGTGTGCACAACTGTTGCAACTATTTACAATGGAGAGTTTTTGCTACTACCAGTCCAGTAGCTGGTGGTCCATTTTTATCAAACATTATTCAAAATCAGGTTAAAGAAGAATCAACATTTACAGTTTACAACCACTCTTATCTTTCTATGGTTACACTATTATTTACAATCTATGTACATAAGGATACCTTGTTATGTTCTTTCATTTTGACAGTTACTTTCTGTACGTGAGTGGGGGCTGACCAAAATTGCTATGGTTTGACCTACGTAGCTTAAGTGTCTCAGCTTGTCCCTGTTATACTCTGGTGTCTGTACCCTGGGTAGACCTATGTGTGCTAGGTAGACTGGGTAATTGTCTGCGACTCTTTAGTGTCTTTGCAGGATTGACAGGTTCACCGATTGCAGGTTCCTCTGGTTCTGCTACAATAGGTGGTTCTTCTGGAACTGGAATTGGTTCTTCTGCTCTTTCCTGTTCTTATGCTGGTTGTGGGAAAGTAAGTACTGGTACTATGATGGCTCCATTGTACTGAGGCCAATTTTCAGGGAAATCTTAAAGTACTGTATGTATCACCTTCTCTTCCTTTTCCTGTTCTTGAGGTGTACAGTGAATTTCTTCTGTAGATTTCAATTTTTCTGGACATTTCTTTAGATGATCTCTTGAGACTGTTGCTGAGGTTTTTCCTTCATCTTTAGTGATCAAGTAAGTCTTCTTGTTATCAAAATTGGAGGACAGTACAGTGTAAGGTTCTGCTTCCCACTGATCATCAAGTTTATGAACTCTTCTTTTTCTTTTTAGAACTATTTCTCCGGGTGTTAAGGAAACAGCTTGTGCAGTTTTGTTGTAGTCCTTTTCTTGTTTTTCTCTGCGTTGGTTTAAACTTCTTTCTACGCATTCTTGTACTATTCTGTATTGTGCTTGGCGATTACAGTCCCAATCAGCATCTGGTGAATTGACTTCAGGAATGACAATTCCCATTTCTAAGTCCACTGGCAATCTTCCAGGTCTTCCTCTCATGAAGTACGCTTATGTACAGTTGGTGGAACTCACAGGAATGTTGTTGCACATGTCCACTAAGTCAGGTAATGTTTCTGGCCATGTTTCTTTCTTCCAGTGGCAAAGTTTTTAACAGGTCAATGACTACCTGGTTCATCTTCTCACACATGCTATCGGTCTGTGGTGATAAGGCATAGTTCGAATTTTCTTAAATCCATACAAGTTGCAAAACTCTTGGAATACTTTTGCTTCAAATGCAGGACCTTGATCTGTTAATACCTGTTCTGGGTATCCATGCGGTCTGCAAAAGTGGGCTTGGAAAGTTCTTGCTGCTGTTTGAGCTGTCAAGTCTTTTACTAGAACTACCACTAAGAATCTGGAATAGTGGTCCACCATTGTAAGAGCATATGTGTAGCCTTTTCTACTGAGTGTCAATTTTACATGATCCAGAGCTACAAGACAACTTCTAATGGCTGTTTGGGGACAATTGGTTGCAGAGGTGCCCTTTGGCTGTCACCGTCTTTTCTTCTTAGGTTGCAGGAACCACAATTTCTACACCATTTCTTTATGGCGGTTTTCATGCCAACCCAATAGAATCTCTCACGTAACAGTGCCTTCAGCTTTTTCCATCCAAAGTGTCTTGCTCTGTCATGGTATGCCTCCAGCACCATCTGTAGTAAATAAGGACACAGCACTTCTGTGAGAATGGGTGCCCTAGTAGGATCCAACTCCGTAACAAGATAATGAGACTAGGCACTCCAAGAGTAGATATAATTAGTTGATATATTTTTTACAGCCAACAGTTCACAGCTAGTTCAAAAGACGTTTCAGTCAAAACATCAACCTTCGTCAGTAGGAACCAGCTGTATATAAGAGATCAAGATGGTGTTTTCTTTATCTGTTGAAGCCTGTTAATAATCACAGGCAAATCAATAATGAGTAAATCCATGAGAATCAAGAGGCAAGGTCACTGGAAAATGCACAAAGGATGTGAAGTTTGTGAATATCAAGTATTCAAAAAGAAAACGCACGATAAGATCCTCAGTGAATCTGAATCTGAAATATGAATCCTCAAAATGTAGCTACTAGTGATGAGCGAGTACTAAAAAGCTCGGGTGCTCGAAGCTCGGGCCGAGCCTCCCAAGATACTCGTGTACTCGGCCCGAGCAACGAGCCCAATGTTATCCTATGGGAGACCCGAGTATTTTTGTGAAATGACCTCCCGGCAGCATGGAGAAACCCTAAAAATGGCACAAAAGTCTCAGAAGAGTGCTCAAATGACATGGCAACAGCATGGGGAAGACCCCTTGAAGCATTTATCACTCAAAAGTCACAGCTGTGAACAATTTTGTCCGCGTTTTACGCCATTTTTACGGACTCATCAGAAAACCTTCCAAAATGACCCCAAAATGATTTTTCATGGCGGAAATGTTAAGGGCACATACCCAATAGTGAGATAGAGCTGGTGTATGTTACTTTTTGAGATCAATACATGAAAGATTTTACGTGAAAACATTGTGTGGCACTCCGATGTCCCTGAGAAGAGACGTACATGAAGGCCTCTTGAGTCTAATGTGCCCATTTTGAGGAAGTGAGTCTTTGTAGTATTTTCCTTTGCCAGGGCAGTCCTAAATTGTGAGGTTCACCAATGCCCCTGCATACAGACGTGCATGAGGGCCTGTAAACCTGAAGTGCCCATTGTAAGGAAGTGGGTGTATTATAGTATAGCCCTTAGGCAGGGCAGCCAAAAATTGGGAGGCTCCACGTTGTCCCTGGATAGAGACGTGCATGAAGGCCTGTAAACCTGAAGTGCCCATTGGAAGGAAGTGGGTGTATTATAGTATAGCCATTAGGCAGGGAAGCCAAACATTGGGAGGCTCCACGTTGTCCCTGGATAGAGACGTGCATGAAGGCCTGTAAACCTGAAGTGCCCATTGGAAGGAAGTGGGTGTATTATAGTATAGCCCTTAGGCAGGGAAGCCAAACATTGGGAGGCTCCACGTTGTCCCTGGATAGAGACGTGCATGAAGGCCTGTAAACCTGAAGTGCCCATTGGAAGGAAGTGGGTGTATTATAGTATAGCCCTTAGGCAGGGCAGCCAAAAATTGGGAGGCTCCACGTTGTCCCTGGATAGAGACGTGCATGAAGGCCTGTAAACCTGAAGTGCCCATTGGAAGGAAGTGGGTGTATTATAGTATAGCCATTAGGCAGGGAAGCCAAACATTGGGAGGCTCCACGTTGTCCCTGGATAGAGACGTGCATGAAGGCCTGTAAACCTGAAGTGCCCATTGGAAGGAAGTGGGTGTATTATAGTATAGCCCTTAGGCAGGGAAGCCAAACATTGGGAGGCTCCACGTTGTCCCTGGATAGAGACGTGCATGAAGGCCTGTAAACCTGAAGTGCCCATTGGAAGGAAGTGGGTGTATTATAGTATAGCCCTTAGGCAGGGCAGCCAAAAATTGGGAGGCTCCACGTTGTCCCTGGATAGAGACGTGCATGAAGGCCTGTAAACCTGAAGTGCCCATTGGAAGGAAGTGGGTGTATTATAGTATAGCCCTTAGGCAGGGCAGCCAAAAATTGAGAGGCTCCACGTTGTCCCTGGATAGAGACCTGTTAGGTTCTTAGTGCCTCCGTGCTTGCATTTAAAAACCGCACGTATGTGCCTGTTGGTGGCAGCTTTCCGCTGCATTTGTGTGAGTTTTGCAAAAACTTGGATATAACACACAAGTCTAGTGAATACACATCAGCACAGCATTGCAAAATGCGCAAGGGCGTTGTCAACGAACAAGGAAGTGGACGTGATGGTGGTGCAGGCAGACACCGAGGTTGTGTGCAAGCTCTAATTTCGCCACAACAAAGGGCCACATCTAGTCGCTCGCACGTCCTGTCCCAAATTCTTGGGGACCGCAGCAGTACACCGCTCTTGAACCAAGACCAGTGTCAACAGGTTGTTAGTTGGATAGCGGATAATGCTTCCAGTCAGATTGGCACCACCACAAACACTCTGTCTTCCACACGGTCAAGTGTCAGTAGCCGTGATACTGCACCGCACATTTCAGAACCTGATCCTCCTTCCTACCACCAGGCCGAGTACACGTCCACGGACATTACTGATCCCACACTTGGACACTCGGAATAGCTGTTCGTTCACGTTTCCATTCACAAATTCTGGCCTCTCGCCAGCTCCTGTTGAAGTGGGCCATGACGAGATTGTATGTACAGATGCACAAATATTTGAGCAGCCACGTTCTCACGAAGTTGGCAACGTGTCTCAACAAGGGGTGGACGATGATGAGACACAATTGTCAGGAAGTCAGGAGGAGGAGCAGGGTGCGGAAGAGGAAGACGACGTGGTGGATGATCCAGTAACTGACCCAACCTGGCAGGAGGATATGCAGAGCGAGGACAGCAGTGCACAGGGGGAGGGAGGCGTAGCATCCCAACAGGCAGTAAGAAGCAGAGTGGTGGCCCCAGGCAGACGTCAGGCAACTGTTCCCCGGAAAAACACGACACAAGGTGCCTGTACAAATGTTAGGTCTTCCCGAGTCTGGCTGTAATACTATTGTATGTATTGAGGATTTCGATTGCGTTAGGGCAATGACAACCAGAGACGAGTTCTTGGTGCAAGACATTTATAATATGCAACCAGCAAATATGTACATAAACGGAACAAAAACACAGTAGAACATAAATACAGGAAATACCTTCCAGGGACTGAGCGAAAGGGAATTCCCGGGACCGCGCACCGGACTCCCCCAGGGAGACCACCAACAGCAAACCCCTATACAGGGACTGTCTGGCAATCACCCCAGAAGCCCTAAATGCGCAGCAGCCGGGACACAAAAGGGCAATAGGTAAGTCGAAAAATGTCTGTACGTGATGTGAGTCCAGAGTGGTATTAAACGGAAGGAACCGGGCAGAAGTTCCGACCAAAGACGGCAAACGGAGTCCAGGTACAGCTAGATGATACCAGATGAAGTCCAGAGTCGGTGTCGGTTGTTTTCCAAGAGGATCCGAATAACAATCAGGAACCAAAAGCAGCAGGGCAGGAGCACACAGGAAGCAGTATACTCAGGCACTGGACTAAGCTTTAGGGGCGGCTTTTAAACAGATGGACAGGAAGTAGGGCAACAGAACAGAAAACTCCATGTTAACAAAGGGCAAGCTCTTTCAAAAGAAAACTGGAAAACCCGGAACTCTGACACTGGCAGTTTTTTAAGTTGGCTCCAGATGATTCTAAAAAAGCCATTTGCAACACCTGCCATGCCAGCATCAGCAGGGGTACCAAAACTAGCAGCCTGACCACCACCAGCATGATCAGGCACATGTCAGCCAAGCACCCGACTTTGTGGGAAGTACAACAGAGTCGAGGAGCAGTGCTTGCTGATGTCACTGCTACGTCTTCGCTGGTTGTGCATGCGAGCCAATCCCCTGTCCATGCTGCCTGCGAACAAGCCTCCTCCACTCCTGCACCTGCAGTTGCCTACGCAGAAAGAACACCATCATCAAGCACGTCCTTGTCCCAGCGCAACGTTCAGTTATCCATTCAGCAAACCTTTGAGCGCAGGCGCAAATACACTGCCAACACCCCACATGCCACAGTTCTAAATGCTAACATTTCGCGACTGCTTGCGCTGGAAATGTTGCCTTTTAGGCTGGTTGAGACAGAAGCATTCCGCGAACTGATGGTGGCAGCTGTCCCACGTTACTCGGTCCACAGACGCCACTATTTCTCCCTGTGTGCCGTCCCCGCATTGCATAACTAACCACGTGTCACAAAACATCACACGTGCCCTGAACAACGCTGTTTCAGCCAAAGTCCACCTAACCACAGACACGTGGACAAGTGCATGTGGGCAAGGACGCTACATCTCGTTGACGTCACACTGGGTTAATATTGTGCAAGCTGGGACCCAGTCTGAGCGAGGGACGGAACACGTCCTTCACACACCAAGTTTTGCAGGCCCTACCTCAGTCAGGGTTTCACACACACTTTACAGCTCCGGAATGTCATGCTCCTCAGCCTCCTCCTCCTCCTGCGCATCCTGATCCACTTTACCCTCCACACCAGTCCCAAGCTGGAAGTGTCGCTGGCGGAGGAGGGGACGGTGCGCTCTCCCACTGCTCGGGTCCGGCTGACGCAGCTCTACGGCTGCTGCTGCTCGTTGGCTCGAGCGATGGCCGGATCCCGGGGACTCGAGCGGCGCTACTCGCCCGTGAGTGAAAAGGGGTGGTTTGGGTTTTGGGGATATTGTCCGTGACGCCACCCACGGTTGTGGTGATTGTGTGGACACCACCGCTGCTCTGGACGGGGATCCCGGGAGCCTGTGACAGGGAGCAGCTTTGTTGTTATTTCTCCCCTCCGTGGGTAGGGGGGTTGGTTGTCCCGGGGCCTGGTGATGGGGTAGAGATGGATGACAGGCGGGTTGCGGGGCCTGATGAAGTGCATGGTCGCAGGGGCAGCGCTGTGCCGCACGGCACGGAGGTACTCACTCAGCCCAATGATGATGACACAGTTCAGGGTAAAACAAGTGGCTGGATGGACGGGTCACTCGGACGGCTGCGGTTGTTCCTCCCTGCAGGTTAGTGATGACTGTCTCTCCCTGCACCTAAGTTAAGTGTTGGTAGTGATGGTTTCCCAACGGTAACCCGCTCCCTGACCTGGATATGGGCCGGAGGAGCCCCTTTTGCCCACAGGCGCTGGCCCTGGGAGACGGTTGCCCTTGGCGGTGGCTGTGTCTCCCCTTCACGGTTGTACGGTTGCCTTCTATCTGGACTTGGCTGTTTGGAAACCCTGAGGTCCCCTTCAATAACGGATTTGGCAAATTCACGGCGACACCAAGCCTTGCCGGGATCCGAAAGTCCTCTGCCAATGGTGCTGGCTTCTCTTTGTATACCGGTCCGGTACGGCCGGGTCACCACCCGTCCACGGTCCTTACGGCAGACTCCAATCGGCCTCCACTGCAGACGGTCACCACATCCTGCCAACCTTGCTGTCCTGTCCGGGCCACACACCCGGACCAACTTCAGGCTCTTTGCTGTCACTTTTCTCCTCTCTACTACTTTCCTCCTTCCACTTCCTTAGCTTAACTCTCACTGCCTGTGTTTTCCCTCCTCCTCGGTGGGTGGAGACCAACCGCCTGGCTCCACACCCTGGTGTGGACAACAGCCCCTGGGGAAGGCAACAAGGATTTTGTGTTTTGACTATGATATGCCTGCAGGGAGTGTGGGGTGTTTAAGTGTTGTGCTCTGTGGCCCCTGGCTTGTCCAGGGCGACACAGAAGCACTGCAGCACTGCCTCGGCGAAGCGGCAACAGGCAGTGCTGAAGCTAATCTGCATAGGTGACAAACCCCACAATGCAGAAGAGGTGTGGACAGCTCTGAAACAGCAGGCAGATCACTGGCTCACAACTCTGAACCTAAAGCCAGGAAAGGTCGTGTGTGACAATGGCCGGAACCTGGTGGCGGCTTTGAGGCGAGGCCAGCTGACACATGTTCCATGCGTGGCCCATGTGCTCAACCTCGAGGTTCAGCGGTTTCTAAAGTCATACTCAGAGCTGTCTGATCTGCTGGTAAAAGTTCGCCGCCTGTCTGCACATTTTCGAAAGTCACCTACTGCTTCAGCCGGCCTTGCCGGCTTAAGACGCCGTTTGCATCTTCCGGCACACAGACTGGTGTGTGATGTCCCCACGCGTTGGAATTCAACTCTGCACATGTTGGTCAGGATATGTGAGCAGAAGAGGGCAGTTGTTGAGTACCTGCATCACCTAAGCCGTCGGGAAATGGGTCAAACTCCACACATAACACCTGAGGAGTGGAGATGGATGTCCGACCTATGCACCATCCGCCAAAACTTTGAGGACTACAACAAGATGGTGAGCGGCGATGACGACATTATTAGCGTCACCATACCGCTTCTCTGCCTTCTAAAATGGTCTCTGCTCAGAAAACAAACATGATGCATTGCAGGCGGAGCGCGATGAGTTTCAGCAAGAAACAGTAGTGGGTGTGGGTGATGAATGATAACACACAGCCCAGCCTCGTCTCATCACAACGTGCAGTGGAGGACTATGACGAGGAGGAGGATGAAGACATGGAGCAACTCTCTGGCCAAATTGAGGATATGACATGCAGTCATATCCTCGGTTCAGCGTGGCTGGCCAGAGGACAGGGTAGATGATGAGGAGGAGGAGGACAGCATGTTCAGTCATCGTGTTGGTCAGGATACTGAAGTGATGGCTGTTAAGAGTCTGGCACACATGGCTGACTTTATGGTAAGCTGCCTGTCTCGTGACCCTCGCGTTAAGAACATCTTGGCCGACAATCATTACTGGTTGGTAACACTGTTAGACCCACGCTAAAAGGAGAACTTTTTGTCTCTTATTCCCGAGGCGGAGAGGTCAGGCAAAATGCAGCAGTTCCAGAAGGCCATAGTCACGGAAGTAGGCAAAGCATTCCCCTCACAAAACGCTAGCGGCATAGGTCATGAATCAGTGGACAACCGAGGCGTACAGCCGAGAGAGGCACAAGTCCAATCCGCCAGAGGTAGGGGAACAGTCTTTAAGATGTGTGACAGTTTTCTCAGCCCCTCACGTACCACAGCCCCTGAGGTGCGGGGTAGTGCCACAAGAAATCCTAAGTTTGCCCAGATGCTGAAGGAGTACCTTGCAGATCGAACAACTGTACTCCGACATTCCTCTGTGCCTTACAATTATTGGGTATCCAAGCTGGACACGTGGCATGAATTGGCTCTCTACGCCTTGGAAGTCCTGGCCTGCCCTGCTGCTAGCGTTTTGTCAGAGCGTGTTTTTAGTGCCGCAGGTGGAATCATTACAGATAAACGCACCCGCCTGTCAACTGAAAATGCTGACAAGCTGACTCTGATCAAGATGAACAAGGGTTGGATTGGGCCAGACTTCACCACACCACCAGCAAATGAGAGCGGAATTTAAAGTTTGCCATGTACCTCCACTCACCCATGGGTACACACTTCTGGACTTTGGATAATCGCTGGACTGCTCCTCCTTCTCCTCATGCGCCACCATGATGATGACCGTTACAAATTGCAATACTTAGGCCTTTGTTTCAGGTATACCCCCAGTGGTAAATTTTTTCGCCCATTCTTTGCAGAATGGACATTACAACGACAGGAGACCCGCTCCTTTGCAATGGGAACAATGTTTTGAGGCCCTCATGCACGTCTCTACCCAGGGACAACGTGGAGCCTCCCAATTTTTGGCTGCCCTGCCTAAGGGCTATACTACAATAGACCCACTTCCTTCCAATGGGCACTTCAGGTTTACAGGCCCTCATGCACGTCTCTATCCAGGGACAACGTGGAGCCTGACGCTGCCACCGACTGCCACACACGTGCTGTTTTTAAATGCAAGCACGGACGCAATAAGAACCTAACTGGTTTTTAGGAGCGACAATTACTGAGAAGTCTGACACTATCAGACACTGCTGACTGACGTGTATTATACACTAGACTTGTGCGTTATATAATAGTTTGTGCAAAACGCGCACCTGTACGCTGCCACCGACTGCCACACACGTGCTGTTTTTAAATGCAAGCACGGACGCAATAAGAACCTAACTGGTTTTTAGGAGCGACAATTACTGAGAAGTCTGACACTATCAGACACTGCTGACTGACGTGTATTATACACTAGACTTGTGCGTTATATAATAGTTTGTGCAAAACGCGCACCTGTACGCTGCCACCGACTGCCACACACGTGCTGTTTTTAAATGCAAGCACGGACGCAATAAGAACCTAACTGGTTTTTAGGAGCGACAATTACTGAGAAGTCTGACACTATCAGACACTGCTGACTGACGTGTATTATACACTAGACTTGTGCGTTATATAATAGTTTGTGCAAAACGCGCACCTGTACGCTGCCACCGACTGCCACACACGTGCTGTTTTTAAATGCAAGCACGGACGCAATAAGAACCTAACTGGTTTTTAGGAGCGACAATTACTGAGAAGTCTGACACTATCAGACACTGCTGACTGACGTGTATTATACACTAGACTTGTGCGTTATATAATAGTTTGTGCAAAACGCGCACCTGTACGCTGCCACCGACTGCCACACACGTGCTGTTTTTAAATGCAAGCACGGACGCAATAAGAACCTAACTGGTTTTTAGGAGCGACAATTACTGAGAAGTCTGACACTATCAGACACTGCTGACTGACGTGTATTATACACTAGACTTGTGCGTTATATAATAGTTTGTGCAAAACGCGCACCTGTACGCTGCCACCGACTGCCACACACGTGCTGTTTTTAAATGCAAGCACGGACGCAATAAGAACCTAACTGGTTTTTAGGAGCGACAATTACTGAGAAGTCTGACACTATCAGACACTGCTGACTGACGTGTATTATACACTAGACTTGTGCGTTATATAATAGTTTGTGCAAAACGCGCACCTGTACGCTGCCACCGACTGCCACACACGTGCTGTTTTTAAATGCAAGCACGGACGCAATAAGAACCTAACTGGTTTTTAGGAGCGACAATTACTGAGAAGTCTGACACTATCAGACACTGCTGACTGACGTGTATTATACACTAGACTTGTGCGTTATATAATAGTTTGTGCAAAACGCGCACCTGTACGCTGCCACCGACTGCCACACACGTGCTGTTTTTAAATGCAAGCACGGACGCAATAAGAACCTAACTGGTTTTTAGGAGCGACAATTACTGAGAAGTCTGACACTATCAGACACTGCTGACTGACGTGTATTATACACTAGACTTGTGCGTTATATAATAGTTTGTGCAAAACGCGCACCTGTACGCTGCCACCGACTGCCACACACGTGCTGTTTTTAAATGCAAGCACGGACGCAATAAGAACCTAACTGGTTTTTAGGAGCGACAATTACTGAGAAGTCTGACACTATCAGACACTGCTGACTGACGTGTATTATACACTAGACTTGTGCGTTATATAATAGTTTGTGCAAAACGCGCACCTGTACGCTGCCACCGACTGCCACACACGTGCTGTTTTTAAATGCAAGCACGGACGCAATAAGAACCTAACTGGTTTTTAGGAGCGACAATTACTGAGAAGTCTGACACTATCAGACACTGCTGACTGACGTGTATTATACACTAGACTTGTGCGTTATATAATAGTTTGTGCAAAACGCGCACCTGTACGCTGCCACCGACTGCCACACACGTGCTGTTTTTAAATGCAAGCACGGACGCAATAAGAACCTAACTGGTTTTTAGGAGCGACAATTACTGAGAAGTCTGACACTATCAGACACTGCTGACTGACGTGTATTATACACTAGACTTGTGCGTTATATAATAGTTTGTGCAAAACGCGCACCTGTACGCTGCCACCGACTGCCACACACGTGCTGTTTTTAAATGCAAGCACGGACGCAATAAGAACCTAACTGGTTTTTAGGAGCGACAATTACTGAGAAGTCTGACACTATCTGGACTGTTTTACACTGTGTACACCAGCCCCAGATATGATGAAGGCTGGTATACGGTCACCACTACCCTGCCTGCCTGCCTGCCTGTATACTGCTACAATAGTCCTGACAAGGACTCTTCTGGTCACTAGCCTGTATTCCGACCTGGCTATACCCTGCCTGTATATAGCAACAATAGTCCTGAGAAGGACTCTGCTACTGTACTCCGACCTGGCTATACCCTGCCTGCCTGTATACAACTAGAATAGTCCTGAGAAGGACTTCTGGTCACACTGTTTGCAGCCCTGCTCCGGAACTAACTATAAAGGGCCGCAAAGCTTTCCCTGAATCAGCGACACTCTCCCTACACTCACTGTCAGAATAGCTGTGAGCAGAGCACAGCGCGCCGGCCTATATAAAGGCTCGGTGACGCTGTGCAGGCCGGCCAATCACTGCAATTCCACAACTAACAGGGCTGTGGCATTGCAGTGGTCTGCCAGCCAATCCCTGCATGAGGGCTGGCTCTCAAAAGAGCGCCAACATGCAGAAATGAAGACCACGAGTAAAGCACGAGTATCGCGAGATTACTCGGTCCCCGCCGAGCAGCCCGAGTACAGTGATACTCGTGCGAGTACCGAGTAGTGACAAGCATGCTCGCTCATCACTAGTAGCTACCATACATAAATACGTTCTCTGGATTAAACAGACAAAGAGAAGATGTGCAAGGTATGTAAATGAGTTCACAACATTCTCAAAGGAGATTATGTGCAAGACGGGGAGAATATTAAGCCTTCAGCTGAAGGAAATTATCCAGGAAGTCCAGTAACTGCCAAGAGCTAAGCATCCAGGGATCAACACAGTATCCACCGCTAGTATGAGAAGTAACCTTTTCCTTCAATGCATTTCCCAGTGACCTTGCCTCTTGATTGTCATTGATCTACTCATTATTGATTTGCATGTGATTACTAACAGGCTTCATTAGAGAAAGATAATACCATCTTGATCTCTTATACAGTATACAGCTGGTTCCTACTAACAAAGGTTGATGTTTTGACCGAAATGCCTTTTGTTCTAGTTATGTTCTGGACATCTCTCTCGGATACCACCACTTGCTACATCTTCTCATGGGTTCATGGGTGGCGGTGAAAAGCGGGTTGCTCTATCTCTTCTATCTCATCCACATCTTCTTCCGCATCTAGCAAGTGAGGCATCCTTGACAACGCATCTGCATTGGCGTTCTTGCGACCAGCCCGATACTTGATGGTGAAGTCATAGTTTAACTGTGAATTTGGCAGCCGCCAGATAAGGCTTAAACTGTTCAGTGATAGAGTTCCTGGCCCTGGCCTGAGGTAACTTGAAAGAGCTGCAGTTCTCTGGGCTCCTCTCGGTAGGATGGAGCTTCCTGCTTGCATAGGCAATCACACGTTCTTTGCCCTTCTGCACTTGAGATAGCACAGCATCCAATCCCACATTGCTGTCATCAGTGTATAATACGAATGGTAAGTTGTAATCAGGTTAGGCCAGAATCTTGTCACTCGCCAAGGCCCACTTCATCTGTCTGAAGGAGTTCTCTTCTTGTCACCCCATTCAAATGGAGGACCAGAAGTCTTGCCCTTCTTTGCCTGGCCTATCATGAGTTCTTGCAAAGGTTCTGCCATCTTCGTATAACCCTTGATAAACCTCCTGTAGTATCCTACCAGACCTAGGAACTGACGTAACTCTTTGATGGTGGTCAGTCTGGGCCAGTTCTTGATTACGGTGATCTTTTCTGGATCTGGTGCCACCCTCTGTACTGACCACATGCCCGAGATCCTGGCCATGCCGCTCCCGGAACGTACGGCAGGGTGATTGGCATGATCGATGCAACCGCTCCAGGCGCTGCCGCTTCCACACCCGGACCAGGCCCCGCGGCGGCCCAGTCACCTTGCGCCTCCATTTTCTTCCCCTTTGGTTTTCTCTTACCACTCTCTCGCGGAACTGGAGCACTTCGGGAGCTTCCGGGTCAGGACACTACCCCTTCATCTTGGTCTGGACAGAGTCGTAGGCGGAGTTTCTTTTCGTGCCCTTTTCACCATCGTCTTCTGTGTGGCGCAGCTATTTTCTGTCACACAAAATGGCGGGCAAATCCACAGGTACAATCACAAACACAGTCCATAAAGCGTACGTCACCCGGTGTTACTGAGTCTAGTCCAATCCTGTATGTGACGCCAAAAAGCTGACACACCCCATGGCTTTGGGGCACTCGGTCCCGAGCAGTATATTTACTGGGACAGTTCACTGGGTGGCTGTTGCCTGGTTCCGTGACCCTGGGGGTCACCTAAAAGGGGAATTTGTACAAGGGAAAAATAAAAATAAAGAGTTTGTCATGACGTCACTTGTGGTGTGCGGCTATATGGGGAAAGCCAAAGCTGAAAAGTCTATCACTGCTGGGGCTGGTGGGTTTGGGCAGCTTAGGTGTGATGGCTCTCCACAAGAAGAGTTAGGCCCCAGGGGAGGATGTTGGTGGTTGTAGGTGCAGATATGTAGGAAGAACTCAGACTACACAGGGGCTGCGGGTTAACTTGTGCTTTATTCACTGCTTTGGAGTTGCTGCCACCCGGTTTGTGGGTTTGTGCTGGTGTTTACCAATCCAGTACTCCCTTTGTGCCGGTGTAGTGAACTGGTGAGCTTTACTTTCATGCACCCTGTAGTAGTTGGTGGGTCCCCGTGGCTTGGAGCGTTTTGGGGCCCCTCCTGTTGTCTCTGTCTTGGCCCATGCTGCAGGCAGCTTGAACCTCTCTTGGGTCCAACCTCTGTACCCATTCCCAGGTTCCCTCTCTACTGCTGTGCTCTGGACACTAATGTCGGTAAGGTCCTTGATGGTCCCCTCACCGGGCAGATTGTTATCAGGTGGGCCTAAAGCGTCTTCCTGAACTAGGGCTCTGCACCCCGTCAGTGCTTGGTCCAGTGAGTACTCTCGCCGTACTCTCTCTGGCATCCGTACTCTTTTTTTACTCAGTAGTTACTTCACACTTTCTGTCAGCACATCAACTTCTGACTGACTTGGTGTCTGGTTACTATTCAACTTCTCTGACAAAATGTCCGTCATCTGTCCACTTCACTGACTAGCCCCTCCTCCTCCCAGGTTTCTGACTAGTGGACTGGATGCATCCCAGACTATAGGTGAACTCCCGTCAAGTCCATCTCTAGCCTGTTACCCAGTCCGGGGAACAGGGCGTGGTTTGTGTGTGTTGTGGTGTTTACCAGCACTGGTCTTCCAGGAATCCGGGGTTGGATGTAGTACCCTGTAGCCCCTGACACTCAGGGGCGCCACCATTACACCCAATTAGGGCAAGGTTTCCATAAAATGTCTGCTGCCACTATCTTCAGTTTTAATGTTTCAGTAATGCCTGTCATTATAGCAATCTGACACTAGGTGCTACCAATTCCCTGTTTCATTTATATTACAATCAAGTCTTCATTTAGAGGAAACAAAGGTGTTTTACTTGTGGTGGAGATGCAGCAGAGCAACCAAAAGTGATGCACATATGAATGTGAATGAGCGCCTCATCCTCAGAGCAAATTTAGAAGTGTGTTTTTTTTGTACATAGAAAAAGTATATCAATCTTCTCCTACTTATTATAATGTTAAAAACAGATGGCATCCATTTACTGTCCATGACCCCATAGATTTCAAGGGGTGAATTTGAGCTGTTACTCAGGTGTCAAACAGTTCACAAAGAAAACATGGATGTAACTATAATGGGTAGTTATCCTACCCATGAAAATAAGAATTATTCTTACCGTTAATTCGGTTTCTAGGACCTTCCACGACAGCATAGGAGGTTGTCTCTCCACGCCCTAATTGGGACAGGAAGCACAAGAGAGGTTAAAAGGACCCTCCCACCTCCCATAGCCAGTGTCTTACAAAGAACCCATAGCATATGAGAAGTACAAACACATCCAGGTATATCGAGGATAAGGGAGGGAATTACGTGCTGTCGTGGAAGGTCCTAGAAACCGAATTAACGGTAAGAATAATTCTTATTTCTCTAGTCCCTTCCACAACAGCATAGGAGGAATACCAACGAATTGATACCTAGGGGGGGACCACAGCCTGCAGGACCTTCCTGCCAAAAGCCAAATCCCTGTTGGAATCCAGATCCAAACGATAATGCTTCGTGAAAGTACGTAGCCGCCTTGCAGATCTGCTCAGGAGAAGCCCATGCCCGTTCAGCCCAGGAAACAGAGGTAGCCCTGGTGGAGTGCGCCGTAAATCCGGTAGGCGGAGACAGATGCTGAGCGAGGTAGGCATCTCTAATGGCCCGCACAATCCAGTTGGCGACGGTACTCTTAGCCACCTTCCTGCCCTTATTTCGACCAAAGGGCTGGATAAATAGGTTATGATCAATACGCCAAGGTGCAGTAATATCTAGGTAGCGCAACACTGTCCGACGAACGTCCAAAGAATGGAACACTTCCTCCACCAGAGTCCTAGGATGCTGACAGAAGGAAGGCAGGACGATGGATTGAGAACGGTGAAAATCCGAAACCACTTTGGGAAGGAAGGAAGGGTCCAGCTGAAAGACAATGCTGTCATCTCTGAGGGTCAGGTAAGGCTCCCGAATAGACAATGCTTGAAGTTCCCCGACTCTCCGAGCGGACGTAATAGCCACGAGAAAGGCAGTCTTGTGAGAGAGAGAACGGATGCTACAGGAGGACAGAGGCTCAAAGGGCGACTGAGATAGTCCGGTAAGGACCACATTGAGATCCCAGCAAGGTGTCAGGACCCTCTGCCGCGGACAGAGCCTACTAGCGGACACCAAGAAACGGCAGATCCAGCGATGATTTGCCAGAGCCGTGTCAAAGACTGCACTGAGTGCCGAGACCTGCACCTTCAGGGTGCTGGGCCGAAGGCCTAAGTCCAATCTACTCTGGAGGAAGTCGAGAATCTGCGCAATGTTAGGCCGGAGCGGGTCAGGAGGCCGAGAACCACACCAGGAGGAAAATCTCATCCAGATTTTATTGTAAATACTATTAGTCACCGGTTTACGGTTGTTCTGTAGAGTAGCCACGACCTTGTCAGAAAGTCCTTGGGCCTTCAGTGCCCGGGCCTGAGAAGACAGGCAGCCAACTTGAGTTTCTGGGGGTCCGGATGGAATATCGGACCCTGAGACAGTAAACTGGGGTCTGAACCCAGGAGGATCGGTCCGTCGATCCAGAGAGTCAGGATCAGGCTGTACCAACTCCGCCGCGGCCACAGAGGAGCTACCAGGATAGTTGCGGCTCCGTCGTCTCTGATCTTCCTCAGGGTTCGTGCGAGAAGAGGAATTGGGGGGAAGGCGTAGGCGAGGCAAAAGGACCAATTGTGGCAGAAGGCGTCCACCCCCAACGCATTGTCCCGAGGGTTCAGGGAGAAAAATGTTGCGACCTTGCGATTTCCTGCTGAAGCAAAGAGGTCTACTTCTGGAGTACCCCACCTTGCCACCAGAGAGCAGAACACCGCTTGGTCCAGGCTCCACTCCCCTGGGTGAACATCCTGACAACTCAGGAAATCTGCTTGAAGGTTTAGGGATCCCTTTAGATGGACTGCAGAAAGGGATAGCAGGGACCGTTCTGCCCAGTGGAAGATCCGGGAGGACACAGACTTCAGGGCGCCCGATCTTGTACTGCCCTGATGGCGGAGATGTGCCACTGTGGTGACATTGTCTGAGTAGACCAGGACGTGAGTGTCCCGGACGAGATCCTGAGCAGCAAGGAGGGCTTCCCTGACTGCCCTGAGCTCCCGGTAGTTGGAGGATTGGGAGCTGACATAAGGACTCCAGACCCCCTGAAATGGGGAGTTTGCCACCATAGCACCCCATCCCCGCAGGCTGGCATCGGTTGTTAGTGTAACCAGGGGCGTCCGAGTCCAGGCAACCCCCACCTTCAGGTTGTTGGGACGCAGCCACCAGAGAAGGGATGAGGAGACGGTCCCTGAGAGGCAAAACCGTTTGTTCAGGGAGGAAGGGAGTCTGTCCCAATGCGCCAGGATATGATCCTGTAGACAACGAGAGTGGGCCTGAGCCCACATGACTGAGGGAATGCAGGACGTCATAGAACCTAGAGCCGACATAGCCGCTCGAAGGGTCGGGCGAGCCTGTCAGCAAAGCGTTGAGATTTTGGTTAGCAGGGTCAACCTGTGGTCTCCCGGGAGAAAAGATGCCTGTCTGTCGGAGTCCAGCAGCACCCCGAGAAACCGCAGAGTGGAGGAGGGTTGCAGCTGGGACTTCTTGAGATTGGGGATCCAGCCCAAGGAACGAAGAATGCTTAATGACTTCTCCACATGGCTCCGGAGGGTCTGAGCGGAGGGAGCCACGAGAAGAAAGTCGTCCAAATACGGAACCAGGCAGACACCTTGCAATCGTATGAAGGCGACCACCTCTGCCATGATCTTTGAAAAGATCCTTGGAGCCGAGGAGATCCCGAACGGAAGTACATTGAATTGGAAATGAAGCACCTCCTTCCCGTGCAGAACCGCAAATTTGAGGTATTGCCTGTGACACGGATGGATGGGCACATGGAAGTAGGCGTCCTTCAGGTCTATTGAGGCCATCTGGTGGTGCAGACCTATCAGTGGGATAGCCGATTTCACAGACTCCATCTTGAAATGCCGGTATCTGACCTGCCGGTTGAGACGCTTCAGATTGATGATAATCTGGACGTCGCCAGACGGCTTTTTGACAAGGAAGAGACGGGAGTAGTGGCCTACCCCTCCTTCCCGACTCGGGACTGGGGAAACGACCCCCGAGTGCATTAGCTCCTGAATCTTCGAGTACAGGAGGGCCTGCGAACCCTGTGATGCCAGAGCCATGACTCGGAGGCCCGGTAGAGGGGGGGAGATGAATTCTATTAATAGACCCTCTGAGACGATCTTCAGGACCCATTGGCAGGTGGTGATGGACTGCCACTGGGGAAGAAAGGCCGAGAGTCGTCCCCCTACCCGAGCCAAGTCACGGTTTGTCCTGCTGAGGACGTTGTTGATGGCAAGGGATGAGACTGTTTCTCCCTCTTCCCTTAGGATAGCTCCACCGGCCCGACTTCCCTTTCCCCTTGGGCTGGGAGGCCTGAGGCATCGAGGAACGAAAGGACCGCTTCCTGGAGGGTTTAGGATCTGGCAAGGCCTTACGATCATTCGCCTTGTCCAGAATGTCATCCAGGGCAGGCCCAAACACCAAATCCCCTTTAAACGGAAGGGAGCAAAGTCTCATTTTGGAGGTGGAGTCTCCACTCCAGGCCTTAAGCCAGAGGGCACGTCTGGCAGAGTTAGACAAGACCGAGGTCCTGGCAGCCAGGCGAACCGACTCCACCGAGGTATCCGCCAAAAAACTGGTAGCTTTCCTAAGTAAGGGAAGGGATGCCAGCAACTCATCCTGAGGGGTACCCTGGGAAATATGAGCCTCCAACTGGTCGAGCCACCAAAGTAGGGACCGGGAGACACAAGTGGAGGCAATATTGGCCTGAATGGTAGAAGACGATACCTCCCAGGATCGCTTCATGAGGCCCTCGACCTTCCTATCCATCTGATCTCTAAGCTGGGAAGTATCTTCAAAGGGGAGCGCTGTTTGTTTAGCGACCCTGGCCACCTGTACATCCACTTTGGGGACCTCCCAATGTAACCCAGAAGCCTCCAGGGGAAAACGGCGCCTGGGGTCACCCCGGAAACGCTTCTCAGGAAATTCCCATTCCTGAGAGACAATATCCAGAATATTGGCATGAACCGGAAACCCTAATTGTTTGACGGTTTTCAGGCCAGCGAACATTTCATCCTGAACCGAGGGAAGAAGCTGCACCTCCTCTAACCCCATAGTGCTCCTAACCGCCCCAATAAGATCCCCCAAATCTTCTGAGGGGAAAAGGAAGGACTGGTCAGACCTCCCGGAGGAAGAACCTTCATCGGGACCCTCCGAGGCGGAATCAGCATCCTCATGATCAGACGGGGCTGACTGGAGTTTCCTTTTCTTTGGGGGAGAAGGGCCAGGAGCAGGGAGGGAGGGTAGTGAGGCCTGAATCTCCTGTTTCATCATGGACTGGAGCTCGTCTACCAGGGACGGTTGTTCAGCCCTAACAATCTGGTCCGTACACTGTTGGCAAAGCTTCTTATCCCAGACTGCAGGGAGCTTTTTTATACAGACTGGATACTTTTTAATCTTGTCAGTCCTTTCATAGCGGTCAGGCTTATCAGACTTCTCAGACCTCTCTGACTTGTCACATTTGTCAGATTTCTTAGCAGCCTTGTCCTCCTGGAAAACTCAGACCAGAAGGAGCCATAAATACCAGCCTGAGACCATGCATGAGGGACCACCCCCCTCCTTACTTACTGTGGCAGGGGGAACACTGGGCTCTGCAGATGCAGATGCAGGGGAAGACATGTCAGGGAGCACAGTAGAAGTCCTTACCATGATTCTGAAGTCTTCAGGGTGGCCTTTATGCAGAAGGGCCTGCCCCCCCCCCCCAGTGACAGGGAACGTTCCCCGCCTCCCGCATCAGGTCCCTGACAGGCCGTGGAAGCGACGGCGTGTCCGTCACGCTGCCTCCGCGACCGGAAGTGCCCATACCGGAAGGTCGCGAGACCGGAAGTCCCGCCCGCGGCAGCACTTCCGGGTCGCACTGCAGCGTGCATACAGGAGGCGGCCGGCGGCTCAGGGAGGACACCGGCCGGGGAGCTACACAGCCCGCATCACCCCAGAGGAGCTCCGGAAGGCTGGAGCAGCGGTCCCACACAGGGTGAGGGAACAGTATGGGAGGAGCGGCAAAGGCCCGACCGATACTGCCCGGCTAAGGTAGGGGAGAAAAGCAAAAAAAATACATATACTGCAGTTCGCCGGCCACCACAGCATAGGAGAAAAATAAACCTCTCCATGCCCCATGGGGACAGGAAAGACACTGGCTATGGGAGGTGGGAGGGTCCTTTTAACCTCTCTTGTGCTTCCTGACCCAATTAGGGCATGGAGAGACAACCTACTATCCTGTCGTGGAAGGGACTAGAGAAAACATCAATAGAAACAAAACATGAACAACTGTCATGTAAATGAGGCCTTAATGTGAAATTTAACAATTTCTTTGCTAAAACTCCTGTGAAAAAAGAATGTAAAGAGAACGTGTGCATTGTTGCCAAAGTTTTACCTTTATTCCAGTTTTCCCCAGATCAAAAATATATACAGTACAGACCAAAAGTTTGGACACACCTTCTCATTCAAAGTATTTTCCTTATTTTCATGACTGAAAATTGTAGATTCACATTGAAGGCATCAAAATTATGAATTAACACATGTGGAATGAAATACTTAAAGAAGTTGTCCAGTTACCAAAACTGATTTTTTTTTCTGATAAATCTTGCTAATATGTGCCTCTCCACACATCTATTATATTTTTTCAGCAATATTACCTTTTATCATGCTCTAGCAGCACATTGCTGGCTCCAGCCCTGATGGGGTTAATCTCTCTTCTGACTTCCTGGGTTCAGTTCCTACAACTCCCATAATTCTTTGTGGCTCTAGTGCTTTATCTAACACACCCACTGTATCTAACACACCCACTCAGCTCTCCTCTCCACCCAAAGACTCCTCCCTGCCTCTTTCCAGTGTGGATGCACTGAGAGCAATCACAATAGAAACAGCAGCAGCTCCCAGCTCTGCACAACCAGGGGAAGAAAGTGTCTATCTTCTGCTTGTTCTCATTTACAGTGCCTACAAGTAGTCTTCAACCCCCTGCAGATTTAGCAGGTTTGATAAGATGCAAATAAGTTAGAGCCTGCAAACTTCAAACAAGAGCAGGATTTATTAACAGATGCATAAATCTTACAAACCAACAAGTTATGTTGCTCAGTTAAATTTTAATAAATTTTCAACATAAAAGTGTGGGTCAATTATTATTCAACCCCTAGGTTTAATATTTTGTGGAATAACCCTTGTTTGCAATTACAGCTAATAATCATCTTTTATACGACCTGATCAGGCCGGCACAGGTCTCTGGAGTTATCTTGGCCCACTCCTCCATGCAGATCTTCTCCAAGTTATCTAGGTTCTTTGGGTGTCTCATGTGGACTTTAATCTTGAGCTCCTTCCACAAGTTTTCAATTGGGTTAAGGTCAGGAGACTGGCTAGGCCACTGCAACACCTTGATTTTTTCCCTCTTGAACCAGGCCTTGGTTTTCTTGGCTGTGTGCTTTGGGTCGTTGTCTTGTTGGAAGATGAAATGACGACCCATCTTAAGATCCTTGATGGAGGAGCGGAGGCTCTTGGCCAAAATCTCCAGGTAGGCCGTGCTATCCATCTTCCCATGGATGCGGACCAGATGGCCAGGCCCCTTGGCTTAGAAACAGCCCCACAGCATGATGCTGCCATCACCATGCTTCACTGTAGGGATGGTATTCTTGGGGTCGTATGCAGTGCCATCCAGTCTCCAAACGTCACGTGTGTGGTTGGCACCAAAGATCTCGATCTTGGTCTCATCAGACCAGAGAACCTTGAACCAGTCTGTCTCAGAGTCCTCCAAGTGATCATGAGCAAACTGTAGACGAGCCTTGACATGACGCTTTGAAAGTAAAGTTACCTTACGGGCTCGTCTGGAACAGAGACCATTGCGGTGGAGTACGTTACTTATGGTATTGACTGAAACCAATGTCCCCACTGCCATGAGATCTTCCCGGAGCTCCTTCCTTGTTGTCCTTGGGTTAGCCTTGACTCTTTGGACAAGCCTGGCCTCGGCACGGGTGGAAACTTTCAAAGGCTGTCCAGGCCGTGGAAGGCTAACAGTAGTTCCATAAGCCTTCCACTTCAGGATGATGCTCCCAACAGTGGAGACAGGTAGGCCCAACTCCTTGGAAAGGGTTTTGTACCCCTTGCCAGCCTTGTGACCCTCCACGATCTTGTCTCTGATGTCCTTGGAATGCTCCTTTGTCTTTCCCATGTTGACCAAGTATGAGTGCTGTTCACAAGTTTGGGGAGGGTCTTAATTAGTCAGAAAAGGCTGGAAAAAGAGATAACTAATCCAAACATGTGAAGCTCATTGTTCTTTGTGCCTGATATACTTCTTAATACTTTAGGGGAACCAAACAGAATTCTAGTGGTTTGAGGGGTTGAATAATAAATGACACTCTGAATAAACTTTTCACAATCTAAAAAAAAAAAAAAAAGAAATAACATTCTTTTTTGCTGCAATGCATTTCACACTTCCAGGTTGATCTACAGTCCAAATGTCACAATGCCAAGTTAATTCCGAATGTGTAAACCTGCTAAATCTGCAGGGGGTTGAATACTACTTGTAGGCACTGTAGTTCATAGTCTGTGTGTGTGTACAGAAATTATGATTATTAGCCAGCAAAACATGTGAAAAAAATAATTGGGGGAAAAAAAAAATGAAGGGGTCATGAGATTGCTTTTTTTTCCCTATTGCCTAGTCTGTGTGTCGTCCATATCATACATGTGGCATGCATTTTGCAGGCTACTTTCACATCAGCGTTTTTTTGCCTGTAGGCAAAAAAACGCAAACCGCATAAGACCGGATCCTGTGGATTAAATGTGCAACGCATGCAACCGTTATTTTACCGGATCCTTCTGCAGCGGGACACAGAATTTATCGGCCGGCACTGGAGTCAGCTGACTCCTGATCTCACAGCCCGCACACGCTGCAATGGCTGCAGGTTAACAGTAGTCACTGCCTGCTGCCGATCACATGTGACAGTGTGCAGGCTGTTTGTACAGGAGTTCAGCTGAGTTCAGATCAGCTGACTCCAGTGTCAGACGATTAGGCTGGAGCCACACAGGGATTACTGCGATCCTCTCGCATGACACTCGGCTCACGCTGGCAGTACAGCAGAGCTGAGTGTCATGTGTGTGTCCCTGCGACTGAGGTCCGACTGTGCGAGCGGACCTCAGCTGCTGGGGGCAGTACGGCACTCAGGAGGGGCGGACCAGCGCTGCGGAGGGGCGGTTGGGCACTGAGGAGGAGTGGGAGGGATTTCTCTCCCTCTCTCCTCCGTAGTCGGCTATTGAGATTCTTGCTCTGCACTCGCAGTACACTGATGTACCGCAAGTGCAGTGCAATTTTTCTCTCACCCCATACACTTGAATGGGTAAAAGAGAAAGAGTCTCGCATTACAATTGCAACATGCTGCGATTGTTTTCTCGGTCCGATTAGGGCTTAGAAAATAATTGCTCATGTGCGCTGATACACAGGCTAATATTGGTCCGAGTGAAATACGATGTTTTATCGCACTCCGCTCACAAAGTTTTTCTCGACGTGTGGCTTAGGCCTTACTTGTTCTGTGTCCCCCTGCATCCATCGCAGCGTGTGCGGGCTGGAGTTCAGCTGAGTTCAGATCACCTGACTCCAGTGCTGGACTAAACTCAGGTGACCTCACAGCCCGCACACGCTGCGATGGATGCAGGGGGACACAGAACAAGTAATCGTCCGACACTGGAGTCATCTGATTACTTGTTCTGATGGCGTTGTGGTCAGGAGTATGCATGAGTGAGCAGTAAAATGCTCTGGGGCTCGATGGGCGAAGCCCATGTCAATTTTGTTTTAAAAAAAAATTCATTAAAAATAAAAAAAAAAATAAAAAAAACCCAAAACACATAACCCTAACCCTAGGGTTGGGGGTAAAAAAAAAAGTGTGGGCTCCCGCTGCATTTTCTTTTGCTAAGTGTAACCCAAGCAGCTACTGGCTGCTAACCCCCGCTGTTTGGTGTTACCTTCACTGGCAATGGAAAATCCAGGGAAGCCTTTTTTTTTTTTTTTTATAAAGGTTTTTGTCTAAAACGTTTTTAGAAAAAATGACGTGGGCTTCGCCATATATTTTGTGCGCTAGTCAGGTACAGCAGGCAGGTACGGGCTGCCTCCAACACCCAGCTGCCTATTTGTACCCGGCTGGGAGCCAATAATATAGGGAAGCCCTTTTTTAACTTATTTTATTAATTTCATGAAATAATTTTAAAAAAAAAATGACGTGGGCTTCGCTCATTTTTTTTATCCAGCCAGGTACAACTAGGCAGCTGGGGATTGGAATCCTCAGCGCAGAGTGGCCCAAGCTTTCCGGGCCCCACGCTGCAAATTGCAGTCCACAGCCGCCCCAGAAAATGGCGCTTTCATAGAAGCGCCATCTTCTGGCGCTGTATCCAACTCTTCCAGTGGCCCTGGTGGCAGGTGGCACGCTGGGTAATAAGTGGTTAATACCAGCTATGTTTTACCAGCTGGTATAAAGCCCGAGATTCTTAATGTCAGGCCAAGTTTGACCTGGCTATTAAGAATCTCCAATAAAGGGTTAAAAAAAGACATCCCACAGAGAAAAATACTTTATTAGAAATAAATACACAGACACAGTAGGGACTCCATGTTTATTACTCCCTCTCACCCCTCCACGATCGAGAGATTTCTGTACTGACCATGCCAGGAGAGAGAGAGAGAGAAAAGAGAAAGAGAGGGAGGGAAAAGAGAGACGTAGGGAAAAGAGAGAGGGAGGTTAAAGAGAGAGGGGGGTTAAAGAGAGAGGGGGGGAAGAGAGAGGTAGGGAAAGAGAGGGAAAAAAGGGGGGAGAGGGGGAAGGTGGGGAAGAGAGTGGGGGGAGAGAAGAGAGTGGGGGGAGAGAAGCGAGTGGGGGGAGAGAAGAGAGTGGGGGGAGAGAAGAGAGTGGGGGGAGAGAAGAGAGTGGGGGGAGAGAAGAGTGGGGGGGAGTGAGGGAGGGAAAAGAGAGAGAGGGAGGGAAAAGAATGAGGGAGGGAAAAGAATGAGGGAGGGAAGAGGGGGAAGAGGGGAGGGGGAGAAAAGAGGGGTGGGAGAAGAGAGTGGGGGGAGAGAAAGAGGGGGGGGGAGAAGGGGGAGAGAAGAGAGGGGGGAGAAGAGAGGGGGAGAGAAGAGGGGGGTGCTCTGTCACCAACTTGCTCCACTCTGACTTGTTGTGTAGGTGACAGAGCAGAGCGGTGACATGCTCTGCTCTGACACATAGTTTACTATATGTCACTATATTGCTCCACTCTGGGACTTGTTGTGCAGGTGACCGGATGCTACATGTCACTAACTGTCTCCACTCTGGGACTTGTTGTGCAGGTGAGAGTGGAGAAAGTTGGTGCTATGCACCACAAGTCCCAGAGTGGAGATAGTTAGTGACATGTAGCATCCGGTCACCTGCACAACAAGTCCCAGAGTGGAGCAAGATAGTGACATGTAGCTTCCGGTCACCTGCACAACAAGTCCCAGAGTGGAGACAGTTAGTGACATGTAGCATCCAGTCACCTGCACAAGTCCCAGAGTGGAGCAAGATAGTGACATATAGCACACTATGTGTCAGAGCAGAGTATGTCACCAACTGTCTCCACTCTGGGACTTGTTGTGCAGGAGATTGAGTGGAGCAAATTGGTCCCATGCAGCGTCCGGTCACCTGTGCTGCTGGTAGAAGCACATGATCACACTGCCGACATCGCAGGCTCTCCTGACAGCTGAGCAGTGCACAGCGGAAGGATAGTGTGATCACATACTTGCGTGACGGGGCGGATTTCAGCTGAAGAAACCTCCCTGTTCTCTACACTGGTGCCCCGTACCTCCCACATCTGACGGATGCTAAGCGGCGCGCTCTGTCTTCACCCCTCCGCACTGGAGCCCTTCAGATCCTCCCCTCGATGCTGGGCTGTGACGTGCGGTAGTCACCGCCCACAGCCCTGTCAATCAATGTGAGTGGCACCAGCATCCTCTGACGTAACCGTCAAGTTTGAGAGCCGGAACTTGACGGGACGTAAGAGCATACTAGCGGCCGCAGCACCAGGGGCTCATGTGACAGGCACTGAGCGTGCAGGATAGTGCCGCTCAGTGCCAGAACTGCAAATAGAGGCCAATGCAGAAAATGCCTATAATGGTAAGTTACACTCATAGAGAAAATAAAAAAAATAGGTGAACCACCCCTTTAACAAAAAAGTGTAAAATAACTGAAAATATGTCTTATATTCTAGATTATTTAAAGTAGCCACCTTTTGGTTTGATTACTGCTTTGCACACTCTTGCCATTATCTTGATGAGCTTCAAGAGGTAATCACCGGAAACGGTCTTCCAACAGTCTTGAAGGATTTCCCAGCGATGCTAAGCACTTGGCCATTTTGCCTTCACTCTGCGGTCCAGCTCACCCCAAACCATCTCGATTGGGTTCAGGTCTGGTGACTGTGGAGGACAGGTCATCTGGCGTAGAACCCCATCACTCTCCTTCTTAGTCAAATAGCCCTTACACAGCCTGGAGGCGTGTTTTTGGGGTCATTGTCCTGTTGAAAAATAAATGATGGTCGAACTAAACACAAACCGGGTGGAATAGCATGCCGCTGCAAGATGCTGTGGTAGCCATGCTGGTTCAGTATGCCTTCAATTTTGAATAAATCCCCAACAGTGTCACCAGCAAAGCACCCCCACACCATCACACCTCTTCCTCCATGCTTCACGGTGGGAACCAGGCATGTAGAGTCCATCCGTTCACCTTTTCTACGCTGCACAAAGACACAGTGGTTGGATCTGTCGCGGGCAGAGGGGCCGTGCTCGCTACGCTCGGGTGCGGGGCTGCTGCTGCTGCGGCTCGGTGGCTCGAGCAGTGGGCCGGACCCGGGGACTCGAGCAGCGCTCCTCGCCCACGAGTGAAAAGGGGGTGGTTTGTTTGGGGAGATAGTTTGTGACGCCACCCACGGTTCGAGGTGATAATGGGCACCTGCTGGTGATGGGGATCCCGGGAGCGATGGTAGGGAGCAGCTAGGATGTTGGTTCCCCCCTCCGTGGGTGGGGGTTGGTGATCTCGGGGCCTGGTGGTGGTACGGGGAGCTAGAGTAGCTGGGGTGCAGGGTTGCAAGGGCAGCGCGGCGCGGTGCCGGATGGCACTGTTGTACTCACTCAGACACAGATGCACAGAGTCTCTGGTAAACCAAACGGTTGGATGGACGGGTCCCGCAGCCGGCTGCAGTGTCTCTGCTCTCCCCGGACAGGAGCCTTCTGTCGGGTCTTGGATGTTAGGGAACCCCTGGGGTTCCGGTCACTCTCAGATTTGACCATTGTCGGCGGCTCCCAGCCTGGTCGGGGTCCAATGGCCCTGCCGTGTTGTGCTTGGTACAACTCTGCTCCCCAGCTCGGTACCGGCGGGCGAACGCCAGACCCCGGTCCTGCGGTTTTGCTGACTTGCACCACCTCCTGCAGACGGCCACCACCGTCTGCTGACCTTGCTGTATGTGTCTGGGCCCCTACCCAGAAACCGACAGTTTCTCCTCTTCACACTTCCACTGTCTACTCAAAACTGTCTCTTTTCTCGCCTCCAGACCTGTGAACTCCTCGGTAGGTGGGGCCAACCGCCTGGCTCCACCCCACCTGGTGTAGACATCAGGCCCTGGAGGGAGGCAACAAAGGTTTTGTTTGACTGATGTTAACTATCCAGGGGAGGGTGTGTGTGTGGTGTTATGTCTGACTACCTGGCTAGTCCAGGGCATCACAGATCCAAAGATCTCAAATTTGGATTCATCAGACCAAAGCACAGATTTCCACTGGTCTAATATCCATTTCTTGTGTTCTTTAGCCAAAACAAGTCTCTTCTGCTGGTTGCCTCTCCTTAGCAGTGGTTTCCTAGCAGCTATTTTACCATGAAGACCTCCTGCACAAAGTCTCCTCTTAACAGTTGTTCTAGAGATGTGTCTGCTGCTAGAACTCTGTGTGGCATTGACCTGGTCTCTAATCTGAGCTGCTGGTAACCTGCGATTTCTGAGGCTGGTGACTCGGATAAAATTATCCTCTGCAGCAGAGGTGACTCTTGGTCTTCCTTTCCTGGGGCGGTCCTCATGTGAGCCAGTTTCTTTGTAGCGTTTGATGGTTTTTGCCACTGCACTTGGGGACACTTTCAAAGTTTTCCTAATTTTTTGGACTGACTGACCTTCATTTCTTAAAGTAATGATGGCCACTCATTTTTCTTTACTTAGAATTTGTATTATGGCAAGAAAAAAGCAACTAACAGTCTATTCAGTAGGACTATCAGCTGTGTATACACCAGACTTCTGCACAACACAACTGATGGTCCCAATCCCATTTATAAGGCAAAAAATTCCACTTACAGTCATATGAAAAAGTTTGGGCACCCCTATTAATGTTAACCTTTTTTCTTTATAACAATTTGGGTTTTTGCAACAGCTATTTCAGTTTCATATATCTAATAACTGATGGACTCAGTAATATTTCTGGATTGAAATGAGGTTTATTGTACTAACAGAAAATGTGCAATCCGCATATAAACAAAATTTGACAGGTGCAACAGTATGGGCACCTCAACATAAAAGTGACATTAATATTTTGTAGATCCTCCTTTTGCAAAAATCACAGCCTCTAGTCGCTTCCTGAAGCTTTTAATGAGTTCCTGGATCCTGGATGAAGGTATATTTGACCATTCCTGTTTACAAAACAATTCCAGTTCAGTTAAGTTTGATGGTCGTCGAGCATGGACAGCACGCTTCAAATCATCCAACAGTTGTTCAATGATATTCAGGTCTGGGGACTGGGATGCCCATTCCAGAACATTATAATTGTTCCTCTGCATGAATGCCTGAGTAGATTTGGAGCGGTGTTTTGGATCATTGTCTTGCTGAAATATCCATCCCCTGTGTAACTTCAACTTCGTCACTGATTCTTGCACATTATTGTCAAGAATCTGCTGATACTGAGTTGAATCCATGCGACCCTCAACTTTAACAAGATTTCCGGTGTCGGCATTGGCCACACAGCCCCAAAGCATGATGGAACCTCCACCAAATTTTACTGTGGGTATCAAGTGCTTTTCTTGGAATGCCATGTTTTTTTTTGCCTCCATGCATAACGCCTTTTTGTATGACCAAACAACTCAATCTTTGTTTCATCAGGAGACAGGACTTTCTTCCAAAATGTAACTGGCTTGTCCAAATTTGCTTTTGCATACCTCATGCGACTCTGTTTGTGGCGTGCTTGCAGAAACGGCTTCTTTCGCATCACTCTCCCATACAGCTTCTCCTTGTGCAAAGTGCGCTGTATTGTTTACCGATGCACATTGACACCATCTGCAGCAAGATGATGATGCAGGTCTTTGGAGGTGGTCTGTGGATTGTCCTTGACTGTTCTCACCATTCTTCTTCTTTGCCTTTCTGATATTTTTCTTGGCCTGCCACTTCTGGGCTTAACAGGAACTGTACCTGTGTTCTTCCATTTCCTTACTATGTTCCTGAAAGTGGAGACTGACAGTTTAAATCTCTGAGACAACTTTTTGTATCCTTCCACTGAACAACTATGTTGAATAATCTTTGTTTTCAGATCATTTGAGAGTTGTTTTGAGGAGCCCATGATACCACTCTTCATAGGAGATTCAAATAGGAGAACAACTTGCAAGTGGCCACCTTAAATACCTTTTCTCATGATTGGATACACCTGCCTATGAAGTGCAAAGCTCAATGAGGTTACAAAACCAATTTAGTGCTTCAGTAAGTCAGTAAAAAGTAGTTAGGAGTGTTCAAATCAAGAAATTGATAAGGGTGCCCATACTTTTGCACCTGTCAAATTTTGTTTAAATGTGGATTGCACATTTTCTGTTAGTACAATAAACCTCATTTCAATCCAGAAATATTACTGAGTCCATCAGTTATTAGATATATGAAACTGAAATAGCTGTTGCAAAAACCCAAATTATTATAAAGAAAAAAGGTTAACATTAATAGGGGTGCCCAAACTTTTCCATATGACTGTATTAAACCTGACAGGGCACACCTGTGAAGTGAAAAACATTTCCGGTGACTACCTCTTGAAGCTCATCAAGAGAATGCCAAGAGTGTGCAAAGCAGTAATCAAAGCAAAAGGTGGCTACTTTGAAGAACCTGGAATATAAGACATATTTTCAGTTGTGTCACACTTTTTTGTTAAGTATTTCATTCCACATGTGTTAATTCATAGTTTTGATGCCTTCAATGTGAATCTACAATTTTCAGAGTCATGAAAATAAAGAAAACTCTTTGAATGAGAAGGTGTGTCCAAACATTTGGTCTGTACTGTACATTTTTAGTTATGCTGAGGATAACATCTTGGCATTTACATAGCATCTCTCATACGTAACGTCTGGATATGGAATGGACCCTTATTAATCAGCACATAACCCAAACTACAAAAACTATATGGGCTATAAAATAAAATACACAAAACATAATTTTTAGAATCAAAACACCACAGCTTTTTTCTGTGGCGTAACTAGGGTACAATGGGGCCCTGATGTAAAATATGGACCTGGCCCCACACAGCTCATGTTGGTCAGATATATGGGCCCTTGTACCATTCTAAATCTTTTAAAGACATATGAGTTGCTCTCCTTCATTATGTAGTAATGTCCCCCATCCTGTACTAATGTCCCCCTGTCTGGTATATACAGTATGTTCCTCATCTTGGGGCTCATCCTGGTATATATGTTGCCCATCCTGGTATATATGTCACCCATCCTTTTGTATATGTCCCCCAACTTAGAATATACTGTATGTTCCCCATCCTGGTCCCATCTTAGTATATATGTCTTACATCCTGGGCACATCCTGGTATATATGTCCCCCATTCTGGTGTATATGTTTCCCATGCCTGGGCCCCTCTTGGTATATATGTTTTCCCATCCTGGACCCATTCTGGTATATATGTCCTCCATCCTGGTGTACATGTCTCCCGTTCTGCTGCTGTTTTTTAATGCATAAACAATTCTACTCACCTTCCATCCACTCATTCACTCATTCAGCTGGCAGCGTCCTCTTATGGAGCCAGCAGCTGACATTGACATGTAAGCAACAGGCAGCACATTATATCACTGTCATGCGCTTTGAGTCACAGAAGTGCTGATGTCAGCTGCTGGCTTCTGAATGGCTGACAGCTTATTTTACTGTTTAGGAACTCGGCAGGTCTCTGTGTGTGTACATATTCTAAATGTGCATCCGAGTATGTACATGCAACTGAACTGGGCTGTGGGGCCGGTGTATCCCCTCTACCCCTAGTCGCGACCTTTTTGACCATGATCATTATGCCCCTGGCTTTTATTTATTATTTTGTTTTAGCTCCAGTGATGATGTCCTATTCACACAAAACATGGGTACTTTGTGTATACTCCTTGCTGCCCAAGAAGTAAAGAGAGAACTTTAAGATCACCACATATTGACCATCCTTGATCCTCGTAGTTAAGTTTCTTGAGAATAAAGTCTAAATTCTAATTGCTTTCCTTCAAGTGCACAGAATGCCCTACAGGCACTGAAGCAGACTTGCTGCCATTGTGCAGTAGCACAGCATTCAGACATTTTTTGGATGAATCAATAAAGATTCTTCATTCATGCACATTGTACTCAATGTAAACTTTTTCCATCAGTCCAGGATCAGCACTACAATATGCTAGAGCACTTTGTGAGAAAAGTATGTAAGGAATTTCTTTTTTCTGCTTCTGTACCATGAAAAACAGGTACCAGGATATTGCAGGTTCTTTTTCTTTTGTCTATAGTCTAAAAATTCTGCAAAATGTTTAGGAAGATCCAAGTTCCTGACTAAATCATTTAATTCGAGCTGTGAAAAAAGCTGTGGCTCGTTGGCACTAGCCTGAAAGTCTTCATCAGAATTCTGCTCTTCATTTTCTGAATCTTTTGTATCAGGTATTAGTAATGACTAGGGATGAGCGAATGCATTCTCCACTATTCGGTATCCGACGTATAATGGAGTATTCGAGGTATTCGCTATCCGACGGCTAATATGGTATTCGCTTTGATACTTTCATTTTCATTTCTGACTTCCTGGTGCCTTTTTCCAGCCAATGAACACATCTGATGTTGCTTGCCCTCACAGTAATGCCACAGCCATCTTTGTTGTGGTGTTACTGTGATTGGCTTGGCCACATATCTTTCATACTCATCGATTATGGGCGCGGCGCTGCACAGCTGTCACACTGTTGCTGTTTCTCCAGCTTTTCAAAATGCCGGTCACTCATTATTTCATCTCGTATTCCCTGCTTCCCCCACCCACCAGTGCCTATGATTGGTTGCAGTCAGACACGCCCCCACACTGAGTGACAGCTGCCTCAATGCAACAAATCACAGCCGCCGGTGGGCGGGTCTATATCGTGTAGTAAAAAATAAATAAATAAATAATTTAAAACAACGACGTGCGGTCCCCCCCAAATGATACTCAGCTGAGGTAAGCACACAGCAGCGGGCCGGTACTCTCAGGCTGGGGAGGGCAAGGGCCATGGTTACAGCCCCCCTTCTCGCAACCGAGAATATCAGCCCACTGCTGCCCCAAGAATATCACATTCATTAGATGTGACAGTCCCGGCGTGTCACCGGCCCTTCTCCATTGTCGTAATGCGGTGGCAATAGGGGTAATAAGGAGTTAATAGCAGCCCATAGCTGCCACTAAATACAAGATTAGTAATGGCAGCGTCTATGACACACGATCACTAATCTGTAAGTAAAGTAAATAAACACACACCGAAAAATCCTTTATTTGAAATAAAACACCAAAAAGCCCCTCTGTCACCACTTTATTAACCCCCACAAATATCCAGGTTCGGTGTAATCCACACTGATTCAGCGACATCTGAGACCCGATACTCAATGCAACCTCATTCCGTGAACGATGCTGCAGGAGTAATTCCAGGTCATTTCTCACGGTCGGTGATGTCAACACATTACCGCTCGTGAGAACTTCCAATGCTGCAGTAAAGCACAACTCAGAGTAACATCACTGACCGGCAGTGACCCTGCGAGAACTCAGATACAAGCTCCCGCAGGGTCACTGCTCTATCACACATACTGTTGGGGGGGAAACACATACATCACAAATAAAAGCTGTAATATCTATCTATCCATTATCTATCTATCCCTCTATCTATCTATCCCTCTATCTATCTATCCCTCTATCTATCTATCTATCCTTAATCTATCTATCTATCTATCGGATAGATGGATAGAGGGATAGGTAGATAATTGATAGATAGATAAATAGATAATGGATAGATAGATAGATAGATAGATAATGGATTGATAGATAGATGGATAGATAGATAAAAAAGGAAAGATAGATAGATAATAGATAGATAATGGATTGATAGATGAATGGATAGATAGATAATGGATTGATAGATGGATGGATAGATAGCTAAAAATGGATAGATAGATAGATAGATATTAGATAGATAGCTAGAGGGATAGATAAAAAAGGATAGATGGATGGATAGATAGATAGATAGATAGACAGGCAGACCGATCTCAAACACATATATGATGTCCCACCTCCCTGCATATTCTAAGCTGGCACCCTTTAGTGACTTTCATGTGGCACTAAAGGGTGCCTGGGTGCCTAGCCTTGTATTTGACCAAAAAAATAAATAAAAAAAAAAAGCTACGTGGGATCCCCCCCCCATTTTTGACAGCCAGCTAGGGTAAATCAGATGGCTGCAGCCTGTAGACCACAGCTGGCAGCTTTACCTTGGTTGGGGATCCAATTGGAGGGCCCCCAGGCTTTTTATAATTATTTATAAATAAATAATTAAAAAAAAAAGTGGGGTTCTCCCCAAATTTGTTCACCAGCCAAGGTAAAGCGGACAGCTGTGGTCTGGTATTCTCAGGGTGGGAAGGTCCATAGTTATTGGCCCTTCCCAGCCTAAAAATAGCAGACCGCGCCAATGCTGGCGCTCCGCCCCAGCTAATCCCATTGCCCTCATGCAAACGGGGTAATAAATGTAGTTGATACCAGATGTATAATGTCACCTGACATCAAGCCCAGCAGTTTGTGATGTCATGGCGTCTATCAGATACCCGACATCACAAACTGACAGTAATAAAAAAATAAACGACAAAAAACAAATTTATTTGAAAAACACACCCCAACACATTCCCTCTTTCACCAATTTATTGTAAAGAAAAAAAATCCCCTGTAATCTATTTTGGAAGTACCACGACGACTTTGGACCTTTTAAAATATGGGAAGCACGCTCAGGGAACATATCCCTCATTTTCTAGGAGTGCAGACCCTCCATGTGAGGAGTGTGGGTGCAAAGAATATGCACCTACACTCCGCGGGTCCAGAGCATCAGTGTGCATGCAGCCAGCACAGCCATTCTCAAAGCAGGAAGCTGAGCTGACAGATGCTCTCTGCGCATGCACCCAGCGTTTATTGTGAAGGAGGGGGGATCGCGGGGGATCAATGCTGCAAAAAGGTACAGACACCGAGGGAACACTGGGGGGTATGGGGGGTGACTTAGCTGGAACCAGAGAGAAGTTTTCTGTCGCATGTGTCATGGCACATGCGACAGAAATCAGAGGAAGAGGGTGAATGTGGGTAGCGTGGTGGTGTGCGCCCTGCCATCTTGGATGATCGGGAGGGGGCAGAAATGCAGTCAGGCACCTTCTACAGGCTGTGCCCATACTGTTTTTGCCTTTTCCCATCCATTTCAGCCTCTTCTTCAGTCACCACAGCTCACCGACAGGTCCAACATGAAATTATTCTGGTTTCCCATAGACTTACATTAGGCGTAAACATTCGCGAATAGTCAAATAGCGGCGACGTGTTCGCCGGATATTCGGTGAAGCGAATATTAGGAAATTCAATTATCCCTAGTAACGACACTAAAATTATCACCTGAAGGTTACACAAAGGGCTCAAAGTATGATGCAAGAAAAAGCCTGTGCAGTCAGTGTTTAAAAAAACTATACAGGATGGAATTTGTTTGATATTTTTATTGAGTTTAGCAATCGAAAGTATATAAAATCTCCTTGTATTTTTCTAACTTTTTTACCCTTGCAGACCTGTGTAATTAAATAAAATAATCCTGGCCTAGCCCTTGCTGTCACATAATGATAAAACTCAAGAGTGCCAAAGCAAAGGTGTAATTGTAAACTGGAATCTAATTACAGGGATCCCAACATACCACTGACAATTTAAAGGGGAACCTGTCATCAGGTTTTTGAGTTCTAAACCAAAACTAGCAATTAGCAGCGCCTGTGCTGCATTCTATAAAGGTGCATGTTGTCCCCTGACTCCCCCTGTAGACCCCACAAATACCTTTATAAAATCTCCTTCACTGAATATAAAGCTATAGGTCCAGTCCGATCTGCTTCCTAGGTTATAGCTCCTGTCCCTTCTTTTGGTGGCCTACCTTCTGTGATGATTGACATGGATGACGCTTCTGGCGCCATCCACGTAGCTGGGCAAAATCTTGCGCCTACGCACTTTGCTCTCCCCTATTGTGGGCAGAGTTGAAAACATAGGTGCCCCTGCGCGAACTGGTAATTTCTCTGTGCAGGCACGAAATTTTCCCTGGCCATGTGGGTGATGACACCTGCATCATCCACATACTTAGGCTAAATCTCACACCTGTTCAGAGAACTCGCCAGTTTACGAAGGCGCACCTATGTTTTTGGTTCTGCACACAATAGGTCAAAGCGAAGTGCACCCGCTTGAGCCGACAATGTGTCTGAGCAAGCATGGGATTTTGCCCAGCTACATGGATGGCATGGCTCATATTTATCCTGCACTCTACACTGAGCACTTACACTGGGGATTACATGTAAATATCTGAAAAATGTGATTCAGACAAAAATCCCAATGGAAAATTCACTGTAAACAGGTATAGGGAGTCTTTTTGAAGTCCTGTCTGGCCTGTGGTCCGGCGGTGTGCATCTTTTTATGGGTCCTTTTAGGGATGCATAAAAGTGCGGTAATCACTTGTTCATTTTTGAAAAGACGGTCACCGCTGAACAGAGGCCATACGAAGTCTGGAGTAACTCTGATGCCTCCTTAGTTAAAGGATCCGTCAAGGGTTTCATCTGAATCACGTATTTCATAGATGTAGATGGAAACCTCAATGTAACAGCTTAGCATAGAGCACAGGATTAATCTAAACTGATCCAAAATGGTCTGTACCAAAATCGCCATCAAATAGCATTCAATTCCACCTACTTTACTGGTAGTACAAAGGCTCTGGAAAAGTGCTATGTGTACAACCAAGAAAGAAATGCAGCAAAATTTGCAATTCCAAATCCCTTCGGAACCCCACAATGTGCCTAAACCACAATTAGCATCCAAATGTTTGGCATTGTTGCAGTGAGGAGAGCCCGCTTAATTTATGTTGTGCTGGTCTCCAGAAGCATGGGCTGGACACAGTCTATGAGCACTATAATTTACCGGGCACGACGAAGGCTTATTTGCAATTTTTAATTCTGCAATATTCACTGCGTTTGACACCATGGGTGTTTTCCAGAGACTAATTCGCCACTACACCTGTAGATGAACATGCAGAGGGATGTAATTTCCAAAATGTTGTCACTTCAGGGAGTTTCTGTTGTTCTGCATTCAGGGGCTCTGTAAATGTAGTCCACAAACTATTCTAGGAAAATCTGTGCTCCAAAAATCAAATGGTGCTCTTTCCCTCTCCAGCCCTGCGGTGCAGCCAAACAGTTCTGTACAGTCACATGTGGGGTATTATTACATTTAAGAGAGATTGTGTACCACATTAATGGGTCTTTTTTTACCTATTCCCCTTGTGAACATTGGAAATCTAGGGTTAAAATAAAATGTTAGAGGTAAAAATTTAAATATTTTTTCTTCACTGCCCAAAAGTATAACACTTTGTGATACACATGTGATGTCAATATATTCACTGCTCCCCTAGATTAATTAATTGAGGGATGCAGTTTGTAAAATTGAGTCACTTGTGGGGGGTTTCTGCTGTTCTGGCACTTCAGGGGCTCTGCCAATGTGACACGTATATGGCACACGCAAAACATTCCAACCAAATCTGAACTCAAATATGGCACTCCTTCCCTTGTTCACTTTGCACTTTGTCTAAAAAGTAGTTTTTGGCCACATATGGGGTACTGGCATAGAACAAATTGTGTAGTTCATTTTCTCCTGTCATTTGTCATCTTTGTGAAAATGAAAAATATGGGGTTAAAGCAACATTTTTCTTTATGGCTCAATGTTATAAAATTCTGTCTCACACCTGGGATTTCAAGGTGCTCACTAAATACTTAGATACATTCCTTGAGGTGTCTATTTTCCAAAATAGAGTCACCTGTGGGGGAGCTCCACAATATAGGCACATCAGGAGGCTTTCCAAACACGATATGGCATCCGCTAAAGATTCTAGCTAATTTTCCATTAAAACATTCAAATTGTGCTACTTCCTTTCCAAGCCCTGCTGTGCACCCAAACAGTAGATTTCCACGACATATATAATATTGTGTACTCAGGATAAATTGTTCAACAAATTGTACAGTGAATTTTCTTCTATTACTCTTGTGACAATGAAAGATTTGAGGTTAAAGCAACATTTTTGTGGTAAAAATGTATTTTTTCATTTGCACGGTTTAACGTTGCAAAATTCTGTGAAACACCTCAGGGTTCAAGCTGCTCACTAAACATCTAGATAAATTCCTTGAGATGTCTAGTTTCCAAAATGGGGTCTCCTGTTCCAGCTCCACTGTTTAGGCACCTAGGAGGCTCTCCAAATGCGATATGGCATTCGCTAAAGATCCCAGCTAATTTTGCATTCAAAAGTCAAATGGCGCTTCTACCCTTCCAATCCCTGCTGTGCATGCAACAAGTAGATTTCTACCCAATTTGAGGTATCGATGTACTTAGAAGAACTTGCACAACAAACTGGATTGTGCATTTTCATTTATTTCCCTTGTAAAAAAAATACTAAATTGGGCTAAAATAACATTTTTGTGAGGAAAAAGTAATATTTAAATTTTTTCCTTCCACATTGTTTTATTTCTGTGAAGCATCTGAAGTGTTTGTAACCTTCTTGGATGTGGTTTTTAACAGATTGAAAGGTGCATTTTTTTAGAATGGTTTCACTTTTTGGTATTTTCAGTCACCTAGGCCTTTCAAAATCACTTCAAATGTGATATGATCCCTAAAAAATGGTTTTGTAAAAACTAGAAATTGCCAATAAACTTTGAACCCTTCTAACTTCCTACCAAAAAAAATGTTTCAAAAATTAAGCTAATGTAAAATTTCCAAGCAGGAAATGTAATTTATTTACTATTTTGTGTGACATACCTCAAATTTAAAGGCATAAAAATTAAAAGTTTGAAAATTGCAAAATTTTAAAAACTGTCACTAAATTTACAATGCTTTCACAAATAAACGCAAAAAAAATTGTCTTAAATTTACCACTTTCACGAAGTGCAATATGTCAAGAATAAACATTCCCAGAATCACCAGGATACGTTGAAGCGTTCCAGAGTTATAACCTGTCAAGGTGACACTGGTCATAATTGCAAGAAAAATTGCCTGGTCATTAAGGTGAAAACCAGGCTCAGGGGTTTAATCAGACAGTTATGTTACACAAAATAGTTAATAAATAGCATTTACCACTTGTCTACATTATATCAACACCATTTTTGAAACATTATTTTTTTTGTTAGGAAGTTAGAAGGGTTAAAAGTTTATCATCAATTTCTTCAACAAAATTTCCAAAATCTTTTTTTTTAGGGATCACATCACATTTGAAGTGACTTTGAGAGGTCTATGTCCCAAAAAGTACCCAAAAATGACACCATTCTAAAAACTGCACCCCTCAAACTGCACAAAATCACATACAAAAAGTTTATTAATCCTTCAGTTTCTTCACAGGAACTAAAACGATGTGGAAGGAAAAAATGAACATGTAACTTTCGCTCAAAAAAATTGTTAACCCCTTCACCCCCAGGCGATTTTCCGTTTTTTCCGGGGGTGGTTTGCTCCTCTTCTTCCAAAAGCCATAACTTTTTTATTTTTCTGTCAATTTTGCGATATAAGGGTTTATTTTTTGTGGAACAATTACTAAGTTTAATTGAAACCATGAGTTTTACCATAAAAAAAATTCCAAGTGCAAAACAATTGCAAAAAAATGCAATTACATGATTATTTTGGGATATTTTATTCACAGTGTTCACTATATGGTAAAACTGATGTGTTGCTGTGATGTCTCCGGTCGGTGCGAGTTCGTAGACACCAAACATGTATAAGTTTACTTTTATCTAAGGGATTAAAAAAATTCAGAATTTTGTCCAAAAAAAGGCGCAGTTTGTGCGCCATTTTCCGTGATCCGTAGCGTTTTAATTTTTCGGGATCTATGGCTCAATGACAGCTTTGTTTTTGCATCTTGAGCTGATGTTTTTAACAGTACCATTTTTGCGCAGCAGTACTGTTTTGATCGCCTGTTATTGCATTTTGCGCAAAATTTGCAGCAACCAAAAAACATAATTTTGGAGTTTGGAATATTTTGCCGCTACTCCGTTTACCAATCAGATTAATTAATTTTATATTTTGATAGATCGGGCATTTCTGAGCGCAGTGATACCAAATATGTGTATTTTTTCATTTTTTTTAACCCTTTAATTTTCATTGGGGCGAATGGGGGTTGGTTTGAAATTTTAGGTTTTTTTATTTTTTTTTAATTTTTTTAAAACTTTTTTTTCTTTTACTAGTACCTCTAGGGGACTATAACAATCAGCAGTCTGATTGTTCATTCGTTCTTGTAGATCAGTGCAGCATTGCTCTGATCTGCAGAAAAGCAGTTCTCTTACACACTGCCTTCTGCTGGCTGTAAGAGGAACTGACTCATGATAGCTACAGAAGTCATCACATGACTCTGTGCTACCATGACAAGCATTGGATCCACGTAATCACATCACGTGAGTTCCGATGGAGCTGGGTAAGTGAATGCTTATTGTGGCCCGCTATTACATCACGCTGTGACATATTTACAGCGTGCTCTAAGGGGTTAACAGGCACAAGTGGGTAGCGAATGTACTTATGCCTGATAGCCACACATGTCAGCTGTTCAAATCAGCTGACATGTGCAGAGATTGCTGTCGGCTGCCCACGGCAGAAGGCAGGGATTAAGCTGATACAATCCATGACATACCCAGTATGTCATGTTCGTGAATAAGTTAATTTAGCCCCAAAATGTATCCTTTCACAAGGGTAACAGGAGAAAATGCACCATTCAATTTGTTTTGCAATTTCTCCTGAGTACACAGATACCCCATATGTACCGTAAAACTACTGCTTGGACATATCAGGGATCGGAAGCAAAGGAGCGCCATTTGACTTTTGAAATGCAAAATTACATTTTTGGTGCTTGACCCCTCATGGAATTTATCTAGATGTGTGCTGAGCACCTTGAACTCCCAAGTGCTTCGCAGAATTTTATAATATTGTAATATTGAACCGAGAAAAAAAAACATATTTTTGTCATGCATCTGGATTTGAATCCTGGAGTCTGCGCTTCATTGTTGACTTCTCTGTCCGACATACCACACCCATTTTCTTTGGGTGTTTAGTTTGTTATCCTTGCTTTAGTTCTATTAACTAGAGATGAGCCCGTGGAAGTTCGGTTCGGTGGGTTCAGCCGGACTTCAGATAAAGTTTGTTTTGTTTGGGACCGGGTCTTCGCCTGAACCAAAATGGAAGCCACTAATTGCGCAGTTTGGGTTTCTGCCCACATGTAGCTAGCCATAAACAGTTCATTTCCGGAGGTGGGTAGGTTTGGTTTTTCATTTTTTTTTGTTTGGTGCACAGTAGAACTGATCATGCTTTTGTTACCCCCAGTGCAAGCTGTTCAAATACTGCAAGCGGCTCGCAATCGACTGATTGTACCCAAGCACAGTGATGCTCGAGATAGTGGTTTGCATACGTAAAGCACCTGAACTATGAACCCAAACTCAATTTTTTTTTGCAAGTTTGTGTTTGGTATGAACACTAAACATCGAACCTCAAGTTCTCTCATCTCTACTTTTAACAGGTGTATTCATTTATTTGGTTGTCTGCCCAGCCACCTTTTGCGTGCAGCTTTAAATTCCTTTTTGTGCTGGTATTTCCTGCTGGTGATATCCTCATTTTGATGTAGAACCATATGGTTGTTTATGTCAGTCAGTGGAAGACCAGCTAGGAAACTTCTCTGCTGTTTCTGTTCTTTACTCTGCACCTATCTTGTGTTTGCTGTTAGTAAGTAGGCGGCATATTCTTTAGCATTATACACCCTCTCTGGTATTTTGTAGTTTGTCTTACTCACTCTGGGACCACTTTCTATTAAAGCACACCTTCTTTTCTGTAGGTAATTTGCACTCTGCTGTGCCCTCTGGTTATTTAAGAGGAACGTGAAGCACTTGACAGTCGATCAGGCAGAATAGGTCAGAGTTACCATTGTTTAGTTTATGGTCAGAGCTATTCCAACTCACAGAGGAACCACGAGGGACTGCAGAGTTGAGATTTTTATTCTGTACAGGAACCGGCCTGGTCAGTTGCAGTCTTTAGTATGTTACCTATATGTCTTGTGAGTTGCTACACGACAGCAACATTTGTCCCCCAAAAAATGATTTAACCCCAAATTTTGCATTTCCACAAGGTTAACAGGAGAAAATGCACAATACAATTTGTTGCGTAATTTTTCTTGATTACAAAGATAACCCATGTGTAATGAAAAACTAGTGTTTGGGCGCAAGGAAGGATTTTGGAGTGCCATTTTTGCTGAAATAGAATAAGGACACTATGTCACATTTAAAGATCCCTTGACAGGCCAAAATAGCAGAAACAACTCACAAGTGAACTCATTGTGGAAACTGCATCTTTCAAGGAATTTATGTTGTCTGTAGTGAGCAATTTTAACCCTCAGGAGATTCGTGGATTTGTATAACATTGGGCTGTGAATAAAAAATATAAATCTTTTTTCCACTAAAATGTTGCTTTGGCCCCAAAGTTTTATTTTTCAAAGATAATAAGAGAAAATGAACCATACAATTTGTTACACACTCTCTCCTGAGTTCACCCTTATCTCATATGTGGTCAAATACTTCTTCTGAGGCACAGTGCAAAGCTCTAAAGTTAAGGAGCGGAATATTGGACTTCAGAATTTGCTGGAATGCTTTGTGGGTGCCATGTCATGTTCCCAAAGCCCATGAGGTGCAGAACAGAAAACATCCCTCAGATCTGACCTCATTTTACAAAATGTACCCCTCAATTAATTCATCTAGGGGTGCAGTGAGCATATTGACATAATAGGTGGGTTACAAAATGTTATACTATTGGGTGGTGAAGAAAAAAATAATTATAATTCAACTACTAAAGTGTTGTTTTAACCCCAGATTTACAAATTTTACAAGTGGAAGAAGTGGAAAAAGTCCTCATAATATGTTAAAAGAAATTTCTGAAAGTGGCTCGGGAGGGAAAAAGCATCATCATGGAACCTGAAGACCCACCTCTTTCCTCCTGTACCTGTTTGTGTCTTGTTTTGTTTATGATTATTGTACTTGTCCCTATTATGTACACCCCTTTCACATGTAAAGCGCCATGGAATTGATGGCACTATAATAATAAATAATAATTTGACTTTTTGCGCACAGATTTCCTAGAATAGTGTTAATACTCCGTATACAGAGCCCCTAAGTGCCAACAAAGCAGAATGAAAAATTGCAAATTAGCCCTTGTCAGTACATTATAGAGGTCATACTTTATGTCCAGCTGATGCTTCTGGAGAAAAAAAGTCCGAAAAGTAAGCGGGCCCACCTCACTAGAACATGGTCTAACAGGCATGCCATAAATTGCTGACCTGGATGTCGTCATGATGACCTCGGGTTGCCATGGGAATGATTGGGCAGTCTTGATCTTGTCACGAGGATCGTGATCAGGTGGGAGTGACAGCAGATTTAGTTCTTTTCACCCCATCTATGCCCACAGTAACTTTATGTAATGATGAAGAATGAAATAAGATACAGTGCACCAGAGAAAGTTAATGTTAATGAAAAACAATACGCAGATATAAGTTAGTGGTGTCAGATTGGCTTTATTGTTCAGCATCTGCAATCAATATAAAAGCATTTTACAGATGCTATCTAAATGCAGCCTGTGGAATTCTATTTTTAAGCATTGATGAGATAAATGAGGATCTTGCGGGTGTTTGTTGGAACAGCCACATGCTGTACTGTGAAAAAGCAGAAAAAAGGAAAACATATGATGCATATATAATTAATTTCAACCATGTTTTATGACTGACAACATCTTAAGGAAATGAATGCAGGCATTCAAAAGAGCCACAAAACCTACAAATAAAAGAAAGTTTCAACATTTTTTTTTATAGTTTGCCAAGAATGATTAAACTCTTGAAGAAATCCTCATGTTCAGATAATAACTGTAAATTTGATATAGATGAAAACGTTACTAGTTAGTGATCGGATATGACTCACTGAACAGCCTGTATATGGAATTTGGAGTTAGCAGCATAAATATCCTATATTCACTGAGCAGCATTAGATAAACCAATGTAACATTTAAAATAATAGGATTCTGGATTCATTCAGCCACATTAACGTTTTTTGCATCAAAGGTTTGATTCCCAGTGTCATGTGACTCATTAGTGTTACAAGGTCTCAGGTGTGAATGGGGAGCATGTGTGCTATATTTGCAGTTATCACTCACACACTCTCTCATACTGGTCACTGGAAGTTCAACATGGCTCCTCAAGGCAAAGAATTCTCTGAAAATCAGAAAAAAAGAATTGTTGCTCTACATAAAGATGGCCGAGGATATAAGATTGCCAACAGCCTGAAAGTGAACTGCAGCCCAGTGGTCAAGACCATACAAGAATTTATCAAGACAGGTTCCACTTAGAACAGACCTCACCATGGTCAAAGAAAGAAGTTGAGTGCACATGCCCAGCGTCATATCCAGACATTGTCTTTTCAAAATAGACATATGAGTGCTGCCACAATTGCTGCAGAACTTACAGGGGCGTGGGGAAGTGGGAGGTCAGCCTGTCAGTGCTCAGATCATACACCTCAAACGGCATCAAATTGATCTGCATGGCTGTCATCACAGAAGGAAGTCTTTTCTAAAGATGATGCACAAAAAAGCCCGCAATGTGCTAAAGACAAGCAGATTAATGACGTGGAATACTGGAACCTTGTCCTGTGATCTGATGAGACCAAGATGGTATCAAGCATATGGTGAGGAGTACAAAGAAAACAAAGTGTCTTGCCTACAGTGAAGCATGGTGGTGAGAGTGTCTTGGTTTGGGGCTGTATGAGTGCTGCTGGCTGTGGGGAGCTAAAATTCATTGAGGGAACTATGAATTTCAACATATACTGTGACATACTGAAGCAGAGCATGAACCCCTCCCTTCAGAAACTGGGATGCAGGGAAGTATTCCAACATAAGAATGACCCCAAACACAGCTCGAAGATGACCACTGTCTTGCTAAAGAAACTGAGGGTAAAGGTGCTTGCCTGGCCATACATGTCTCCAGACCTAAACCCTATTGCGCATATGTGGGACATCTACAAACAGAAAGTGGAGGTGTCCAAAGTCTTTAACAACCAACAGCTCTGTAATGTCATCAACATGGAGGATGGAAGAGGATCCAGTGGATCCTGTGAAGCTCTAGTGAACTCCATGCCCAAGAGAGTTAAGGCTGTGCTTGAAAATATTTGTGTCACACAAAATATTGACACTTTGGGCACAATTTGACTATTTTCACTTAGGGGCGTACTGAGGTTTTTTGTTTGTTTTTTTAAAGCAGTTTTGACAATAATGGCTGTATGAGTTATTTAGTGGGCACACAAAATTGACACTGCTGTACAAGCTGTACACTGACTACTCTACATTGTATCGAAGAGTCATATGTTCATTGTTGTCCCATGAAATCATAAAATATTTATACAAATGTGAGGGGTGTATTCACTTTTGTGATATACTGTATATTCCATTTATGTATACATTTCCTCTTATAAAAACAACCAATGGGGTGGTTTGGTTCAGACTTGTTTTTATTTTGTGCCCTGGGTCTGTTTTTTTGCACTCTACACATTTCCCCATTTTCTTTTCTTAAATGGTTTTAATATGCATAATCCTTTGAATTGATGACCAATAAAGGATTTTGACATTATTCTCCCGGGTCTGCAAGGGTAAAATTGTTTAAAAAGTAAGAGGTGATTTTTATGTACTTTGGAATGCTTGAACAAATTCCATCACGTACAGTTTTTTCACTAACACTGACTCCATAGGCTTCTTCTTGCACCATACTTTGACCCCCTTTGTTTGACCTTTGGTAGCTGATTTTGGTGTCATTAGATTGGTTAGAAATTAATAGACACTGTGTTGTAATTGGCTGCTGTGAACAGAGGAGATTTTCTTAACCCAGCTTACAAAGAGTGTGGTGGTGTCCATAGCATCCAGTCATAGCATATGTTTAATTTATATTTATTTTTCATGGTACAGAAGTAGAGAAAATGACTTCCTTCCATACATTGCTCTAGCATATTGCAGTGATATTCCTGGGCTGATGGAAATGTTTAACATTGAGTACAATGTGAGAGAGTGGAAACTATTGATTGATTCATCTAAAAAAGTATCGAAGCTGTGCTACTGCACAATGGCAGCAAGTATGCGTCAGTGCCTGTAGGGCATTCTGTACACTTGAGGGAAAGCTATGAGAATATAGACTTTATTCTCAAGAAGCTTAACTATCACAATCAAAGATGGTCAATATGTGGTGATCTGATAGTTCTTTCTTTGCTCCTTGAGCAGCAAGAAGGATACACAAAGTACCCATGTTCTTTGTGTGAACGGGACACCCGGGTTAGGACTCATCACTGGAGCCAAAACAACTGGTCAATGAGAACATCTTTGGAACCTGGAGTTAAGAACATAATTGCATGAAGTTTAATTGATTCCCCTAAAGTTCTCTTGCCACCACCACCACCACTCCACATTAAGTTTGGACTGATGGAGCAGTTTGTATAAGCTCTCCCAAAGCAAGCTGAGCAGTAAAGTTTCGTCCTAGTGGTCATAGTGTTAATCCCCATCTGCTGCTGCAAGCAGCCTGTGGCGATCAGCGCACATTTCAGCTGATTTGTATAGCTGACATATGTGCCTGCTAGGCACGAGTGGAATCGCTATCTGCCCATGCCTTTTAACCCTTTAAATAGCACTGTCAAGATGTGGCAGCGCCATATTAACAGCAATAGTGGTAGATCCGTACTCAACGCCCAATAACGGACGTCACGTGACATGATCATGTGGATCCAGTGGTTATCATGGTAGCACAGGGTCATGTGATGACTCCTATGCTTACATGACTCAGATCCTGTAGAAACAGCTGAGTGCTGCTTGTCACAAGAGATGATAATTTCTCCCAGTCTGAGCGGTGCTGCTCTGATCGGGAGAAATGAATGAGCAATTAGACTGCTGAATGTTAGAGTCACCTAGGGGACCTAGTAAAATAAAAAAAAAATAGTTGAAAAAAGTTTTAAAAAATGTAAAAAAAAAAAAAAAAAATATAAAAACCTAAAAGTTTAAATCACCCCCCTTTCGACCCATTGAAAATTAGTGGGTTAAAAAAAATGCCGGTGCTCAATGCCCTGCTCACTACCAGAATTCCTCTCAGATAAGGGTCTTGTGCTTCTGCTTATTGTTTCCACTTTCTTGTTGTTTTTTCTGCTTTGATACTATGCTTTGTCTGTGTGGAGTTCTTGGTGGAATTGGATCATTCCCTGCTGAGAGTGTCTGTATACTTAGCTCCGTGATTCTGCAATGTGTTTTGTCATGCTTGGTATTAATTCAGTCCTTCAGCTATATTAGTGTTTTTGAATCCCAGTAACATCTAAGTACTGATCTAGTGGGGGAGAGGTCGTGTGGCCTCAGGGTTTTTCCATATCAGGCATGCTGGTATTTATTAACGTTTTTACAGCTGCAGACAGTGCTCCTTCCTATCCTTTCCTATAAAGATAGTTTGGGACTCACCTTTGCTGAATCTGTTTTTCTAGCTTTGTATTGTGTTTTACTATATCACCATAGTCTTTACATGTGGGGGGCTATCTATATCTTTGGGGATTGCTCCGAGACAGATTAGCTTTCTTATATCTCTATCTGTAAGAATATTTAGTTCTCCAGCTGTGTCGAGATGACTAGGTCATCGTAGGCTTGTCCCATGGCTACTTCTAGTTGTGTGTCAGGATTAGGTCTGCAGTCAGTTAAGGTTCCAGCCACTCTGTTACCTTTTGGGTTTCTGCATTTTTTGATCCTCCTCTGTCCCTGAATCATAACAGGGGCAGGACAGTGCAGCTGTGAAAGGCAAATAGGAGAATAGAAGAGGGTAGTGGTGGACTGGGGCAGGAGAACGCAGCTGTGGGGGAGAGGGGCAGGAGAGAGTGTAGCTGTGGGGGAGGGGGCAGGATAATGCAGCTGTGGAGAGAGACAGGAGAGTGCAGCTGTGGGAAAGGGGGGAAGGAGAGTGTAGCTGTGAGGGAGGGGGCAGGACAGTGCAGCTGTGGGGAAGGGGGCAAGATAGTGCAGCTTTGGGGGAGGGAGGCAAGAGAGTGTAGATGTGGGGAAGTGGGGCAGGACAGTGCAGCTGTGGGGGAGGTGGGCAGGAGAGTGTAGCTGTGGGGGAGGGGGCAAGAGTGCAGCTGTGGGGGAGGGAGGCAGGATAGTGCAGCTGTGGGGGAGGGGCCAGGATAGTGCAGCTATGAGAGGCAAATAAGAGGATAGAAGAGAGCAGTGGGGCTAGAGTCATCATTCAGGGATCTCCAGTACTCACTTCACATCGCATTGTGGACCTCTGGAGCCTCCTGCTGGCTACAGTGCAATGGCAGTGCAGGAGAGAGGGATACAGTCTCCTCAGAAGTCTCTCATTTTTCTGCAGCACTCCCTGCACAGGACTGAGACTCCACAGCAATTCCGTGATGGTGGGCGGGGCTTAATCCAGGTGGGCGGGGCTACTCCTGTGAGGCTCTGGACTGTAGGGGATGGCTGTGGTCAGCATTTCTCCCCTCCTCAGATGTATGGGACATGCAGCATATGTGCTGTATGCTGGAGGAGAGACTGTCAGGGGCCCAGTGGGGATCTATCGCCAAGCAGATGCTCAAAGCCAGCGGCCAGGTGATCACTGGGACCATAATCCCGCCCACTTCTCAGCACCAGGTTCAGTGGAAAGAGGTGGGCGGGATTATGGGCGTGGAGAGCAGGGAATATACAATTGGTTAAGTAGCCGGGACATGTGTGAACTCCAGAGCAGCTGCTGGCTCCTGTGATGCTGCAATGTGCAGGGACCAGACGGACAGTGCTGCAATATATTTCAGCTTGGACGCACATTAAACTGAAACAAGTGCTGAGTTTCTCGGGCCCCATGTTCCCCCTGGCCGGTCGCAGTGGCGATCCCTGCACCATGATTGTTCCGCCCCTGGTGCAGAGAGCACCTAGTGTGGGCTGTGCCGCAAATGCATCAACTGTAGTAAAGCCCTGCATAGTAACGCAATCGTTACGGGGTCTGGGGCACTCAGAATGCAGCAAGCAGCCTCAGGGGCTGCATGCGGCCCGTGGGCTGCGTGTTTGAGACCTCTGCTGTACACTATTGTTTTATCCTGATGAAGAGGCAGGCATGCCTTGAAACTTGAAACGCGTAGAAATAAACTATACAATATTTAAACCTTTGGACTCATTTCACCTAGTTAATTACAGCAGCACAGAAGAACCGCTTACCCTCTTAATATCAATTGTCTACAAAAGTAGTATATCATTAAAAAAAAACATAAATCTGGTTTCACTGTAATCATCCTTACCCAAAGGACAACTTTGTCTTACCACTTTTACCGCAGAATGGATGGTCAAAAATAAAAAAAAAAATATTCGAATTGCTGTTTTTTTATTCTTTCAGCATTTAAAAATTCTGAACAAAAAGTGGTCTAAAATATTAGTTGTAGAGATATATATATATATATATATATATATATATATATATATATATATATATATATATATACACACACACACACACACGTGTTCAAAAGTTTGGGGTCACTTACATATTTCCTTATTTTTAAAGAAAACACCTCTTTCAATGAACCTAACATTAAATGAAACAGTAATACACTCTATACTTTGTCAATGTGGTAAATGACTATTCTAGCTGCAAATGTCTGGTTTTTAATGCAATATCTGCATAGGTGAATAGAGGCCCATTTCCAACAACCACCACTGCAGTGTTCTAATGGTACGTTGTGTTATAAGGCTAATGGATGTTTAGAAATCCCTTGAAAAACCTTGTGCAAGTATGTTAGCACAGCTAAAAACAGTTTTGCTGATTAGAGAAGCTATAAAACTGACTTTCCTTTGCGCTAGATGAGAATCTGGAGCATTACATTTGTTGGTTCCATTAAACTCTCAAAATAGCCAGAAAAAGAGAACTTTGATGTGAAACTCGACAGTCTATTCTTGTTCTTAGAAATGAAAGATATTCCATGCGAGAAATTGCCAAGAAACTGAAGATTTCCTATAACGGTGTGTACTACTCCCTTCAGAGGAGAGCTCATACAGGCTCTCACCAGAGTAGAAAGAGATGTGGGAGGCCCCGCTGCACAACTGAGCAACAAGACAAGTACATTAGAGTCTCTAGTTTGAGAAATCGATACCTCACAGGTCCTCAACTGGCAGCTTCATTAAATAGTACCCATAAAAACGCCGGTGTCAACATCTACAGTGAAGGGGCGACTCCGGGATGCTGGCCTTCAGGCCAAAGTGGCAACGAAAAAGCCATATCTGAGACTGGCTAATAAAGGAAAAGATTAATATGAGCAAAAGAACACAGACTTTGGACAGAGGAAGATTGGAAAAAGTGTTATAGACAGACAAATCAAAGTTTGAGGTGTTTGGATCACACAGAAGAACATTTGTGAGACAGAGAACTACTGAAAAGATGCTGAAAGAATGCCTGACGCCATCTGTCAAGCATGGTGGAGGTAATGTGATGGTCTGGGGTTACTTTGGTGCTAGTAAAAGTGGGAGATTTGTACAAGGTAAAAGGGATTTTGAATAAGGAAGGCTATCACTCAATTTTGCAACACCATGGCATACCCTGTGGACAGCGCTTGATTGGAGCAAATTTCATCCTACAACAGGATAATGACCCAAAGCACACCTCCAAATTATGCATGAACTACACCATGTGCAGAATTATTAGGCAAGTTGTATTTTAGTTTTAGGTTGTTTTTTTTTATTATTGATCAACAACTATGTTCTCAATCAACCCAAAAGACTCATAAAATCAAAGCTTAATAGGAGGATATCTGTTTGTGTGAGGTAACTATTACTGTGCAGAATTATTAGGCAACTAAATAAAAACCAAATATATTCCCATCTCACTTGTTTATTTTCACCAGGTAAACCAATATAACTGCACAAAATTTAGAAATAAAGATTTCTGACATGCAAAAACAAAACCCCCAAAGATTAGTGACCAATATAGCCACCTTTCTTTATGATGACACTCAACAGTCGACCATCCATAGATTCTGTCAGTTGCTTGATCGGTTTACGATCAACATTGCGTGCAGCAGCCACTCAGACACTGTTCCAAGAGGTGTACTGTTTTCCCTCCCTGTAGATCTCACATTTTATGAGGGACCACAGGTTCTCTATGAGGTTTAGATCAGGTGAAGAAGGGGACCATGTTATTATTTTTTCACCTTTTTGACCTTTACTGGCCAGCCATGCAGTGGAGTAGTTGGAGGCATGTGATGGAGCATTGTCCTGCATGAAAATTATGTTTTGCTTGAACGATACTGACTTCTTACTGTACCACTGCTTGACGAAGTTGTCTTCAAGAAACTGGCAGTAGGTCTGGGAGTTGAGCTTCACTCCATCCTCAACCTGAAAAGGTCCCACAATTTCATCTTATATAATACCAGCCAATACCAGTACCCCACCTCCACCTTGCTGGCGTCTGAGTCGGAGTGGAGCTCTCTGCCCTTTATAGATCCAGCCTCTGGTCCATCGATCAGGCCCATCAAGAGTCACTCTCATTTCACCAGTCCATAAAACCTTTGAAAAATCAGTGTTAAGATATTTCTTGGCCCAGTCTTGACATTTTATCTTATGTTTCTTGTTCAAAGGTGGTCATTTTTCAGCATTCCTACTTTGGCCATCTCCCTGAGTATGTTCTTTTTGATACTCCAGTAACAGTGCAGCTTTGAAATATGGCCAAACTCATGGCAAATGGCATCTTGGCAGCTTCATGCTGGATTTTCCTCAATTCATAGGCAGTTATTTTGCGCCTTTTTTGCCCAACACGCTTCTTGCGACCCTGTTGGCTATTTGCCATGAAATGCTTGATTGTTCGGTGATCACGCTTCAAACGTTTGGCAATTTCAAGACTGCTGCATTCCTCTGCAAGACATCTCACAATTTTGGACTTTTCAGAGCCCGTCAAATCTCTCTTCTGACCCATTATGCCAAAGGAAAGGAAGTTGCCTAATAATTAAGCACATCTTATATAGGGTGTCGATGTCATTACACCACACCCCTCGTCATTACAGAGATGCACCTCACCTGATTTACTTAATTGGTAGTTGGCTCTCAAGCCTATACTGCGGGGAGTAGGACAACATGTATAAAAAGTATCATGTGATCAAAATACTCATTTGCCTAATAATTCTGCATACGGTGTATTTAGGGAAGAAGCAGTTAGCTGGTATTCTATCTGTAATGGAGTGGCCAGCCCAGTCACCAGATCTCAACCCTATTGAGTTGTTGTGGGAGCAGCTTGACCGTATGGTACGCAAAAACTGCCCATCAAGCAAATCCAGCTTGAGGGAGGGGCTTATGGAAGCATGGGGTGAAATATCTCCAGATTAACAGCTAGAATGCCAAAGGTCTGCAAAGCTCGAATTTCTGCAAAGGAGCATTTTGTGACGAAAGCAAAGTTTGAAGAAGAATGTTATTTAAAATAAAAATCATTATTTCTAACCTAGTCAATGTCTGAACTATATTTACTATTCATTTTGCAACTCATCTGATAAATAAAAGTATGATTTGTCATGGAAACACAAAATCGTCTGGGTGAGCTCAAACCTTTGAACTGTACGTCTGTCATATATATATATATATATATATATATATATATATATATATATATATATATATATATATATATATATATATATATACACACACACACACACACACACACACATATACTAGCTGTACTACCCGGCTTCACCCGGGTTAAAAGCTGCTGTTAACAAAATAGAATGTATTAATAAAAATTTATTCTGCACACAAAAACCACAAAACAGATAGAAATGTAATTATTAAAGGACAAAAACTAAGCTTATAGAAGCATTTCACAACATATATTTCAACACCACAGATATTCCACACAGATATAACTAAATTGGCCAAGTAATGTGCTCCGTCTGTCTCTTTCCAGGTCTGTCTCTTTCCCCGTCTGTCTCTTTCCCCGTCTGTCTCTTTCCAGGTCTGTCTCTTTCCAGGTCTGTCTCTTTCCAGGTCTGCCTCTTTCCCCGTCTGCCTCTTTCCCCGTCTGCCTCTTTCCCCGTCTGCCTCTTTCCCCGTCTGCCTCTTTCCCCGTCTGCCTGTCTCTATCTCTCTGTTTCTTTCCCCATCTGTCTCTTTCCAGGTCTGTCTCTTTCCAGGTCTGTCTCTTTCCCAGGTCTGTCTCTTTCCCAGGTCTGTCTCTTTCCCAGGTCTGTCTCTTTCCCAGGTCTGTCTCTTTCCCAGGTCTGTCTCCCCGTCTCTTTGTATCTGTCTTTTCCTGTCTGTCTCTTTCCCTGTCTGCCTGTCTTTGTCTGTCTCTATTTCTCTGTCTCTTTCCCCGTATGTCCCTATCAAGGTCTGTGTCTTTCCCCATCTATCTTTGTCTGTCTCTCTGGCTTGGCTATCTCCTCCTTCCCTGTCTGCCTGGCTCTGTCCCTGTCTGCATGTCTGTCTGTCTCTCTCTTTCCCCATCTGTCTCTTTCCAGGTCTGTCTCTGTCTGTCTCTTTCCCCATCTGTCTCTGTCTGTCTTTTTCACCGTCTGTCTCTGTCTGTCTCTTTCACCGTTTGTCTCTGTCTCTTTCCCTGTCTGTCTCTATCTCTCTCTCTCTCTCTCTGTCTGTCTCTCTCTATCCGTCTCCCCACCGACATCTTATTACCTCACATATAAGCTTCTTATACTATGAATGTCTTTTGTTCCTATAGCAACCAATCACAGCTCCTACTAATAACCTGTAGTTCCAGGCTCCATTTACTTTAATGGAGGCATGTTTTTTGAAGAGTAACTGTAAAGTGCGGGGTTAAATTTTCCTGTCAAAACATAATCTATGACGTTCCCTGGGTCACATGAGGTGTCTGTGCAAAATTTCGTGATTGTAAATGCGACGGTGCGGATACCCTTTTCGTTTCACTTTTCCCCCATTATATAAATAGGGGCAAAATTGATTGGTAAATTGGAACGCGCAGGTTTAAAAATTTTGCCTCACAACATAGCCTATGACGCTCTCGGGGTCCAGACGTGTGAGTGTGAAAAAATTTGTAGCTGTAGCTGCAACGGTGCAGATGCCAATCCCGGACATACATACATACACACATTCAGCTTTATATATTAGATATATATGTGTAAATATATATATATATATATATATATATATATATATATATATATATATATATATATATATATATATATATATATATATATACACACATCTATCTATATATTGTAAGGTTGCACCCCAATTGAAGACTGGTCTGCTTCCTTTACTTTCAAGGACACTAGACTGTTCCTGAGGTCTCTTGCCTCCTTCTATATTCTTCACCAAAGACTTCACCTTTTGAGTTACACCCTCCTCGGGCTCATCCCCAGCCTCAGAGCCTTTGGGTTTCAGGCTCTTAGGTGAGTCAATCTTCTTGTCTGCGGTCTTTGTCTTACCCACCGAGTCAGTCAGGCTCTCAGCTTCTGATGAGACCTCACGTCCAGACCTCACCTCTTCTTCAGAGGCTCTTTCCACTTTTACAGCACCAGCTGTGTCTTGGGACTTCACTGCATTCCCTCCAACTTCCTCTTGGGTCTCTGCAATGTCACCCTCTGCCCTCGCTTGGGAGTTCACAACATCGCCTTCTACCAGGGTGTCACACCCTTCACCACAGTACTCTCTTCCTCTTAGAGCTTTGGGGCTGTATTCACTGTTATCCACCCTACCACTAGATAGTTCACCGGTCTGCTCACTATGTCCTTTGTGGATTTTTCTTCCACCAACACTCTCTAGGATGTCATCTCTTACAGTACTTTCCAGGATTTGATATCCTATAGTGCTTACACTCAACAGACCATCAGCATCACACTGGGAAGTCATAGGGGACACCACCAGTACTTCCTTGGTAGGCTCCTTTTCTGCGTTTTCACCCTGCTGATTTCTGTTGTTACAATGTGTCAGTTCCAGCTCAGACTCATCTTTCTTTGGCATGATTTTGCTGTCCGACTCTACATTAGCGGTTGCTATTGGCAAAGTGCCTTTCTCAACCTTCTGTGCACACTCAGATTCTGGAAGGGAATCCACGCTTTGGGCAGAAATACATGACATTGTCTCTATCTGGACCATATTGTCAGAGGTTGTAGCTTGCTTCGCCCCTCTGCGCCTCTGGCGACGGGAGGTTTTTCCCTCTTAGCTCATCAGTACGTCACTGTACTCATTTGTCACTTTAGTAAAGCCAGTGTCTTTACTGGAGTCATCGTCAGTCCCCCTGGTGTCCTGGACTAACAAGCCCCCACTTAACCAAGTGTTGAACCCCCTGTCTGGAGCTCTCCCATTTTTAACGGTCACACTATCCTTTGTTACTGTAAACGTCATATCCCTAAGGGGGGCATGTCCATCTCTTTCTTTGGTCACCCCTAACTTAGTACTGTCACCTCTAGTAGGCATGGTCTTCCCCTTATTACATAATATCATACTACTAGGAACACTTTCAGCCTCCCGCTGTGATAGGGCTTCCTTTGAGCCTTTCCGGCTTTTACACAAGCAGCTGGCCATTTCCGCCATCGACCACAAGTCGTCAAAAAAATTAAAGTCCCGGCCTATTATAATGGGATGCGGTAAGTCAGGCACTACCCCAACATTAACGGGTCCTAACACCCCATCCGTCTCAACAACCACTCGGGACCGTGGATACTCTCCAATGTTCCCATGTCTGCAGCTGGCTTCCATCCTTCCAAGAATCGGGTAGTTATCGAGTGTGGCCCTCACCAGGGACACCAAGCTCACCGAGTCTACCAGCCCAGTCACACATTTGCCATCAACTTCTACAGAACACACACGTGACTTCTCGTCAGCCGGGCAGTCTGTACCGGAGACCGGACACGCATAGCATGAACACCATTGTCCTTGGCTACTGTCCATTGGTGCCACTACACCTTCGGATTTGGGATGCTCCGCCCCTTTTTGTGCCACCATCGTTCTCTGGGACCCCGCCCCCTATTGGGTAACCACCCCTTTCTGGGACTCCGCCCCCTTTTGGGGTTTCTGTGGCTTCCTTGCAGTGTCTTTAGACCCCAGTTCACACAGTTTCCCTTTATCTCGCTGTGCACCCTGTGTTCGTACTGGCCCCAGAAGGGAGTTCATCAACTGGTCCACTGCTGCCACATCGGTGCGCACTGACGGCTCCTGCTGTCCACGCACAAGGAACTGGTACAGCTCCTCCATAGCGTCCATTTGTGCACCATCCATGCTGAAACAAGAAAACAAACAGGAGGGGCGCTCCAATGGGTAATACCCGGTGGTCTAAGGAGGGGAGAGGGGGTTAGAGAACCACTAACCTTTCCAGGTTGTACCGCCCGTACAACCAGGATCTCCAGCCTGTGGTGTATCACTGCTCACCAAACAGGGCCCTGCAATTCCGGGTTGGCCTGGAACCTCCAGTCACTGGTCTCTTGCCACTGCAGCACGGAACCCTGCAGACCCGCTGATTCACCGCCAGCAGCTGGAGTACGCTGTCCCTGTTCGTGGACCCGCCGATCCACCGCCAGCTGCTTGAGTGCGCCGACACGATTTTCGTGGACCCGCCGATCCACTGCAAACAGCTTCGAAAATTGTTTTCATGGACTCGCCGATCCACAGGCAACACTTCCTTGCAGTGTGTAGACAGCAGAGAAAAAAAAAAAAACCTTCGTGGACCTGGCTGATCCACAGGAACACCTCAGCAGTTGCTAGACGAGCTGCCTGGATTGCTGCCCGCAGTCTAGCACCATATGTAAGGTTGCACCCCGCAACCTGGGGGGTTCCACTCGCTTGCAGCGGTGTGAGGTAGCTTCAGCAACACATGTACACAGTCTCTTTATAAAAATTTCCAGCCGTTTATTAAAAACTTGTCATACACGGCAAACATTAAACATAACAGGCCTCTCCTGGCTTAAGGCAAAAACATAGCACAATCACATACCGTGGGCTTCCAGTCCAATACAGTCTCTATTGGAAGTGTGGCGCTTGTACACACTGGCTCCTGCCAGCGAACAACACTTGCTGTGGTTCCTTCCAAGAACCCAGAGACACTCTGCAGACTCCCGTCTGTCTCTCCACTCCAGGATAGCTTTGGTCCAGTAGCCACAGCACTAACCAGCCTGGCTTGCACACTACTTCCAGTCTAAACCCAGACTGAAATCCAGAGCCCCCTGCTCTGCTCTCACACCCTGCAGAACACACACTGAGTCTCCTAAATCAGACTGGACACACCCACAGGTGGAGGTCTGTGATTATCCAGACCTGCACAGCACACAGGCATTATTAAAGGGAACCTGACCCTTAAATGCAGAAACAAGCCTTTGTGGAACTACAAGTCCCATAGCAACCTCTTCAGTTTAATATCGCAGCGACCTTCTCCACTGCGACATATAGCGACCATTTACCACATTGGTGGTCGCTACCTCACAATATATATATATATATATATGTAGATAGATGTATCTATACTGTATATATACAGTATATACAGTATATATATACTGTACATATGTCTGAGGTGATACCAATAAAAACTTCAACTCGTCCTGCAAAAACAAAGCAACATCTAAGTCTATCGACCATAATATAAAAGTTATAGGTCACGGAATATAGAAATGAAAAACTATTGTTTTTATTAAAAAAATAATAATTTTTAGTCTATAAAAAAAACAAAAAACATATAAATCTGGTATCATTGAAAACATTAATACTGACCCAAAGAAAAAAAATCTGTAATACCAATAAAACAAATAAAACAATTTTTGAACTGCTGTTTATTTCTTCATTCAGTCTCCTATAAATTAGAATTAGGCTAGGTTCACATTTTTCTTGTGTCTTATGCTCATCAATTCAATCAGGGGTTTCTGAATAAATCCCTAAAAAAGTGATTCAAACGAAACAGCCTATAGAATAATTCACTGAGTAATGCTCTTGAGAAAGGTGCATGTTGTGGCGGACTTCTGCACTCCCAAATACCATATGCATAGTTCCCTGAGTGTGTGCACATGTGTTGGGTGAAATTGCTGTTAGGGTCCCATTACATATAGCGACGTACCAGCGATCCCACCAGCGATCCGACCTGGCAGAGATTGCTGGAATGTCGCTACATGGTCGCTGTTGAGCTGTCAATCAGGCAGACCTCCACAGCGACCAGCCATCAGCCACAAGCGACCCGTGTAACGACGGCTCCCTGCACACTCAGAACCGGCGCTCGTTGGTCTCCCGCTGTCAAACATGCTGATGCATGATGCATGTGTGACGCCCTAGCAGCAGTCGGACTGCTCGGCAGACACTTTGATGAAAAACAAAAAGGTTTTTTACGGGGGAGAATATTTGTGACGCCACCTGCGGTGTGCGGTAATAAGGAATACCGCCGCTGCTGTATGGGAGTGCCGGGGCTGATGGTGTTGGGGCAGCCTGGTGGTGATTCCCTCCGCAGGTAGGGGCCCCGGGACTCAGGGTAGGGAATAGGTAGGAACAGCCTATATTGATATAGGGCCGGCAGGGCGCTGGGGAGCCAGGGTACTCACTCAGGTGTGATGACGCATTCAGTGGACACAGACTCTGAGGTAAACAAAGTCTCTTGGTACTGCTGCACTCGGTGACTGCACGTGCGGTGGTCCCTTTCAGTGATTCTGTGGTGGACTGGAGCCTTCCTCCATACACTGTATACTGTGTGTGTCCCTGGCCCCGTTGGCTTGAAACCTTCGGGTCCCGTCCCTCTTTTTAATTGGGACCTGCTCTTAGCAGCTGGCACGTGGGATTTTCTGTGACTGCTCTGTGTGGGAAGTCCTATCCCTCCGCTGTGCTGACGCCGCTAATCTCTGAGCCGTCAAGTACAGGCCACTGTCTGCGACCCAGCCAGGCTCTCCTCAGGGAGCTCTTAATCCCCAGGTCCTCTCTCTTTTTCAGTTACTACCAACTGTCTAACTGACTCCTCCCACCAGCCTGTCTGACTCATAGGTGGGCGGTTCCTTTCCCAGCTGGAACCACGCCCCTGGTGTGCCTGACAAGTGTAGTGTTTGGGTGACTAGGATTTGTGCTGTTAGTACAGAATCACTGTTGCGGACCCCGGAACCAAGGAGGGTGGGCCCTGCACCAAGGATAGAGAATAGTGCAGTTCCCTGTGACACCCTGGACTAGTCCAGGGGCGTCACATTCCCCCTTGGTTAAACGTAGCTCGTCCCCGAGCTACAGTGCACCCAGAGTGTTTATTTTTATCTGCAAAAAGTGAACATTTTAATAAGAAAAACATATCTATCCATCCCACGCAGGGGAGGCACTTGAACCCAACGTTTCGCTTTCCCAATCCTTCATCCCACCCCCAAAGTTACAAAAGGAGGCAAGCCACCGCTCCTGTTGGTGGCCAGACCTGGGCCATATGTCTCCCAGGTCTCTCCTCCACCTGTGTCTTCTCCTGTAGGTGGGGATGCAGTCCGTGGCTATGAATGGGAAATAACCATTTACAATAGCACCAGTTCGTGCTGGCTACCACCAGTCCTGTAGCCAAAGGTCCATTTTCAATAAAACTTATCATTGGTCGTCAATCAGGTCATGAATCCAGGTAATTAAAATAAAATCAACATTCTTCTTATCAACACTCTATATCAACATGTCTTACATGACTATCTTTAGCATGGAAAATAGTAGAATTAAAAGCATGGAAAATACTAAACATTTTTAAATTTACTCTATATTTAGACTATTTACATTAGGGTAGAGTAGCCGGGTTCCGCTACCATTCCTCATCTCTGAACCTATGTGGGGGCTGACCAAAGTTCACACGGGTGGACCTTCTCAGCTCCTGGCTTCCCTCTAACCCTTGTACTGTGGTGTTTGCTACTACCTGTTCCCCACTACTGGTGCTAGGTGTTGTAGGTGGTAATCTACGTGTTCGTGGTGCTGGTATGGGTACTTCTCTAGGTGCAATGATTTCAGGCCTCCTTGGTTCTGGTTCTTCCGCGGGTTGCGGGAATGTGAGTACAGGCACAATCACTGCTCCATTGTACATAGGCCAATCTTCCGGGAAGTCACCTAGGATGGTGTGGATCACTCTCTTCTTTTTCTCAGTCACTTGAGGTTGGGACTGTTCTTCCTTCTGGATGTTCAGGGGTTCAGGGCACTTTTTCAAGTGGTCACGGGAAATTACAGCTGTGGTTCTTCCTTGGTCCTTGCTGACAAGACAGGTCTTCTGGTTGTTGAAATTGGAAGGCTGGACCACATATGGCTCTCTTTCCCACTGGTCGTCCAGTTTATGCATCTTTCTTTTTCTTTTTAAGACCACTTCTCCTGGTGAAAATGGAGGGGCTTGGGCTTGCTTGTTAAAGCTTCTTTCTTGCTTTTCCCTACTTTGGTCCAGATTCTCCTCGACATACTCTTGAATTTGCCTGTATTGAGCTCTACGCTTGGTATCCCAATCTGCATTTGGGGAATAAACTTCAGGCATCTCAACTTCCATCTCCAGATCCACTGGCAGTCTCCCAGGTCTAGCCCTCATGAGATAAGCGGGTGTGCATTTAGTGGAACTCACAGGAATACTATTGTACATGTCCACAAGATCTGGCAATTTTTCAGGCCACTCGTTCCGCTCCTCAAGGGGTAGAGTTTTCAGCAGGTTGATGACTACATAGTTCATCTTCTCACACATCCCATTTGTTTGTGCGTGGTAGGGGGCAGTGCGTATCTTCTTACACCCATACAATTTACAAAATTCCTGGAAGATTTCTGCTTCAAAAGCGGGACCTTGATCTGTTAGGACGTGATCTGGGTAACCGTGGGGTCTGCAGAAATGTGCCTGGAAAGCCTTCGCCGCAGTGCTGGCAGTTAGATCTTTGACAGGTACCACCACCAGGAATCTTGAATAGTGATCTACTATGGTGAGTGCATAGGTGTACCCATTCCTGCTTGGTGTGAGCTTGACGTGGTCTAAGGCAACGAGTTCTAGAGGCTGGGTAGTTACTATTGGTTGCAATGGCGCTCGCTGACTGGTGCTATCTTTTCTCCTTAATGTACATGGACCACAGTTCCTGCACCAAGCTTCTATGGTATCTCTCATCCCAGTCCAATAAAAGCGACTTCTCAGCAACATTTCCAACTTCTTCCAACCAAAGTGCCCAGCCCTATCATGATAGGCCTCCAACACCACTGGTGCATATGCTGTGGGTATTACTATCTGGCATATTCTCTCATGCGTTTTTGGATTAATGAGACTTCTGCACAACTTGCCTCCATGGAAACACAGACGACTTCTTTCTTTCCACAATTTCTTAGCTTCTTCTGGAGCATCTGGTTCAAGGTGTGAATCAGCCTCGGATATCAATGCCTTTATCAATCTGATTGCAGGGTCATTATCTTGGGCTTCTTGCCAACCATGGTGGGGCAATGGGTTGAAGGTCGCCTCTTGCTGATCACTATAATATCGGGGTTTCACTCTATCAGTAGGGCGATGGAAAGCAGGTATCTCAATCTCCTCCAGGTCATCTTCATGCCTCCCATCATCACACAACTGGGGCATCCTGGACAACGCATCAGCGTTAGCGTTCTTGCGACCAGCCCTGTACTTTATAGTGAAATCGTAATTTGCCAGTCGTGCTACCCACCGCTGCTCCAAAGCTCCAAGCTTCGCCGTGTCCAGGTGTGTCAACGGGTTATTGTCTGTATATACGGTGAATTTTGCAGAAGCCAGGTAATGCTTAAACTTCTCTGTCACTGCCCAAACAAGTGCTAAGAACTCCAGCTTGAAAGAACTATAGTTCTCAGGATTTCTTTCTGTTGGACGGAGTTTCCTGCTGGCGTATGCAATCACCTTTTCCTTGCCATCCTGTACCTGGGATAGAACAGCTCCCAGCCCCACGTTGCTGGCATCAGTGTACAGCACAAATGGGAGGTTATAGTCAGGATATGCCAGAATCTCATCTCCTGTCAAAGCTGACTTCATCCACTTGAAGGACTTCTCCTGCTCCTCACCCCATGTGAATGGAGAGCCAGAAGTCTTGCCGTGCTTTCTTTGTCCGACTAGGAGATCTTGTAAGGGGGATGCCATCTTGGTATAGCCTTTCACGAACCTCCGGTAGTACCCCATCAATCCCAGGAATTGGCGCACCTCTTTGATGTTCTGAGGCCTGGGCCAGTTCTGGATAGCTGTGATTTTCTCAGGGTCCGGAGCCACACCTTCGGCACTTACCACATGCCCCAGGTATTGGACTTTGGGCTTCAGCAGGTGACATTTGGAGGGTTTTAGTTTCATCCCGTACCTGGAAAGGGCTTCAAATACTTCTGCCAGATGTCCCAGATGCTCCTCATAGGTCTTGGAATATACAATTACGTCGTCCAGGTACAGCAGGACAGTCTCGAAGTTGCAATGGCCTAAACAGCTCTCCATGAGTCGTTGAAACGTACCAGGTGCATTGCACAGCCCGAATGGCATGCTGTTAAATTCACATAATCCCATCGGGGTGGCAAAGGCGGTCTTCTCGCGATCCTCCTCAGCAACGGACACTTGCCAATAACCACTAGTGAGGTCAAGGGTAGAGAAGTAATTTGCAGATCTTAATGCAGTCAAGGACTCTTCAATTCTGGGCAGTGGATAGGCATCCTTATGTGTGATGTTGTTAATTCTCCTATAGTCCACGCACATCCTCATAGTGTCGTCTTTCTTCTTCACTAGGACTAGCAGGGCTGCCCAGGGGCTGCAACTATCACGGATGACCCCAGCCTCCTTCATACTTCTCAGCATGTCTTTGGCACACTGGTAGTGAGCAGGTGGTATGGGCCTATACCTTTCCTTTATAGGTGGATGAATGCCTGTGGGTATATGATGCTGAACCCCTTTCACCCTCCCAAAGTCTAATGGGTGTTTACTAAACACTTGCTCATACTCCTGAACCACCCTGTAGACCCCTTGTTTTTGATGTAGTGGAGTGGAGTCAGTACCTACATGTAACTCTTGACACCACTGTTCTTGCTGAATCTGGGAACTGTCTGTGGCTGACTGATCTGGTGTGGCTGAGGACTTTACTGTCTGGATGAAATTCTCACTCACAGTGTACAATTTGGCTATGGTAGCATACCTGGGCAGTCTAACCTCTTCCTCCCCGCAATTCAACACTCGCACGGGCACTCTCCCCTTACGGACATCGACTACCCCTCTGGCTGTCAGTACTGTAGACCAGTGCTCTGAAGGCAGGGCCTCTACCACTGCCTGGTAATTCTGTCCACGGGAGCCTACAGCTGCCCTGCACCATATCATCATCTCACTCCGTGGGGGCACTACCACAGGAGCTGCATCCATTACCCGTACACCGCCAATTTCCCCACCAGACAAATTTACCTGTTGCCTCTGCTGGAGGTCTCGAATCTCTCTTTGCAGGACCCTCTGGCGTCCCGTTCCTGCAGTTTCAGAGAGCTGTTGGAGAAGAAACAATACTTCCCCCATACAATTCTCAATAACATTAGTCCCCAAAATCATCTTAGGGTTCCGGTCACTAGGGTCATTCTGCACTACTATGAGTCCTTGGCGTGCTAACTCCACCCTGCCCACCTTGATGGTTACCTCCTTGAACCCGAGTTGTGTTACTGGTAAACCATTTACAGCATAAATGGTGAGGTCATTGTCCGGTGGGGCGAGTTCCTCAGTTGACCAGAATTTGGTATACAGTACTTGGGGTATAGTTGTTACCTGGGAGCCGGTATCAAGAAGTGCTGAAGTCGGAATCCCATCCAAGGTGATGGAAACGATGGTCCTTCCTCCAACATACCGCTCCCGCCAGTCTGCTGGGCCTTGTTGATTTAGTCCTGGGGAGTGGCCCTTGGCCCCAGGGGTGGCCCGTTTAAAGGACAATAACGGGCGTAGTGACCAGTCTTGTTGCACCTATAACAAACAAGGTTTTCATACCGGTCACGGTTCCTTCCTCTGTATGTCGAGGTCCTCCCTCTCATCCAAGGGACGTCATCTGGGCAGTTAGCAAGCTGGATCTTCTCCGCCGGCTTGGTCTTGGGCTTGAGCTGCATTGCCTCTAGGATCCTTGCAACATCACTGCTCAGCTGCTGCACCTGTAAAGACAAATCACTGGTATCGCCTGCAGGCGCTGCTGGGGTCTTTGGCTCTGGCAGTGCTCTAACAGGAGGTGGCACATGTAGAGGAGAAGTGCCGGCTTGCCAGGACGTAGCAGGAGAATCAGTTGGCTCTGGGGTTTGCAAAGCCTTGATGGCTCGGTCTTTTAAAACAGCAAAGTCCATTGCAGGATATTCCAGAGTCCACAGCCGTAGCTGCTTGCGGTCCTCCACTGACCCCAGGCCTTGCAGAAACTGTTCAACAAGCACCTTGTTTCCTTCAGCTTCACTGATGGGAATGGTTAGTTTGAGAGTCCGTAGCGCTGATTGCAGCCTCAGAGCATAGTCTCTAATGCTTTCTTGTGGGCGCTGCTTGCAGTTGTAAAACTTTATCCGGAGTTCTGCCTCAGTGCGGTTTTCAAAGGAAAGTCGCAGACGTTCAAAAATGGCAGTTACTGAGGCCCGGTCCTGATCTGTCCAGGTCTCCGCCTCCAGCTCTGCGGCGCCTGATAACTGGCCGAGTAGTATAGACGCTTGCTGCCGGTCATTCATCCCAAACATATCCAGGAGTGTGCGGATTTTTCTTTTGAATCCTTGCAGAGTGTCAGGGGAACCATCATATTGTGGTAGCCAGGTAGCGCCTGGCACATACGGTAAAGTCATTGGCATTATCTGCGCGGTCGCTCGTGCGTCCATGTCACCTTGATCTTGAGGGGGAACTGCCGCTGCGCTCGCTTCACCCGGCGCCGACATCTTTCTATGCCCCCTTGGTTTTCAGCAGCAAGATGGCGGCAACTGAATTTTTTTTTTTTTTTATTCACTTTGGGCTCAACAGTTTTGGAGAAGGCGCACGTCACCCAGGTTAGTGGGTCCAGTCCAATCCTGTTCGTGACGCCAAAAATCAATGTGTGACGCCCTAGCAGCAGTCGGACTGCTCGGCAGACACTTTGATGAAAAACAAAAAGGTTTTTTACGGGGGAGAATATTTGTGACGCCACCTGCGGTGTGCGGTAATAAGGAATACCGCCGCTGCTGTATGGGAGTGCCGGGGCTGATGGTGTTGGGGCAGCCTGGTGGTGATTCCCTCCGCAGGTAGGGGCCCCGGGACTCAGGGTAGGGAATAGGTAGGAACAGCCTATATTGATATAGGGCCGGCAGGGCGCTGGGGAGCCAGGGTACTCACTCAGGTGTGATGACGCATTCAGTGGACACAGACTCTGAGGTAAACAAAGTCTCTTGGTACTGCTGCACTCGGTGACTGCACGTGCGGTGGTCCCTTTCAGTGATTCTGTGGTGGACTGGAGCCTTCCTCCATACACTGTATACTGTGTGTGTCCCTGGCCCCGTTGGCTTGAAACCTTCGGGTCCCGTCCCTCTTTTTAATTGGGACCTGCTCTTAGCAGCTGGCACGTGGGATTTTCTGTGACTGCTCTGTGTGGGAAGTCCTATCCCTCCGCTGTGCTGACGCCGCTAATCTCTGAGCCGTCAAGTACAGGCCACTGTCTGCGACCCAGCCAGGCTCTCCTCAGGGAGCTCTTAATCCCCAGGTCCTCTCTCTTTTTCAGTTACTACCAACTGTCTAACTGACTCCTCCCACCAGCCTGTCTGACTCATAGGTGGGCGGTTCCTTTCCCAGCTGGAACCACGCCCCTGGTGTGCCTGACAAGTGTAGTGTTTGGGTGACTAGGATTTGTGCTGTTAGTACAGAATCACTGTTGCGGACCCCGGAACCAAGGAGGGTGGGCCCTGCACCAAGGATAGAGAATAGTGCAGTTCCCTGTGACACCCTGGACTAGTCCAGGGGCGTCACACATGCTGCATAGTGGGAATCCAACAAGCAAAAAATTGTCCTGATCATTAGGTCACAATCAGCGACCTCGTAGCAGGGGCCCTCTCGCTGCTGGTTGTCACACACAGCGATATTGCCGGCAAGGTCGCTGATACGTCACAAAACCTGTGACATTTCAGCGATCTCGCTAGCGATCCCGCTATGTGTGATGGAGGCTTTACATTCATACTACCTGCTGTGACATCTTGAGAAATCATATAACAATTCATTTAGTGGAAGAATAAGCCAGACGTTGTTATTTACATAGTTACATACAGTAGTTACATAGGTTGCAAAAAAGACCTAGGTCCATGTAGTTCAACCTTCTTCCATCAATTACACATTTTGTCACTAACTCATTTATAACCAACAATGTTTTGTGTACTGAGGAAATCATCCAGCCCTTTTTAAAAGCTGTTATAGTATCTGCCTTTACTACTTCTTGTGGTAGGGCATTCCACAGTCTGACTGCTCTAACTGTAAAGAACCCTTTCCTATTTAGCTGCCGGAATTGCCTTTCTTCCCCTTGCAGTGAATGCCCCCTGGACCCTTAGTATTGTCTTTGGAAAGAATAAGTCATGTGCCAGTCCTTTATATTGACCACAAATGTATTTATACATATAAAGGAGACATCTTTTTTCTAAGCTAAACATATCTAACTTTTTCAACCTCTCATCATATGGGAGGCCTTCCATTCCTTGCAGTAGTCTAGTTAGTCGCCTTTGAACTGACTCTAACTTTTGAATGTCTTTTTTAAAATGTGGAGCCCAAAACTGGATCCCATATTCCAGATGTGGCTTTACAAGTGATTTATAGTGGGGTAACAATACGTTGGGATCAGGGGATCTAATCTCTCTTTTTGTGCACCTAAAATCTTGTTTGCTTTCTCCTAGGTGCATTACTGTACATGTATCAACATTAAATTTAATTTGCCAAGTATCTGCCTATTCTGACATCTTATCCAGAACTTTTTGTAATATTCTACTATCAAGGTCAGTTTTTAATATCCTACATAGTTTGGTGTCATCAACAAAGACTGACACTTTACTATCAATCCCATCCACAAGGTTATTAATAAAGAGATTAAAAAGAACGGTCCTTGCACAGATCCCTGCGGCACCCTACTGCTGACTATAGCCCATTTAGAGAATGTACCATTTATGACTACCCTGTTTCCTATCTTTTAGCCAATTCCTTACTCAGTTGCATATAGTTTCCCATTGTCCCTGCTTTTGGAGCTTTAGTATAAAGCCTGCTTTACATGTTACGATTTTGCATACGATATCGTATGAGATCGTAACTGCCCCCATCGTATGTGCGGCACGTTCAATTTGATGAATGTGCCGCACAAACGATTAACCCCCGTCACACGTACTTACCCATCCATACGACCTCCATGTGGGCGGCGAACGTCCACTTCCTGGAGTGGGAGGGATGTTCGGCGTCACATCGACGTCATGCAGCAGCCGGCCAATAGAAGCGGAAGGGCGGAGATGAACGGGACGTAAACATCCCACCCACCTCCTTCCTTCCGCATTGTTGGCCGGGAGTCACAGGACGCAGGTAAGATCTGTTCATCGTTCCCGGGGTGTCACACACAGCGATGTGTGCTACCCCGGGTACGATGAACAATCTGACGTTCAATTTTTAGGAACTGAACGACGTGCAAGCGATGAACGTTTTAACATTCAATCGCAATCACACGTACCTGTCACACACTACAATATACCTTACGATGCCGGATGTGCGTCACTTACGACGTGACCCCGCCGACACATCATAAGATATATTGTAGAGTGTAAAGCAGGCTTAAGGCTATTATGTGGTACAGTATCAAATGCCTTTGCAAAATCCAAATAAATCACATCAGCTGCATTACCAATATCCAGATTTGCACTTACCCCCTCATAGAACCCCAACAGGTTGGTTAGACACAACTTATCTTTCATGAATCCATGCGGTCTGTATTATATTATTTTCTGCAATATATTTTTGCATGTCATCCCTTAAAATGCCCTCAAAAACTTTGCATACTACTGATGTCAGGCTTCCTGGACGGTAGTTATCTGGATCCACCCTCTTACCTTTCTTAAATATCGGTACAACTTCAGCAATCCTCCGATTCTGAGACACCAACCCTGTTATAAGCGAGTCTAAAAAGATGAGATGAAGTCTGTTGATTATGGAGCTCAATTCCCTCAATATTCGTGGATGAATGCCATCTGGCCCGGGGAATTTGTCAATGTTTTATTTACTCAGATGCAGACATAGTTCGTCTTGTGTTAAATTAATTATATCGGGTGGTGAACTTTGATTTTTCACTTGATGAATTATCACTGGTACAGTCTGTTCCTTGGTGAACACTGATGCGAAGTACCTGTTTAATATGTCAGTCTTTTGTTCGTCCTCTATAACTGACTTGTTATTATATTTTAAGGGGCCGATACTCTCCTTTGTTTTCCTTTTGGCATTAATGTATTTATAAAAGATTTTGGGATTTATTTTAATGTCCTTGACAATTTTTGTTTCAGTAGCTAATTTGGCAAGCTTGATTTCTTTTTTACATTTGCTATTCATATCTTTATACTTCTGAAATGCTATTTCTGTATTCTCAGCCTTCAAGATTTTAAACACCCTTTGTTTTTGTTTCATTATACTCTGTACAGTCTTATTTATCCATAGTGATTTATTTTTATTCCTGGACATTTTATTACCAGAGGGTATACGTTTTTTTACAGGACTCTAGGAGTATATCCTTAAACTTACACCATTTATTTTTGGTATCCCCAGTTACCATAACATTATCCCAAGCTACACGTTTAAGCTCTTTCCTTAATTTGTTGAAATCAGCTTTCCTAAAATTCCAGGTTTTACCATTTCCCCTTTGAAATGTGCTATTGAATATTACGTTGAAACTTACCAATTATGATCGCTGGTGCGCAAGTGCTCCCGGACCTGTAGATCTGAAATTGTATCCAGTCTATTTGACAGGATCAGATCTAGCAAATTATCTCCCCTGGTCAGTTCATCTACTAACTGAAAGAGATAATTGTCTTGAATTGTAGATAAGAACTTAGGCGGGCTTTGCACGTTGCGACATCGCAAGCCGATGCTGCGATGTCGCACGCGATAGTCCCCGCCCCCGTCGCAGGTACGATATCTTGTGATAGCTGGCGTAGCGAAAATTATCGCTATGCCAGCTTCACATGCACTCACCTGCCCTGCGACCGTCGCTCTGGCCGGCGACCCGCCTCCTTCCTAAGGGGGCGGTTTGTGCGGCGTCATAGCAACGTCACACGGCAGGCAGCCAATAGCGGCGGAGGGGCGGAGATGAGCAGGATGTAAACATCCCGCCCACCTCCTTCCTTCCGTATAGCCGCCGGCGGCAGGTAAGGAGATGTTCCTCGCTCCTGCGGCTTTACACACAGCGATGTGTGCTGCCACAGGAACGAGGAACAACATCGTACCTGTCGCAGCACCGGCATTATGGAAATGTCGGAGAATACACCGATGATACGATAACGACGCTTTTGCGCTCGTTCATCGTATCATCTAGGATTTACACACTACGATGTTGAAAGTGACGCAGGATGTGCGTCACTTTCGATTTGACCTCACCGACATCGTACGTGCGATGTTGCAACATGCAAAGCCGCCCTTACAGCTTTGAGCACAACCAGAAGATTCTATGTCCAACTGTATTCCTGGATAGCTGAAATCCCCCATAATAAGAACCCGATTAATATTATTATTACCTGCCTTTTCAGTTTGTTTTCAAACACAGAAGCAGAAGAGTCTTTAAATTCACCAAAGTATAGAAATACCCCAGAGACACCGTAATGCAAATGTATAAAACATTTTATTAATTATTAACGCACAGGGTATTGCAAAGTATACATAGAATGATTTCAAGAAAAACCGAAATGAGTTAGTGAAGGATAAGAGGGGAAGAACCCCACGTGACCCAGGATAGATGCCAAATATCACATAGGACCTGCTGTTACAGAAATAGTACTGAGGTAACCTCATGCCCATAAGGAAGGCCGACACAGGGACCAAGGGTCCATTGTCCCGCTATGCGGTAGCCTAATGTAATAGCATATGGCCTTCTGTCAGATTATACACAAAATACTAAGGATAACCTCAGGCCTATATGAAAGACTAGCACAATGACCTATGGTTCACTCTACATCTAGGCTGTAACCTCGTGCTATAGTAAAGAGGTGCCCAAGCAGTAGAACCAGGTCTACCGTCCAGTAAGGCACGAGGGCTTACCTAAACAAGCAGATCGTCAGGGAGTCCTGGAGTACACGTGGGGACGCAACGTTCGTTGCGGCGAGGAACCGGAAGTACTATATGGTGACGTCACCGGAAGTTCTTACTTCCGCCGGTTCCTGGCCGCCGATACTGAGCCGCGGCGCGCTCCGTAGCGGTCGGCCACTCCGGTGCACGTGGGGAATGGAGGTGTGTTTCTGACAATCAGGTCCCTTTCTTAAACCTCACTTCCTGCACTTTTTAATCATCGTCCCCCGACGAAGCACTTGACGAAACACGTGTTAGGGACGTCGGTCCCCACGTGTACTCCAGGACTCCCTGACGATCTGCTTGTTTAGGTAAGCCCTCGTGCCTTACTGGACGGTAGACCTGGTTCTACTGCTTGGGCACCTCTTTACTATAGCACGAGGTTACAGCCTAGATGTAGAGTGAACCATAGGTCATTGTGCTAGTCTTTCATATAGGCCTGAGGTTATCCTTAGTATTTTGTGTATAATCTGACAGAATGCCATATGCTATTACATTAGGCTACCGCATAGCGGGACAATGGACCCTTGGTCCCTGTGTCGGCCTTCCTTATGGGCATGAGGTTACCTCAGTACTATTTCTGTAACAGCAGGTCCTATGTGATATTTGGCATCTATCCTGGATCACGTGGGGTTCTTCCCCTCTTATCCTTCACTAACTCATTTCGGTTTTTCTTGAAATCATTCTATGTATACCTTGCAATACCCTGTGCGTTAATAATTAATAAAATGTTTTATACATTTGCATTACGGTGTCTCTGGGGTATTTCTATACTTTGGTGAATTTAAAGACTCTTCTGCTTCTGTGTTTGAATGCATTATCTTCGAGTTGTTGCCTTAATCTTTTGGATCCTCATGCCATACACTTTTCAGTTTGTTGCAGCATTTCACCCTCTACCTGTTCAGGTATGTTAGGAGGCTTATAGCAAATTCAAATTAGCATTTTTCCATTATTCCCCACCCCATGTACATTAACCCATACTGACTCTACATTGTTGCAGTTCCCCCCAATGTCATCTTTCAACACAGGTTTTAGGTTAGATTTGATAATTATACACACCCCAACACCTTTTTTGTCTTTCCTGTCCTTCCTGAATGTAGTATAGCCCTCTACGTTTGTCACCCAGTCATGGCTTTCATCCAGCCAGGTTTCCGTAATGCCCACCACCACTATTAAAATAGGCCCTTGTTTACTAGGTTTTAAAACTTTCTACAGTCGGTAGAAGATAGAACATTTTCAGTCTTCATCTGGCAAACATATCAGAGGCACAAATATCATGGTTGCAGGCGACGGCCCTCTGCTTATGAGAAACGTTACATCAATAGAACAAGATATGCTGTCGACCTCCATTTTCTTGGTAAAGGGCCACACTGGTCAATGTACTTCTTTGTGACCACTATACCCAGACTACTTGCTGCGATTTGTATAAGGGTCGCTCTGAGAGCTGATACACCTCCTGATGTGTCCCCAGCTGGGCTGATCCCCTTCCTTTGCAGAAACCCCAGGGCCTGGCCACCACTGTATTGACACTTCCAAGTCTCTTCCTAGCAGGTGCCATAATTTCCCTGTTCTGTAGAGTTCAGTCGCCAGTGTTACTAGATAAAGGTAGAACTTAGTACCTTTTGCAGGTCTGACTTTGCAGCACACAGCCAAATGGCTACACTGCTGGGAGACTCCTTGCCCTTTTTAATTACTCTCTATAACTGCCTGCTAACAGGAACTAGTTTTCTGAACATGCCCAGTGTTATGGGGGTGGGCGGTTTGAAAGGGAGTAATGACTTTCAAAGGCTCTCCGGGGTCCACTGTGTGGAGATGAACAACCGCTGCTAGATAACCCAGAGGGTTTGGGCAAACACAACAACTTAAATGAAAAAGGACGAACACCCTTCCATGTTACTTCACATAGAGGAGTAAAACAAAACTCTCTATAACCTGTGAAATCCTCACAGAGGTTATACAAATAAGGGACAGTCGTTGCAACCTGTATTGGCTTCACAGAGGTGACGCTGACAAAGAACTAAGGGAATAGGGTATGCTCACAGAGCATATAACTGGACCTGCCTATGTAACCTGACTAAACGTGGAGTGACCCTCCACACATCCGGGTCACAGAGAGTACGGTTCCTTCCTAGACTAACTAGAACATAGAGAGGACTCACACAGTCCCAGGCTATGGCATACACTGCGCCTACCTGCCTAAGTAGTCTGCCTGAGGTGTGGAGTTGCCCTCTAATAGAAACCAGACCACTAAGAGCACAATGCCTGCCTGACTAAAATGTGGAGCGGTCTCACACAGTCCCAGGCTACAGTACATGTGGCTACAGAAGTGGCGAGCAGTGTAGAGGTACTGGTCGCCAAGATGGCAAGTGTATTGGGTTAGAGTAGTGTGCTGCCAGTCACCCACACTGACTAAAGCCAAATGATCCCTGTGCACTTGGCAGAGCCATCGAGAAACTTCAATAAAGTTAGCTCCAACCCAAACACAACACCCAGTCTGTCATGACGTCATCTACAGGCCAATCCGGACTCTCCACGTCATCAGACCTGCTGATGTTACACCATCAATCAGGTGCTGCCACGTCACGGGCATGCGCACAAAACAGATTCTAGGACTTAATCTCAGAGAGTAACCTTGCTAACCGGCGATGTGTTGGTCACGCCAGTCCTGTGACCGTGGTCCATTTTTACTTAAAATATATATAAACTGAACGGAGTCCATGTACCGGTGTACACATTTTTCAAGAAAATCTGTTAACATTCACTCTTTTCATTAAAAACTGGTTGATTCACTAACATTTTCTATATGAAAAATAACAAACTGTGGAAATTAACAAACGAAACACTGATACCTAACATTCTATGGCATTGCAACTGTTAGTACTGTAATATTTAACACTCTAGTAATAGATTGTCGGGTCCCGTAGCCATTCTACTTTGCGGCTGCGTGCTACTGACACCGACACATACCCTTCCTCAAACATCACATGCTTGGTTACCTCCAGGGCATACCAACCCTGCTTTCTGCAATGCTGGGTATAGGTAACCATCTCCTCAGGCTGAAGGTTACGCTCCGGGTGGCCCCACGGAAGGTGCTGCACCACATCCCGTCGAGACCCATGCACCCCCGCTGCGAGGCCTGCTTTGCAGATGAAACCCCATCCTTGCTCGGGGTCAAACCACTCCACAAGGCCACGGCACCGTGGCCCTTTTACTCGGGAAGCAGCGCTCCTTATCTGCTCCTTCTCTTCTCTATCACGGGCGGCAATCTCCCGTCGTCGCCGGTCTCGGGTTGCAACTTCGGATTGTAATTGGTACTGCTGTCGTTCCCAGTCGGGGGCATCAGCTCCCTATCTGGCTCTGGTTTGATTTGCAGTCTGGCGGCCCCAACAGCCATCGGGATGCCGCGCGGTAGCAGAACAGGTAGACATCTTAATTCCGCTGCCGCTGGTGTAGACAGATTAACCGACTGCTCCGCAGCCGGGGTTGCAGGGTCCGGGTGCTCCACCTCGGAGGACGGGCCCAGTGATGCGGCCATGTCTGGTCTGGCCGGTGTCTAGGGGACTGCTACCATGGCTGGAATGAGGGCCTTGCTTTGGATCTCTGCAGCTGGAGACTCTGGTAAACATACTGAAGGTTCCGCTGCCGGGGTTGGTGGGGGCAGCTCGGCATCCGCCGAGGATAGGGTAGTCGGTTGTGGAGCGTTCACCGCGAGCGGGGGATGGTTCGGATCCGTCAGCCACTTTTGGCCAGATTTGTGCAATCAGCAGGGACTGGGTAACTGCTTACTCTCTCTTCACGTGGGATTTCAATCTTAGGGCTCGCACCGCCACCGCCAGGCTCCTCATCTCTTCCCTCCAGTGGTTCAGAATAAAGAGGAATTGCATCCGCCTCCTCCGGCACAGCTGCTCTTGTGCCGTCCCTGTGCCAGCAGCTGCCGCTACTAAGGGGGTGGCTCGAGGGTCTCCGGACCCGGGGGTCTTGCGGACACGCCGAATAAAAGGGGGGATGTAGATGTACGGGCTAGGCCGTATTAAGTTCGTGACGCCACCAACGGTGTGTGATGAGGTGGGACACCACCGCTGCTGTTATGGGGCACCCGGGGGAGATGTAGTGGCAGCTTGATGTTAACCCCTCCGTGGGTAGAGATGGCTTCCCCGGGGCCCAGTGTCTCTGTGCAGGGTATGGCAATGGCACATTCTTTCTCCTTGTTTTTTGCAATGGCAAGGGTCGGCGCACCTGAGCAAGCAGGGGGATGTTTGGTTACTCACAGTAAATGAATCACACAAGTCTTTCGGTAAACCAAAGATGCTGGTGGCCGGCCGCCACAGCCGGTTGTATTCAGGTCCCCCACCCAGGCTGGTGGTCACTGTCCTTTTCCTCTGCACTGACTTGGTGTAAGGTGGACTTCCTAGTATGAATCTCAGGAGTCCGCTCCCGGCTGGATATGGCCTAAGGAGCCATGCCCGCAGACACAGGCCCAGGGGATCTATGGGCCCTGGCGGTGACCTCCTATCCCTATCGGTGGGCTGTTGTCTTCTATGAGGGACTTTGTGTGGAACAGGACCTCTAGTCCTGGCCTCAATCAGTTAATTAACCAGGCCGTTGGTTTCCGGTCCTGGCTTCAGGGTCCAAGTACCCCTGTTTGTGCTCCGGTTTCCGGGTCGGTTTCTCGTGTCGGTACCGGTGGGCTCCAACCCTGTCTCGGTCCACCTCGGTTCTGCCGAGCCATCTTCCCATCTCCTGCTGACGGAGACCACCATCTGCCACCTAGCCAAAGGCACCAAGTCTCCAACCCTGGCACCGTTCAACTTGAACTTCCTCTGCTGGAGCTACACCTAGCTCCAGCCCACACTCCTCTCAACTTGAACTACCAAACTAATCTGCTTGTTTTCCCGCCCCGGGCTGTCTAGACCCCTGGGTGGGCGTGTCTAACTGCCTGCTCCTGCCCACTTGTGTGTCTATCTTTCCCTAAGGGGGGTGACTAGGGTTTCAGGTCGGCTGTGTGTTTCCTAAGTGAGGGAAGGGTGTAGTGCGGGGCCTATCTGTGACTACCTGGTTTTGCCAGGGCGTCACACTCTGTTTCCTCCTCTATCCATGCCGCGGTCCCTGGGACAGCATGCTCTGGGGACCAGTGTCGCTCCGCCATCTTGCCACTGCATCTTCCAGGAATGTTGTGACAGAGTCTGGGCGTCCCTGCTCCACTTCCGCTAGTAACACATTCTGGCCCACCCCCTCGGTCTTTCCGCAGTACTCTCTCGCTGACCGTGGCCCTCTGGGAACTTCCTGTTCTGGCCTCTTCAGGAAGACGAGGGGCGGGGCTTAATCTTCACGCACTTTCTCGGAGAAGACAGGGTTTTGGCGCGAAGAAATGGCGGAAAATGGCAGAATTGGCAGGAAACAGAATTTTGACTAGCGGTCTTTGGCTTTCAAGGCGCATGTCACCCAGGTAAGTGGGTCCTGCACATATCTTGTTCGAGACGCCATTTTTTTCGAGGTGTACCGCCCCCGTGCGTGCAGTCGGGCCACTGCCGCTGCTCAGATCCGGATCCGCGGTGGCTCGAGGGGTCTCTGGACCCGGGGGTCACGCGGCCAATCAATTAAAAGAAGGGGGGGAGATATGTACAGGGGTTTTTTGGAAAGTTCGTGACGCCACCCACGGTGCGTGGAAATGTGAGGGACCACCACTGCCGCTGGGGAGCCAGGTGAAAATAGTGTGGCAGCCTGATGTTTAACCCCTCCGTGGGTAGGGGGGTTTGTGTCCCGGGGCCCGTTGATGATGGACGGTGTATGGGTGCCGTTGGGGGATAGGTACAGAGGTTTCCAATGTACTCACTCAGTCCCAGAATAACCACACCGACAGCTTGTAAACCAAAGTTCTGAGCACCACTGTAGCCTGCGGGGAGCACGCCTGCATCCGTGCCCTTGGTGTTGTTGTTGGTCTGTGGCACTATCCCTGGCACCTTAGTCTCAATTGGACCCGTTGGTATGAAACTCTCTGGGTCCTGCTCACCTGTATGGCTAACGGAGTGAGCTTGCTCTCAGGGTTCACGCGTAGGATTTCTTTGGACTGTAGTGGGAAAGTCCTATCCCATCGATGCGCTAGTACCCCGATTTTGGAGCGGGTTGGGGATGACATTTGAAGTCTTCACCCCCGTTGGGTAGATTACCAGAACGCGTGAAGCTACTTTCCGGCCTGGGGTCCACGTACCCTGTCGTGCCCTGGCCCCTGCCCGGTGATAGCTCAAGGCCACCGGCTACCCTCCTCGGCAATCTGTGCCCCTTGACACTGTCCCCTGCGACCGGGTTCCAGCTCCTACAAAACCCAGACCAACATCTGTAACCTAGTATACAGGAGCTTTCCTCCGTGGCCTCTCCTCCCGAGAGCCACTTCACCTACTCTCTCCTTTACTCTCAACTCTCAACTCTCAGCTGTCACTGTCCTCACTTTCTCCTCACCAACCCCCCATTTGGGCGGCCCTATTCCCTTCAGGCCCCCCAATGGTGTGTCTGGTAGGTTCAAGTGGGAAGTGTTCCTAGGATTTTGATTGGCCAAGCTGTTAACAACACCAAAGGACCAGGATCCGTAACCAAGGAGGGTGGATACCGTGCAGAAGGGCAGATTGCACAATACCCTGTGACGACCTGATAGGCCAGGGCGTCACACAGGCACCACAGATGGTGTCCATGCTGAGCAGCAGAACCAACGGCTGGGCTGGAATAGAATACTAAAGCACCCGGAGTCTCCTGAGATCCATTCCGTGCTGCAGGGGAAATGTGATGTGTAACAGCCAAATACTCCACCCTTGGCTAGGTATTAACCCTGTAATCACTGAGCACAGAATACTGAACATAGAGGGATCAAAACATATTAATCGCAGCTGGTACATAACACCACATAAACTACAGTCTTCAGAAAGGGTGCTCGACATATTTTCCACCTTTATAACTGTAATGAGCACTGTGTATGTCCTCTGTTTTGGTGGTACCATGTCATTTTAAGCATGCACACAACTGTGGCCGACCACACTTTTGTGCTCTAAAAAACAGGCACCAGCGTATCAGGATACTGAGCATGCATCAGAAGTGACAACCAATGCATGCTCAAAAAGGTAAGGACAAGCCCTAACCCAATATCATGGATGACATTTTGTTTCAGATAGGAGCAGGCCCGATGTTAGCACCCAGCACACCCAGGCAAGTGTCGGGGCCCTGGACAGCTGGGGGCCCAATCACCATTGTCAGTCCTGCGGCCCAGGGGCTGACTTTTGCAACCTCTGTGCTCGGGCTGACAGCCGCACTTTGTTGGCTGCCGACTCTTTAAACTAGCACGTGCAGCCAGCATTCACTGCTGAATGCTGTGTGAGGATGCATTGAAGGTCATCTGTGGGCGGAGAGAGCGCACGGTGTGCTCCCATCCCACAGATGAAAAGGTGCTGCAGCGCCAGCCAGCGTCCCTCAGCACAGCGTATGCCCTTCTGAGCTGTATGAGTCCTCCCCACCTGAGCTCTGTTACCCTCCTGAGCTGTGTAGGACCCCTGAGCTATATAGCCACTCAGAGCTGTATGGGCTTCCAAAGCTGCTTTTGGCCTCCTCAAACATGTATGGGCCCCCTGGAGCTGTATGTGCAGCCCCCATAGCTGTATGTGCAGACCTCCAGAGCTGTATGTGGGGTCCTCAAGAGATGTAGGGCTCAACAAAGCTGTAGGGGCCCCCATACTTGTATGTGTGGCTCCCCAGAGCTGTATGTGCAGCCCTCCAGACCTGTATGTGACCCCCTGAGCTGTGTGTCCCCCCCTGAGCTGTATGAGCCCCATAGAACTGTATGTGCCCCCACAGCTGTATGTGCCAATAAAGCTCTATGCCACCCTCCACAGTAATATTTATGTCCCCCAGAGCTGTATTCCACCCCAGTAACATCTATGGCCCCAGTAATGTGTATGCCCCCCAGTAGTGTCTATCCCTCCATCTCCACCTGTGATGTATATACTGTAGCTCCAAGCACCTCCTGTGATGTATATTCTGTAGCCCCCAGAATCCTCATGTCATGTATATTCTGTAACCCTCACCCCCTCCTGTGATGTATATACTGTAGCCCCAGCCTACCCTGTGATGTATATACTGTAGCCACAAGACCCTCTGTGATATATACACTGTAGTCCCCAGTGCCTCCCGTGATTTATATACTGTAGCCCTCAGCCTATCCTGTGATGTATATACAGCAGTGTCAGTGTGCACTGTGCATGCCCATGTCTGTTAGTGACGGCCACCAATCAGCATGCCCTGTACAGCCACGTGCCCAGGAGTATCTGGACGGAGACAAGGGGGGAGGTGACTGAGGCTGCTGCTGGTTTCCCCATATTAATAATATCTCTAATGTGTCTATGTGGGCATGTATGATGTGTATATCTATGTGTGTCAGGGTATATTAGTGTGTACTGTATATATTTATGTCTGTTCATATGTATTTTTGTGAATTTGTTTTCAAATATGTACATGTACTTATGTGTTATGGGGGGACTGGCAGATCAGGATAAGGGGGTAAATATCCTAATCGCCAGTCGGGGCCCACCATGCTCCAGATGACAAAAGGAAATGCTGGCAACCCGAAGGTTAAGCAGAGAATAGAGAGCTGGGTGGCTCTGAGATAACCCAGGAAACCTGGGAACCGGTCACGTGTGTAGGGACACGTCAGAGCGGATGACAACCCAGTTCCCAGTTAGTGTTTTGGTGTACCTGGCGCTACACCGACTCTGTGTGCAGGGAACACGTCAGGCCGGGTGGTGACCAGGTAGCGTTGACCAGAAGACCGCAGAGAAAGCACCGTCAGCCACGTGTGTAGGACACGTCAGGCTGAGTGGTCCTCCGATTAGCGTTTCTGGTCACCTCTCGACTGGCCACGTGTGTGAAGGACACATCAGGCCAGGTGGTCACACCAGTAGCGTTGACTGGGAAGCCGAAGAGTATAACAGGGTCCACACACACAGCCCAGAAACTCCCTGTTAACACCACAGGGGTCCTGGGGTATGCTGTACGAGCACAATCGGACAAGTGGCGCAGGAGCCGCAGCCCAGTTAACGCCACTGGGCTGCTGCAGCAAGACTGGAACAGCAGGAGGGAAGCACGGCGCCTGACCCTGATGTGCTGAGCCACGAATCTTGGCATGACATGCACCGTTCGCCTAACCCTACCTACTGTTTCCAGAACTAGTGGTTATGGTCGCAAAGAGACTCAGTGCATGGAGGCGTGCACAAAGCAATGACATAGGAAGACTGCGCACTTCCATGTTGTCTCCAGCCCCTTTTATACCCTGGGTAAGCCCCAAACCCAGGGTGGACCACAATGGCACCTCCTAGGGCGAACTGCGGATTGCCACATCATCAGAGACATCACCAGTAGCCTATCCAGAACCGCTACGTCACTGATGACCTCATGGCAGCCACGCCCCAAACACCTCACCAGTCATCGTCTGACGACCAATGGTGAGGTGCCAGGTCATAGGGGTGGGCCTCTATGAGCCAGTCCAGAGTGGCCACGTCATCAGGACACCTGATGCCCTCTAGCCTATCAGGGCCTGCCACCTCACGGACATGCCCAGTGAGGTCCTTACCGGACCTAGCCTCTGATGTACTAAGTGCCTGAGCATGTTCAGTAGCCCGAACAACAGTCTCAGAAATCAGACTATCTGCCTGAGCATGCTCAGTAGGCACAACACAGGACTTAGGCTCTGGCTGGGGTAAATCATCACACGCATGCGCACTATCCGCCTCTCCACATTTAGACATGGAGGAGAAAGCAGCCAGCTGGACGACCCGAGGCACGGCCAAAAACGATAACCGGCGCCTGAGTGTCGCAGGAACCACAGCAGGCTGCTGGCGGCTACGGAGGCGTCGTTTAGTAACACTTATGCCTGTATATTAGTGATGAACGAGTATGCTTGGCACTACTCGGTACTCGCACGAGTATCACTGTACTCGGCGGGTACCGAGTAATTTCACGATACTCGTGCTGTACTCGTGGTCTTCATCCCTGCATGTTGGCGCTCTTTTCAGAGCCAGCCCTCATGCAGGGATTGGCTGGCAGACCACTGCAATGCCACTGCCCTGTTAGTTGTGGAATTGCAGTGATTGGCCGGCCCGCACAGCGTGACCGAGCCTTTATACCGGCGGGCGCGCTGTGCTCTGCACACAGCCATCACATATTCTCTGCTTTCCCCGCCCACAGGCGCCTATGATTGGTTGCAGTGAGACACGCCCCCACGCTGAGTGACAGGTGTCTCACTGCACCTAATCACAGCAGCCGGTGGGCGTGTCTATACTGTGCAGTAAAATAAATAAATAATTAAAAAAAACGGCGTGCGGTCCCCCCAATTTTAATACCAGCCAGATAAAGCCATACAGCTGAAGGCTGGTATTCTCAGGATGGGGAGCCCCACGTTATGGGGAGCCCCCCAGCCTAACAATATCAGTCAGCAGCCGCCCAGAATTGCCGCATACATTAGATGCGACAGTTCTGGGACTGTACCCGGCTCTTCCCGATTTACCCTAGTGCGTTGGCAAATCGGGGTAATAAGGAGTTAATGGCAGCCCATAGCTGCTACTAAATCCTAGATTAATCATGTCAGGCGTCTCCCCGAGATACCTTCCATGATTAATCTGTAAATTACAGTTAAAAAACACACACACCCGAAAAATCCTTTATTAGAAATAAAAAACAATAACAAAGTCCCTCATCACCAATTTATTAACCCCGACAAAGCCCTCCATGTCCGGCGTAATCCACGGACCTCCAGTGTCGCGTCCAGCTCTGCTGCATGCAGGTGACAGGAGCTGCAGAATACACCGCCGCTCCTGTCAGCTTCACACAGCAACTGAGGTGAGTAGCGAGATCAGCTGCTGTCAGTCAGGTAACTCACGGCCACCGCTGGATCCAGCGGTGGCCGCGGGTAACCTCAGTGACAGCACAGCTGATCGCTGTACTCACCTCAGTTGCTGCGTGGAGCTGACCGGAGCGGCGGTGAGTAGTGCGATCAGCTGAGCTGTCACTGAGGTTACCCGCGGCCACCGCAGCATCCACCGCTGGATCCAGGTAACCTCAGTGACAGCTCAGCTGATCGCGATACTCACCTCAGTTGCTGTGTGGAGCTGACCGGAGCGGCGGTGAGTAGTGCGATCAGCTGAGCTGTCACTGAGGTTATCCGCGGCCACCGCTGCATCCACCGCTGGATCCAGGTAACCTCAGTGACAGCTCAGCTGATCGCGCGGCTGTCTTCAGTTGCTGTGTGAAGCTGACAGGAGCGGCTGTGTATTCTGCAGCTCCTGTCACCTGCATGCAGCAGAGCTGGACGCGACGCTGGAGGTCCGTGGATTACGCCGGACATGGAGGGTTTGTCGGGGTTAATAAATTGGTGATGAGGGACTTTGTTAGTGTTTTTTATTTCTAATAAAGGAAATTTCGGGTGTGTGTGTTTTTTAACTGTAATTTACAGATTAATCATGGAAGGAATCTCGGGGAGACGCCTGACATGATTAATCTAGGATTTAGTGGCAGCTATGGGCTGCCATTAACTCCTTATTACCCCGATTTGCCAACGCACTAGGGTAAATCGGGAAGAGCCGGGTACAGTCCCAGAACTGTCGCATATAATGTATGCGGCAATTCTGGGCGGCTGCTGACTGATATTGTTAGGCTGGGGGGCTCCCCATAACGTGGAGCTCCCCATCCTGAGAATACCAGCCTTCAGCCGTATGGCTTTATCTGGCTGGTATTAAAAGTGGGGGGACCGCACGCCGTTTTTTTTAATTATTTAATTATTTATTTCACTGCACAGTATAGACCCGCCCACCGGCTGCTGTGATTGGGTGCAGTGAGACACCTGTCATTCAGCGTGGGGGCGTGTCTCACTGCAACCAATCATAGGCGCCGAAAAGCAGGAAAGCAGGGAATACGAGATTGTTTAATGAGCGGCCGGCTTTTTCAAAAGAGGAAAAGCCGCCGGAGTTTAGTGAACAGCTGTGCAGCGCCGCGGCAGTGATCGGGGAATGGTAAGTAAGAGAGAGGGGGGAGACTGACCGACAGACTGTGAGAGGAGGACAGACAAGACAGAGAGAGACAGACAGAGCGAGACCGACCGACGGGAGATAGAATGAAAAAAAAAATGACCGACATCGCTAGTAAAAAGCACAAAACGTGCGTTTTGGACATCGGCGTGCCACACAATGTTTTACGTAAAATCTTTCAGGTATTAATCTCAAAAAGTAACATACACCAGCTCTATCTCACTATTGGGTATGTGCCCTTAACATTTCCGCCATGAAAATTCATTTTGGTGTCATTTTGGAAGGTTTTCTGGTGAGTCCGTAAAAATGGCGTAAAACGCGGACAAAATTGTTCACAGCTGTGACTTTTGAGTGAAAAATGCTTCAAGGGGTCTTCCCCATGCTGTTGCCATGTCATTTGAGCACTCTTCTGAGACTTTTGTGACATTTTTAGGGTTTCTACATGCTGCCGGGGGTCATTTCAGAAAAATACTCGGGTCTCTCATAGGATAACATTGGGCTCGGTGCTCGGGCCGAGTACACGAGTATCTTGGGATGCTCGGCCCGAGCCTCGAGCACCCGAGCTTTTTGGTACTCGCTCATCACTACTGTATATCTATGTATCTGATGTGTGCATGGGGGCCAATGAGACTCTTTAACCCAGGGCCCACAAAATCCTGGAGTCGGCCTTGAGTAGGGGGCAGAGGCTTAAGCACCACAGCCTTTGCTCCCTGATGACGCTTCATTTGATAATCCCAGTGCATACTCGTATACTCAAAGAGGAAGTAAACTAAAAAAATAAAGCATTTACAGAGAGAAGAAATGGTAGGGACTTTTAAATTAAATTACGTTAGAAAAACAACTACATTAATATTACAATTAATAGTCATTTAGGATTTAAATCTATATTAGTTTTGGACCACCTTTTTATGAAAAAAATATGATTTATATTTCCATGACCCAATACAATTCCTTGAGGCACCTGTGGGTTTAAAATACAGTACTTGATATATTCCCATGTTAATTTCTTGAGCAATGAAGTTTCCAAAATGGGGTCACTTTTGTTTGTTTTTGCTGTGGCACCTCAGAGACTCTTCCAATGGCACCAACATAGTCAAGAAGTGTTCTTTCCCTTCCACACTCTGCTGGGTGCTCAATTAGTACTGTACAATCACATTTAGGGAAATGCTACATTGAGTAAAAATTGCATAACACATTGTGATAGCCAATTTCTGCTATTACTGCTTATGTGAATTAAAAAGGCCAAAGTAACATTTCATAGAAAACAAAAATCTTGTAAAATTCTGTGATGCACATATAGGTTAAAAATGCTCACCACGGGGGCGTGGCCTGGCAATGGCTCTGAACAGACGTGACCACTGAATCCTCTGCTGCTCCCGGGGGGGGGGGATTTTGGCATGGAGAGATAAAATCCCACAGCTTAAATTAATCACCGGTACATCTAAAGTCCCCTGCAGCCACCTGAGACCGTTTCCAGCGTAATCTGAGCAGCCACACCGGAGAAAACAAGCAGATCTAGCCGGAGGGAGTGCTTACCTGCAGGCCCCAAGATGGTTCCTGGAGTCCTGTGCTGTGCTTCTTCCTGAAACTTTCTGCACGGAGAGACCCTGGGACACCCTCTCCCTGGAAACCTTGGTTCCTGCAGCAGCTACTTATCTGTGGAGGAGGGAGCTTCAGAGTCCGGGTGTAAATAGAGGTGTTCCTGAACTGAGCCAACAGAGATGCGGTGCCTTCTCCTGCAGGGTAGCAGACACAGACAGCAGCGTGCAAAAGACCCTGGCTTGCTGGAGTAGCTTGAATGCTGAGGACTGTAGCTACATAGGACAGCAGCTCTCAACGTGATACAAGGGAGCTGACAGCTAAACGTTTTGAATGGACACATCCTGGAATCCAGAGGCCTGGATGCATGGGCATGGTGAGCTGTGACAGATCGGGATCTGTTTGTCTTTGTCAAATATGCACAGGTTGTAAAGACGGAGGCACTTAAGATAAGTTGATTAGTTGACACTGTGATTGCTGGATTCATAGCAGGTCCTCACTTTCAGGCTAGGTTCGCACACTGCGTCTTTTTGACGCTGTGTTTTTGTGCGCTTTTGGCTGCTAAAAACGCACAAAAACGCACCTGCGTCGAAAAAACGCATCAAAAAACGCACGCGTTTTTACCGCAATTTGGTGCGTTTTTGGCTGCGTTTTGCTGCATTTTTGATCTCTGCGTTTTGCTGCGTTTTTCCAATGCATTGCAAAATTGAAAACTCATAGACTTTGCTGGGGAAGCAAAGTCATGCAGTTTTGAGGCCAAAAACGCACCCGAAAAACGCCGCGTAAAACGCACTGTGCGCACATAGCCTCACATTGTAATCTGCCTGTTCAGCAACCTGGGAGGGTGTGAGTTAAATCTCAATAGCCTTATACCTGTGACCCCACAGAATCCTACACCCTGGCAGACAAGAAGATATAGCTGGACATTTTATCTTAAGTCCATTACAGGCTTACTGAGTCAGTTTCCTAATATCCTGTACAGCAATATAGTCTCAGAAACAGCTATGATCAGGAAAAGCAGAAAACCATCCCCATCACCATCTAACTCCTTGTCTACTTCCAGAGACGGTGATATTCAGAAGTTCCTGGTAGATAATACAGCCTCGCAACAATATCCTAATGAAATGGATAAGTCTGCTCACCCGGCATTACCCTCCCAAAGATCAGAGGACACAGCAATGTGTAATCAAGATGCTGAGTGCTCGCCTCCCAACTATGGCACTGCTTTAAAGTCCCACCTATCTGCATCCCCATTGGCATCTCAAGCTTCACCAGCACAAAATTCCATGATGGAAGAGATAGAAGACCTGCGGTGTCAGATGGCTGAGATCCCCACCAAGCTGGATATGGAGGGTTACATCTCTCGGTTGGAAAACATATGTAGAACAGAGATACAGGGCCTCAGAGATATGGTGCCACAAGTATCAGACAGAGTGACAGAGCTTGAAACCTCCGTGTCGGCTGTCAAGGAGAATCAGACATCTCAACAACAGCTGTTTGAACAACATTCCGAACATATAACCTCCTTATTCAGCATAGTAGAGGACTTAGAAAATAGAAACCGACGTAATAACATTCGCATTTGGGGGCTGCCAGAGGCCACCGGAGCGTCAGATCTGATCCCCACACTCCAAGGCCTTTTTAACACCCTTCTGGAGAGACCACAAGAGGAGGAAATAATATTTGATAGGGCCCACAGGGCTCTTAGACCCCGCTCCAACGATCCCAACAATCCCAGGGACGTCATTTGTCGGATCCACTACTATGACCTAAAAGAGAAGATTATGCGACAAGCCCGCAACAAAGGCCCGCTGGACTTTGACGGAGCACAGATCCACTTTCTAGCAGACTTATCAAGGGCGACCTTGCTGAAGCGAAGATCGCTGAGACCACTCCTGGACGTCCTGAGGGAGAAGAATATCCTATATACGTGGGGATTCCCCTTCCAGCTTCAGGTTCGCAATCAGCAGGGTTTCTTCTTCCTTAGGAACCCCCAGGGCCTGCGAGCCTTCCTGGAAGATCTGAATCTCCCTGAGGTTACCATTTCGGACTGGCCTATAAATCCATTTACTTCCACAGGTCCGAATGTAGCTCGCAGACGCCCGGCTTTACCACAGCGGGAGAGATGCCAACCTCCGGTCCGATTACGTATGACCGAGCAATGAATGACTTCATGAAACCCTGAACATACACCATCAGGCTCTGGCATGACCGGAGTCACTTGACCCCGGATTGGCGATCTGGATTTAGCCGCTTTGTGAAGTTTGCTAACAAATCACATGACGCATATCTGGTTTCTGCGTCAGATGGGCAAAGGACTGCCATTTTCCAAATATTTTATGTTTGGTGCTTGGGGAACTGCACTTTAGAACAGAAAGGCGGCGACATATCCGGTATCTTTGAGTAGTTAAAGTTACATGCATCTTGGGATTGCCTGTATTCTCCCCAAGTATCATAAGTTGGTATGATGTAGTATTTAACATTAACTGGTTACAGGATTGATCTTGTTACTAATCATCCTTAACCAGTGATGCTTGTTTATTGACTACTTTTTTGTTATATGGACTGCTCTTCCTGTTGAGACCCTCCGGGAGATTTATGATGTTGCCTTGTAAGACACACCCCACTTAGGGCGACTTGTTTTATACACAAGTCCTTTTTCCTGAAGGGAGGAAGCTTCCCTTAGCGCCTCGCTAAGGAACTCTCCCTGTGAAGGTTCTCAACCTAGGAGCGAGAACTTGGCCTAGCTTTATTTATAGGCTTTAAGCTTTTTCTGTTTACGTCTTTCTTTTCTGTCTCTTCCCCCTTCTTTTTTGTCCGTCTGCTGATTATCGGAGGTGATCTGAACATGGTCATGGACTCATCCACTGGTAAGTCATCTGTGACCCCAAAACAGATTGCTTCTTTCAAAAAATCACTTTTTCAAGAGAGGGTAGTAGATATTTGGCGTATACTACACCCCAAAGATAGAGACTACACACACTTCTCCGCAGTACACAATTCCTATAGCAGGATCGATTACTTTTAGTGATAAGCGAGTACCAAAAAGCTCGGGTGCTCGAGGCTCGGGCCGAGCATCCCAAGATACTCGTGTACTCGGCCCGAGCACCGAGCCCAATGTTATCCTATGAGAGACCCGAGTATTTTTCTGAAATGACCCCCGGCAGCATGTAGAAACCCTAAAAATGTCACAAAAGTCTCAGAAGAGTGCTCAAATGACATGGCAACAGCATGGGGAAGACCCCTTGAAGCATTTATCACTCAAAAGTCACAGCTGTGAACAATTTTGTCCGCGTTTTACGCCATTTTTACGGACTCACCAGAAAACCTTCCAAAATGACACCAAAATGAATTTTCATGGTGGAAATGTTAAGGGCACATACCCAATAGTGAGATAGAGCTGGTGTATGTTACTTTTTGAGATTAATACATGAAAGATTTTACGTAAAACATTGTGTGGCACGCCGATGTCCAAAACGCACGTTTTGTGCTTTTTATTAGCGATGTCGGTCATTTTTTTTTTCATTCTATCTCCCGTCGGTCGGTCTCGCTCTGTCTGTCTCTCTCTGTCTTGTCTGTCCTCCTCTCACAGTCTGTCGGTCAGTCTTCCCCCTCTCTCTTACTTACCTTTCCCCGATCACTGCCGCGGCGCTGCACAGCTGTTCACTAAACTCCGGCGGCTTTTCCTCTTTTGAAAAAGCCGGTCGCTCATTAAACAATCTCGTATTCCCTGCTTTCCTGCTTTTCGGCGCCTATGATTGGTTGCAGTGAGACACGCCCCCACACTGAGTGACACTCAAACAAAGCAGCCGGTGGGTGTGTGTATACTGTGCAGTGAAATAAATAATTAAATAATTAAAAAAAACGGCGTGCGGTCCCCCCACTTTTAATACCAGCCAGATAAAGCCATACGGCTGAAGGCTGGTATTCTCAGGATGGGGAGCTCCACGTTATGGGGAGCCCCCCAGCCTAACAATATCAGTCAGCAGCCGCCCAGAATTGCCGCATACATTATATGCGACAGTTCTGGGACTGTACCCGGCTCTTCTCGATTTACCCTAGTGCATTAGCAAATCGGGGTAATAAGGAGTTAATGGCTGCCCATAGCTGCCCCATGGATCCAGGTAACCTCAGTGACAGCTCAGCTGATCGCGCGGCTGTCTTCAGTTGCTGTGTGAAGCTGACAGGAGCGGCGGTGTATTCTGCAGCTCCTGTCACCTGCATGCAGCAGAGCTGGACGCGACGCTGGAGGTCCGTGGATTACGCCGGACATGGAGGGCTTTGTCGGGGTTAATAAATTGGTGATGAGGGACTTTGTTATTGTTTTTTATTTCTAATAAAGGATTTTTTGGGTGTGTGTGTTTTTTAACTGTAATTTACAGATTAATCATGGAAGGTATCTCGGGGAGACGCCTGACATGATTAATCTCGGATTTAGTGGCAGCTATGGGCTGCCATTAACTCCTTATTACCCTGATTTGCCAACGCACTAGGGTAAATCGGGAAGAGCCGGGTACAGTCCCAGAACTGTCGCATCTAATGTATGCGGCAATTCTGGGCGGCTGCTGACTGATATTGTTAGGCTGGGGGGCTCCCCATAACGTGGGGCTCCCCATCCTGAGAATACCAGCCTTCAGCTGTATGGCTTTATCTGGCTGGTATTAAAATTGGGGGGATCGCACGCTGTTTTTTTAATTATTTATTTATTTATTTCACTGCACAGTATAGACACGTCCACCGGCTGCTGTGATTGGGTGCAGTGAGACACCTGTCACTCAGCGTGGGGGCGTGTCTCACTGCAACCAATCATAGGCGCCTGTGGGCGGGGAAAGCAGGGAATATGAGATGGCTGTGTGCAGAGCACAGCGCGCCCGCCGGTATAAAGGCTCGGTCACGCTGTGCGGGCCGACCAATCACAGCAATTCCACAACTAACAGGGCTGTGGCATTGCAGTGGTCTGCCAGCCAATCCCTGCATGAAGGCTGGCTCTCAAAAGAGCGCCAACATGCAGGGATGAAGACCACGAGTACAGCATGAGTATCGCAAAATTACTCGGTATTCGCCGAGTAGCCCGAGTACAGTGATACTCGTGCGAGTACCGAGTAGTAACAAGCATACTCGCTCATCACTAATTACTTTATGATAGACCACCGGTTGTTAAGTTGGGCTCCGTCCGCCTCGATCGGACTGATGACCTGGTCGGATCATGCCCCTATTTTTCTTACCTTTCAGCCCCCAAACTCTTTTCCCCGTATCTGGCAGTGGCGTTTGAACCCCAATTTATTAGCTGATAATACTGCATTACAAACAATTGAGACCACAATTGCGGATTTCCTCTGCAATCATCAGGGGGACAAGACCCCGATGCCAGTCCAATGGGAAGCTCTTAAATGCGTTATCAGAGGGACTCTTATAAAGGAGGGTTCCAGAATGAAAAGAGAGAAAGCTCTCCAAATTGACCGGCTCCTCCACCAAATTCACGAACTAGAGCAAAAACACAAACAAAATGCAACTCCCAAAATTCTCATTAATCTTAACAAACAGAGGGAAGATCTTAAACTTTTGCTTGATCAGGCCTACTTGCACCAAAGAGTAAGGATGAAACAATTCTTTTACGAATTTTCAGATAAATGTGGGGGGTCCCTATCCAAAAGCATACATCCTAGGCTACTAAACACTTTTATCCCTAAAATTCGATCGGGGACAAATGAGTTAGTACATGATCCTCAGCAGATTTCAAACGCTTTCAAAGAATATTACGAGACTTTATACAATATTGATGGGCAACAAGCTAATACTCCCTCCTTGCGACACCAGGCAAAAATTGATAAATACATACAAGACACAGCCTTACCTGTTCTCGCTGATGATGTCTCCTCTTCTGTTGGGCAAGTGTTCTCGGAAGAGGAAGTTCTTCAAATTATAAAAGATGCCCCGAACAACAAAAGTCCAGGACCCAACGAATATACGGCCAAATTTTACAAAATATTTGCTTCCCAACTCGTACCCTTCCTGACTAAGGTTTTTAATGCAATCTCAGTATTCCCAGGTTTTCAGTATTCCAAGGTTTTTAATGCAATCTCAGTAGTCCCTTTCCCCAAACAATCACTCGAAGCACACATTACAGTCATTCCAAAAGCAGGAAAGGACCCAGAACGTTGTCAAAGCTACCGACCAATTTCGCTCATCAATCTGGATATTAAGTTTTTTAACAAGCTTATCGCCACAAGACTTGCGCCTCTTCTGCCTCGACTGATATGTAACGATCAAGTTGGGTTTGTCCCACAAAGAGAAGCGAGGGATAACACTAAAAAACTATGCTTCTTATATCACATGCGCATAAGACTAAAATACCCTCTTGTATTTTATCGCTCGATGCAGAAAAGGCCTTTGATAGAGTCAGCTGGCCTTTCCTCAAAAGCGCCCTTCACCAAATTAACTTGAACCCCGACCTAATAAGCAAAATCCTAGCACTCTATCAAAACCCCTCGGCTAAAGTGCGTTGCAACGGAAATTATTCAGACCCATTTAACATAAGGAACGGCACTAGACAGGGATGTCCACTCTGCCCTCTACTATACGCCATCGTGATGGAACACCTTGCCGTAACGTTAAGGCAAAACCCCAATATTCATGGTATTCAGGTCGGAAATAGCATGCATAAGCTTGCACTTTATGCCGACGACTTACTAATATATATCACAGATCCTGAGTCTTCTCTTCCATCCATACTTAAAGAATTTGATATGTATAGCATAGTCAGTAACTTCAAGGTAAACCTTGCAAAATCTGAAATTTTGAATATCAACATTCCTGAGGAAAGGCGGCGACATGTACAAAGCTCCTTCCCGTTCAAATGGTGCCTTTCATCACTAAAGTACTTGGGGATTAATCTTTCGTCGGATTTGACCCAGATATATTCACAAAACCATAAACCATTATTAAATCGTATCATAGCAGATCTCAAGGTCTTCGAAAGGGTCAGATTATCATGGTTCGGATGAATCAACGTCCTGAAAATGGACATTTTACCAAAGCTACTTTATCTATTTCAAGCGGTGCCAGTCGTCCTTCCTAGCACATTTTTCAAACTTCTAAACAAAGCATGTAATCGGTTTATTTGGAGAACGAGCAAATCGCGATTGGCGAACAGATTTCTTACCAGACCCAAAAATAGAGGAGGAACGGGGTTACCAAACTTCCACCTGTACTATATCGCCACTGTTTTGGCTAGGGTGGTAGATTGGTTCCACAGATCGGACCAGAAGGGATGGGTGGCTGTAGAGTCCTCTTTGTCCGATTTGAGCCTATCATCCTTGCCATGGATCCCAAGAAACACGCGCCCGGCTAGAGATTCTATCTCCTTTTTGACAAGGGATCTCCTTCGGGTATGGGATAAAGCAGTAGCTAAATATAAGCTCTCGGACAAACTTTGACCGATAACACCTTTATTTGATAACCCTGCCTTTCCTCCAGCAGTGGGAGTTGATAAATTTCTAATCTGGTCCCGTAAGTCCAAAACGAGACTTCAGCAGACCCTCGTTGGCTCTCTAGCTGTCCCCTCTTTCCAAGAGTTGAGAACATTATGTCCGGATTGCCCTGTTCCATGGTTTTCCTACCTACAATTTAGATTCTTTCTTTCATCTTTCCTGTTGATCGCCAGAATCAAAGTTCCGCATTCTGCCTTTGAGAAACTACTGAATCAAACCTTGACTTCTCAACACACGATTTCCCAAATTTACAATATCCTCATATCTATACCTGATCTTAAAGATTTGTGGTTTGTCAGGGAATGGGAAAAAGAGTTGAATGTTTCCTTTCCACAGCGCGAATGGGAGAAGGCCTTCTTATGTGCACATAAACTCACCATGGCTTGTAAACTGCAGGAAAGAAACTACAAAATTCTCACTAGGTGGTATAGGTGCCCCGCCGATCTACGGAGGTTCTATCCCACCACATCAGACAATTGCTGGAGATGTGAGACAGCCAAAGGTACTATGTTGCACATATGGTGGGAATGCCCTTCGATTCACCAACTATGGGGTAAGATTTTCGAGATCTTTAGTCATATCTCAGGTGAGCGACCTCCCATTTCTCCTCAAACTGCCCTTTTGTCAATGCTCCCAGGGTCCTTTAAGACTATCAAAAGGGGTCTACTTAAACATTGTCTTTCTGCCACCAAGTCTATTATCCTCAGGCATTGGAGATCTAGGGAAGTCCCTACAATAGCGGACTGGTCTCTGGAGATGGATTATATCTGTAGAATGGAAAGATTATCGGCTCACAGTGAGTCTGAATCTGAACAGTTTTTCCACACGTGGCAGGATTGGATTATGTTTAGAGAGTCCTCTGATTTCTCAATGGTCCTCGGAAAGTGACATCCCATTCATGGTCAAATAATACATGGCACCATCCTCGCCCCATCCCCCCCCTTTTTTTTTTGTTTTGTTTTGTTTTTCTTCTCTTCTTTTCTTTGTCCTTCCATCTCTCTTCTCTCTCCTTTATAATTCTTACTACACTATTCTGTGATTTTAGACTTACAATAAAAAACAGTTTCTGCATACGGTAGCAAATACTGGGATTGTTATGTTCACAATATATGAGACACTTATGTTTCTATGTTCGCCCTTGAGTTTAGTTCTGCAGGACACTTAAAGACACATGTTGCCGAGCTTGGGCGGTCTATTTTGAGTGATTTACTGTCTATATTGTAATGGTGCAATTGCACTTACCTTGTATGTATCCTGTCTCGTTGTAACACTTCAATAATAGATTTTTGAAAAAAAAAAATGCTCACCACACTCAGAGATGAATTGTAAAAATGTATCATTTTTACAAGGTAATAGGAGAATTCATCTCTGAGTGTGGTGAGCATTTTTAACCTATAAGTGCATCACAGAATTTTACAAGATTTTTATACTCAAAGAGGAAGTAGACTAAAAAAATAAAGCATTTACAGAGAGAAGAAATGGTAGGGACTTTTAAATTAAATTACTTTAGAAAAACAATTACATTAATATTACAATTAATAGTCATTTAGGATTTAAATCTATATTAGTTTTGATTTGTGTCTAAAAACATTTTACTTAAAAAAAACAACAAATAGGTTCTTCAAAGTAGCCACCTTTTGCTTTGATTACTACTTTGCACACTCTTGGCATTCTCTTGATGAGCTTCAAGAGGTAGTCACCGGAACTGGTTTTCCAACAGTCTTGAAGGAGTTCCCAGAGATGCTTAGCACTTGTTGGCCCTTTTGCCTTCATTCTGCGATCCAGTTCACCCCAAACCATCTCGATTGGGTTCAGGTCTGGTGACTGTGGAGACCAGGTCATCTGGCGTAGCACCCCATCACTCTCCTTCTTAGTCAAATAGCCCTTACACAGCCTGGAGGTGTGTTTGGGGTCATTGTCCTGTTGAAAAAAAAATGATGGTCCAACTAAACGCAAACCGGATGGGATAGCATGCCGCTGCAAGATGCTGTGGTAGCCATGCTGGTTCAGTATGCCTTCAATTTTGAATAAATCCCCAACAGTGTCACCAGCAAAGCACCCCACACTATCACACCTCCTCCTCTATGCTTCACGGTGGGAACAAGGTATGTAGAGTCCATCCGTTCACCTATTCTGCGTCGCACAAAGACACGGTGGTTGGATCCAAAGATCTCAAATTTGGACTCATCAGACCAAAGCACAGATTTCCACTGGTCTAATGTCCATTCCTTGTGTTCTTTAGCCCAAACAAGTCTCTTCTGCTTGTTGCCTGTCCTTAGCAGTGGTTTCCTAGCAGCTTTTTTACCATGAAGACTTGCTGCACAAAGTCTCCTCTTAACAGTTGTTCTAGAGATGTGCCTGCTGCTAGAACTCTGTGTGGCATTGACCTGGTGTCTAATCTGGGCTGCTGTTAACCTGTGACTTCTGAGGCTGGTGACTTGGATAAACTTATGCAGGGCCGCCACTAGGAATTTCAGGGCCCCATACTGGCAACTCTATGGGCCCCCTTGAGACTCCCCCCAGGCTCCACCCCAGATCCGCCTCCACCCCGCAAACCTACCAAAGTCCGCCACCACTCTTGGAGAAACACATATACACACACACACATATATATATATATATATATATATACTAGAAGGTGGCCCGATTCTAACGCATCGGGTAGTCTAGAATGTGTGTGTAGGTTAGCAGATTGAATAATAATATAATCAGTAAGTCTTGAATAATGATGGTTCATTTTTTGCTCGTTGGTCTCCTGCTGTGCAGCACGCAACGGCGTGTTTGACAGTGGGAGACCAACGATCTGAATGGGCAGGGAGCCGGGGTAAGCTAGTAACCATGGTACACATCGGGTAACTATGCAAAGCGGTTTCCATAGTTACCCGATGTGTACGCTGGTTAACAGCGTACGCCGGCTCCGGCACACGTGTGCCGAGAGCCGGGGTAAGCTAGTAACCATGTTACACATTGGGTAACTAAGCAAAGCGGTTTCTATAGTTACCCGAGGTGTACCATGGTTACCAGCCTATGCCGGCTCTGGCACACGTGTGCTGGGAGCCGGGGTAAGCTAGTGGTTTCACACATGCGGCTTTTCTCCACTTTGTTGGATCTGGCGCGCTGCCGTAGGCTGGTTTCAGACGTTTGTGTTTTAGGTACGTGTGACATCCGTTTTTAACACCCTCTACATCGCCTGCCCCTCTCAATAATGCACCTCCTACATTGCCCCTCTCCATAACACCATAGTACGTCACCTACACTGCCTCTTTTTATAATACACGCTCTATACCTCCCTGCTCCATAATACACGCTCTACACCGCCTCTCTCCATAACACCCTCTACACCACCCCGCTCCATAATACACGCGCTACACCGCCTCTCTCCGTAATACACCCTCTACACCTCCCTGCTCCATAATGCACCTTCTACATTACCCCTCTCCATAACACCATAATACACCACCTACATAGCCTCTTTCCGTAATACAGTCTCTACACCGCCCCTCTCCATAATACACCCTCTACACCGCCTCTCTCCATAATACACCTTCTAAACTACCCCTCTCTATAATAAACTCTCTACACCACCTCTTTCTGTAATACACGCTCTACACCGCCCCTCTTCATAACACACCCTCTACACCACCTCTCTCCATAATACACACTGTACACCGCCCCTCTCCATAACACACTTTCTACACCGCCCCGCTCCATAATACACGATCTACACCTCCTCTCCCACACTGCTCCTATGTATATCATCCCCACACATACTCTACCCCTGTGTAGAATATCTCTCCCACACACATTGTCTCAATATATAATATCCCCTACCCACACTGCCCCTTGTTATAATATCCCTCACATGCGCTGCCCCTCTGTATACTACCCTACACACAAGCTGCCCCTCTGTATACTATCTCCCACACACACACTGCCCGTCCTGGCATATACAGGTACATCTCTTGTTTTGCTATATTTTTTGCTATATTTTATCACTAAGGTTCAGATACGGCTTTAAAGAAGGCAATTAAGTAATTTTATTATAAAGATTAATATGAAATACAAACTTAAAGGAAAAGTATGATATTGCGTACACTTTTGTATATTTAACATACAAAGGTTAAGTACAGTTAAATACTTACATCACGAAGGAGTTTTGGACATCATCTGTCTGGAACTACAATCAGAGAAGCATGACATAGACAGAGAACTCCTGGACATCACTGCCCGGACGTCTCACGGAGCAGCAAACATGAGCTTCTGTCTGTGCTATATTTCTCTGATCTTAAATAGAGGTTTGTACAATAATTACAAACCTTAAAGTTAATGTGTTGTAGTCTTATTGATCCAATGCCCTTTGATGGCCAATCTTTGGGCATAGATGAACTAGAGATACACCACACATCAGACAATGGGGTAATAAACCCACATTTTTGCACAATCATTGATAGGATGTGAAGATCCAAATCATTTATCTTCTCTGCAGAACTGAAGGAGCCCTCCCTCTGACTATCTACATTTTAGAAATAGACAGTACCATCAACTGAACTATTCTATCTCACTCCTGTATTAACACGTCACTGTCTCCACTATTCATTAGAATTACCTTAATTAATAATCCTGATCTATCCCTTCTCTTATTAACTGAAATCAGTTGAAGGCCAAATCTGACCTTTGGACTATGAGACCATCATACTGAGATGGCATTTACAAGCCTATTGTGGTCCTGATTGAACATACACAAAAAACAAACAACAACCATTAGGTAAATACAATACCCATTCATCACAATGGGATGATTACTTGTTTCATTGTTTTAGCCTGATTGCTCTAATAACATGGAAAACTCTGGTCTCCAGTCTAAAAAGAAAGCACAAACATGATTAGAATACAAGCTCAAATAATACACAAAACACAATTTTATCCAGTCCATAATCCAAATGCTAAAAGATTCATATCTAACTCGAGAGCCAAAAAAGCTCCCTATTTACCCAACCATATTGGTATATTGTGCTGTATTAATTAGCAGCATGGGTATGCAAATATATGACCAACCAAACAATAGCAAAAATAATTGCCCTTCCAATAGACTGAACACAGGGATCCTGCTTGTTTCCACTTGCTAATATTTTCAGCACTAAGGTTCAGATACGGCTTTAAAGAAGGCAAATAAGTAATTTTATTATAAAGGTTAATATGAAATACAAACTTAAAGGAAAAGTATGATATTGCGTACACTTTTGTATATTGAACGTACAAAGGTTAAGTACAGTTAAATACTTACAATCACCAAGGAGCTTTGAACATCATCTGCCTGGAACATTAAGAATCAGAAGCACACCAAGGACAGCGAACTCCTGGAAATCCCAACACTGACCGGATGTCTCGGTACAGGTTTATGAGCTTCTCTCCTTGCTATACTTATCTGATCTTAAATAGAGGTTTGTACAATAATTACAAACCATAAAGTTAATGTGTTGTAGTCTTATTGATCCATGCCCTTTGATGGCCAGTCTTTGGGCATAGATGAACTAGAGATACACCACACATCAGACAATGGGGTAATAAACCCACAGACATTCAAATCTCCCAAGAATACACATCAGGTATTTGAGCTAGGTAAATGGATATATTGTCTGTCTGTGTATATAGCAAACACATAAAACATCAGATTGTTGAACTAAAGAAATCAGAGTTTCTATTTCAATGGATAGCAAACACACAAAACCATCAGATATTTGATGTAAGTAAATCATAAGGTTTCTGTTACAATGGTATATTGTCTGTCTGTATGTTCAAGACAAACACACAGAAATCCTTAAGTATATACAAGATTTTGTAACCATGTACACTTTGTCTGTCTGATTAATCAATATGTTATAGTTTAACATAATGTATAGACTCAAAAAATAGCCATTTTTATATTTGCAATACAATCTCTATAAACTAGAATATCATCAAAAAGTTGAATTTAGTTCAGTAATTTAATACAAAAAGTAAAACACATATATTGTATAGAGTCATTACACACAGAGGGATCTATTTCAAGTGTTTATTTCTGTTAATGATTATGGCTTACAGATGATATTCTAATTTACTGAGATGCACCAGTATGTCCCCATTCTGGGCCCTTCTTGGTATGTATGTCCCCCTTCCGGTATATATATCTGCCTCCTGGGCCTATTCTGGTTTTTGACCCCTTCCTAGCACATATGTTCTCCTCCTGGTATATATGTCCTCTCCCTGGGATGCTCCTGGTATATATGTCCCCATTCTGGTTTATTTGTCCCTATCCTGGAATATATGGCCTATCCTGGGGACCTCCCAGGTATATCCCCCTCCTTGGCACATTCTGGTATATGTACTTATCCTGGTTTTTGTCCACTTTTTGAGTCCCTCCTGGCATATTTGCCACAAAAAGAAAATAAAAAAACCCAAACATTTTACAAACCCTCCTCACCAAGAGCAGCTGATCAGTGGGGTCCTATTGCGCTCACATAAGAAGCAATCACAAGTGGGACCCAGGCCTAATGATGACACACAGTCAGTATCACAAATAAACATTTACATTCAGGTATCTTATAGATGACGTTGTCTCTGAGTCGTTTCTTTCAATTCTTTATCTTGTCCTGACGCCATGATGACTTTTCACATTCACATCTTGTCTCTGCAGATTTCCATCTTCTCCGGTCCTCTGCAGCACATCCCGACACGATGCCCCTAAAAATGGCAAAATGATTATAATACTTCTACTTAAAAATATCTGCTCTACACTGTGCCCCAGAATAAAAAACGGCCCCTCACGGTGTTCTTTGCACAAAATATGACCCCACACTGTCCCTCTTATGGTACATGCCCTCCACACTCCCTCTCTTTCCAAACTGAGCATACTCTTCACACTGTGTCCTCTTATACTGCCCAGTCTTTATACTGTGCCCTCATCACACTCCCCCTCCTTGCTATAGCCTCACACTGTCCTCCCATTCTGCCCCCTCTCCATACCGCCCCCCTCCACTACCCAGTCTCTATTCTGTGCCCCCTCACATTCTTCTCATCCCTTACTGTCTCCTCACTACCTCCTGTGTGTCCATATACTTTCCTCCTCACTCTCCATCCTGCCCACTAGCTCCTCATACCATGTCACTCTTTATTCTGTGTCCTCAAAATTTATTTCCAGTTCGCTCCACATCCTCTCTGTCCCCATACATCACCCCTCATCCTCTCTCTCCCCATACATCAGCTCTCCCCATACATCACCTCTCATGCTTTCTCCCCATACATCACCCCTCATCCTCTCTCCTCCAATGCATCACCCCTCATCCTCTCTCCCCCCATGCATCACCCCTCATCCTCTCTCCCCCCACGCATCACCCCTCATCCTCTCTCCCCCCACGCATCACACCTCATCCTCTCTCCCCCCACGCATCACCCCTCATCCTCTCTCCCCATGCATCACCCCTCATTCTCTCTCTCTATGCACCACCCTATAGGTGCTGGAGGTGGGGAGACAAAAGGCGCAAATAGGGTCTTACCCGATATAACTTAAATAGTAAAAAGGAAAATGTACACTCACCTGATATGGTTGTGCCAGTCACAACTCCTTAGATCGCATGTGAGTGTCAGCGTGGTTTAAAGCAGCGGCCCCGTGCATGGCAATATTGTATATAGAAAGAAGGGAAAACGGGTTTTAGCCGCGCTAAAAAACCATTGATGCAGGGTATATAAAGAAGTTTCTTTTTTATTTTAGCATTCCAACGCGTTTCAGAGACAAGGACCGTCTCCTTCCTCAGGGAAAAAAGAAATCATACACATGTCTACAGCCTAAAGCTTTATAGGAGGATACAAGCTGCCACGTTGACAGCCATGACGTCATCCACCCACTCGGTTGCAGGGCAATGACTCATAGACACGTGGAGAACGTACAAAGGAAGAGAAGAAAAAAAAAAAAGTTCACATTCTGATACATCAAACATTGTAGAAGCACAAACAACCATCATGAAATACAAATAAAAATAAGATTTGTCAAAAAAATCTTTTTTGTGATTCATTATCAACATATATGAAATTATGGAATTATAGACATAATTTGAATAAAAAGAGTTAAAAAAGAGAAAAAAAGGGGGGGGGTTGGAAGAATGCGAACCTGTGAGCAGATGCTAGTATGCAAAGGGGTTAACCACCACACCATTACTCCAAATCCATCTGGTGAAACTGGTGGAAATGGGGATGGAATATTATTCAGTGACTCAAAAGGATCTGTCTTTGAGAGCAGAATTCCGCAAAAATCCATGAACATTTGGTAAATATAAATATCTAGGTGGGCGCATCAGTGTGATTAGTGCTGGTGTGAACATATTATGATTTATTCTAAGTGTTAACTTGTCTAATTGAAAAAAAAGATTTCATAAGTGAAAAACAAAGTGAACAAATTGAATGAATCAAGAAGAGCTGGTGTAGAGGAATTAAACATGAGATGAAAAGGAATCACATATATGAAAGAAAGAAGCAAGTGCCAGGGTTGACGGGGTGAAAGGAGTTCAGACCGTGGCAGCTTGTATCCTCCTATAAAGCTTTAGGCTGTAGACATGTGTATGATTTCTTTTTTCCCTGAGGAAGGAGACGGTCCTTGTCTCTGAAACGCGTTGGATGCTAAAATAAAAAAGAAACTTCTTTATATACCCTGCATCAATGGTTTTTTAGCGCGGCTAAAACCCGTTTTCCCTTCTTTCTATATACAATCTATGCACCACCCCTCATCCTGTCTCCATGCATCACTCCTCATCATCTCTCCCCATACATCACCCCTCATCCTCTCTCACTCCCATGCATCACCCCTTATCCCCTCTCTCCCCATACTGTGTCCAAAGAAATTTCTCCCTCCCCATCCTCTCTTCCGACCATACTTTGTCCACAGATAGTATGGGGGAGAGAGGGTGGGGGAGGGAACTGTTTCCATAGATACCTCCCTCTCACCCCATACTGTTCCTCCTCCATGTCTTCAGCTCCACTGGAGCACTTATCAGCGTCCTCTGCTGCCTCCGCGCTGTGACCCTGCTCTCCAGATCAGCAGTGTGATCAGCTGACCTGATCCCATGACAACCGTCGCTCTGACCCGGAAGTCAGCATCAGCGTTCACAGTTTCAATTGTCCTCGGGACTGACAGATACAAGGACAATTGAGCAGTGGGAGCTGCGCGCTGCATTTTCTATGATTGCGGCAGACAGCTGCGCTCAGAGAATGACCGGCTCCCACTACGGGGCCGCAAATGCAGCCCGACAGCGCCCTTCTCACAGTTGCGCCCAGGGTAGATGCACTGCCAGCCCCCCCCCCAGATACTGGGTATGCAGCTGCATCCCCGGTATCTCCAGCACACGTGGCTAATTTGCATGTGATGCAAATTAGCCATGTGTATAGTGGCAAAAGCAACACTGCCAGGTCCTCTGCTGTGGCTGTGACTAGGGGGGGCCCGGTGAAGAGGGGTGGGGGCCCGGCTAACCCCGGGCTTAATAAACTAAGTAATTGTCCCTGGCTCAGCCGGGCCCCCCCTCTTCACCGGGCCCCCTACATTAGACTCAGTGGTAATGCCCTGATGGTGGCCCTGAACTTATCCTCGACAGCAGAGGTGACTCTTGGTCTTCCTTTCCTTGGGGGGTCCTCATGTGAGCCAGTTTCTTTGTAGCATTTGATGGTTTTTGCCACTGCACTTGGGGAAACTTTCAAAGTTTTCCCAATTTTTCGGACTGACTGACCTTCATTTCTTAAAGTAAGGATGGCCACTCGTTTTTCTTTACTTAGAATTTGTATTATAGCAAGAAAAAAGCAGCTAACAGTCTATTCAGTAGGACTATCGGCTGTGCATCCACCATACTTCTGCACAACACAACTGATGGTCCCAACCCCATTTATAAGGGAAAAAATCCCAGTGATTGAAACTGACAGGGCACACCTGTGAAGTGAAAACCATTTCCAGTGACTACCTCTTGAATCTCATCAAGAGAATGCCAAGAGTGTGCAAAGCAGTAATCAAAACAAAAGGTGGCTACCTTGAAGAACCTAGAATATAAGACATATTTTCAGTTGTTTCACACTTTTTTGGTATTTCATTCCACATGTGTTAATTCATAGTTTTGATGCCTTCACTGTGAATCTATAATTTTCAGAGTCATGAAAATAAAGAAAGCTCTTTGAATGAGAAGGTGTATCCAAACTTTTGGTCTGTACTGTACTTCAACAATTGTACTTAAAAAGCTATTCTTTGGGGATCAATCTAATTATTGTATCTCTCATTTAACATTACACCATTACATCTACTATATGTGGTATTGTGTCGTACATAAAAGTCTAAACTATCAAAATATAAGATAAATTAATCTAAGCATTAACAAAGTGATTAGAAAAAATTAAAAAATGTCAAAATTACGCAGCCAGATGCAGTAAGAAGTGATCAAATCACATGTATCCCAAACTGGAATCACTACAAACGACAACTTTCCCCACAAAAATAAATCCTCACAGAGCTCCATCGACCAGAAATATTAAAACATTATGGCTCTCAGAAAGTGAGACAAAACCCAAAGTTTTTTTTACGAATCAGATTTTATTTCTCACTAATATTGTAAAAAAACAAACAAACACTGGACGATTCTCGTATCACTATAATAGAATCGATGTGGCGAACTATGATAATAGATCATTTTCACCACACAACGTACGCCATAAAAACAATTCACAGAAAATAATGACAGGATTGTGGGTTTTTTTTTTACAATTTCCCCACATTTGCATGTTTTTCCTATTTTCCAGTATATTTTGTGGTAAAATGAATGATGTCATTAAAAATACAACTCATTCCATAAAAAAGAAACCCTCCTTCCTATGTGGACAGATGAATATAAAAGTTTTGTTTCCTAAAAGAAGGGAAAGAGAAAACAAAAATGCAAAAACAGAAATTGACCGAATTTGGAAGGGGTTAAAGCCAGAGAATTTTTTATTGTACAGGGGAAGAGACAGTAGTGTCATCCACAGACACTGATTGTGGACCGTTGCATTCGGCTCACCTAGTCGGGTGCTTTGATGACATGTGCCTGACCATGCTATTGGTGATTAGGCTAGCAGTGATGAGGCTCCTGCTGATCTTGGTTTGACACATGTTGTATATGACAGATTTTTTTATTACCCGCACTTTATTTAAAAAAGCACCAAACTGGGAAACACCTAACCCTTGGCCTGGGAACTTTCCGCTTGTGGATGCCTGTCTTCTCCTTCTCGCCACTCCACTGCCTCTTCCTGGCTGTTGCAGTGCTGCGGATCACTCCCCCTCTGCACTGCTGTCCTCACTCTGCATTGCACCTTCCCAGGTTGAGTCAGTGGCTTCATCATTCATCACCTCATGTTCCACTTCTGCACTCTAGTTCTAGATCTACTCCTGAGTAGTTGACTTAACAACATCACTTGTTGGCAACTGTCTCATTATCTTCTACCTCTTGAGACACTAATTGCCATTCCTCATCGGCGTCTTCTTGTGACTGTGGCTGCTCAAATATTTGGGCATCACTGCACACTATCTCCTCAAGCCCCTCTTGAAAAAAACAGGGTGAGAGACCAGAATCAATAAATGAAAATGTAAGAGCTCCTCAGAGTGTCCACGTGTGGGATCACTTGTCTTCTGGAGTTTGCCACTGTGGAATGAAGGAGGTTTAGGGTGAGGATTATGTGGTCCAGCTTCTTGGCTAGTGAGACTAGTGCTGGTAAACATACGGGAAGCATTATTTGCCATCCAACCAACTACCTTTGTTTGTACCTTTGTTTGCACTGTCCTGGCTTCAAGAGTGGTGTCTTGTGCCCTCCTGACAAGTGGGACAGAAAGATAAGTCTTGTGGATGAGCATGTTTCTTTTTCTCCTGCAGAAAGTACCATCAGCAGCACATCCACGTCCTGGATGCTTATCGCACACCTTGTGCATATTAAATTAGGTAGGTGATATATGACTGTAAATGTAGCGCCCCTGAGATCATCAGGGTGCTACAAGGTTTTGCATCCCCACAAGGATGCAGGACCTACACCCTTAGGGAACCAGAACCCCAGTGCCGGTACCAACAAAAACCCAGGTAATCCCAGTTTTCCACAACAATCCCCCATACAATGGTACCCAGCTAGGGTGGGACCAATGGATGGCCGCCTAGAGGTGGAGCCACTCCAGTACACTAGTTGACCAGGTGGGAGGGGCAGACTGTGGAGAGTAGTCGGGAAGACAGCAGTGAGAAATGCGGTGACTGTTAAAAGTGTCAGACAGCAGGAGTGTGAATGTGGAAGCGACGTGACACCCTGACTCAGGTTAACGGTGACCTGGTACCCAGGAGAAGTGGTTGCCGATGCACCGACGGGGTAACAAACCCTAGGACAGGATAGAGCTTCAAGCCGACCTGTTAACACCTGCACAGCAAAGGGGACCATCAAGGACCTTGCTGACCCTAAAGAATCCAAAGACTCAGTATCAAAAGGAGAACCGGGACAGGACCAGAGACTCCAACCCCACAGTCTTTGCTGCTGGACCCTAAAACAAAAGAAGGATTTTTGTGTACTCACCGTAAAATCTCTTTCTCTGAGTCTTCATTGGGGGACACAGGACCATGGGTGTATGCTGCTGTGACTAGGAGGCTGACACTAAGTAAACACAAAAAAGAGTTAGCTCCTCCCCTAGCAGTGTACACCCTGAGCCGGAGGCGGATCTTTGCCAGTTTAGTGTATAAGCAGTAGTAGGAGAAACCTGAACAACCCTAAGTAATCAAGGTAATACCAAGAAAATACGTGTGAGGAAACTCAGTGACTTATATAGACCTCTAGATAAATATTATATTATATAGATATATAATATACACACACACATAGATATAAAAACCTATACAAGCCGGGTGCGAAAAAACACTGTCCCATAAAGAACCGGGATAGACCGGCAAACTAGGACAACCCAATATCCAAACAGGGTGGGTGCTGTGTCCCCCAATGAAGACTCAGAGAAAGAGATTTTACGGTGAGTACACAAAAATCCTTCTTTCTCTATCGTTTCATTGGGGGACACAGGACCATGGGATGTCCAAAAGCAGTCACTGGGTGGGTAAAGAATCAATCACACAGATCCAGAAAAACAATCTGTGAGAATGCTCTGTTCAAATGTGCACCGCCCTTTTCATAAGTGCGCGACAGCCGCCTGCCACACCCTTCTCCCAAGACAGGCCTCAGGTGACATCTGGGTGTACACCTTGTAAAACCTGGTGAAGGTATAAAGGTTGGACCACGTGGCGGCTTTTCAGACTGTTCGGCTGGCGCCCAGCGTCTGATTGCCCAAGACGCCCCAACTGCGCGGGTGGAATGGGCTTTTACTCCGTTCAATGAGACTTGACTCAAATCCTATAGGCCTCTGATATGGCCGATTTGATCCATCTTGCAATGGTAGTCATGGATGCCGGCATGCCCATCTTGTGACCAGTAGGCAGGAGGAACATGCTGTCTGAATCACGGAAAAGCGCAGTTCTCGAGACGCAGGATTGATGCCCCCTGGTTCTAGCGGGGAACGAACTGGCTGGACGAAACATCTTGACTTATGGCCGAGATGGTCGGAAAAAGACCGACGGAGCCCACACCTGCCACTTGAAAGGTGCCCGCGAGAGACTCGCCTGTAAACCTGACTGTAGGCAGGCCAGAAACACCGGGAGCAACAGAGTCAGCGGAGATAAAGTGACATTGACCTCGCACCACTGAAGGAAGGCCTTCCAAGTGCGGTAGTAAATCTTTGAAGATGAAGGCTTCCGAGTCCCGACCAAAGACTGCACCACCCCTGGAGCAAAGACTGCCTGGGCTAGCAACCAGGATTCAAGAGTCATACCGTCAAATTGAGAAGCCCTGAAATTTGATGGAAGAGAGGACCCTGAGACAGCAGGTCCGGATGATCTGGGAGCCAGCATGTGGCGTCTGCGATGAGCTGCGCGAGATCTGCGAACCACGCTCGACTGGGCCATTCTGGGCAATGAAAATCACTGGAATGCCCTCTGCCTTGATTTTCTTGAGAGCTCATGGGATCAGTGGCAGCGGTGGGAAGATGAATGGAACTCTGAACTGATTCCACAGAACGATGAGGGCGTCGACTCCTAGCGCTGAGGTAGTCGGCTGCCCAATTCTCCACGTCGGGGAGATGTACTGCGGAAAACCTGGAGTGGTGAGACCCTGCCCACTGTATGATCTTTTCCACCTCTCTCGTCACCATGGCGTTCCTTGTGCCGACCAGGTGATTGATGTATGCCACTGCAGTGGCGTTGACCGACCAGATCCTGATCGGCCATCCCTGTATGAAGTGCAGAAAACTTCTGTAGTGCTCGGAGAACAGCTCTGATGTCTAAAAAACGTTGATAGGGAGCCGGCTCTCTTGGGGAGACAACCGACCATGAGCCGTGTGATGGTGGAAACACCGCTCCCCAGCTTCGAAGACTGGCATCTGTAGTGACTGTGCCAGTGCACCGGTCAGCAAGACCTTCTTCTGGAAGGATCTAGACCTCTGGTCCCCCATAGAAGCGAGTAGCGGGTTCCCGGAGGCAAATGGATCCCGCGAGCCAAGGAAAATATAGAATTGTCCCCCTCTGTTCAGCAGGGTGAACTGCAGGGGACGCAGGCAGAAGAGGGTAAGCAGAACGGCCTCTATTGTCGCCACCATCCGACCGAGGCCTCTCGTGTCAAAACGTATGGACACCGTATTGGAATGGCGGAGGATCCTGAGGTCTCCTTGGAGGGACACAATCCTTTCCTGCGAGAGGGACACATGTCCTTGGGAAATACCGAACTCTATGCCTAGCAAGGTAATCATGCGGGCCGGGGTCAGAGAGGATGTCATCCAAATGGTGAGCCAGCCGAGTCGGGACAGAGCCGATGGTGACCTGAACACTTAGACAGTCGTCAAAAGAAAACCTCTTGATCAGCTCAGCAAGTGGACCGGGTACGGAGTCACTAAAAATACCTCTGGGGTGCGGGATAAAACATGGCCGCCGCCATGACCCTTGTGAACACATATGATGCAGATGCAAGGCCGCAAGGTAGCAAACTGCTGATGAACTTCTGCTACTATAACACTGAGTGAAAGTCCGGCTCACTGATTGAGGTGCTCAGGGGAAACGACACGTATAAAAATATATAGAAAACCCCGGCACACAAATGAAACTTGGAATGAACTTTTATTCAGTTTTTATTCAGTTTTTTTGTTGACGTTTCGGCAAAAAATTGCCTTTTTCAAAACTAAAGAAATAAACATATATACATATATATTAGTACCATAAATACATAGAATATTATTAATCATATCCATATAAATCATGATAACATCATATATACCTAATGAAATCCTGGAAACATGTATATCTTGTGAAGAATATCATTAGACTTGATAGGAATATCATTAGACTTGATAGGAATATTGATCTAAAATAAAGGCCCATATATTAGAAACAACAAAAAAAATTTTTTCATATATATATATACACATATCAATATCATATACATCTCAAGATCTCCCCATTATGGGACAACAGTAAGACAAGAAACATCAAAAAAACAGATCCATATATAGCAATAAAGCATATAGATTACCTTAATTGGCATAAATGAAAAATCCTAGTGAGGATATAGGAAGCGAATGCCACAATAAAGGTAAACTGAAAAGTAGAGGCATAGTGGTCAGACAAATAAAACAGAAAGCAATTCACATAGAGAGACAATTCCCATAGAAAGACCAAGCGCCAAACCATTACCTGTACCCTGGGAGATCAGTGGTGGAGTGGAAAGAAACAGAGCCGCAGTGAGGTTTAAATACCTAGTGAGGGCGGGCCTACCTAATTGATTGATCCAAGGAGGAACGCATGATGACACGCAAGCCAGCGCATGCGCGGTAAATGCGGAAGTACGCGCATGCGCAGTAGCAAAAGAACCAGTGAAATGTAGCGCACAATGAGACACAAGCAACACGGAAGTGCGCGCATGCGTGAAACAGAAAAAGGAGCGGTGAAACGGGGTGACCCGGATAGAAGCTCCATGTTAACTGAAGAAACCTCATCGTGTCTAAAAAGAAACAAAGAAAAGAAATATGAATAACAGTAACAATATAATTACTGGTTGGAAGACTTCTAATAACATTGGCAAGATTACTCCAAACATTAGAGCGAACATAAGTTATGAATAATTAATATCTAAACAATTTAATTTAAATAAACCAAAAAATAGGACGGACCCCATATCTCCTGCTCAATAATCATACTCCCTATTCAAACCATTAGGGGAAAGAGTATTAAGCATATGAATCCAATAGGATTCTCTGTTCTTCAATTTACGGACCCTGTCACCTCCTCGTCTCAATGGAGAAACATGCTCCAATACTTGAAAACGAAGTTGGGACACTGTGTGTCCACATTGTTGAAAATGATGAGGAATTGGTAACATAGTCATTCCACATCGAATGGTGGATTTATGTTTCCCTATGCGGTCTCGGACATGCTGGGTGGTCTCCCCAACATATCCGAGACCGCACGGACACTTTATTAAATAAATAACAAATGATGTGTCACAAGTGAAAAAATCTTTTATGTGAAAAACCTTCCCAGTTCGGGGATGTGTAAATTGACTACCCTTAGTCATATTTGAGCAATGGGGACAATGAAGACACGGATAATTACCCTTCTTGGGTGTCGAAAGAAAGGTCTGTCGAGACCGAAGAATCGAAGATCCGATGTCCGCTTTGACCAAAAGGTCACGGAGATTAGGGGAACGTTTATAACTAAATAATGGGGGAGTTGAAAACTCAGTAATTTTCGGATAAGATCTCTGCAATACTTGCCAATGTCTAAGTATAATATTCTTAATAAGAGGATGGTATGGGTGAAATGTATTAACAAAGGAAATTAGAGGACCTAATCTCCTAGGTTTACGAGTAGAATGTAAACTCTCCTGAAATGCGGACTCAACTATTGACGCGGGATAACCGCGCTGAAGAAATTTCAATGACATCTCTTCATGCCTCCGTGAACGCTGATTCGCCATAGTAACATTACGTGATACCCTTTTATGCTGTGAAATTGGCAGGGAATTTTTCAAATGCCGTGGATGATTACTCGTGTAATGTAACAAACTATTACGATCTGTGGGTTTCACATACATGTCAGAAAGAATTCTGCCTCCTTGGTCCAAATGAATCAATGTATCAAGAAAGTTGATACAAGATGCATTCACATGTTGAGTAAAAGAAAGACCAGTTACCCTGGTATTTAAGTACTGAAAGAATTCATCAAAAAGCAACTGAGATCCAGTAAAGACAATGAAAATGTCATCTATGTATCGTTTATAAAACGCTACATGATTGCGAAACAACTGATGGGTATACACAAACAGAGACTCAAAATGAGTCATATATATGTTTGCGTACGGTGGGGCGACATTCGAGCCCATCGCTGTGCCTTTAATCTGAAAATAAAATTGATCCTGAAAAAGAAAATAATTTTTATGAAGAACGATGGACAAAAGATCAAGGCAAAAATCTTTCTGAACTGAGGAAAAATCACTATATTGATTCAAAAACCAAGAAACCGCTGAGATACCTAAAGAGTGATCAATACTTGTATACAGGGAATTGACATCCAAAGTGATAAGGAGTGAGCCAGGTGGGAATGGACTAAGAGTCTGTAGCTGATGTAAAAAATCCCCCGTATCACGTAAATACGAAGGAGTTTTGGAAACTAAAGGTGATAAGATACGATCCAACGTTATTGCTAAAGGTGATAGCAAAGAGTCAACAGCAGCCACTATAGGTCGTCCAGGGGGATGCCACAAATCTTTGTGTATTTTTGGCAAAGTATACAAGACTGGAGTGACAGGATTGACTTTGTTCAAATAAGTTGCCAATTTGGAATCAATAATTCCTAGACTAGAATAACGCTGGATCATATCTGAAATATCTTTCTTAATGTTTCCAGATGGATCATGTGATAATGGTAAATATGTAGATTCATCAGCTAATTGAGTTTTAATCTCAGATACATAATAGCTCTTGTCCATCACCACCAAAGATCCACCCTTATCTGCTGGTTTTATTATGATTGTGGAGTTATTCTGAAGAGACCGTAAAGCTTGGGTTTCCCCAGGAGTAAGATTTTTCTTAATCCGCAACTCCCCATTTCTTACAGTATTCACAAGTTGATCCACATCCGATTTAACAAGAGAAATAAAGGTCTCAGCGGGATGGTAGGTTCTCGGAGGCATGAAGCTACTGGGCATTGTTAAGTTAAGTTTGCTAAAGGAGAATTGAGTATCAAGCTGAGTATCTGGCACTACAGGATTCTGATCTAAGGGTCCTTGATTGAAATGAACCTTAAGTCTTACCGATCTATAAAATTTATTTAATTCCTGTTCAAGTAGAAAAGAATCAAAATGAGGAGTTGGACAAAAGGATAAACCTTTTTGTAAAACCTGGGACTCTAGGGGGGACAGGGTATAGGAGGAGATATTAAAAATGAGGTCCGTCCTACCTGTGATCTCGTTGTCATACGATCCCCCAACAGTGGATCTCCTCTGCCCCCTCCTCGTCTTCTTTGTGGAATGGCGCGACGTGGTCCTAAAAAAGGTACCTGATGTGATTCCATATCACTACCAGAACTTGCAGAGGAAGAGAAACCAGTCCTGGGCTGGAAACGTCTGCGCTGAGGAGGCTCACCGCACCGCCACCTGTATACTTGACCACGTTTATAATCCTCCTCATCACGTATAAATTTATTCCGCTTACGTTCTTGAAGAATTTTCTTGTAATCCGAAATGGTTGAGTCCATTTTGGACTTCATACTTGATAGATCGGTAGGAGAAAATGTATTTGATAACTGTCCTTCAATAGATGATATTTGATTTGAAATTGTGGCCAATTCTTTATGCAAATAATCAATTGTAAGAGTCATTAAATCATATGAACATTTGTTCAAAATATGCTCAAATGTTGTACAGAAATCCTGGTTGTCAGAAAACAATGTGGGTCGCAATGATACACGCAAACCACGTGGTATCCTTCTAACTTTATAATATTCAGCTAATGTGACAAGATGGAGCTCCAGGGCTACCTGGCGTCTCAACTCACGCTCATATTCTTTAGTCCTGGATTCTTCACTTGGAATAGACAAAAATTGACCAGAAGTAGTACCGTATTTTTCGCTTTATAAGACGCACTTTTCCTCCCCAAATTTTGGGAGGAAAATGGGGGGTGCGTCTTATAAAGCGGTAGCGGGGGGGGGGGGGTCCTGTCTGAAGCGATCGGGCGGGTGCCTGTGGCTGCATGCAAGCGGCCGGGTACCTGTACTTGCATGCAGCGGCAGCCGGGTACCCGTGGCTGTGTGCGGGCGGCAGCGGGTGCTGTGTGGGGTCGGCAGCCAGGTACCTGTGCTTGCATGCGGTGGCAGACGGGTACCCATGGCTGTGTGCGGGCGGCAGCCGGGTGCTGTGTGCGAGCGGCAGTCGGGTGACCGTGCAGGTACCCGGCTGCCGCCCTCACACAGTCACCCATCTGCCGCCCGCACACAGCCATGGGTACCCGGCTGCCACCGCACGCAAGCACAGGTACCCGGCGGCTTGTACGCAGAGTGGGCGGGCAGCCTGCTGGCTGCCACTCTGTGCATGCGGGGCGGGCGGCTGTGCAGCTTACCAGTTGTCCGCGGTCCCACTTTCAAATGATGGCGCCGGTGGAGCTCTTGGATGAGAGCTCCATCTGCGCACGCGCTGCTCCGGGAGTCAGCGCGTGCGCAGATGGAGCCCTTGGATGAGAGCTCCATCTGCGCATGCGTCGCTCCGGGCGCCATTACTTGAATCGGGACCGCGGACACACTCCACCACTGAGCCGTCGCCGCCGCTCCCACCACTGAGCCGCCGCCGCCGCCGCTGCCACCACTGAACCGGGACCGCGGACACACGCCACCACTGAGCAGTCCCTGCCGCTGCCACCACTGAGCAGTTGCCGCCGCTCCCACCACTGAGCCGCCGCCGCCGCCGCTGCCACCACTGAACCGGGACCGCGGACACTCACTGCACCGGCCTGCTGCACGGCTCTCATGCCACGGCTGCTGCCGCCACCACGGACCCCACGGATCCTGCCACCGCGGACACCACCGCGCCTGCAACCACGGACGCCACGGCACCTGCAACCACGGACCCCGCTGCCACTGACCTGCCGCGCCTGCCAGCACAACCTGTGCCTCCTGTGACCCCGCTTCACCACCACTGCTGCCCCCCTCCGGTAAGAGAACATCGGAGTATAAGACGGACCCCATTTTTCTTTTTTTTACCTTTTTTTATGTCTAAGTTTGGGGTGCGTCTTATATTCCGGTGCGTCTTATAAAGCGAAAAATACGGTAACTCTTGAATGAATAGCAGATAGTTCTTCTTCATTATAAGAAAAAATATTTGAAGCCATAGTAGATATGGTACGTCAGGAGCTCAGGCTAAAAAATATACAATAACACTGAGTGAAAGTCCGGCTCACTGATTGAGGTGCTCAGGGGAAACGACACGTATAAAAATATATAGAAAACCCCGGCACACAAATGAAACTTGGAATGAACTTTTATTCAGTTTTTATTCAGTTTTTTTGTTGACGTTTCGGCAAAAAATTGCCTTTTTCAAAACTAAAGAAATAAACATATATACATATATATTAGTACCATAAATACATAGAATATTATTAATCATATCCATATAAATCATGATAACATCATATATACCTAATGAAATCCTGGAAACATGTATATCTTGTGAAGAATATCATTAGACTTGATAGGAATATTGATCTAAAATAAAGGCCCATATATTAGAAACAACAAAAAAATTTTTTTCATATATATATATACACATATCAATATCATATACATCTCAAGATCTCCCCATTATGGGACAACAGTAAGACAAGAAACATCAAAAAAACAGATCCATATATAGCAATAAAGCATATAGATTACCTTAATTGGCATAAATGAAAAATCCTAGTGAGGATATAGGAAGCGAATGCCACAATAAAGGTAAACTGAAAAGTAGAGGCATAGTGGTCAGACAAATAAAACAGAAAGCAATTCACATAGAGAGACAATTCCCATAGAAAGACCAAGCGCCAAACCATTACCTGTACCCTGGGAGATCAGTGGTGGAGTGGAAAGAAACAGAGCCGCAGTGAGGTTTAAATACCTAGTGAGGGCGGGCCTACCTAATTGATTGATCCAAGGAGGAACGCATGATGACACGCAAGCCAGCGCATGCGCGGTAAATGCGGAAGTACGCGCATGCGCAGTAGCAAAAGAACCAGTGAAATGTAGCGCACAATGAGACACAAGCAACACGGAAGTGCGCGCATGCGTGAAACAGAAAAAGGAGCGGTGAAACGGGGTGACCCGGATAGAAGCTCCATGTTAACTGAAGAAACCTCATCGTGTCTAAAAAGAAACAAAGAAAAGAAATATGAATAACAGTAACAATATAATTACTGGTTGGAAGACTTCTAATAACATTGGCAAGATTACTCCAAACATTAGAGCGAATCCTGTAGTGCCAGATACTCAGCTTGATACTCAATTCTCCTTTAGCAAACTTAACTTAACAATGCCCAGTAGCTTCATGCCTCCGAGAACCTACCATCCCGCTGAGACCTTTATTTCTCTTGTTAAATCGGATGTGGATCAACTTGTGAATACTGTAAGAAATGGGGAGTTGCGGATTAAGAAAAATCTTACTCCTGGGGAAACCCAAGCTTTACGGTCTCTTCAGAATAACTCCACAATCATAATAAAACCAGCAGATAAGGGTGGATCTTTGGTGGTGATGGACAAGAGCTATTATGTATCTGAGATTAAAACTCAATTAGCTGATGAATCTACATATTTACCATTATCACATGATCCATCTGGAAACATTAAGAAAGATATTTCAGATATGATCCAGCGTTATTCTAGTCTAGGAATTATTGATTCCAAATTGGCAACTTATTTGAACAAAGTCAATCCTGTCACTCCAGTCTTGTATACTTTGCCAAAAATACACAAAGATTTGTGGCATCCCCCTGGACGACCTATAGTGGCTGCTGTTGACTCTTTGCTATCACCTTTAGCAATAACGTTGGATCGTATCTTATCACCTTTAGTTTCCAAAACTCCTTCGTATTTACGTGATACGGGGGATTTTTTACATCAGCTACAGACTCTTAGTCCATTCCCACCTGGCTCACTCCTTATCACTTTGGATGTCAATTCCCTGTATACAAGTATTGATCACTCTTTAGGTATCTCAGCGGTTTCTTGGTTTTTGAATCAATATAGTGATTTTTCCTCAGTTCAGAAAGATTTTTGCCTTGATCTTTTGTCCATCGTTCTTCATAAAAATTATTTTCTTTTTCAGGATCAATTTTATTTTCAGATTAAAGGCACAGCGATGGGCTCGAATGTCGCCCCACCGTACGCAAACATATATATGACTCATTTTGAGTCTCTGTTTGTGTATACCCATCAGTTGTTTCGCAATCATGTAGCGTTTTATAAACGATACATAGATGACATTTTCATTGTCTTTACTGGATCTCAGTTGCTTTTTGATGAATTCTTTCAGTACTTAAATACCAGGGTAACTGGTCTTTCTTTTACTCAACATGTGAATGCATCTTGTATCAACTTTCTTGATACATTGATTCATTTGGACCAAGGAGGCAGAATTCTTTCTGACATGTATGTGAAACCCACAGATCGTAATAGTTTGTTACATTACACGAGTAATCATCCACGGCATTTGAAAAATTCCCTGCCAATTTCACAGCATAAAAGGGTATCACGTAATGTTACTATGGCGAATCAGCGTTCACGGAGGCATGAAGAGATGTCATTGAAATTTCTTCAGCGCGGTTATCCCGCGTCAATAGTTGAGTCCGCATTTCAGGAGAGTTTACATTCTACTCGTAAACCTAGGAGATTAGGTCCTCTAATTTCCTTTGTTAATACATTTCACCCATACCATCCTCTTATTAAGAATATTATACTTAGACATTGGCAAGTATTGCAGAGATCTTATCCGAAAATTACTGAGTTTTCAACTCCCCCATTATTTAGTTATAAACGTTCCCCTAATCTCCGTGACCTTTTGGTCAAAGCGGACATCGGATCTTCGATTCTTCGGTCTCGACAGACCTTTCTTTCGACACCCAAGAAGGGTAATTATCCGTGTCTTCATTGTCCCCATTGCTCAAATATGACTAAGGGTAGTCAATTTACACATCCCCGAACTGGGAAGGTTTTTCACATAAAAGATTTTTTCACTTGTGACACATCATTTGTTATTTATTTAATAAAGTGTCCGTGCGGTCTCGGATATGTTGGGGAGACCACCCAGCATGTCCGAGACCGCATAGGGAAACATAAATCCACCATTCGATGTGGAATGACTATGTTACCAATTCCTCATCATTTTCAACAATGTGGACACACAGTGTCCCAACTTCGTTTTCAAGTATTGGAGCATGTTTCTCCATTGAGACGAGGAGGTGACAGGGTCCGTAAATTGAAGAACAGAGAATCCTATTGGATTCATATGCTTAATACTCTTTCCCCTAATGGTTTGAATAGGGAGTATGATTATTGAGCAGGAGATATGGGGTCCGTCCTATTTTTTGGTTTATTTAAATTAAATTGTTTAGATATTAATTATTCATAACTTATGTTCGCTCTAATGTTTGGAGTAATCTTGCCAATGTTATTAGAAGTCTTCCAACCAGTAATTATATTGTTACTGTTATTCATATTTCTTTTCTTTGTTTCTTTTTAGACACGATGAGGTTTCTTCAGTTAACATGGAGCTTCTATCCGGGTCACCCCGTTTCACCGCTCCTTTTTCTGTTTCACGCATGCGCGCACTTCCGTGTTGCTTGTGTCTCATTGTGCGCTACATTTCACTGGTTCTTTTGCTACTGCGCATGCGCGTACTTCCGCATTTACCGCGCATGCGCTGGCTTGCGTGTCATCATGCGTTCCTCCTTGGATCAATCAATTAGGTAGGCCCGCCCTCACTAGGTATTTAAACCTCACTGCGGCTCTGTTTCTTTCCACTCCACCACTGATCTCCCAGGGTACAGGTAATGGTTTGGCGCTTGGTCTTTCTATGGGAATTGTCTCTCTATGTGAATTGCTTTCTGTTTTATTTGTCTGACCACTATGCCTCTACTTTTCAGTTTACCTTTATTGTGGCATTCGCTTCCTATATCCTCACTAGGATTTTTCATTTATGCCAATTAAGGTAATCTATATGCTTTATTGCTATATATGGATCTGTTTTTTTGATGTTTCTTGTCTTACTGTTGTCCCATAATGGGGAGATCTTGAGATGTATATGATATTGATATGTGTATATATATATATGAAAAAAATTTTTTTGTTGTTTCTAATATATGGGCCTTTATTTTAGATCAATATTCCTATCAAGTCTAATGATATTCTTCACAAGATATACATGTTTCCAGGATTTCATTAGGTATATATGATGTTATCATGATTTATATGGATATGATTAATAATATTCTATGTATTTATGGTACTAATATATATGTATATATGTTTATTTCTTTAGTTTTGAAAAAGGCAATTTTTTGCCGAAACGTCAACAAAAAAACTGAATAAAAACTGAATAAAAGTTCATTCCAAGTTTCATTTGTGTGCCGGGAACTTCTGCTACTGTGAAGCGCAGGAATTTCCGGTGCTGTTGGGCAACCGGAAAGTGCGGGTATGCGCCCTTCATGATCAGCGAAGGGAGGAATTCTCCGAACTCCAAGGAGGTAATCACAGATCGGGACGAGTCCATGCGAATCTTCCGGGGTCTGACGTATCTGTTGAAAAACTTGACGAGAACAGGGCGCACAGTGCCCTCTTTCTTGGGGACGAAGAAAGGATTTGAGTAGATTCCCCCGAATCGGTCCGAAGTTGGAGCTGGTAAAAAATGACTTGGTGAAATTGATGAGAACTCTATCTTGTACCCAGAGTCTAGAAATTCTCTGACCCAGGCGTCCGTGATCAAAGGCAGCCAGACATGTGGGAGAGAGACAGGCGCCCCTCCCTACCTGATCTGCGCAGGCGCGCGAAGACCACGAGTCATTTAGCGGGGTATCGCTGTGATCCGGACGTCGATCTGGATGGCTGGTGAGGCCTAGAATGCCAGGAAGGTTTTGTTTCGAAGGACGGATTCTTCCTGCTCCTCTGCTGGGATCTGGTTCTCTTAGGGATACGTTTTGGACTCAGCTGTGGAAGAGAGGTGCTCTTACCTCCTGTGGCCTCGGCGATAATCTGATCAAGCCTGACCTCAAACAGATGACCTCCTGCAAAGGGGAGGGCGGTAAGGGATTTCTTAGAAGCCGTGTCCGCGCTCCCGGCTGTGAGCCAGGACGCCCGATGGATGGCCCCCGTGGTGCTAGCCACTTGCACTACGCAGTTAGCTGCTGACAGAGATACATTGATCATGTACTCACCCGCTATAGCAATCCGTGCTGCAATGTTGAGGAACTCAGGGTTGCTTGACACAGAGCGAAGACCCCTGCGGGGAGTATCGGTCCCAGCCACCCTGGCCTCCGCGACCCAGACGGCGGCGAAAGCAGGTGAAGGGACCGCGCCCGCCACCTCAGGGCCGAATCTCTCTGTTTTACGATCCGAATACTCTCGGAGCGAGGCCCCCTTGTGTGATGACAGGTGGGAAAAAGGGAGGGCGACCCCAGGCGGGCCTGCCCATTCCTTCCTTAGTACCTAAGGGAAGGGATAAAGTAAAGCACTGGTTGTTGCCTGTGCCTGCGTAGAATTTCAGCAATTTCTGAGAGGTCACAGAGTTGCCTGTGGGCCGCTATACCCGTTTGAAGGGGACAAGCGAGCTCTGGGTGGCAACGGAGTCCGTCTGGAGGATCAGCTTTTGATTTACCGCTTCAACCAGATTATGCCCCATACGTCTGATGCCGGCCGTAGATCTGGATCCGGCAGCGGGGCTGCCTCCGACTCTTTTCCTGAAAAGGTCGGACGGGCCCAGGGGCAGGAGGTACTCAGGCCCTGGAGGTGAGAGAGAGAGAGACCTCTGGGAGCAACTTGAGCGGGAACCCAGTGGGTCCGCTTCTGCACTCCAGTAGCATGGTGTGGATCAGCCTGACTGCCGTCCTGAGCCGGTTGAACCATGGGGTATGGCCGGACGAGGGGGTGCCTGCAACGCCTGTGCGATGGTCAGAGACGCTCCTGAAAGAGAGTCTACCAACTGGGACAGAGGGGTCAACCACTCCGGGGGGGGGGCACCTTGGTGCCCGGGGCATCCTGTACTGCCGCAGTAGCGACGGGGACGGGGGTGCTGGTGGCGTCTGAGGCCAATCTGCGTGGGCTGTGGGTCAGGGACACAAGCCGAGCAGAAGGGTGTAGCCTGGCCTTGGAGAATTAGGCATGGCTGCTCAGAAGACTCACACTAGTGACACTAGGGACGAGACAGGAGATAGGAGAAGAAAAGAAAACAAAGGATAAGTAAGACGCAGCTGGTCCTAAGTAGGACCAGCACTCACCCACGTCCTGTGTCCTTCCCAGGTCAGCAGAGGTCTCAGAGCTGCGGGGACAGCATCGGGGGTAATCAGGAAGCTGCTGCCCACAGGCCTGTTACTGGCTGAGGAGGTGAGCTGAGCAGGAAAACAAATGTGACTCTTTTTTTTTTTTTTATTGGAAAACATGCAGGGAGGCTGGCCGGCCTGTATCCGGGCAGAAGATGCAGGGGGCGTGCTGGAAAAAAGGGGGGGCGGAGTGCTCCGGCCTGAGGTGGGCCCAGACCAGGGAGGGAAAGCTGGAGGAGGCAGGGGGAGGGGCCGCGTTTCGGCGGCAAAAAACGGGGCGTTCCCTGCCCGCACAGCCATGGCAGGAGGTTGAGCGGTGGGCGGAGTCGGGGGCGTGGCCGGGACGCAGGAGCGACTAGGCCGAGACCGGGGCCTAAATTTTTGCAGCTGCCCGGGGGAGAAGGTAGGAAAAAGTCGGTCCTACCTGAGTTCAGCGGCGCTGCTCCAGCGAAGGTAGAAGTGCAGGCAGGGCGCTCTGCACATGCCTGTGTGCAGCGCACACCGGCTGGAAGCTCCATGGAAGCGGAGAGGAGAGGCAGGGAGGTGGAGGCAGATGGGGCCCGCACCGCTGCCTTCTTCTGTGAGGGGGCTCCTACCCCCCATCAGATTCCAGACGCGCTGCGGAAGTCCAGTCCCTGCTGCATAGCCCTGTGCACCCTTTGGGGTAGTACCGCAGAGTGAATCAGGGGTGCCCATGAAGGTTCTGCCCCTCGTGCAAACCAGGGAGTGGTACCACGGGAATGGACGGGGGAGAGGGCCCGACATCTCAAGCCTCTGCAACCTTGGGGAGTGGTACCCACAGGGCTGCGAAAAGATGAGGGCTGAAGAGAAGAAGCCTGCAGTAAGAGAAAGAGACACAGGCATGAGAGCAACGAGCGGCGCCGAGAAAAAACATAAAAAAAAAACAAAAAATCAAATGGCTGAGGGGGCCGAGCAGGCCCACATCAGCCTCCTACGACACTAAGCAAAAAAACTGGCATAGATCCGCCTCCGGCTCAGGGTGTACACTGCTAGGGGAGGAGCTAACTCTTTTTTGTGTTTACTTAGTGTCAGCCTCCTAGTCACAGCAGCATACACCCATGGTCCTGTGTCCCCCAATGAAACGATAGAGAAAAGTCATTTTCAGGTCTACATCTATTTTATTCCCAATCCCTAATAATACTGCAAAGTTTATGTAGCACCCAGGGATATGGGGTACTCGGTCCTGGGCAGTGTACGTCTTGGGAATGTCACGGTGGTGGCCGTTACCCAGTTCCGTGCCCTGGGCCCTATTTGTAATGGGGATGTTTACAGGGGATTGTTGAATAAAGTTTATATGTGACACTGCTTGCGATGTTGCTGCTAAGTGTAGGGAGCCTCCGCTGCAGAGTGTCTCTACTCGGGCTGATGATATTGGCAGCTAATATGGTAGTCCCTCCGCAAGTAGGGTTTTGCTACAGCGGGTGTATGGTGCAGGGGGCGTCGGAAGAAGGTAGTCCACACAGGTATTCAGTGCAACTGGTTTACTCACTTTCTTGAGATGTTAACTGGTTGCCCGAGGCCGGCTGGTTTCGCCTCCAGGTCCCCTTCGTCCCAGTGCCAGTTTGATTCTCTGGTACCTTCTTCCCCTGCACCTGTTTCTGGCAAGTGGGTCCCCGTGGTGTAGAACACTGAGGGTCCCCGTTTTGTGGTTTGTCCACTTCTGTCCACCTGACTGTAGCGTGAACCCTGTAAGGTTCTAATTACTGCCTGTATGTCTATATTTCTAATTTATACCTCCTGCAGCAGTTCCACCTACATTGAATGTAGCAAAGTATTAATTGTGAATAGAGTAGAAGTAACCCTGACAAAAAATTTTTGGTTTTAGATTGCAGCAGCTACGACTGTAAGGCTCAAATCCCTGTTTATATGCCTATAATCCAAACCTATCCCTCCTCCAGCAGATATCCTTGCAATGAATGCAAGTAACTATGGTACTAATAGGGAATAGAATAGACGAAGCCTTGACAAGGGACTTTTGGTTTTAGGTGGTAACAGCAAGGACTTTAAGACTATAATCGCTGTAATCATAACCTATCCATCAACCAGCTGCTCTCCTTACACTGAATGTAGCAAACAGCGGTGTTATTAAGGAAACAAAAATAGATGTAGCCCTGACAAAGTTTTTTTGGCTTTAGGTTGCAGATGCAAGGACTATAAGGCTCTAATTCCTGCCTATATGCCTGTAATCAAAACCTATTCCTTCTCCATCAGCTATCCCTACACTGAATGCAGGTATCAGGGGTATTAATAGAGAATAGAATACTGTAGATGTAGCCCTAACAGGACTTTTGGTTTTAGGTTACAGCAGCAAGGACTGTAAGGCTATTATCCTGCCTACATGTCTCTATTCCTAATTTATCTCTCATCCAGCAGCTCTCCCTACACTGAATGCAGCAAACAGCGGTATTAACTGGGAATAGAATAAATGTAGCCTGAGAAAGAATTTTTGGCTTTAGGTTGCAGCAGCAAGGGCTGTAATGCTCCAATCCCTTCCTATATGCCTGTAATCTAAAACTCTCTCTTCTCCAACAGTTAGCACTACAGTGACTGCAGGTAACAGTAGTATTATATTTAAAGGTTATAAAATAGATGTAGCCCTAAGGGGCTTTTGCTTTTAGATTGCAGCAGCAAGGACTGTAATACTCAATTCCCTGCTTTTATGCCTCTGATCCTAACTTATCCCTCCTGCAGCAGATATCCCTACACGGTTTCCATGGGGGAGTGAGCTGAGCATCTTTCACCAGCTCATATACAGTTATACAGTATATACCCAATGATGAGTTGTGGCCAGCCACTCACAGTAATGCAAGTAGCCTACATGACTATGGCATTATGTCACGGCCAGGTGTACGGGCAGGCCCAGGAGGTGGATCCACTGGACCGAACTCCTAGATGGTAGGAAAGAGTCCGGCAGCTGGAACACTAGAAACAGCAGAACAGTCCTTGCACACGGGAATAGCGGAGAAGTCCCTGGGACCACGGAGTTATGGGTGGTGGTCCGGGTGACGCAGCTCAGGTTCGGAAGCCGAGATGATGTCAGGCGGGGTCCGGAACCTTGGGAGCAAGATGACGGGTCACCGCAGGGATCCGAGATGGTGCGGACTGTCAGGATGGCAGAAGGACAGCGTTCGGGGTTCAGGATACGGCAGACTGGATGGCGAGGCAAGCACGGCTCTACAAAGAGAGATAGGTGAGTACATGCACTGAAACACCAGGAGACCTGACTCCTAGCTTAGGGAACACGAAGATCAGGCCCCGCCCCCTTGGACAATACACCCCTTTATACCCTGTACCTGATTAGCCTCATTACCTGTTAATGGACGCTGGCCCTTTAAGAAAGGGTCAGTGACCGCGCGCGCGCCCTAATGCGCATGCGCGCAGCCCGGGTGCCAGAAGCCAGGGAAGGAGGCTGAGAAGAGGACGCAGGGGAGCCGGCCAGGGCCTGGGAAGCCGTCGGGCGCCGCGATCGGGGACCAGGGGGCCTGGGAAGGACGGGGACCGGAGGCTGGAGAGCGGGGAGCGTGGCAGGTGAGCCGGGGAGCGGGGCTGAGGACCCGGGGAGCGGAGCAGAGGACCCGGGGAGGGAAGCCAAGGACCCGGGGAGCGTGACAGTACCCCCCCCCACGCCCCCCTCCCCGCAACCGGGACATGAAGGCACGGATCAGAGGAGTGCCCACGTTCTCCCTGGGCTCCCAGGACCTATCCTCAGGACCATACCCCTCCCAGTCCACCAGGAAGAACTGACGACCTCGAACGGTCTTCATGGCCACGATATCCCTTACCGCATAGATGTCGTCATCGGCAATGGGTGGAGGAGCCGGACTGGCAGCAGCGGAGAAGGGACCAAGGACGACCGGCTTGAGCAGGGAGACGTGGAAAGAGTTGGGAATCCTCATCGTGGCCGGGAGCTGTAGCTTGTAGGAGACCTCATTGATCTTGCTGAGGACCTTAAACGGCCCGATGTAGCGAGGACCCAGCTTGTAGGAAGGTATCTTCAATCGGATGTACTGGGAAGCAAGCCAGACCAGGTCACCAGGAGAGAAACACGGAGGGTCCAGACGCCTCTTGTCAGCGTGTTTCTTCATCCGCTGGGAAGCGCGTCCAAGGGACGCCTTGACAGAGTCCCAAATGGTAGCGAAGTCACGGGCTACAGTATCAGCCGCAGGGACATCCGAAGAAGGGGATATAGGCAATGGAACGGAGGGCTGAAGTCCGTAAACGACATGGAAGGGAGATTTGGAGGACGACTCACTGATATGGTGGTTATGTGAGAATTCAGCCCAAGGCAGAAGCGTGGACCAGTCGTCGTGATGGGCGTTGACATAGTGACGTAAGAAGGATGTCAAGATTTGATTGACCCTCTCCACTTGGCCATTAGACTGAGGATGGTAAGCAGAAGAAAAGTCCAGAGTCACTCCCAGATGCTTGCAGAGCGCCCTCCAGAAGCGGGAGGTGAACTGAGTTCCTCTGTCGGACACGATGTGGGATGGAAAGCCATGCAAGCGGAAGATGTGATGTATATAGGCTTCCGCGAGTTCCTGAGCAGAGGGCAGTCCGGCCATAGGGACGAAGTGAGCCATTTTGGAGAACCGGTCCACCACGACCCATATGACTGTGTGTCCGGAGGATAATGGCAAGTCCGTAATAAAATCCATCGCTATGTGTTGCCACGGAACTGAGGGTATAGGCAGAGGCAGAAGACAGCCATAGGGCAGGTGTTTGGGCGTCTTGTTCCTGGCACAAGAGGAGCAGGCAGAGACATAAGCAGCGACGTCCGTGCGAAGGGATGGCCACCAGTAATGGCGTACAATCGCACCCCATGTTCTCTTCTGGCCTGCATGACCGGCTGTTTTGGAGGCATGACCCCAGTGTAACACTTTTTGCCTGTCAGTCTCAGAGACATAGGTCTTCCCGGGCGGTATCTGGGCCAGAGTGACAGGGGCCACCGGAATAATCTTGCTAGGAGGGATGATAGGTTGGGTAGTCTCTTCCTCCTGCTCCATGGGCACGAAAGACCTAGACAAGGCATCAGCGCGTACATTCTTGTCCGCGGGTCTGAAATGGAGCTGGAAGTCAAACCTGGCAAAGAATAAGGACCACCTGGCTTGCCGTGGGTTCAGTCGCTGAGCGGACCGCAGGTATTCCAGGTTCTTGTGGTCCGTGTAGATAATCACGGGGTACACTGCTCCTTCCAGGAGGTAGCGCCACTCCTCCAGAGCCAGTTTGACCGCCAATAGTTCTCGGTCACCGATGGTGTAATTACGTTCCGGCGCGGAGAAGCTCTTGGAGAAGAAACCGCAAGTCACCATCTTGCCGGAGGAGTATTTCTGCATGAGCACTGCTCCAGCCCCCGAGGAGGAGGCATCCACTTCCAAGGTGAACTGGCGGTTTAACTCCGGACGGTGGAGTACAGGAGCGGAGGCAAATGCTCGCTTCAGGGAGCAAAACGCGGCGTCGGCCGCAGGTGACCAGTCCTTTGGATTAGCCTCCTTTTTGGTCAAAGCGGAGAGAGGAGCAGTCAGGGCAGAGAAGTGAGGGATAAACTGGCGGTAGTAGTTGGCGAATCCCAGGAACCGTTGGATTGCCTTCAGTCCAGAAGGAGGAGGCCAGTTGAGTATGGAGGAGACCTTCTTTGGATCCATCTGCAGTCCAGTGCCCGAGATGATGTATCCCAGGAAAGGGAGAGAAGACTGCTCAAAGACGCACTTCTCATATTTGGCGTAAAGACGATTCTCCCTCAGTCTTTGCAGAACCAGCTGTACGTTCTCTCTATGGGTCTGGAGGTCCGGAGAGAAGATAAGGATGTCATCCAGATAAACTACGACACAGACGTAGAGGAGGTCCCGGAATATGTCGTTCACCAATTCTTGGAAGACTGCTGGTACGTTACACAGGCCGAAGGGCATCACGCAGTATTCATAGTGCCCATCGCGAGTATTAAACGCGGTCTTCCATTCGTCCCCAGAGCGGATACGAACTAGGTTGTAGGCACCCCGAAGATCCAGCTTGGTGAACACACGGGCTCCTCTGAGCCGGTCGAACAATTCGGGGATGAGCGGCAGAGGGTACTTGTTTTTGACGGTGATCTGATTTAGACCCCGGTAGTCGATGCATGGGCGTAGGTCACCCTCTTTCTTCTTCACGAAGAAGAAGCCTGCTCCCGCAGGAGAGGAGGATCTCCGGATGAATCCTTTTGCCAGGCTCTCTGTGATGTAGGTAGACATGGCCCTGGTTTCGGCCGGAGACAACGGATATATCCGTCCTCGAGGTGGTGTTGTTCCTGGGAGCAGGTCGATGGCACAATCGTAGGGACGGTGTGGCGGAAGTACCTCAGACTCCTTCTTGTCAAAAACGTCTGCGAAGGACCAATAGGCCGCGGGCAGTTCCGGTAGGTTCTCTGGAACCGGAGGTCGTCGGATAGGTTGTATGGACTTCAGACACTTCTCATGACAAGCAGAACCCCATCGGGTGATTTCGCCAGTACCCCAGCTGACTGATGGTTCGTGTGTCCGCAACCAGGGAAGTCCCAGCAGGATCTGGTGGGACATGTGTGGAAGGACGTAGAGAGTGATGTTCTCGGTGTGCAGGGCACCGATACGCAGTTCGACCGGTCTGGTGACCCAGGAGATGGTATCAGAGAGGGGTCTCCCATCCACAGAGGCAATCACTAGGGGCTTCTCGAGTAGAGTAACAGGCAGCTGGTACTTGTCCACCGTGGCCTGCTGGATGAAATTGCCTGCTGCTCCAGAGTCGAGGTATGCCTCAGCCGTGAAGCGCGTCTCTCCCGTTGACACTTGCACAGTCCACATAACCGGGTCTGAGAGAGTCCCAGCACCTAGGGTGGCCTCTCCTACCAACCCTAGGCTTTGGAGTTTCCCGGCCTTTCCGGACAGGAGCGTAGGAGGTGAGTGTCCTCTCCGCAGTAAAAGCAGAGGCCCTTGGCGAGCCGCTCTGCTCGACGTTGTTCAGATTGCCGTACTCGGTCGATCTGCATGGGCTCGTGGACGGGAATCCCAGCTGTTGATGACTGCGATACGGAGGGCTTCTGTGGAGGAGGGGAATGTCGTACCGGACGTCTCTCCCGAGACAGCTCTTTGGAGCGCTCCTGAAAACGAATGTCCACACGAGTTGCTAGGGCAATCAGGGCATCTAGGGTGGAGGGCACGTCACGACCCGCCAACTCATCTTTGATGCGACTCGAAAGTCCTTCCCAGAAGGCGGCTGTCAGGGCCTCATTATTCCACCCGAGTTCAGAAGCCAAAGTGCGGAAACGGATGGCGTATTGGCCCACCGTCAGTGTTCCTTGACGTAGGCGGAGAAGTGATGAAGCAGACGCAGAGGCGCGTCCCGGCTCGTCAAAGGTACTGCGAAAGGCCTGCAGGAACTCTTGAAGATCCTTGGTCATGGGGTCCTCCTTCTCCCACAAGGGGTTCATCCACGCCAGTGCCTCGCCCTCCAGGTGAGACATTATAAAGGCGACCTTGGCTTGGTCGGAGGCGAACAGATGTGGCAGCTGCGTGAAATGAAGGGAACATTGGTTTATGAAGCCCCTGCAGGTCTTGGGATCTCCAGCATAACGAGGTGGTGACGCCAAACGGAGTCGGGAGGCATCCGACGCGGCTGCCACTGGTGCGGGAGCCGTGGATTGCCTAGTGGGGGACCTGGTTGCCGCAGGCGTCATTGATGCTTGTAACGTGTACAGGCGGGTGTCCACGGAGGTCATAAATTGCAGCATGCGGGTCTGGACTTCACGCTGGCGTTGGAGTTCCTCTTGCAGGGCCAATAGTGCTGCAGCGGGATCCATGGCCTGATCTTACTGTCACGGCCAGGTGTACGGGCAGGCCCAGGAGGTGGATCCACTGGACCGAACTCCTAGATGGTAGGAAAGAGTCCGGCAGCTGGAACACTAGAAACAGCAGAACAGTCCTTGCACACGGGAATAGCGGAGAAGTCCCTGGGACCACGGAGTTATGGGTGGTGGTCCGGGTGACGCAGCTCAGGTTCGGAAGCCGAGATGATGTCAGGCGGGGTCCGGAACCTTGGGAGCAAGATGACGGGTCACCGCAGGGATCCGAGATGGTGCGGACTGTCAGGATGGCAGAAGGACAGCGTTCGGGGTTCAGGATACGGCAGACTGGATGGCGAGGCAAGCACGGCTCTACAAAGAGAGATAGGTGAGTACATGCACTGAAACACCAGGAGACCTGACTCCTAGCTTAGGGAACACGAAGATCAGGCCCCGCCCCCTTGGACAATACACCCCTTTATACCCTGTACCTGATTAGCCTCATTACCTGTTAATGGACGCTGGCCCTTTAAGAAAGGGTCAGTGACCGCGCGCGCGCCCTAATGCGCATGCGCGCAGCCCGGGTGCCAGAAGCCAGGGAAGGAGGCTGAGAAGAGGACGCAGGGGAGCCGGCCAGGGCCTGGGAAGCCGTCGGGCGCCGCGATCGGGGACCAGGGGGCCTGGGAAGGACGGGGACCGGAGGCTGGAGAGCGGGGAGCGTGGCAGGTGAGCCGGGGAGCGGGGCTGAGGACCCGGGGAGCGGAGCAGAGGACCCGGGGAGGGAAGCCAAGGACCCGGGGAGCGTGACACATTACCATGATTGGCAGGCAATCCCTGCATATTTAGTGGCTGAAAAACAGCTTGGAAAGATGTGGGGTAGAGACTCGAGCATGACGCTTGAGCAGCAGGGATACTTAATTGAGTATCAAGCAGTGGCGAGCACGCTCGCCCATCTCTACACATGACGTTTTATAAATTATACATTGTTTTGCTAACTTTGATGAAAGTTAAGGGATTTTCACAGCTGGAGAATCTTTTTTAATTACTGTACTTAAGTGCCCCATATAACACAAAATAAGGCTGTAGCCTTCAAATTTCTGTAAGATGGAAACATGCATCTGATCAGCACTAGCTGATTGGCTGCAGAGTTCACACAACGTTGTCATAGGACCTCCGGGAATTGCACTTTCAGCATTGCAGGTGTGCCACTATCCCAAGTATAGAATTTTTATGTTATCTGGCGCTCTTAAGCAGTTAAATAATCACTCAGTATTTGGTGGGAATGCTTCTTTAAGAAGCAGCTGTCAGGTACTGGACAACCCCTCTATGATATTGTACCTTCAGTTATTATTCCTTGAGTATATAATAAAAATGGATGTTTTCACTAACCATTGCCCTGTGGAAATCATGTTTCTGCTTCTTGGCAGGAGAACAATCAGATAATCAAGAGCAGTTGAGCAGAGAAGCCACGTCATTTATACTTTGCAGATGTTTCTTGCTAGAAAACAGACAAAATCTGCATATACAGTACATTACAAAATCTTGGAAACATTCTTATAGACACTAACTCTTTTATGTGTGTGTTTCACTTTGGAGAACTATAATAGAAATAACAACAATTGTGTAAGTCCAGAAGGTGTTATAGAGATGTGACATCCCATATTAGTTTGTACTTACGTAAATCAAATAGAAATAAAGATGTTTATTAATGTCAGTAAGTTCCCATTGTCAATTAATTGTTACTTGCCTTTCTCTGTTAAAGGATTTGTCCACTACTTGGATAACCCATTCTTAAATGCTATAGTCCCAAGTAAAGCAGAAAATCCTAATACTCACCTTTCACACAGACACTGTTCCTGTAATGTAGTTACTGGGTTTCCTGATGCTCATATGACATTGTTATGTCACGTGATTGAAGCAGTGGTCGCTAGAGTTGAGCGCGGTTCGTGGTTCGTGGTTCTCCAGTTCGCGGCTCGAGTGATTTTGGGGCATGTTCTAGATCGAACTAGAACTCGAGCTTTTTGCAAAAGCTCGATAGTTCTAGAAACGTCCGAGAACGGTTCTAGCAGCCAAAAAACAGCTAAATCCTAGCTTGGTTTCTGCTGTAATAGTGTAAGTCACTCTGTGAATCAAACTATTATCACATTTCAGTGTATAGTGTGCGTGAACAGCGCCTTCAGATCACTGCTGTTTCTATAATGGCGATCGCCATTTTTTTTTTTTTTTTCTTGTCTTCCTTCCCTAAGCGCGCGCGTCTTGTGGGGCGGGCCAGCATGTCAGCCAATCACAGACACACACACACCTAAGTGGACTTTGAGCCAGAGAAGCAACGGCATGTGTGATAGGATCTGCATGTCACATGTCCCTGCATTATAAAACCGGACATTTTCTTCACGAACGCCATTATCTGCCTTCTGCGTCTTTGGTGTCAGACATCAGTGTCGCAGCTCCGTCCTCCTGAGTCCTATAGCCGATACAGCTGTATGCGCTGCATACACAGCGTTAGACAGCTTAGGGAGAGCACATTCTAGCAGTCCTTTTAAGGGCTCAAAGCGGCAGGGTCAGAGCCATAGGTGACAGGTCCTGCAAACAGCAACAGCGTCTGTGTAGCCCAGGTCAGGGATTTCCTCCCTGCATTTCACCATTAGGAGGGAATAGAAAGGCAGGCTTCCATTCCTCTACCCAGAGCACCACAATCCTGCCACTGTACCCTCTTGTCCTCTGCACACTCCAACTCATTCTAAGTAAGCCATTATACTAGCAAACATTCAGTGTACCTAGTGGCATCCTATACGTGGCTATTGGACTTTGCTATAGTCCCACTAGTGCAAAGACATTTGCAGAGCACGTCTGCCTGTGTGGCGCCCCAGGACCTGGTCGCCACAACAGCATTGCCCTCCCAAAAGGGTTAATGCTGAGCCTGGAGGTAATTGGGAGATCTATTGGCCAGTAAGTTAACACTCAACACAGTTCTCCCTCCGGCCAGCAGGGGGAGCTCTGAACCTGGAACTTCAGGGAGCATTCCTTAAGTCTGGCTGGAAGGAGGAAGTGGTGGTTAGTCTGGAGACAGGAGTGAAAGAGTGCAGACGCAGAGTAGTGCTGCCTTGTAAACTGGGGCCTAGAGCTGGGATAGCTTGGCCCAGTGAAGCAAGGGGAGCAGAGAGGCACAGCAGGGACTCGGACATCGGAGTCTGTAGTTGCCAGGGCATAAAATCCATCCCTGGTAGCTGAATCCGGAGGGCAGGAGAGCTGTAAGCCCCCTGTCCCAGAAGCAATCTGAAGGTACAGCTGCATCCCAAGGGCCCGGTGTAGACTCCAGCAGAGAAGCACCAGAGAGGGCCTGCGCAGTCTACCACACAGAAAAGGGGACGAACAACAAGTCCCAGCAGCAAGAGGGCAATTGCAAACCCAAAGTGCAGTGTCCTAACACAGCAGAGAAAGATTAAGGAGTAGGCCTCATACTCAACTGGCCAAAGATCACCCCAGGCACTTCCAGGCCGGCCGGATCATCTTTACCATCTGTGACGGTCTCCCTGGACTAAGTTTCTGCCGAGTAAAAGAGGAGAAGGTAAAGAGACTACTGTTTGTGCCTGTTTCTTTCATTGCTGGTCGGCCCTGCACCGTGTTAGTCACGCAGCACCATAGACTTCCACAAACACCAACCGTGCCCCGGGCATTGCTCCACCTGTGGGGAGCAGTACTACCATTGCTGCCATAACATCATCCCGGAGGCCTCACACAGCAGCGGCGGCTTAGTAGCCGCATACCACAGGTGGCGTCACGAACACAAACCATTAACAAGCAAGCCACATATTTTACTGACACCCACCAGGGCCACGGAGCCGGGCCCAGCCACCACTGACTACCACCGGACTAGTCCGGCCCCGCACCGGGTGTCCCATAGCCCTGGGGTGGGCGAGTCAACTTTGGCGTCACGAACAGGATTTCGTGCCCGGTCACACCGGGTACTGTGCGCCTGAAGAACTGTGTAAAAGACTGTGTACTGGTTGTAAATTGCCGCCGCCATTAGCCGCGCCGAGCGCAGGAAGAAGGGGGGCGTGCCTGACAAAGAGCGCGAAGGGAGCGCGCCATCAGAGCAGAGCGCTGTTAACCCCGCGCGACCCGGAAGAAAATTTGAAAAGTGAACGGAGCCTGGTAAGGTTCACTAAGGGGGAGGAAGATGTCCGACTCCGAGGGAGAGCAGGTGGCTGCCATCGCCCAGGGCTCCGCAGCACCGGCCGAAGTAGTCCCAGTCGCCGTCGCCCCAGCCCCCACTGTAGCGCCGGTAATGCCGATCACCATGCCGTACATACCAGGAGCAGAATGGCTGCCGCAGTACTCCGGGGAGTCCCATACCTTGAGTGACTTCAGAGAAAGCCTGCACAGCTTGTTCCGGGTGTATCCTCTGACTGAGAGCCAGAAGGTGGGCATAGTAATGGGACAGCTAGCCGGCGCAGCCCAGCGTGAAGCGAAGTCCTGGCCTGATACAGATAAAGGGACAGCAGCCCAGATACTGGCCAAGCTAAAGAGTACTTTTGACACCCGCACCGCAGCAGAGATAAAGATGAGATTCTTTGGGTGCAAGCAACGGGCCACGGACAGCATAAGGGACTATGCCTTAAACTTGCAGGAGGCCCTGAAAGCAGTTAAACAGGTGGACCCAGAGAGTGTACGTGAAGAAGACAAACTCCTAACTGAGCAGTTCATAGAGGGGCTCCTGTCAGATGCCCACAGGACCCAGCTGCGTATCCTGGTCCTGCAGAACCCTGCTCTGGACTTTGCCAAGTTTAAGGACCAGGCCATCAGGGTACTGAGAGAATCTATACCGAATGACCCAGTACCCCTCCGGCCTCTTGCTATCACGTACCCCGGGGTGGTGCCTGCAACACGAGCCACTGCAGGGGCTGAGGCGCAGTCCCTGGATAAGGATCCCACTGCAGAGCTCAGACAGCAGTTCCAGGAGCTGACCAAGACTGTGGCTGCCCTTGCCAAGACCGTGCAGTCTCTACAAATGACCCCCTCGCCTGCAAAAATCGAGTTGGCCTCCAGCCCAGAAGACGTCCCATGGATGCGACAGAGGAGGATTCCGCCGCCCCGAGGCAGAGACACAGACCGGTATGATTCAACAGGACAACCGATCTGCCGCCACTGCAACCAGGCGGGCCACATTGCACGACGCTGTCCTTTAAACGGGCCGAGCCTGGGGCCAGGAGCCAACCCCCAGGTGTGAGGAAGCCCGGCTCAAACCCCAGCCGCAGCAAGTATGTGGGAGGACGCCCGGTCCTTCCCATTGTGCTGGATGGGATCCCTTTGAATGCCCTCCTGGATACGGGGTCCCAGGTAACAACCATCCCCCACAAACTGTACAAAAGATATTGGGCTGATTCAGACATTGACCATGGCCCAGATGATGATTTAACGATTGTGGCCAGTAATGGTCAGCCCTTACCTCAAATTGGGTACAAAGAAGTAACCATTAAAGTGGGGCGGGTGGAATTGCCATGTCAGGGGATGATAATTGTAGATATAGATCGCAAAGAATCTGACCCACTGCTAACCCTTGGTACAAATGTGATAGAAAATTGTATTGCCGAAGTGATAATTTTGTTGCAACAGGCGTCCGAAACTGCCAGCTCCGGGCAGCAGCGTGCCCTACAGAGGGAGATCAGAGCCCTGATGAGGAGGCAGCAGGTAGAGCTGGCCGGAGGAGAAATTGGCAGTGTGAGGGTAAGTGACCCCCTCCCCATTGTAATACCCCCAAGAAGTGAAATGTTGATATGGTGTCGGGCAGCAATAGGCCTCAAGGGTCAGGATTACCATGCCTTGGTAGAACCAGTGTATTCAGACAGTAGGCCTGGAGTCCTGATAGCCAGAGGGGTAGCGGACGTCCGCAAGGGGAGAGTGCCCGTCCGTGTCCTGAATTGTGGGGAGGAGGAGGCCAAATTGCCCCGGTACGCCACTGTAGCAAAACTGTACACTGTCAGTAACAATACCATTAAAGCAGTGGAACCCTTGATCCCGTCCGACCAGGCGGAAGACAATGGCTCCAAGGGGCAGCCGGAAGACTGGTGCCAAAAATTACATGTAGGCACCGACTCCACCCCCTCGCACCAAAAGCATGGGGTTTACCGGGTGGTACAGGAGTACGAGCGGGTCTTCAGCAAACACCCCCTAGATTTTGGGCAGGTGAAAGGGGTTAAACATCAAATCCCCAAGGGTGATCATCATCCCATTAAAGAGAGATACCGCCCTGTACCCCCCGCACAGTATCAGTGTGCCAAGGAAATGTTACGGGAAATGAAGGAGGCTGGGGTTATCAGAGATAGTTGTAGCCCCTGGGCAGCTCCACTAGTGCTCGTAAAGAAAAAAGATGGTACAATGAGAATGTGTGTAGATTACAGGCAAATTAACCGCATTACACATAAAGATGCTTATCCACTGCCCAGAATAGAGGAGTCACTAACAGCCTTAAAGTCAGCTAACTATTTCTCCACCTTGGATCTCACCAGTGGGTATTGGCAGGTTCCCGTGGCAGAGGCGGACAAGGAGAAGACTGCATTCACGACACCAATGGGCCTCTGTGAGTTCAATTGTATGCCATTCAGGCTCTGCAACGCCCCAGGGACATTCCAAAGGTTGATGGAGTGCTGCTTGGGCCACCACAACTTTGAAACCGTGCTGTTGTACCTGGATGACGTAATAGTCTACTCCAAGACTTATGAGGACCACCTGAAGCACTTAGCAGAAGTGTTTGAATCCTTGTCGAAATATGGCCTGAAGATCAAGCCGTCCAAATGTCACCTCTTGAAGCCAAAGGTACAGTACCTGGGTCATGTGGTCAGCGCAGAAGGTGTGGCACCTGATCCGGAGAAAGTCACTGTAATCAAGGACTGGCCAAGACCCACCACAGTGAAGGAGGTGCGGCAGTTCCTTGGACTGGTGGGCTACTAACGAAGGTTCATTGATGGTTTCACCAAGATAGCAGCGCCCCTTCAAGATCTCCTGGTGGGCCAGCCAAAGCAGGCTAAGAAGCAGAGCCCTCCATTTGAATGGAGCAGCCAACTGGAAACATCCTTTGTCCGGCTGAAAGGGGCTCTCACGGGAGAAGAAATTCTGGCCTACCCTGACTACAGCCAACCGTTTGTACTGTATACAGACGCCAGCAACGTGGGACTGGGAGCAGTTCTGTCCCAGGTACAGGGAGGCAGAGAGAGGGTGATAGCGTACGCCAGTAGGAAGCTTCGGCCCACAGAAAGGAATCCAGAAAACTACAGTTCCTTCAAGCTGGAGTTCCTCGCTATTGTTTGGGCAGTGACTGAACGCTTCAAGCACTATCTGGCATCGGCCAAGTTCACCATCTTCACGGACAACAATCCGTTGACACACCTGGCAACAGCCAAGTTAGGTGCGATGGAACAGCGATGGATGGCCCGGCTGTCTAACTTTGACTTTACCATCAAGTATCGGGCTGGCAAGAAGAATAACAATGCTGATGCGCTGTCCAGAATGCCTCACTTGCCCGAGTCTGGAGAAGACATGGATGAACTCGAAGAGATAGAGTTACCGGCTTTCCATCACCAAGGTGTGTCCCAGTGTGAGCATGCTGTGGGAGTGAAGCGCTCAAGCCAGCACGGGGTCTCGGTCAACCCCTTACTCCACCATAATTGGGAAGAAACACAGAACGGTGACCCGGCCGTGCGATTGGTCAAAGAGAAGCTAGCGCAAGCTGAGACCCATCTTGGCCCAGACGCTCCAGAGGAAGCCCAGCAGCTGTGGAAGGAGAGGGGACGACTGTTCACCTACCAAGGCAAGCTCTGCAAGAGATATGTCAACTATCGAACAAATGAACTTGTCTGGCAGATAGTGGTTCCGCAGAGAGATGCTCCAATGGTCCTAGCAGCGTATCATGATAACGCAGGACACTTCGGGTGGAAGAAGTTGGAGGCCCTACTCCGTGATCGGTTCTATTGGGTGCACATGAGAAAGATGATCGAGAAGTGGTGCCGAGACTGTGGCCCGTGTAACCTGAGGCGGAAAGACGATGCCAGCCAAAGGTCTCCCTTGCAGCCAATTGTCACAAAGCAGCCCCTGGAGTTGGTGGCCCTGGACCACGTGAAGTTAACACCAAGCCGGTCAGGCTATGTGTACGCCCTCACCATTGTGGACCATTACTCTCGTTTCCTGGTAGTAGTGCCTGTGAAGGACCAGACAGCCAGGACAGCAGCTAGAGCGTTCCAGGCATCCTTTTGCCGACCTCACGGCTATCCGGAAAGGGTACTGACTGATCAGGGTCCTGCATTCGAGGCTGAAGTGTTCCAAAAGTTCTGTAACATGTACGGTTGTAAGAAAATCCGAACCACGCCGTACCACCCCCAAACCAATGGACTGTGCGAGAAAATGAACCATGTGGTTATTGATATGCTGAAGACCCTACCGCTGGAGGAAAGGAACCAATGGCCAGAAAAGTTGCCAGATCTGGTAGACCTGTACAACCACATCCCAGTGAATTCGACCAACTGCAGCCCCGCTTACCTGATGCGAGCCAGACCAGGCAAGTTGCCTGTAGACTTTGAGATGGGGACTGTGTCGCCTGAGGCGGTTCAAGAAATAGAGGATTGGGATACAGAACGGCAGCAGCGGTACCGTAAGGTCCAGGAGTGCGTAGAGAGGAGCCTGTCTCAAGCAAGAACGAGACAAGAACAGCATTACAATCAAACAGCCCCAGCAACTCCCTTAGCACCTGGAGAACAAGTCCTCAAGAAGAAGCGGAAGGCGCATAAATTGGATGATCAGTGGGAAAGCGAGCCCTACACCATTATCCCCTCCAACTTTGACAATAGTAAGGTATGCCTCATAAGCAAAGATGAAGGCAAGACCTATCAAGCAATTTCCCGAGACCGCCTGAAAGCGTGCCCTGAACGGTGCAGAATCCAAAGAGAAATGGAAGGAGTACAAGGAAGTCCCCAAAGTCAAGAGAAAGAAGGGGAGATGATTCAAACCATCCTTGGAAAGTTCCCCAAAACTTGGACCCGAATAAACAATGCCATAGTGGTACCAGTTTTGACGTTTCCGCAGTTGGTCGAGCCAGAAACGGAAAAGGTTCCGGATCCACCTAAAGAATCGTCCGCTCCAGCACGAGATGACACGCCAGCAGTGGAACAGGAGGATCAACCCCCTGTCAGTGGTGAACCTGTCATACCCTTGGCGACTCTTAGATCACAAAGGCAACCATCACGCTTACCTATGGGGGTTAGGCCCACCTGTAGTGCTGAGATAGAAGACGCACCACGTAGTCAGGGGCAAACACCAGAGCTACGTAGGTCCCAGCGCAGCACTCGGGGACAACCCCCTCTAAGGTATAGGGAGTCAACTGTATAAGGGAAAGAGTACTTATTAGAATGTAAATAGTTATGCAAAATGTCTGTCATGTTGTGTACAAAATGTTTTCTTTTTCTTTGATTGCGAAAATGGACAATTGGGCCACTGGACTATGGGTGGCCAACACCTAAATTGTTCATAGTTAGCACCAGTGTGCTCAACACCCCTGAAGAAAAACCCGTCCGGCGTGCATAGAGTGGGGTCATCAATGCTCTGACGCACGCCCAGAGCCTACGTTGGGGGTTTGAACGCGGCGGGTCCCCCATGGAGCAGTGTAATGGACACCCGGCAGGGAGCCACACTGGATTCTTATAGTAATGTTTAAGGTTGTAACGTTAAAATATTTGCGCCTCTGTGGCGCCCCAGGACCTGGTCGCCACAACAGCATTGCCCTCCCAAAAGGGTTAATGCTGAGCCTGGAGGTAATTGGGAGATCTATTGGCCAGTAAGTTAACACTCAACACAGTTCTCCCTCCGGCCAGCAGGGGGAGCTCTGAACCTGGAACTTCAGGGAGCATTCCTTAAGTCTGGCTGGAAGGAGGAAGTGGTGGTTAGTCTGGAGACAGGAGTGAAAGAGTGCAGACGCAGAGTAGTGCTGCCTTGTAAACTGGGGCCTAGAGCTGGGATAGCTTGGCCCAGTGAAGCAAGGGGAGCAGAGAGGCACAGCAGGGACTCGGACATCGGAGTCTGTAGTTGCCAGGGCATAAAATCCATCCCTGGTAGCTGAATCCGGAGGGCAGGAGAGCTGTAAGCCCCCTGTCCCAGAAGCAATCTGAAGGTACAGCTGCATCCCAAGGGCCCGGTGTAGACTCCAGCAGAGAAGCACCAGAGAGGGCCTGCGCAGTCTACCACACAGAAAAGGGGACGAACAACAAGTCCCAGCAGCAAGAGGGCAATTGCAAACCCAAAGTGCAGTGTCCTAACACAGCAGAGAAAGATTAAGGAGTAGGCCTCATACTCAACTGGCCAAAGATCACCCCAGGCACTTCCAGGCCGGCCGGATCATCTTTACCATCTGTGACGGTCTCCCTGGACTAAGTTTCTGCCGAGTAAAAGAGGAGAAGGTAAAGAGACTACTGTTTGTGCCTGTTTCTTTCATTGCTGGTCGGCCCTGCACCGTGTTAGTCACGCAGCACCATAGACTTCCACAAACACCAACCGTGCCCCGGGCATTGCTCCACCTGTGGGGAGCAGTACTACCATTGCTGCCATAACATCATCCCGGAGGCCTCACACAGCAGCGGCGGCTTAGTAGCCGCATACCACAGGTGGCGTCACGAACACAAACCATTAACAAGCAAGCCACATATTTTACTGACACCCACCAGGGCCACGGAGCCGGGCCCAGCCACCACTGACTACCAGACTACCACCGGACTAGTCCGGCCCCGCACCGGGTGTCCCATAGCCCTGGGGTGGGCGAGTCACCTGCATTGCACACTACAACTTTTTTAAACTAAGCAATTTTACTAGCAAACACTCAGTGTACCTAGTGGCATCCTATACGTGGCTATTGGACTTTGCTATAGTCCCATTAGTGCAAAGACATTTGCAGAGCACGTCTGCCTGCATTGCACACTACAACTTTTTTAAACTAAGCAATTTTACTAGCAAACACTCAGTGTACCTAGTGGCATCCTAAACGTGGCTATTGGACTTTGCTATAGTCCCACTAGTGCAAAGACATTAGCAGAGCACATCTGCCTGCATTGCACACTCCAAGTTTTTTAAACTAAGCAATTTTACTAGCAAACACTCAGTGTACCTAGTGGCATCCTATACGTGGCTATTGGACTTTGCTATAGTCCCACTAGTGCAAAGACATTTGCAGAGCACGTCTGCCTGCATTGCACACTACAACTTTTTTAAACTAAGCAATTTTACTAGCAAACACTCAGTGTACCTAGTGGCATCCTATACGTGGCTATTGGACTTTGCTATAGTCCCACTAGTGCAAAGACATTTGCAGAGCACGTCTGCCTGCATTGCACACTACAACTTTTTTAAACTAAGCAATTTTACTAGCAAACACTCAGTGTACCTAGTGGCATCCTATACGTGGCTATTGGACTTTGCTATAGTCCCACTAGTGCAAAGACATTTGCAGAGCACGTCTTCCTGCATTGCACACTACAACTTTTTTAAACTAAGCAATTTTACTAGCAAACACTCAGTGTACCTAGTGGCATCCTATACGTGGCTATTGGACTTTGCTATAGTCCCACTAGTGCAAAGACATTTGCAGAGCACGTCTGCCTGCATTGCACACTACAACTTTTTTAAACTAAGCAATTTTACTAGCAAACACTCAGTGTACCTAGTGGCATCCTAAACGTGGCTATTGGACTTTGCTATAGTCCCACTAGTGCAAAGACATTAGCAGAGCACATCTGCCTGCATTGCACACTCCAAGTTTTTTAAACTAAGCAATTTTACTAGCAAACACTCAGTGTACCTAGTGGCATCCTATACGTGGCTATTGGACTTTGCTATAGTCCCACTAGTGCAAAGACATTTGCAGAGCACGTCTGCCTGCATTGCACACTACAACTTTTTTAAACTAAGCAATTTTACTAGCAAACACTCAGTGTACCTAGTGGCATCCTATACGTGGCTATTGGACTTTGCTATAGTCCCACTAGTGCAAAGACATTTGCAGAGCACGTCTGCCTGCATTGCACACTACAACTTTTTTAAACTAAGCAATTTTACTAGCAAACACTCAGTGTACCTAGTGGCATCTGTCACGCTCCCCGGGTCCTCGGCTCCCCTCCCCGGGTCCTCAGCCCCGCTCCCCGGCTCACCTGCCACGCTCCCCTCGTCCCAGCCTCCGGTGCCCGTCCTCCATAGGTCCTCTGGTCGCCGATCCCGGCGTCCGACATCTTCCCAGGCCCTGGCCGGCTCTCCTGCGTCCTCCTCGCAGCCTCCTTCCCTGGCTTCTGGCACCCGGGCCGCGCGCATGCGCATTAGGGCACGCGCGCGGTCACTGACCCTTTCTTAAAGGGCCAGCGTCCAGTAACAGGAAATGAGGTTAGTCAGGTTCAGGGTATAAAGGGGGTTCTTGTCCAAGGGGGCGGGGCCTGATCTTCGTGTTCCCTGAGCTAGGAGTCAGGTCTCCTGGTGTTTATGTGCCTGTACTCACCTATCTCTCTTTGTAGAGCCGTACCTGCCTCGCCATCCAGTCTGCCGTATCCCGAACCCCGCACGCTGTCCGTCTGCCATCCGACAGCACCTGCCATCTCGGATCCCTGCGGTGACCCGTCATCTTGCTCCAGAGGTTCCGGACTCCGCCTGATATCATCTCGGCCTCCGAACCTGAGCTACGTCACCAAGACTACCTTCTGTGACTCCGTGGTCCCAGGGACTCCTCCGCTGTCTTCACTTGCACGGACTATCCTGCTGCCCTTCAGTGCTTCAGCTGCCGGACTCCCTACCTCCACCTTAGAGTTCGGTCCAGTGGATCCACCTCCTGGGTCTGCCCGACCGCCCGGCCGTGACAGTAAGATCAGGCCATGGATCCCGCTGCTGCACTAATGGCCCTGCAAGAGGAACTCCAACGCCAGCGTGAAGTCCAGACCCGCATGCTGCAATTCATGACCTCCGTGGACACCCGCCTGTACACATTACAAGCATCAATGACGCCTGCGGCACCCAGGTCCCCCGCCAGGCAAGCCATGGCTCCCGTACCAGTGGCAGCCTCTTCAGATGCTTCCCGACTCCGTTTGGCGTCACCTCCTCGGTATGCTGGAGATCCCAAGACCTGCAGGGGCTTCATAAACCAATGTTCCCTTCACTTCACGCAGCTGCCACATCTGTTCGCCTCCGACCAAGCCAAGGTCGCCTTTATAATGTCCCACCTAGAGGGCGAGGCGCTGGCGTGGATGAACCCCGTGTGGGAGAAGGAGGACCCCATGACCAAGGATCTTCAACAGTTCCTACAGGCCTTCCGCAGTACCTTTGACGAGCCAGGACGCGCCTCTGCCTCTGCTTCATCACTCCTCCGCCTACGTCAAGGGACACTGACGGTGGGTCAATACGCCATCCGTTTCCGCACTTTGGCTTCAGAACTCGGGTGGAATAATGAGGCCCTAACAGCCGCCTTCTGGGAAGGACTCTCGAGTCGCATCAAGGATGAGTTGGCGGGTCGGGACGTGCCCTCCACCCTAGATGCACTGATCGCCCTAGCAACTCGTGTGGACATACGTTTTCAGGAGCGCTCCAAAGAGCTATCTCGGGAGAAACGCCCGGTACGGCATTCTCCTCCGCCGCAGAAGTCCTCCGTTCCTCAGTCATCAACAGCTGGGATTCCCGTCCACGAGCCCATGCAGATCGACCGAGTGCGGCAGTCTGAACGACGTCGAGCAGAGCGGCTCGCCCAGGGCCTCTGCTTTTACTGTGGTGAGGACACCCACCTGCTACGCTCCTGTCCAGAGAGGCCGGGAAACTCCAAAGCCTAGGGTTGGTAGGAGAGGCCACCGTAGGTGCTGGGACCCTCTCTGACCCAGTTACATGGACAGTGCAAGTGACCACGGGAGAGACGCGGTTCACGGCTGATGCCTACCTCGATTCCGGGGCAGCAGGCAATTTCATCCAGCAGGCCACGGTGGACAAGTACCGGGTGCCTGTCATGCCACTCGACAAACCCCTAGTGATTGCCTCGGTGGATGGGAGGCCTCTCTCTGATACCATCTCCTTGATCACCAGGCCTGTCGAACTACGCATCGGTGCTCTTCACACCGAGAACATCGCTCTCTATGTTCTCCCACACATGTCCCACCAGATCCTGTTGGGACTCCCATGGTTGCGGACACATGAACCATCGGTTAGCTGGGGTACTGGCGAAGTCACCCGTTGGGGCTCTTCGTGTCATGAGAGGTGCCTAAAGTCCATACCACCCCTCCGACGACCTCCGGTTCCTGAGACCCTAACGGGGCTGCCTTCGGCCTATTGGTCCTTTGCCGATGTCTTTGACAAAAAGGAATCCGAGGTACTGCCGCCACATCGTCCATACGATTGTGCCATTGACCTGCTTCCAGGGACAACCCCACCTAGAGGACGGATATATCCTTTATCTCCAGCCGAAACCAGGGCCATGTCAGATTACATCTCAGAGAGCCTAGCAAGAGGGTTCATTCGGAGATCCTCCTCTCCTGCTGGAGCAGGTTTCTTCTTTGTCAAGAAGAAAGAGGGCGACTTACGCCCATGCATAGACTACCGGGGTCTCAACCAAATCACCGTGAAAAACAAATACCCCCTGCCGCTCATTCCCGAATTATTTGACCGGCTTAGAGGAGCTCGTGTGTTCACCAAGCTGGATCTTCGGGGTGCTTACAATCTGGTACGCATCCGCTCTGGTGACGAATGGAAAACCGCGTTTAATACGCGCGATGGACATTATGAGTACTGCGTGATGCCCTTCGGTCTGTGTAACGCTCCTGCCGTCTTCCAAGAACTGGTGAACGACGTGTTTCGGGACCTTCTCTACATCTGTGTGGTTGTTTATCTAGATGACATCCTTGTCTTCTCTCCGGACCTCCAAACCCACAGAGAAAACGTACAGCTGGTCTTACAAAGACTGAGAGAGAATCGCCTGTACGCAAAGTATGAGAAGTGTGTCTTTGAGCAGTCTTCCCTCCCCTTTCTGGGGTACATCATCTCTGATACTGGACTGCAGATGGACCCCAAGAAGGTCTCCGCCATCATCAACTGGCCTCCGCCTTCTGGACTGAAGGCAATCCAACGCTTCCTGGGATTCGCCAACTACTACCGCCAGTTTATCCCGCACTTCTCTGCCTTGACCGCTCCTCTCTCCGCTTTGACCAAAAAGGAGGCTAATCCTAAGGACTGGTCACCTGCGGCAGACGCCGCATTTTGTTCTTTGAAGCGAGCATTCGCCTCCGCCCCTGTACTCCACCGACCGGAGTTAAACCGCCAGTTCACCTTGGAGGTGGATGCCTCCTCCTCAGGAGCCGGAGCAGTGCTCATGCAAAAATCCTCCTCCGGGAAGATGGTGACCTGCGGTTTCTTCTCTAAGAGCTTCTCAGCACCCGAACGTAATTACACCATCGGTGACCGAGAACTACTGGCGGTCAAACTGGCTCTGGAGGAGTGGCGCTACCTCCTGGAAGGAGCAGTGTACCCCGTGATTATCTACACGGACCACAAAAACCTGGAATACCTGCGGTCCGCTCAGCGACTGAACCCACGGCAAGCCAGGTGGTCCTTATTCTTTGCCAGGTTTGACTTCCAGCTCCACTTCCGACCAGCGGACAAGAATGTACGCGCTGATGCCTTGTCTAGGTCTCTCATGCCCATGGAACAGGAGGAAGAGACTATCCAGCCTATCATCTCTCCTAGCAAGATTGTTCCGGTGGCTCCTGTCACTCTGGCCCAGATACCACCTGGGAAGACCTATGTCTCGGAGACCGACAGGCTAACGGTCTTACACTGGGGTCATACCTCAAAAACAGCCGGCCATGCAGGCCAGAAGAGAACATGGGGTGCAATTGTACGCCATTACTGGTGGCCATCTCTTCGCACGGACGTCGCCGCCTTTGTCTCTGCCTGCTCCTCTTGTGCCAGAAACAAGACGCCCAAACACCTCCCACATGGCCGCCTTCTGCCTCTGCCGATACCTTCGATTCCGTGGCAACACATAGCAATGGACTTTATTACGGACTTGCCATTGTCATCCGGGCACACAGTCATATGGGTCGTGGTGGACCGGTTCTCAAAAATGGCCCATTTCGTTCCTATGGCTGGACTGCCCTCTGCTCAGGAACTCGCGGACGCTTTTATACAACACATCTTCCGCTTGCATGGCTTTCCATTACACATCGTATCAGACAGAGGAACTCAGTTCACCTCCCGCTTCTGGAGGGCTCTCTGTAACCATCTGGGAGTGACTCTGGACTTTTCATCTGCACACCATCCTCAGTCTAATGGCCAAGTAGAGAGGGTCAATCAAATCTTGACCTCATTTCTACGTCACTATGTTAATGCCCATCACGACGACTGGTCCGCTCTTCTACCTTGGGCTGAATTCTCCCACAACCACCACATCAGTGAGTCGTCCTCCAGCTCTCCCTTCCATGTTGTTTACGGACTTCAGCCTTCCATCCCATTGCCTGTATCCCCCTCTTCGGATGTCCCTGCTGCAGATACAGTAGCCCGTGACTTTGCCACCATTTGGGACTCTGTCAAGGTGTCTCTAGGACGTGCTTCCCTGCGGATGAAGAGACACGCAGACAAGAAACGCCTGGATCCTCCGTGTTTCTCTCCTGGAGACCTCGTCTGGCTTTCTTCCCAGTACGTCCGCCTGAAGATACCTTCATACAAGCTGGGTCCTCGCTACATTGGGCCGTTTAAAGTCCTCACCAGGATCAATGAGGTCTCCTACAAGCTGCAGCTCCCGGCCACGATGAGGATACCCAACTCGTTCCACGTCTCCCTGCTCAAGCCGGTGGTCCTTGGTCCCTTCTCCGCTGCTGCCAGTCCAGCTCCTCCACCTATTGCCGATGATGACATCTATGCGGTAAGGGATATCGTGGCCATGAAGACCGTACGAGGTCGGCAGTTCTTCCTGGTGGACTGGGAAGGGTATGGTCCTGAGGATAGGTCCTGGGAGCCCAGGGAGAACGTAGGCACTCCTCTTATCCGTGCCTTCTTGTCCCGGTTGCGGGGAGGGGGGCGTGGGGGGGGGGGTACTGTCACGCTCCCCGGGTCCTCGGCTCCCCTCCCCGGGTCCTCAGCCCCGCTCCCCGGCTCACCTGCCACGCTCCCCTCGTCCCAGCCTCCGGTGCCCGTCCTCCATAGGTCCTCTGGTCGCCGATCCCGGCGTCCGACATCTTCCCAGGCCCTGGCCGGCTCTCCTGCGTCCTCCTCGCAGCCTCCTTCCCTGGCTTCTGGCACCCGGGCCGCGCGCATGCGCATTAGGGCACGCGCGCGGTCACTGACCCTTTCTTAAAGGGCCAGCGTCCAGTAACAGGAAATGAGGTTAGTCAGGTTCAGGGTATAAAGGGGGTTCTTGTCCAAGGGGGCGGGGCCTGATCTTCGTGTTCCCTGAGCTAGGAGTCAGGTCTCCTGGTGTTTATGTGCCTGTACTCACCTATCTCTCTTTGTAGAGCCGTACCTGCCTCGCCATCCAGTCTGCCGTATCCCGAACCCCGCACGCTGTCCGTCTGCCATCCGACAGCACCTGCCATCTCGGATCCCTGCGGTGACCCGTCATCTTGCTCCAGAGGTTCCGGACTCCGCCTGATATCATCTCGGCCTCCGAACCTGAGCTACGTCACCAAGACTACCTTCTGTGACTCCGTGGTCCCAGGGACTCCTCCGCTGTCTTCACTTGCACGGACTATCCTGCTGCCCTTCAGTGCTTCAGCTGCCGGACTCCCTACCTCCACCTTAGAGTTCGGTCCAGTGGATCCACCTCCTGGGTCTGCCCGACCGCCCGGCCGTGACAGCATCCTATACATGGCTATTGGACTTTGCTATAGTCCCACTAGTGCCAAGACATTTGCAGAGCGCATCTGCCTGCGTTGCACACTCCAACTAATTATAACGAAGCCATTATACTAGCAAACACTCAGTGTACCTAGTGGCATCCTATACGTGGCTATTGGACTTTTGTCAATTCACAGTATTGGAACGTTATTTGCAGGACATCTGCCTGCATTGCACACTCTAACTTTTTTAAACTCAGCCATTATACTAGCAAACACTCACTGTACCTAGTTGTATCCTAAACGTGGCTATTGTACTTTTGTCAATTCACAGTATTGGAACGTTATTTGCAGGACATCTGCCTGCATTGCACACTCAAACTTTTTTAAACTCAGCCATTATACTAGCAAACACTCACTGTACCTAGTTGTATCCTAAACGTGGCTATTGTACTTTTGTCAATTCACAGTATTGGAACGTTATTTGCAGGACATCTGCCTGCATTGCACACTCAAACTTTTTTAAACTCAGCCATTATACTAGCAAACACTCACTGTACCTAGTTGTATCCTAAACGTGGCTATTGTACTTTTGTCAATTCACAGTATTGGAACGTTATTTGCAGGACATCTGCCTGCATTGCACACTCAAACTTTTTTAAACTCAGCCATTATACTAGCAAACACTCACTGTACCTAGTTGTATCCTAAACGTGGCTATTGTACTTTTGTTAATTCACAGTATTGGAACGTTATTTGCAGGACATCTGCCTGCATTGCACACTCAAACTTTTTTAAACTCAGCCATTATACTAGCAAACACTCACTGTACCTAGTTGTATCCTAAACGTGGCTATTGGACTTTGCTATAGTCCCACTAGTGCAAAGACATTTGCAGAGCACGTCTGCCTGCATTGCACACTACAACTTTTTTAAACTAAGCAATTTTACTAGCAAACACTCAGTGTACCTAGTGGCATCCTATACGTGGCTATTGGACTTTTGTCAATTCACAGTATTGGAACGTTATTTGCAGGACATCTGCCTGCCTTGCACACTCAAACTTTTTTAAACTCAGCCATTATACTAGTGTGGCGCCCTAGGACCTGGTCGCCACAGCAGCATTGCCCTCCCAAAGGGTTAATGCTGAGCCTGGAGGTAATTGGGAGATCCATTGGCCAGCAGGTTTAACACCCAACACAGTTCTCCCTCCGGCCAGCAGGGGGAGCTCTGAACCTGGAATTCCAGGGAGCCTTCCTCTACCTGACCAGAGGGAGGAAGTGCAGCCAGTCTGTAGGGAGTAGTGGAAGTGAACAGACGCAGAGTGAGCTGTCCTGTGAATCTGGGGCCTAGAGTTGGAGCAGCTTGGCCCAGAGAAGCAGGAATAGCTGAGAGGCAGCAGAGAGAGACTCAGACATCGGAGTCTGTGGTTGCCAGGGTATAAAATCCGCCCCTGGTAGCCGAGTCCGAAGGGCAGGAGAGCTGCAAGCCCCTGGCCCAGAAACATCCAAGGTACAGCTGCAGCATCAGGGCCCGGTGTGGACTCCAGCGGAGAAGCACCAGAGAGAGGGTCTGCGCAGCCACCTACGAAAAGAAGGGACGTGCCATCGGTCCCAGCAGCAAAGAGGGCCATTGCTGGATTCAGAGAAGCAGGGTCCTATCATCACAAAGCAAAGTACAGGAGTAGGCCTCATACTCAGCTGGCCAGAAAGATCATCCCAAGTACTTCCAGGCCGACCGGATCCCCATCACCACCTGTAACGGTCTCCCAGGACTGGACTGTTCCCAGAGTAAAAGAGGAGAAGGTAAAGAGACTGTTGTTTGTGCCTGGTTCTTTCCTCGCCTGTCGGCCCTGCACCGTGTTAGCCACACAACACCATAGACTTTCACGGGCACCAACTGTATCCCGGGGCATCGCTCCACCTGTGGGGAGCAGTAACATCATAGCTGCCATAACATCACCCCGGAGTTCTCCCATAGCAGCGGCGGCTTAATAGCCGCATACCACTTTTGGCGTCACGAACAGGATTTCGTGCCCGGTTCCACCGGGTACTGTGCGCCTGAATAATTGCGCTTTAAAGACTGTATTACTGCGTGTTTCACTGTTTGAAAACTGCCGCCGCCATTATCCTCACTGAGCGCAGGAAGAAGGGGGGCGTGCCTGACAAAGAGCGCGAAGGGAGCGCGCCATCAGAGCAGAGCGCTGTTAACCCCGCGCGACCCGGAAGGAAATTTGAAAAGTGAACGGAGCCTGGTAAGGTTCACTAAGGGGGAGGAAGATGTCCGACGCAGAGGGAGGGCAGGTGGCTGCCATAGCCCGAGACGCCGCAGCGCCCGCTGAAGCGATCCCTGTCGCCGTCGCCCCATCCCCCGCTGTAGCGCCGGTAATGCCGATCACCATGCCGTACATACCGGGCGCAGAATGGCTGCCGCAGTATTCCGGGGAGTCCCATACCTTGAGCGACTTCAGAGAAAGCCTGCACAGCTTATTCCGGGTGTATCCGCTGACTGAGAGCCAGAAGGTGGGCATATTAATGGGACAGCTAGCCGGCGCAGCCCAGCGTGAAGTGAAGTCCTGGCCTGATACAGATAAAGGGACAGTAACCCAGATACTGGCCAAGCTAAAGAGTACTTTTGACACCCGCACCGCAGCAGAGATAAAGATGAGATTCTTTGGGTGCAAGCAGCGGCCCACAGACAGCATAAGGGACTATGCCTTAAACCTGCAGGAGGCCCTGAAAGCGGTTAAACAAGTGGACCCAGAGAGTGTACGTGAAGAACACAAACTCCTAACTGAGCAGTTCATAGAGGGGCTCCTGTCAGATGCCCACAGGACCCAGCTGCGTATCATGGTCCTGCAGAACCCTGCTCTGGACTTTGCAAAGTTTAAGGACCAGGCCATCCGGGTACTGAGAGAATCTACACCGAATGACCCAGTGCCCCTCCGGCCTCTTGCTATCACGTACCCCGGGGTGGTGCCTGCAACACGAGCCACTGCAGGGGCTGAGGCGCAGTCCCTGGATAAGGATCCCACTGCAGAGCTCAGACAGCAGTTCCAGGAGCTGACCAAGACTGTAGCTGCCCTTGCCAAGATCGTGCAGTCCCTACAAGTGACCCCATCGCCTGCAAAAATCGAGTTGGCCTCCAGCCCAGATGACGTCCCATGGATGCGACAGAGGAGGGTTCCGCCGACCCGAGGCAGAAACACAGACCGGTATGATTCAACGGGACAACCGATCTGCCGCCGCTGCAGCCAGGCGGGCCACATTGCACGATACTGTCCTTTAAATGGGCCGAGCCTGGGGCCAGGAGCCGACCCCCAGGTGTAAGGAAGCCCGGCTCAACCCCCAGCCGCAGCAAGTATGTGGGAGGACGACCGGTCCTTCCTATTGTGCTGGATGGGATCCCTTTGAATGCCCTCCTGGATACTGGGTCCCAGGTAACGACCATCCCCTATAAACTGTACAAAAGATATTGGGCTGATTCAGACATTGACCATGGCCCAGATGATGATTTAACAATTGTGGCCAGTAATGGTCAGCCCTTACCTCAAATTGGGTATAAAGAAGTAACCATTAAAGTGGGGCGGGTGGAATTGCCATGTCAGGGGATGATAATTGTAGATATTGATCGCAAAGAATCTGACCCGCTGGTAACCATTGGTACAAATGTGATAGAAAATTGTATTGCCGAAGTGATAATTTTGTTGCAGCAGGCGTCTGAAACTGCCAGCTCCGGGCAGCAGCGTGCCCTACAGAGGGAGATCAGAGCCCTGATGAGGAGGCAGCAGGTGGAGCTGGCCGGAGGAGAAATTGGCAGTGTGAGGGTAAGTGACCCCCTACCCATTGCAATACCCCCAAGAAGTGAAATGTTGATATGGTGTCGGGCAGCAATAGGCCTCAAGGGTCAGGATTACCATGCCTTGGTAGAACCGGTGTATTCCGACAGTAGGCCTGGAGTCCTGATAGCCAGAGGGGTAGCAGACGTCCGCAAGGGGAGAGTGCCCATCCGTGTCCTGAATTGTGGGGAGGAGGAAGCCAAATTGCCCCGGTACGCCACTGTAGCAAAACTGTACACTGTCAGCAACAACACCATCAAAGCAGTGGAACCCTTGATCCCGTCCGACCAGGCGGAAGACAAGGGCTCCAAGGGGCAGCTGGAAGACTGGTGCCAAAACTTACATGTGGGCACCGACTCCACCCCCTCACACCAAAAGAATGGGGTTTACCGGGTGGTACAGGAGTACGAGCGGGTCTTCAGCAAACACCCCCTAGATTTTGGGCAGGTGAAAGGGGTTAAACATCAAATCCCCACGGGTGATCATCCTCCCGTTAAAGAGAGATACCGCCCTGTACCCCCCGCACAGTATCAGCGTGCCAAAGAAATGTTACGGGAAATGAAGGAGGCTGGGGTTATCAGAGATAGTTGTAGCCCCTGGGCAGCTCCACTAGTGCTCGTAAAGAAAAAGGATGGTACAATGAGAATGTGTGTAGATTACAGGCAAATTAACCGCATTACACATAAAGATGCTTATCCCCTACCCAGAATAGAGGAGTCACTAACAGCCTTAAAGTCAGCTAACTATTTCTCCACCTTGGATCTCACCAGTGGGTATTGGCAGGTTCCCGTGGCAGAGGCGGACAAGGAGAAGACTGCATTCACGACGCCGATGGGCCTCTGCGAGTTCAACTGCATGCCATTCGGGCTCTGCAACGCCCCAGGGACATTCCAACGGTTGATGGAGTGCTGCTTGGGCCACCACAACTTCGAAACCGTGCTGTTGTACCTGGATGACGTCATAGTCTACTCCAAGACTTATGAAGACCACCTGAAGCACTTAGCAGAAGTGTTCGAGTCTTTGTCAAAATATGGCCTGAAGATCAAGCCGTCCAAATGTCACCTCTTGAAGCCAAAGGTACAGTACCTGGGTCATGTGGTCAGCGCAGAAGGTGTGGCACCTGATCCGGAGAAAGTCACCGTAATCAAGGACTGGCCAAGACCCACCACGGTAAAGGAGGTGCGGCAGTTCCTTGGGCTGGTGGGCTACTACCGAAGGTTCATTGATGGTTTCACCAAGATAGCAGCGCCCCTTCAAGATCTCCTGGTGGGCCAGCCAAAGCAGGCTAAGAAGCAGAGCCCTCCATTTGAATGGAGCAGCCAACTAGAAACCTCCTTTGTCCAGCTGAAAGGGGCTCTCACGGGAGAAGAAATTCTGGCCTACCCTGACTACAGCCAGCCGTTTGTACTGTATACAGACGCCAGCAACGTGGGCCTGGGAGCCGTTTTGTCCCAGGTGCAGGGAGGCAGGGAGAAGGTGATAGCGTACGCCAGTAGGAAGCTTCGGCCCACAGAAAGGAATCCAGAAAATTACAGTTCCTTCAAGCTGGAGTTCCTCGCTATTGTTTGGGCAGTGACTGAACGCTTCAAACACTATCTGGCGTCGGCCAAGTTCACCATCTTCACGGACAACAATCCGTTGACACACCTGGCAACAGCCAAGTTAGGGGCGTTGGAACAGCGATGGATGGCCCGGCTGTCTAACTTTGACTTTACCATCAAGTACCGGGCTGGCAAGAAGAATAACAATGCTGATGCGCTGTCCAGAATGCCTCACTTACCCGAATCTGGAGAAGACCTGGATGAACTCGAAGAGATAGAGTTACCGGCTTTCCATCATCAGGGCGTTTCCCAGTGTGAGCATGCTGTGGGAGTGAAGCGCTCGAGCCAACACGAGGTCCCGGTTAACCCATTACTCCACCATAATTGGGAAGAGACACAGAACGGTGACCCGGCGGTGCGATTGGTCAAAGAAAAGCTAGCACAAGCTGAGACTCATCTTGGTCCAGATGCCCCAGAAGAAGCCCAGCAGTTGTGGAAGGAGAGGGGACGACTGTTCACCTACCAAGGCAAGCTCTGCAAGAGACACGTCAACTGGCGAACAAATGAACTTGTCTGGCAGATCGTGGTTCCGCAGAGGGATGCTCCAATGGTCCTAGCAGCTTATCATGATAACGCAGGCCACTTTGGGTGGAAGAAGTTGGAGGCCCTACTCCGTGATCGGTTCTATTGGGTGCACATGAGAAAGGTGATCGAGAAGTGGTGCCGAGACTGTGGCCCGTGTAACCTGAGGCGGAAGGATGATGCCAGCCAAAGGTCTCCCCTACAGCCAATTGTTACGAAGCAGCCCCTGGAGTTGGTGGCCCTGGACCACGTGAAGTTAACACCAAGCCGGTCAGGCTATGTGTACGCCCTCACAATTGTGGACCATTACTCTCGTTTCCTGGTAGTAGTGCCTGTGAAGGACCAGACAGCCAGAACAGCAGCTAAAGCGTTCCAGGCGTCCTTTTGCCGGCCTCACGGTTATCCGGAAAGGGTACTGACCGATCAAGGCCCTGCGTTCGAGGCGGAGGTGTTCCAAGAGTTTTGTAACATGTACGGTTGTAAGAAAATCAGAACAACACCGTACCACCCCCAAACCAATGGACTGTGCGAGAAAATGAACCATGTGGTTATTGATATGCTGAAGACTCTACCTCTGGAAGAAAGGAACCAATGGCCAGAGAAGCTGCCAGATCTGGTCGACCTGTACAACCATATCCCAGTAAATTCGACCAACTGCAGCCCCGCTTACCTGATGCGAGCCAGACCTGGCAGGTTGCCTGTAGACTTTGAGATGGGGACTGTGTCGCCTGAGGCGGTTCAAGAAATAGAGGATTGGGATACAGAACGGCAGCAGCAGTACCGTAAGGTCCAGGAATGCGTAGAGAGGAGCCTGTCTCAAGCCAGAACAAGACAAGAGCAGCAGTACAATCAAACGGCCCCAGCAACTCCCTTAGCACCTGGAGAACAAGTCCTCAAGAAGAAGCGGAGGACGCATAAATTGGATGATCAGTGGGAGAACGAGCCCTACACCATTATCCCCTCCAACTTTGACAACAGTAAGGTGTGCCTCATAAGCAAGGACGAAGGCAAGACTTGTCAAGCAATATCCAGAGACCGCCTGAAGACGTGCCCTGAGCGGTGCAAAGTTCAAAGGGAAGTGGAGGAAGTTCGAGAAGAAGGGGAAGAGATGATACAAACGATCCTTGGCAAATTCCCCAAGACTTGGACCCGCATAAATGGTGCCGTAGTGGTACCGGTCCTGACGTTCCCACAGTTGGTCGAGCCAGAAACAGAACAGGTTCCGGATCCACCCAAAGAACCGTCCGCCCCGACACGCGGTGACACGCCAGCAGTGGAACAGGAGGATCAACCCCCTGTCAGTGGTGAACCTGTCATACCCTTGGCGACTCCTAGACCACATAGGCAACCATCATGCATACCTATTGGGGTTAGGCCTACCGGTAGTGCTGAGATAGGAGACACACTAAGTAGTCAGGGACAAACACCAGAGCTACGCAGGTCTCAACGCAGCACTCGGGGACAACCCCCTCTAAGGTATAGGGAATCAACTATATAAAGAAAGAGTATTTATTAGAATGTAAATAGTTATGTGAAAAGTCTGTAATGTCGTGTACAAAATGTTTTTTTTTTTGTGATTGCGAAAATGGACACCCGGCAGGGAGCCACACTGGACTCTTATAGTACTGTCTGAAGTTGTAACGTTAAAAATAATGTGCCTCCCATATTGGGATGAAATGTATGACATGTTATGTTTTGTTTCCACAGTCCGGGAGTACTGAATTTAACTAAGGGGGAGTGTGGCGCCCTAGGACCTGGTCGCCACAGCAGCATTGCCCTCCCAAAGGGTTAATGCTGAGCCTGGAGGTAATTGGGAGATCCATTGGCCAGCAGGTTTAACACCCAACACAGTTCTCCCTCCGGCCAGCAGGGGGAGCTCTGAACCTGGAATTCCAGGGAGCCTTCCTCTACCTGACCAGAGGGAGGAAGTGCAGCCAGTCTGTAGGGAGTAGTGGAAGTGAACAGACGCAGAGTGAGCTGTCCTGTGAATCTGGGGCCTAGAGTTGGAGCAGCTTGGCCCAGAGAAGCAGGAATAGCTGAGAGGCAGCAGAGAGAGACTCAGACATCGGAGTCTGTGGTTGCCAGGGTATAAAATCCGCCCCTGGTAGCCGAGTCCGAAGGGCAGGAGAGCTGCAAGCCCCTGGCCCAGAAACATCCAAGGTACAGCTGCAGCATCAGGGCCCGGTGTGGACTCCAGCGGAGAAGCACCAGAGAGAGGGTCTGCGCAGCCACCTACGAAAAGAAGGGACGTGCCATCGGTCCCAGCAGCAAAGAGGGCCATTGCTGGATTCAGAGAAGCAGGGTCCTATCATCACAAAGCAAAGTACAGGAGTAGGCCTCATACTCAGCTGGCCAGAAAGATCATCCCAAGTACTTCCAGGCCGACCGGATCCCCATCACCACCTGTAACGGTCTCCCAGGACTGGACTGTTCCCAGAGTAAAAGAGGAGAAGGTAAAGAGACTGTTGTTTGTGCCTGGTTCTTTCCTCGCCTGTCGGCCCTGCACCGTGTTAGCCACACAACACCATAGACTTTCACGGGCACCAACTGTATCCCGGGGCATCGCTCCACCTGTGGGGAGCAGTAACATCATAGCTGCCATAACATCACCCCGGAGTTCTCCCATAGCAGCGGCGGCTTAATAGCCGCATACCACAGGTGGCGTCACGAACATTAACTTCAACTCATCAGCCACATATTCAACTGACACCCACCAGGGCCACGGAGCCGGGCCCAGCCACCACTGACTACCACCGGACTAGTCCGGCCCGGCACCGGGTGTCCCCTAGCCCTGGGGTGGGCGAGTCACTAGCAAACACTCACTGTACCTAGTTGTATCCTAAACGTGGCTATTGTACTTTTGTCAATTCACAGTATTGGAACGTTATTTGCAGGACATCTGCCTGCATTGCACACTCAAACTTTTTTAAACTCAGCCATTATACTAGCAAACACTCACTGTACCTAGTTGTATCCTAAACGTGGCTATTGTACTTTTGTCAATTCACAGTATTGGAACGTTATTTGCAGGACATCTGCCTGCATTGCACACTCAAACTTTTTTAAACTCAGCCATTATACTAGCAAACACTCACTGTACCTAGTTGTATCCTAAACGTGGCTATTGTACTTTTGTCAATTCACAGTATTGGAACGTTATTTGCAGGACATCTGCCTGCATTGCACACTCAAACTTTTTTAAACTCAGCCATTATACTAGCAAACACTCACTGTACCTAGTTGTATCCTAAACGTGGCTATTGTACTTTTGTTAATTCACAGTATTGGAACGTTATTTGCAGGACATCTGCCTGCATTGCACACTCAAACTTTTTTAAACTCAGCCATTATACTAGCAAACACTCACTGTACCTAGTTGTATCCTAAACGTGGCTATTGGACTTTGCTATAGTCCCACTAGTGCAAAGACATTTGCAGAGCACGTCTGCCTGCATTGCACACTACAACTTTTTTAAACTAAGCAATTTTACTAGCAAACACTCAGTGTACCTAGTGGCATCCTATACGTGGCTATTGGACTTTGCTATAGTCCCACTAGTGCCAAGACATTTGCAGAGCGCATCTGCCTGCGTTGCACACTCCAACTAATTATAACGAAGCCATTATACTAGCAAACACTCAGTGTACCTAGTGGCATCCTATACGTGGCTATTGGACTTTTGTCAATTCACAGTATTGGAACGTTATTTGCAGGACATCTGCCTGCATTGCACACTCTAACTTTTTTAAACTCAGCCATTATACTAGCAAACACTCACTGTACCTAGTTGTATCCTAAACGTGGCTATTGTACTTTTGTCAATTCACAGTATTGGAACGTTATTTGCAGGACATCTGCCTGCATTGCACACTCAAACTTTTTTAAACTCAGCCATTATACTAGCAAACACTCACTGTACCTAGTTGTATCCTAAACGTGGCTATTGTACTTTTGTCAATTCACAGTATTGGAACGTTATTTGCAGGACATCTGCCTGCATTGCACACTCAAACTTTTTTAAACTCAGCCATTATACTAGCAAACACTCACTGTACCTAGTTGTATCCTAAACGTGGCTATTGTACTTTTGTCAATTCACAGTATTGGAACGTTATTTGCAGGACATCTGCCTGCATTGCACACTCAAACTTTTTTAAACTCAGCCATTATACTAGCAAACACTCACTGTACCTAGTTGTATCCTAAACGTGGCTATTGTACTTTTGTTAATTCACAGTATTGGAACGTTATTTGCAGGACATCTGCCTGCATTGCACACTCAAACTTTTTTAAACTCAGCCATTATACTAGCAAACACTCACTGTACCTAGTTGTATCCTAAACGTGGCTATTGGACTTTGCTATAGTCCCACTAGTGCAAAGACATTTGCAGAGCACGTCTGCCTGCATTGCACACTACAACTTTTTTAAACTAAGCAATTTTACTAGCAAACACTCAGTGTACCTAGTGGCATCCTATACGTGGCTATTGGACTTTGCTATAGTCCCACTAGTGCCAAGACATTTGCAGAGCGCATCTGCCTGCGTTGCACACTACAACTAATTATAACGAAGCCATTATACTAGCAAACACTCAGTGTACCTAGTGGCATCCTATACGTGGCTATTGGACTTTTGTCAATTCACAGTATTGGAACGTTATTTGCAGGACATCTGCCTGCCTTGCACACTCAAACTTTTTTAAACTCAGCCATTATACTAGCAAACACTCACTGTACCTAGTTGTATCCTAAACGTGGCTATTGTACTTTTGTCAATTCACAGTATTGGAACGTTATTTGCAGGACATCTGCCTGCATTGCACACTCAAACTTTTTTAAACTCAGCCATTATACTAGCAAACACTCACTGTACCTAGTTGTATCCTAAACGTGGCTATTGTACTTTTGTCAATTCACAGTATTGGAACGTTATTTGCAGGACGTCTGCCTGCATTGCACACTCAAACTTTTTTAAACTCAGCCATTATACTAGCAAACACTCACTGTACCTAGTTGTATCCTAAACGTGGCTATTGTACTTTTGTCAATTCACAGTATTGGAACGTTATTTGCAGGACGTCTGCCTGCATTGCACACTCAAACTTTTTTAAACTCAGCCATTATACTAGCAAACACTCACTGTACCTAGTTGTATCCTAAACGTGGCTATTGTACTTTTGTCAATTCACAGTATTGGAACGTTATTTGCAGGACGTCTGCCTGCATTGCACACTCAAACTTTTTTAAACTCAGCCATTATACTAGCAAACACTCACTGTACCTAGTTGTATCCTAAACGTGGCTATTGTACTTTTGTCAATTCACAGTATTAGAACGTTATTTGCAGCACGTCTGCCTGCATTGCACACTCAAACTTTTTTAAACTCAGCCATTATACTAGCAAACACTCACTGTACCTAGTTGTATCCTAAACGTGGCTATTGTACTTTTGTCAATTCACACTACTGCAAATCTATGTGCAGCACCTCTGCATGACAACCTCGTGCTCTATTTTTAATAAGCTATAATGATAGCACAAAATACTGCCATTTTGTGGCATCATAGAACTGGCTGTTGTATTCCATTAGTGCCCCACTGGTGACAAGCTATTTCTAGCACCTCTACATCACACCCTCATGCACATTTTGCTACGCTAATGTTATAGCAAACTCATGGAATTCATTGCTGCATTTCATAATTCGGAGGGATAGAAAGTCAGGCTTCCTTTAGCTTTTCCTTCTGTTCATAGACAGCATCTCCAAGACAAATTTCCCCTCCACGTCTAAGTGTGGAGAGGCAGCTAGTGCGCATGCGTGTGCCGATGTACCCCAGCTGCAGCATAATTACAGTGTTTCGCCTAGTGAGTATGCTCAGCCTGACTGTGCCATTCCTGACGCTAAGTTTTCATTTCGGGATACAGCGCATGCTCCCACACTAAGTGTGAAAAGCCTCTTTGCACAGGTGCTTGCATTCCGTGCCGGGTATAAGTCCTGTTTTGGGCATAGACACCATGCTAAAGCTGATAGTCTTTTTTCAGAGACTGTATTTCATGATACTGAGCATGCTCAGGCACTTCCTGCATCAGAGACTAGGTCCGGTAATGAACTCTTTGGCCCTGGCCCTGATGTGGGGGTCCCATATAGACCACAGGGCATCAGGTGTCCTCCCAAATGTCTTGCAGAGGCCCACACCTATGACTTGTCACCGCATTATTGATGCTCAGACGATGACTGGTGAGGTGTTTGGGTCATGGCAGCCATGAGGTCATCATTGAAGTTGCGTTTCCAAATAGGACGCTAGTTATGCCACTCATGACGTGTCACTCTACTTTTGTCTCCAGGAGGCGCATTGTGGTTCACCCTGGTTTGGGGCGGACCCAGGTTATAAAAGGGGCTGGAGCCAACCAGGAGGTGCGCAGTCTTCTATTATGCTCCGAAAGAGCACACCTCCATGTGTTGAACCCATTGCGGCTTTAGGCCAGAGGTAGGCAGGGATCGGGTGGTGGATGCAGGCCACCACCACAGTTGCTAACGCAGAACGGTTAAGACCAGCTCCTGTCCTAACAGTCCTGCTTGTGCAGCCCAGTGGCATTAACAGGCCTGCTGCTGCTGATGCGCCTGCTGTCCACAGGTGTGGCCCCTACGCACACGGTCAGCGTACTCAATGGCCCCTGTGTTGTTAACAGGGAGTTCCTGGGCTGGGTGGGCATGTGGACCCTGTGACGCTAACAGGGCTCACAGTCTCCAGATCCGAATGGCGTCTAACTCGGTTCAGGCTACTATTAGTTTCATAGCCACACAGCTCTGTATCCTCCACCAAACCTTCAAGTTGCCAACCTCTCCTTTTCCAACTGGGAGCACGGTGGACACTGACTGCTGATGGGGATATATACCTTTCTCTTTCTTTTCTTATTAATTTTCGTTATATATCGGTCACAGATTATATACCACTTTATCCAAATCTGCCAGTCCCACTGTAACAGATGTTGTTTCTTCAGCAAATGTTACAGTTGCTTAACCACCAAATCCACGGACCAAAACTTTTTTCCCCTTTCCAACACACCTGTTCCCCTTTCCAACAGCATCTGTCCTTTTTCAACTCATTTTGGGATATGACCAAAAGTGCAACTGTGCAGGGACACCGTACTCAACGCCATCTCAGCACAGCAGCCATCCCTCGGTCCCTCCGATGTGGACAAGTAAAAGACCATTTCCTCCTATCCATGACAAAGCGTTGAGATTCACTCTGTGCAGCACTGGTGTTTAGTGGACAAGTAGATCTAAGATTGCGTACCACATTCTGCAGATACTCCTGTATACGTGCGTCTATTTCTATGGCAGGAATTAGTTCGCCAAATTTTGTCTTGTACCGGGGATCTAACAGTGTGGCAACCCAGTATTCAGGATTAGTTCAAATTCATACAATCCGAGGGTCATGTAGGTAGTGCAGCAAGAAGGCGCTCATGTGTCTTGTGCATCCAGGAGGACCAAGTCCTTGGTGTGTTGGTGGCAGAGAGGTGAGAATCGTGCATCCTTCCTCTGCCCTCTCCCCCCAACCTCGCACAACCGAAATGTGAGCAAGCTCTCACTCATCTGCTGAGTCTTCCATGCCCATCGCCAGTTCGTCCTCCATTTCTTCATGGGCTCCTGCACTTTCATCAACACTTTTTGCTGATACTATGCGCCCTTGTTAATCCCTCTCCCTCACCATGACTGCCGCATAGGTGCCGCTGACCATCTGGACCTCGTAGATCTTGTTATCCCTTCCGCATATGACTCCTCCTGTACTTCCTCCCCTTCCTCTTGTCCCAACACCTGACTCCGAATAATAATTACAGTGTGCTCCATCATGTAGATGACCAGAATTGTCACGCTGAGAATGACATTGCCAGTGCTAAACATCTTCGTCGACATTTCAAAACTGTGTAGCAGGGTGCATAGGTCCTTGATCTGACACCACTCCAGCAGCGTGATCTGCACCACCTCTGGATCAAGTTATCCCAGGCTATATGTCTTACCGTATTTCAGCAGGGCTCTGCGGTGCTGCCACACACGCTGCAACATGTGCAGATTCAAATTCCTGCGTGTCGAAACATCGCATTTACGGCGTTTAACTGCCAGACCCTAAGACTTCCGGAGTGATGAAAGTTGTTGAGCTGCTGTGTGCGCACGATGGAAGTGAGCACATAGCGAGCGTGCCCACTGCACAAGGCCATGTAGGCCGTGATGGTGTTTTAAAAATTGCTGGCGAATTCGGTTCAACACGTGAGCCCTAAAAGGCACGTGTGTCACATTGCCCTGAGGATGGCCCGCAGCCAGGTTTGCATCATTGCCGCACACGGCTGTTAAGTCACCAACGGAGTCCGCTCCGTCAATTTGTACTCCGGTCGCCAGGTGACAACGTGTTCCTTTCATGAATAGTGCTGATGATGGGAGAGTAGTCGATGCCAGCGGCGCAGGTGGACGCAGGTTATGCTCACCCACTGGGCTGCATTACCTTGACAGATGCAGAATCTCTGGCTGAATGTAGCTGGTGGGTATCTCACAGATGAAATACCATCATTCAGCTACAACCAATGGGAAGACACCACACCCTTTTTTATGCCCATCCTGTCTGCAGACCACTGCCAGACATAGCTATGAACCTCTGGTTAATTTTACCCCCAGTTCAGTTTTATGATTTTGTGTGCTTGTTACCTGACTACTTTTCCTGCTTGCTGTTTATGTACCTTGTTGGCCGATACGCATTTCACCTCTGCTTGTTTTCTGATTCTTTCCTGGCCGTCCCATTCTGTTCCTGTTCCTCAATTAATGTTTTGACCCTGCCTGACTACTATTCTCTGGAATAGCGGTGTGACTCACATTTCCCATACATTTCAAAGTAAAACTTTGACCGCCTGATGGCATTGAGCTCTGCTGCCAGCATAGTAAGGAGGTGTGTGGTAGTCCTTGTGCGCAGTTGCAAGGAAGGGTGGCCTGACCACACAGGGTTTGCGCCAAGGTAGAGGACCCACACGAGGTTGAAGAGGCAGAAGCAGTGTATTAACTTCTACATACAGAACAAGGATTGAAACAACTCGTGGGGACGGCAAGACTTGTACAGCAGACCCTTCTCCATCTCTCACCATAGTTTGCCAGTGCCCAGTCAGTGACATGTAATGACCCTGTCTATGCTTACTGGTCCAAGTATCTGTGTTGAAATGCACCCTGTCGCACACAGATTTTCTCAAGGAAGTGGTGATGTTGTGGGCGACATGCTGGTGTAGCGCGGGCATGCTTTTCTTGGAGAAGCAGTGGTGATTGGGCATCTGGTACTGGGGCACAGCGACAGACATAAGGTCTGTAAAATCCTGTGTGTCCACTACGCGTAAAGGCAGCATTTCGGTAGCCAACAGCTTACAGAGGGATAGAGTCAACCACTTAGCGTTGTCATGGGTCGCAGTAAGTGGCCTTTTATTTGACCACATCTGAGGGACAGAGATCTGGCTGCTGTCTGTAGACGGTGTTGAGTAGGGTGTCCCTGGAAAAATGCAGGTTTGTGAGAAAAGTGCAGGCGGAGACATGATGTTGCCTTCATCTTGCCTTCAGATCTGTTCATCTTGTATCATTTTTAAAAAACACAGCAAGCAAGGGTTACTCCAAGCGGAGTCTACCTTTTTTCCCCAAATTGGGCACACAGACACCCCATCAGTGGCAGGACTTGTGCCCTAGTTGCAAACAGGATGTTTTGATTTGCATCAAGCACATTCCAAATCCACAAGCATTTACTCTCCCCAGGATGACACAGGGGTAGTAAATTCCTTCTGGATCCATGACTTGTTCATTTTGATGAACGTCAGTCTGTCCACATTGTCACTGGACAGACGCGTGCGCTTATCTGTCAGCACACACCCAGCAGCACTGAAGACACGTTCAGAGACAACGCTGGCAGCTGGACACGACAAAATCTTCAAGGCGTAACTGGAGAGCTCTTGACATTTTTCTAGATTTGAAGCACAAAAGGAGCAAGGCTCCATTTGCAAAGTCATTGCATCGATGTTCATTTGGAGATACTCCTGTATCATCCTCTCCATCCGTTGACTATGTGACACACTTGATGTCTCTGGTGGCCTTGCAAAGGAGGGTCTAAAAAAATTATGAAAAGATTCCATAAAATTGCTGTTACCAGCACCAGATACGGTCCTACTGGTACGGGTAGACTGTTGAAGATGACGAGGCCGTCCCATGTTTGTCAAGTTACAACTGGGAGAATCACTCCCTTCACCTGCACGGTTGTTTGGTGGAAAAGCCGAGCTAAGATCGAGTAACAGCTTCTGCTGATACTCCTGCATACGTGCGTCCCTTTCTATGGGTGGAATTATGTCACAAAATTTGGACTTGTCCCGGGGATCTAATAGTGTGGCAAGCCAGTAGTCATCATCACTTCTAATTTTGACAATACGAGGGTCATGTTGGAGGTAGTGCAACAAGAAGGCACTCATGTGTCTTGCGCAGCCATGCGGACCAAGTCCACGCTGTGTTTGTGGCATAGAGGTGCTAACCGTTCTTTCTTCCTCTGTCATCTCCCCCCAACCTCTTTCAACTTAAATTTGACCAAGGTCCCCCTCATCTGCTGAGTCTTCCATGTCCATGGACAGTTCGTCCTCCATATCTTCATGTCCTCCTGCACCTTCCTCAACATCTCGCCTGCTACCATGCGCCCTTGTTGATCCCTGTCCCCCATGGTCCCATGCCTGCCGCGTTGGTGATGATGAACGTCTGGACCTTGGTGATGTTGTTGTGTCTTGCGCATATGAATCCTCCTGTAGTTCCTCCCCTTCCTGTTGTCCCACCCCCTGACTCCGAATAGTGTTTAGCGTGTGCTCCAGCATGTAAATGACTGTAATCGTCATGCTGATAATGGCATTGTCAGCGCTAAACATATTCGTCGCCATGTCGAAACTGTGCAGAAGGGTGCATAGGTCCTTGATCTGAGATCACTCCATCAGGGTGATCTGCCCCACCTCTGCATCTCGTTGGCCCAGGCTATACGTCATGACGTATTGCACCAGGGCTCTGCGGTGCTGCCACAGTCGCTGTAACATGTGGAGAGTTGAATTCCAGCGTGTCGCCACATCGCATTTCAGGCGATGAACCGGCAGGCCGAAAGACTTCTGGAGCGATGCAAGTCGCTCAGCTGCGGCGGTTGAACGGCGGAAGTGAGCACTGCAGACAGTTTCCGTGCCCTGGTCAGAAGGCCATCTAGGCCGGGATAGTGTGTTAAAAATTGCTGGACAACAAGGTTCAACACGTGAGCCATACAAGGCACGTGTGTCACCTTGCCCAGGCGAAGGGCCGCACCCAGGTTTGCAGCATTGTCGCACACGGCCTTACCAGGCTGCAGGTTGAGTGGAGACAACCATTTATTAAACTCGGACCGCAGAGCTGACCACAACTCCTCAGCTGTGTGACTCTTATTCCCAAGACATGTCAAGCTAAAGACCGCCTGATGCCGTTGCGCTCTGCTGCCAGCATAGTAATGAGGGGTGCGTCATTCCTTCTGCGCAGTGAGAACGCTGGTGGCCTGACCAGGCAGGCTTGGGGCGGAGGTGGAGGACCCAGATGAGGTGGAGGATGCAGAAGCAGTGGCGGAACTTGGACAGACAGAGGATTGACACACAAGTCGTGGGGACGGCAAGACTTGTGCAGCAGACCCTTCACCATCTATCACCATAGTTACCCAGTGCCCAGTCAGCGACATGTAACGTCCCTGTCCATGCTTACTGGTCCAAGTATCGGTGGTGAAATTCACCCGTTCACACACAGAGTTTCTCAAGGAAGCGGTGATATTGTGTGCGACATGCTGGTGTAGCGCGGGCACACCTTTCTTAGAGAAGTAGTGGCGACTAGGCATCTGGTACTGGGGCACAGCGACAGATATAAGGTCTCTAAAATCCTGTGTGTCCACTAGGCGGAAAGGCAGCATTTCTGTAGCCAACAGCTTACAGAGGGATAGAGTCAACCTCTTCGCTTTGTCATGGGTCGAAGGAAGTGGCCTTTTATTTGACCACATCTGAGGGACAGAGATCTGGCTGCTGTGTGTAGACGGTGTTGAGTAGGGTGTCCCTGGAAAAATGCAGCTTTGGGAGGAAAGTGCAGGCGGAGACATGATGTTGCCTTCATCCAAAGTTGGTGCTATCGATGTCTGAGAGAGCTGTACACACTCACTTGTTTCCCCTTCCAAACCAACTGACGACCTACCAAGCAAACTGCCTGTTGCGGTTACAGTGGTGGAAGTTGTGGGTGGAAATACAGGTGTGACAGCTGTCCCCACAGTCCTAGAAGATGACGAGCGCGCGGATGCCCTGGAAGGGGCAGGCGGTGGATGGTTGGCTCCACTAGGCCGCATTGCAGCACGGTGAGCTTCCCACCAGGCCATATGATATTTATTCATGTGACGATTCATGGAAGAAGTTGTCAAACTGCTGAGGTTTTGACCTCTACTAAGATAACCATGGCAAATGTTACAGATCACATAATTTGGCCGATCTTTTTTTATGTCAAAAAAGGACCAGGCTAGGCAAGGCTTAGAGGCCATGCGACCTGTTGATCCACCCCGAATAATGCTCAGAGGCAGAGTGGTGGCTGAGGATGCAGTTGTAGACGTGCTACCAGTGCTCCGACTGTGTCCAGGAAGGCGCCAGGTTACTTCGACGTCGGTTGCATCCTCCTCCACCGCCTCTATTGACCTCCTCGAGTGTCTGACTGTGGGTTGACAGTAGGTGGGATCTAGAACTTCATCATCAATTGTTGTGTTTGCACTCCCCTCCCCCTCAGACCGAGTTTCTTCTTGCCCTGACCGAATATTTAAGTTGTCATCCCAATCGGGTATCTGCGTCTCATCTTCATCAGTATGTTCCTCATTGCCTATAACCACAGTTGTTGGAAAGGCAGCATTTTGGTAGCCAACAGTTTGCATTTTATGAAAGTCAACCTCCAAGCCATGTCATGCCCTTCTAAAAGCATGTATAACACAGCGAGGGGACTCCAACCACAGTCTCCCTCGTTGCCACTCTCTGGGCCACACACACCCCACTTGACTGGCATCGGTTGAGCCCCCTTTTGAAAAAGAAAAAGATGCTTTGCATGAAGCACTCTCAAAAATACGCATGCCTTTCCCGTCCCCTGGCTGACTCAAGGGAAGAAAAGTCCTCTGAGAGCCATGACTTGTTCATCTTGGTTCTTTTAGAAACACAGCGAGGGGACTCCAACCACAGTCTCCCTCGTTGCCACTCACTGGGCCACACACACCCCACTTGACTGGCATCGGTTGAGCCCCCTTTTGAAAAAGAAAAAGATGCTTTGCATGAAGCACTCTCAAAAATACGCGTGCCTTTCCCGTCCCCTGGCTGACCCCGGGGAAGAAAAGTCCTCTGAGAGCCATGACTTGTTCATCTTGGTTCTTTTAGAAACACAGCGAGGGGACTCCAACCACAGTCTCCCTCGTTGCCACTCACTGGGCCACACACACCCCACTTGACTGGCATCGGTTGAGCCCCCTTTTGAAAAAGAAAAAGATGCTTTGCATGAAGCACTCTCAAAAATACGCGTGCCTTTCCCGTCCCCTGGCTGACCCCGGGGAAGAAAAGTCCTCTGAGAGCCATGACTTGTTCATCTTGGTTCTTTTAGAAACACAGCGAGGGGACTCCAACCACAGTCTCCCTCATTGCCACTAATTGGGCCACACACACCCCACTTGACTGGCATCAGTTGACCCAATTTTCAAGATGAAAAAGATGCTTTGCATGAAGCACTCTCAAAAATACGCGTGCCTTTCCCGTCCCCTGGCTGACCCCGGGGAAGAAAAGTCCTCTGAGAGCCATGACTTGTTCATCTTGGTTCTTTTAGAAACACAGCGAGGGGACTCCAACCACAGTCTCCCTCGTTGCCACTCACTGGGCCACACACACCCCACTTGACTGGCATCGGTTGAGCCCCCTTTTGAAAAAGAAAAAGATGCTTTGCATGAAGCACTCTCAAAAATACGCGTGCCTTTCCCGTCCCCTGGCTGACCCCGGGGAAGAAAAGTCCTCTGAGAGCCATGACTTGTTCATCTTGGTTCTTTTAGAAACACAGCGAGGGGACTCCAACCACAGTCTCCCTCATTGCCACTAATTGGGCCACACACACCCCACTTGACTGGCATCGGTTGAGCCCCCTTTTGAAAAAGAAAAAGATGCTTTGCATGAAGCACTCTCAAAAATACGCATGCCTTTCCCGTCCCCTGGCTGACTCAAGGGAAGAAAAGTCCTCTGAGAGCCATGACTTGTTCATCTTGGTTCTTTTAGAAACACAGCGAGGGGACTCCAACCACAGTCTCCCTCGTTGCCACTCACTGGGCCACACACACCCCACTTGACTGGCATCGGTTGAGCCCCCTTTTGAAAAAGAAAAAGATGCTTTGCATGAAGCACTCTCAAAAATACGCGTGCCTTTCCCGTCCCCTGGCTGACCCCGGGGAAGAAAAGTCCTCTGAGAGCCATGACTTGTTCATCTTGGTTCTTTTAGAAACACAGCGAGGGGACTCCAACCACAGTCTCCCTCGTTGCCACTCACTGGGCCACACACACCCCACTTGACTGGCATCGGTTGAGCCCCCTTTTGAAAAAGAAAAAGATGCTTTGCATGAAGCACTCTCAAAAATACGCGTGCCTTTCCCGTCCCCTGGCTGACCCCGGGGAAGAAAAGTCCTCTGAGAGCCATGACTTGTTCATCTTGGTTCTTTTAGAAACACAGCGAGGGGACTCCAACCACAGTCTCCCTCGTTGCCACTCACTGGGCCACACACACCCCACTTGACTGGCATCGGTTGAGCCCCCTTTTGAAAAAGAAAAAGATGCTTTGCATGAAGCACTCTCAAAAATACGCGTGCCTTTCCCGTCCCCTGGCTGACCCAGGGGAAGAAAAGTCCTCTGAGAGCCATGTCCACATTGTCAGTGGACAGACACGTGTGCTTATCTGCCAGCAGACCCACAGCAGCACTGAAGACAGGTTCCGAGAGAACGCTGGCTGCAGGACACGACAAGATCCCCAAGACGTACGTGGCGAGCTCAGGCAATTTATCAAGATTGGAAGCCAAGAATGAGCAGGGCTCAAGTTGCACAATAATGGAATCGATGTTTCCTTGCATATACTCATATATCTGTGTGTCCTCCTCTTTTTCCTTGTCCAGCTCTTTTGTTTTCGCATGAGTATATGTCCTTGTCACTTTCCCATGTGTTTTGAGTTGTTTGTGACCTTTTGGACACCTTTGAGGGTGTTTTCTAGGTGTTTTTCTGTGTTTGTGATTGCCTGCCATTGTTTCCTATGCAGTTCGAGTTCGGTTCGTCGAACGTTCGACGAACCGAACTCGAACGGGAGGTCCGTTCGGCGAACCAACCTCGAGCCGAACCGCGACCGGTTCGCTCATCTCTAGTGGTCGCTGACTGGCTGCAGTGCTCATATGACAAAATATCATGGAGGCTCCTGGGCCCGGCACTGACACTGCTGGAGAGACACTAATATGAGCAGTGAGAAAATGTTTTTTTATTTTACTCAGGACTACAGTACGACGGTGTTGTCCAATTAGTGGGCAACCTCTCTAAAGTAAAAATTCTGAAGGTGTGAAAAATATTTATGAATAGTGATGGAAAAAGGGGCAGGAGTTCTCAGGGAACTCCTGTTAACTTTCCGGATCTGGCCACGCGAATAATTAAAAAAAAAAAAAAAAAAAAAAAGCAAAAAGAAAGAAAATAAGGATAAGCAGGAGTGGTGTACTTACCGAGTCTCCCGCATGGCGGTAACACTACTTCCAGGGGCGCTTATTACCCTCATGCCTATTTACAGCTTCCATTGCCCACTAACAGCCCCGACATCTGTGATTGGTTGCAGTCAGACCGCGCCCCCACCCTGTGTGACAGCGTGCCTGACTACTAAAAAATTGACACAGGGTTCCCCATATTATGATACTCAGCCCAGATAAAGCATACGGCTACAGGCTGCAGCCTATGTGCTTATCTTGGCTGTGTATCAATTGTGAGCAATTTTGTTTGTCACCGACCGAATCTGCGTGTGAAAAAATCCCAGCATACACGTGTTTATTCTGTGTGTCAGGTCAGACTCCCCCATTCAAGTCTAAAGGGTGCTTTACACATTGCGACATCGACATCTCCTTCCTCATTGCCGGGGACACAGGTAAGGAGATGTTCCTCGTTCCTGCGGTGTCACACACAGCGATGTGTGCTGCCGCAGGAATGACGAACAACATCGTACCTGTGGCAGCAACGATATTAAGGAAAGGAGCAACGTATCAACGATCACCGTTATTGAACGATTTTTCGATCGTTGATCATCACTCCTTGGTGTCCCACGCTGCGATGTCGCTACCAGCGCCGGATGTGCGTCACTAACGACGTGACCCCGACAATATATCGGTAGCGATGTCGCAGCGTGTAAAGCACCCTTTAGGCCGGAGTGAGACGAGTTTATAGCATTGGATGCGAGAGCATCGGATGCAATGTGCTGAAGACTCTCATCTCTGGCTCTGCTGCATTCTGCCATTATTTTCCTCAGTCTGTCTAGAGCTGAGGAAAAAGTCGCAGATCAGAGCTGTAACCAGGGCCAGATTAAGGTTGGTGGGGGCCCCTGGGCAGAAAATCTGGTGGGGGCCCAATAACTAACAATTTTAGCCGTAACAGTAGAGCACGCACTGTAGCATTTAGATATAAATACTGCACCTCAGTCTCACATTCCCCCTCCTCAGCATACTATGCCCTCCTCCATACTGTGCCCTCACACTGGCCACCATGCCGCCCCTTATCTATACTGCCTATGTCCTTCACTATCCAGTCACTATACTGTACCTCAGTCTCACATTCCCCCTCCTCAGCATACTGTGCCCTCACACTGGCCACCATGCTGCCCCTTCTCTATACTACCTATCTCCTTCACTATCCAGTCACTATACTGTACATCAGTCTCACATTCCCCCTCCTCAGCATACTGTGCCCTCACACTGGCCACCATGCTGCCCCTTCTCTATACTGTCTATCTCCTTCACTATACAGTCACTATACTGTACCTCCTTCTCACATTCCCTCTCCTCAGCATACTGTGCCCTCCATACTGTGGCCTCACACTGGCCACCATGCCGCCCCTTATCTATACTGCCTATGTCCTTCACTATCCAGTCACTATACTGTACCTCAGTCTCACATTCCCCCTCCTCAGCATACTGTGCCCTCACACTGGCCACCATGCTGCCCCTTCTCTATACTACCTATCTCCTTCACTATCCAGTCACTATACTGTACCTCAGTCTCACATTCCCCCTCCTCAGCATACTGTGCCCTCACACTGGCCACCATGCTGCCCCTTCTCTATACTGTCTATCTCCTTCACTATACAGTCACTATACTGTACCTCCGTCTCACATTCCCTCTCCTCAGCATACTGTGCCCTCCATACTGTGGCCTCACGCCTCACACTGGCCACCATGCTGCTACTTCTCTGTACTGCTTATCCATCCCCCCCACTACACAGTCTCTATACTATGCCCCTCACACTTTTCTTTCCCAATACTGTCTACTTACAATTTTCTCCCACCATACTGCTGCCTCACACTTTCCAATGGTGCCCCCCTGATTGCTGTGCAGGGGCAAATATGCCGCATGCCCCCCAAAGGTACGCCCTTGTACAGTGTACAGGAGAATAAATGACTGGTATGTGCAGGGCCGGTTCCAGGTTTTTGTAGGCCCTGGGCGAAAGAGTCTCAGTGGGCCCCATCCACACATAGACATGCACAGATACATTCACATACAGTCATACATACACATATATATTTAAAGAGAAATTCACAAAAACACATATAAATAGACATAAAGACACATCATACATGCACACACAGACACATTTTTATATTTTTATATATATTTTTAATATTTGAAAGCCGGCAACAGCCTCATTCACCTCCCCGCTTGTCTCCATCCAACTCCTCCTGGGCATGTGTCTGTGCCACGCTGATTGGTGGCAGTCACTAACAGACATGGCCGCACATAGAGCACACTAACACCGATGTATATACACATCACAAGAGAGGCTGGGGACATACACATTACTGGGGGGGCATAAATATTACTAAGGAAAGGGGTATGGAGCAATGGGGGGCATACAGCTCTAGAGGGGGGCAGTGGCTCTGAGGTGGGGGGACAAGCAGCTCTGAGGTGGGGGGTGACATGTAGCTCTTGGGGTATACAGCTCTGGGGTGGAAGGGACATACAACTCTGGGGGTATAGTATTATATTCCTCCATATAGTATTATGCAGCCCCGATATGGCCTTATACAGCCCCGATATGGCATTATGCAGCCCCGATATGGCATTATGCAGCCCCGATATGGCACTATGCAGCCCCGATATAGCACTATGCAGCCCCCATATGGCACTATGCAGCCCCATATGGCACTATGCAGCCCCCATATGGCACTATGGAGCCCCCATATGGCACTATGCAGCCCCCATATGGCACTATGCAGCCCCCATATGGCACTATGCAGCCCCCATATGGCACTATGCAGCCCCCATATGGCACTATGCAGCCCCCATATTACAATAAGCAGTCCTCATATAGTACAATGCATACCCATATAGCAGTAGGCACCCTCATGTAGTATACAGCCCCCATATAGCACAATGCAGACCCATATAGCATTAGGCACCCTCATGTAGTACACAGCCCCTATATAGCACAGTGCAGACCCAGATAGCATTAGGCATCCTCACGTAGTACACAGCCCCTATATAGCACAGTGCAGAGCCAATAGCATTAGGCATCCTCACATAGTACACAGCCCCTATATAACACAGAGCAGACCAGATAATATTAAGCACCTTCACATAGTACACAGCCCCTATATAGCACAGTGCAGACCCTGATAGCATTAGGCATCCTCATGTATTATACAGCCCCTATATAGCACAGTGCAGAGCCAGTTAGCATTAGGCACCCTCATGTAGTATACAGCCCCTATATAGCACAGTGCAGAGAACCAGATAGCATTAGGCATCCTCATGTAGTGTACAGCTGCCATATCATTTAATGTACCCCCATGGTCGTCTGGCCACAGTGATTGTACATACTCACTCCCCCGCTGCTCCGGTCTCCTCGGCGCGTCTATTGCTGTCGTTCGACCTATCAGCAGGCGCGCAGTGATGACGTCACCGTGCTCCGCTGCAACGCTGTCAGAGTGCCAACAGAGACAGTGAGGAGAATTATGAGAGAGAGCCGCCCAATCTCATCATTGCTCTCAATTGTATCGGCAACTGCGATGCCGATACAATGTACACAGTAGATCACACTGCTCTGTACACTGGATGTGGTATATAATGTACACTGTATATCACACTGCTCTGTACACTGGATGTGGTATATAATGTACACAGTAGATCACACTGCTCTGTACACTGGATGTGGTATACCATGTACACAGTACAATCACACTGCTCTGTACACTGGATGTCATATACCATGTACACAGTATATCACACTGCTCTGTACACTGGATGTGATATACCATGTACACAGTATATCACACTGCTCTGTACACTGGATGTGGTATATAATGTACACAGTAGATCACACTGCTCTGTACACTGGATGTGGTATATAATGTACACAGTATATCACACTGCTCTGTACACTGGATGTGGTATATAATGTACACAGTAGATCACACTGCTCTGTACACTGGATGTGATATACCATGTACACAGTATATCACACTGCTCTGTACACTGGATGTGATATACCATGTACACAGTATATCACACTACTCTGTACACTGGATGTGGTATATAATGTACACAGTATATCACACTGCTCTGTACACTGGATGTGGTATATACACAGATATACAATGTCCTGCACTGATCACACCTGGGCCTACAGCACCTCACATATTCTATATGTAATATGGGCCATATAGTGTAATGTGTGCTGCAGGCTCAGATGTGATCAGTGCAGGATTCTGTGTAGTGATGTTTGTGCTGGAGATCAGTGTGAGTTATTGCAGGGGAGGGATGAGGCTGATGACCCGGCACTGACAGCCCGACCTGATCTGCAGCAGTTCACACTCCTGCAATAACTCACACTGATCCCGCCAGCAGAGCTGCCACTGACACTATGGAATCCCGTCCTGCTCCCTCCTCACTGCAGCCTCCTGCCCGGCACCATGATGGATGACGTCACACTCACCATCATCCACCGAGGCCTCTGCTCCGGTCCTCCCACAAGCTCCTGTATGGCACGAAGAAGCAGCAGCAGGCGCGCAGTGACGTCATCCTTGCAGACTCAGCCCACACAGCATGCAGTGGGCGTGTCTGCATCACAGTGACGGCCGGATTGAAATTCTTTAAAGGTACAGTGTGGTCCTGAACCTTAATAAAATGGCGCCCACACTGATGGTGGTGGGGGCCCCCTCAGAAGCTCTTGTGGTGGGGGCCCCCTGGGCTGAAGCCCCGCCTGCCCCGCCTATAATCCGGCCCTGGCTGTAACACTGATTAGCATCAGGCCTAGTGCAATGTAAGATTTTCTAATTGCACTTGTTCGATTTAAACTGTAATATAAGCAAGCTCTAAGGCCTAAAACACACTTCCGCATAAAAAACGTACGTGTCTCACGTTCCGTTTTCCGGGTCCGTGTTCCGTTTTTTATGGGCATTTCTCCGGTACGTATGACATCCGTGTGATGGCGTATGCTCGCCGTGTGTACGTGTGTAACGTCCGTGTTGGCATTAAATAAGTACGTGTGTTGTCCGTGTGACTTACGTTTTTTGAGATCCGCTATCATACCCAAATTACGTTGTTAATGCTTCATCATGCGATTCTGGTGGGTGTAATTGGTCCATTACCGTCCCTCATCTGTTTATTAGGTTAAACATCGTTTAAAATCATTGTTTCTGGGCTCTTCCACTCATTATACAGACTCCAAAATGTCTCTATCAAATGAAGCAACAATGTATTTGCTATGGTTGCTTTCTGGGAGATTTGATGTTTGGTGCAATAATTAATGGCCTTCAATTAACCTGATAGATTGGAAACAAGTGTTGCTGATGTTTGGATTAAAAACGCACACGGACGGTACGTGCTGCACACGGACCTACTACGTGTGCCGTTCGTGCAGGCACGGACCCATTGACTTTAGGGGGTCTGTGCCTGCGTGTTGACGGACCAAAAACGGACATGTCGATCGTGTGCAAAAACGCACACACGTACTAACCACACGGACACGCGTTTGTGTGGTTTTAAGTGTGTGTGCCTTCTACCATAGGGTAACATTGGTCAACGTGTCTCCGTGCCGCCGGTACGTGCAAAAACGTACCAAACACGTACCGGTGGCACGGATGTGTGTCGCAGGCCTAAGGCTGTGTACAAAAAGCGTATCCCATACAGAGCATCCATACGGCATGCAGGGTTTTTTTTAGAGATACGCTGCAACTCTTAAATGTTCTTGATAATTATAATTTCAGTGTTGTGTTGGACTTTGTGTAGAGATAAATTTTCAGTAACAACGCAGTCATCTGCTGAGGTTCCCCTGTACCCATAATCAGGCTGCGCCATCGTAGTTGTAATCAGGGTTACTAGTTAGGAGCCCACTCAGATATTTTGCCCCTTCGAGCTGAACCCCTAGCTACTAGAGTTGAGCGCGTTCTCCAGTTCGCGGCTCGAGTGATTTTGGGGGCTGTTCTAGATCGAACTAGAACTCGAGCTTTTTTGCTAAAGCTCGATAGTTCTAGATACGTTCGAGAACGGTTCTAGCAGCAAAAAAAACAGCTAATTCCTAGCTGGCTTTCCGCTGTAATAGTGTAAGTCACTCTGTGACTCACACTATTATGACATTTCAGTGTATAGTGTGCGGGAACAGCGCATTCAGATCACTGCTGTATGTATAATGGCGATCGCCATTTTTTTTTTTTCCTTGTCTTCCTTCCCTAAGCGCGCGCGTATAGTGGGGCGGGCCAGCATGTCAGCCAATCCCAGACACACACAGCTAAGTGGACTTTTAGCCAGAGAAGCAATGGCATGTGTGATAGGATGTCCATGTCACATGTCCCTGCATTATAAAACCGGACATTTTCCTCCAGCACGCCATTATCTGCCTTCTGCGTCCTTGGTGTCAGACATCACTGGCGCAGCTCTTATCGCCGATACAGCGCTCCATACACAGCGCTGGACTGCTTAGGGATAGCACTTTCTATCAGTCCTTTTAAGGGCTCATACCGGCAGGGTCAGAGCCATAGGTGACAGAGTTAAAAACAGAGTTTAACAGCTACACAAGATGACAGCGTCTGTGTAGCTAAGGTCAGGGATTTCCTCGCTGCATTTCCCCATTAGGAGGGATAGAAAGGCAGGCTTCCTTTCCTCTACCCAGAGACCCACAACCCTGCCACTGTACCCTCCTGCCCTTTGCACACTCCAACTCATTGTTACTAAGCCATTATACTAGCAAACACTGAGTGAACTTAGTGGCATCCTAAACGTGGCTGTTGGACTGCTGTATTGCCCCAGTAGTGCAAAGATATTTGCAGCACGTCTGCCTGCATTGCACACTCCAACTCATTGTTACTAAGCCATTATACTAGCAAACACTGAGTGAACTTAGTGGCATCCTAAACGTGGCTGTTGGACTGCTGTATTGCCCCAGTAGTGCAAAGATATTTGCAGCACGTCTGCCTGCATTGCACACTCCAACTCATTGTTACTAAGCCATTATACTAGCAAACACTGAGTGAACTTAGTGGCATCCTAAACTTGGCTATTGGACTTCTGTATAGTCCCACTAGTGCAAAGATATTTGCAGCACGTCTGCCTGCATTGCACACTCCAACTCATTGTTACTAAGCCATTATACTAGCAAACACTGAGTGAACTTAGTGGCATCCTAAACGTGGCTATTGGACTTCTGTATAGTCCCACTAGTGCAAAGATATTTGCAGCACGTCTGCCTGCATTGCACACTCCAACTCATTGTTACTAAACCATTATACTAGCAAACACTGAGTGAACTTAGTGGCATCCTAAACGTGGCTGTTGGACTGCTGTATTGCCCAAGTAGTGCAAAGATATTTGCAGCACGTCTGCCTGCATTGCACACTCCAACTCATTGTTACTAAGCCATTATACTAGCAAACACTGAGTGAACTTAGTGGCATCCTAAACGTGGCTATTGGACTTCTGTATAGTCCCACTAGTGCAAAGATATTTGCAGCACGTCTGCCTGCATTGCACACTCCAACTCATTGTTACTAAGCCATTATACTAGCAAACACTGAGTGAACTTAGTGGCATCCTAAACGTGGCTATTGGACTTCTGTATAGTCCCACTAGTGCAAAGATATTTGCAGCACGTCTGCCTGCATTGCACACTCCAACTCATTGTTACTAAGCCATTATACTAGCAATTTATGCTGCCAGTTTAAGGGCCGTAGTTGCATTGTCAGGGATAATTATTCTTTATTATTCTGCTGTTAATAAAGCTAGACCACCGCTGCAATCTACACCACCTCTCAATTTTTACTACCACATTTTAAGTGCACAATCTTGTCGCAATCAACATGAGTGGCAAAATGACAGATGCTGGTGGAAAGGGCAAGAGGCGTGTTGGAAAAGGAAAAAAAGGGTTTGTCCGTGGGGAAGGTGGCAAAGCTCCATTAACATCTGCTGAAGATAGACCATCTACCAGCAAAAGTAAGATGTCTACTACCTATCTAGATGTCTAATAACTATCTATTACCGTGGACAATCCGATGTGCTCCCTTTTTGACGGACACGAACAACAGGAACAAAGGTAGATGATGGCAAAAAAAGGAAAATGCTTGAATGGATCTCAAGTGGTCCAACAAGTGCCCTCTCAGCCACCTCAACTACCGCATCCAAAAAACACCAGTCCTCTGAGTTGTCATCCCAATCAAACTTGCTTTCTCCCAGCTCTGAAGTCTCCATCAGCCCTGCACAGTATGGTGGAACTGAGATGGCTGAGTCTGCAGAGCTGTTCAGTCACACTATAGCCTGGGAATCAGAGGTCTGCTCCCAAGCTACAGTGAGTACAGACCAGGAAATGGTCTGCAGTGATGCCCAGAACCTTTGTGACTCTGATTCAGGCCGTGAGGACCACGTTTCTGAGCATAATGTTGACCCTTTGTCACAAACTGTAACACCTGTTGTTATAGACAATGAGGAACATACTGATGACGATGAGACGCAGATACCAGATTAGGATGACAACTTAAATATTCGGTCAGGGCAAGAAGAGGCTCGGTCTGAGGGTGAGGGGAGTGCAAACACAACAATTGATGAGGAAGTTCTAGATCCCACCTACTGTCAACCCACAGTCAGGCACTCGAGGAGGTCAACAGAGGCGGTGTAAGAGGATGCAACCGACGACGGAGTTACCTTGCGCCTTCCTGGACAGAGTCGGAGCACTGGTAGCACGTCTACAACTGCATCATCTGCCACCACTCTGCCTCTGAGCACTAGTCGGGGGGGCTCAGCAGGTCGCATGCCCTCTAAGCCTTGCCTAGCCTGGTCCTTTTTTGACATAGAAAAAGATCGCCCAAATTATGTGATGTGTAAAATTTGTCGTGATTCTGTTAGTAGAGGTCAAAACCTCAGCAGTTTGACAACTTCTTCCATGAATCGTCACATGAATAAATATCATGGGTCCCAGTGGGAAGCTCACCGTGCTGCAATGCGGCCTAGCGGAGCGAACCATCCACGGCCTGCCCCTTCCAGTGCATCCGCGCACTCTTCATCTTCTAGTACTGTGGGGACAGCTGTCACACCTGGTTTTCCACGCACAACTTCCACCACTGTAACCGCAACAGGCAGTTTGCTTGGTAGGTCATCAGTTGGTCTGGAAGGGGAAACAAGTGCATGTGTACAGCTCTCTCAGACATCGATAGCACCAACGTTGGATGAAGGCAACATCATGTCTCCGACTGCACTTTCCTCACAAACCTACATTTTTCCAGGGACACCCTACTCAACACCGTCTACACACAGCAGCCAGATCTCTGTCCCTCAGATGTGGACAAATAAAAGGCCATTTCCTGCGACCCATGACAAAGCTAAGAGGTTGACTTTATCCCTCTGTAAGCTCTTGGCTACCGAAATGCTGCCTTTCCGCCTAGTGGACACACAGGATTTTAGAGACCTTATGTCTGTCGCTGTGCCCCAGTACCAGATGCCCAGTCGCCACTACTTCTCTAAGAAAGGTGTGCCCGCGCTACACCAGCATGTCGCACACAACATCACCGCTTCCTTGAGAAACTCTGTGTGTGAACGGGTGCATTTTACCACCGATACTTGGACCAGTAAGCATGGACAGGGACGTTACATGTCGCTGACTGGGCACTGGGTAACTATGGTGATAGATGGTGAAGGGTCTGCTGCACAAGTCTTGCCGTCCCCACGACTTGTGTGTCAATCCTCTGTCTGTCCAAGTTCCGCCACTGCTTCTGCCTCCTCCACCTCATCTGTGTCCCCCACCTCCGCCCCACGCCTGCCTGGTCAGGCCACCAGCGTTCTCACTGCGCAGAAGGAATCACGCACCCCTCATTACTATGCTGGCAGCAGAGCGCAACGGCATCAGGCGGTCTTTAGCTTGACATGTCTTGGGAATAAGAGTCACACAGCTGAGGAGTTGTGGTCAGCTCTGCGGTCCGAGTTTAATAAATGGTTGTCTCCACTCAACCTGCAGCCTGGTAAGGCCGTGTGCGACAATGCTGCAAACCTGGGTGCGGCCCTTCGCCTGGGCAAGGTGACACACGTACCTTGTATGGCTCACGTGTTGAACCTTGTTGTCCAGCAATTTTTAACACACTATCCCGGCCTAGATGGCCTTCTGACCAGGGCATGAAAACTGTCTGCTCACTTCCGCCGTTCAAGCGCCGCAGCTGAGTGACTTGCATCGCTCCAGAAGTCTTTCGGCCTGCCGGTTCATCGCCTGAAATGCGATATGGCGACACGCTGGAATTCGACTCTCCACATGTTACAGCGACTGTGGCAGCACCGTCGAGCCCTGGTGCAATACGTCATGACGTATAGCCTGGGCCAACGAGATGCAGAGGTGGGGCAGATCACCCTGATGGAGTGGTCTCAGATCAAGGACCTATGCACCCTTCTGCACAGTTTCGACATGGCGACGAATATGTTTAGCGCTGACAATGCCATTATCAGCATGACAATTCCAGTCATTTACATGCTGGAGCACACGCTAAACACTATTCGGAGTCAGGGGGTGGGACAACAGGAAGGGGAGGAACTACAGGAGGATTTATATGCGCAAGACACAACAACATCACCAAGGTCCAGACGTTCATCATCACCAACGCGGCAGGCATGGGACCATGGGGGACAGGGATCAACAAGGGCGCATGGTAGCAGGCAAAATGTTGAGTAAGGTGTAGTAGAACATGAAGAAATGGAGGACGAACTGTCCATGGACATGGAAGACTCAGCGGAAGAGGGAGACCTTGGTCAAATTTCAGTTGAAAGAGGTTGGGGGGAGATGTCAGAGGAAGAAAGAACGGTTAGCACCTCTATGCCACAAACACAGCGTGGACTTGGTCCGCATGGCTGCGCAAGACACATGAGTGCTTTCTTGCTGCACTACCTCCAACATGACCCTCGTATTGTCAAAATTAGAAGTGATGATGACTACTGGCTTGCCACACTATTAGATCCCCGGTACAAGTCCAAATTTTGTGACATAATTCCAGCCATAGAAAGGGACGCACGTATGCAGGAGTATCAGCAGAAGCTGTTACTCGATCTTAGCTCGGCTTTTCCACCAAACAACCGTGCAGGTGCAGGGAGTGAATCTCCCAGTTGTAACTTGACAAACATGGGACGGTCTCGTCATCTTCAACAGTCTACACGTACCAGTAGGACTGTATCTGGTGCTGGTAACAGCAATTTTATGGAATCTTTTCATAATTTTTTTAGACCCTCCTTTGCAAGGCCAACAGAGACAACAAGTCTAACACATAGTCAACGTCTGGAGAGGATGATACAGGAGTATCTCCAAATGAACATCGATGCCATGACTTTGCAAATGGAGCCTTGCTCATTTTGGGCTTCAAATCTTTAAAAATGGCCAGAGCTCTCCACTTACGCCTTGGAGATTTTGTCGTGTCCAGCTGCCAGCGTTGTCTCTGAACGTGTCTTCAGTGCTGCTGGGTGTGTGCTGACAGATAAGCGCACGCGTCTGTCCAGTGACAATGTGGACTGACTAACGTTCATCAAAATGAACAAGTCATGGATCCACAAGGAATTTACTACCCCTGTGTCATCCTGGGGAGAATAAATGCTTGTGGATTTGGAATGTGCTTGATGCAAATCAAAACATCCTGTTTGCAACTAGGGCACAAATGCTGCCACTGATGGGGTGTCTGTGTGGCCCAATTTTTTTAAAAAAGGGAGACTCCGCTTGGAGTAACCCTTGCTTACATTGTTTTTTAAAAGGAGCCAAGATGAACAAGTCATGGTTCAGCAAAGACTTTGCTACCTACCCCGGTGTCATCCTGGGGACGGTTAAGAATGGCGTATTTTTGAATGTGCTTGATGCAAATCTAGCTGTGAAGTGTACAACTAGGGCACAAGTGCTGCCACTGAATGGGTGGGTGTGTGTGGGGCACAATTTTGGGAAAAAAGGGAGACTCTGCTTGAAATAACCCTTACTTACATTGTTTTTAAAAATGATCCAAGATGAACAGAGCTGGGATCAGGAAAGACTTTGCTACCTACCCCGGGGTCATCCTGGGGACGGTTAAGAATGGCGTATTTTTGAATGTGCTTGATGCAAATCTAGCTGTGAAGTGTACAACTAGGGCACAAGTGCTGCCACTGAATGGGTGGGTGTGTGTGGGGCACAATTTTTGGAAAAAAAAGGGAGACTCCGCTTGGAGTAACCCTTGCTTGCTGTGTTTTTTAAAAATGATCCAAGATGAACAGAGCTGGGATCAGGAAAGACTTTGCTACCTACCCCGGTGTCATCCTGGGGACGGTTAAGAATGGCGTATTTTTGAATGTGCTTGATGCAAATCTAGCTGTAAAGTGTACAACTAGGGCACAAGTGCTGCCACTGAATGGGTGGGTGTGTGTGGGGCCCAATTTTTGGAAAAAAGGGAGACTCCGCTTGGAGTCACCTTGCGGTGTTTTACATGATTTTAGAAGAGCGTGCCATGCCTATATCTGTGTCTTGTCCTCTTTTTCCTCGTTACGCTCTTTTGTTTTCGCATGAGAATTTGTTCTTGTCACTTTGCCATGTGTTTGTGTTGTGTTGTGAGTTGTTTGTCACCTTTTGGACACCTTTGAGGGTGTTTTCTAGGTGTTTTTATGTGTTTGTGAATGCCTGCCATTGTTTTCTATGCGGTTCGAGTTCGGTTCGTCAAACGTTCAACGAACCGAACTCGAATGGGACCTCCGTTCGGCGAACTGACCTCGAGCCGAACCGCGACCGGTTCGCTCATCTCTACTAGCTACGCCTCCGGTTTTGGGGAAAAAATCCCGCACCGTGCAGGAGTTGTGGACTGTGATCAAACAACAGACCGATGAGTGATTGGTGCTGCTGAACCTTAAATCCAGCTTGGTGGTGTGCGATAACGGGCGAAATCTCATAGCAGCTCTGGGTCTAACCAGTTGATGCACATGCCTTGACGGGCGCATGTGCTGAATTTGGTTATGCAGTGGTTCCTGAAACATTACTCTGAGATGTCAGAGCGGCTGCAGAAAATGCGGCCCATCTGTGCACACTTCTGGCATTCTCACCCTGCTGCTGCTCGCCTGTTTGCGCTGCAGCATCTCTTCTGCCTTCAGCTCACCGCTTCATATGCGACGTACCCACAAGGATCTCCACCTTGCATATGCTGGAGAGACTGTACAAGAAGCAGCTTTATGCCATCATCTGCATTACTATCCCACTTCTATGCCTCCTTGAAAAAACACTTCAGGTAATGATGGATGAGGTGCTGGAACAGGAGGCAGAGGAGGGGAACAGAAACCAGTCACACAATTATCAGGCCAATCATCTACACAAGGCTGAACAGAGCCAGGGCAGAGCCATGGGCGTAGTGACCCATGACTCACCTTTGCAGGGCAGCAAGGGGTTAATGATAATTTTATAGAAAGTGCGGGCTTTCTGCGGGGTCAAGAGTTTAAGGGGGTGGATATATAGGGCCAGGGGAGGGAACAGGGTGGGGGCTGTATATATGTCCAGGGAGAGAGGGGGGGAGGCACTACTTCGGCGCGAGGTACCGTTAGAGAAGGTCCCCGTGTCACCTCACCTGGTCTCCCCCTGATCTGATAGCATCGGTTGCAGGACTCCTGGAGCAGCTTCGGGCTGCTGCTGGCGGCGCGGATGGAGCGGCGGTCAGGTCAGCGTTGAGGGAGATCCTGGGAGGTCCGGATGCGGTGTCTGATGCTGACCCCCCACCGCCCCGGAGTGGGCGCAGGGCGAGGGCACCGGTGAGGTTCTCGCCTGATGCTGCTCCTGGTCCTCAGCGGCGCCGCAGGAGCCCCTCCGGGGACCCTCCTCGCCAGAAGAATCCACCTGCAGCAGCTGGCAGGAGCAGGCGAGGGAGGAATCCTTCTCGGTGTTCAGGACCTGCGGCGGTGGGCGGTCCCTCCAGGGGTCATGTGGGACGGCTCAGCTGGCTCTACTGCTTCAGGCTACAACAAAATGGTGGTGGTCCTCCCTGGCGATGCTCCTTTCGGGGGGACTGCTAGACAGCATGGAGATGGTGTTGCTGCTGGGCCTCCGGGGCCAGGAATTGGGAGTACGTCCCTTCAAGAAACATCACCTGTGGTGCCCGGGATGGATTCAACTTCCAGGAGGACAGCGCGCGCAGGGTTGGAGGATACTGCCAGGAGTGGGGCATCGCAGTTGCGGAGATCATCACCAGAGAGGAGGTTGCGGTCCAGGTTCAGGTCCCCTTCGACGCGGAGGAGCGGGTTGCCATCAGGGAGGTCAGCGACGGGGAGAAATTCGCCCGCACGGCAGGGGCCTGCGTCATCCCGGTCGAGGTCGCGATCCAGGAGCAGGTCGCCTTCACGGTCGGCACCTGGGGGGAGTCGTCCTGCATCTCATTATCCGGTTCGCTCCCGGGTCATCCGACCAGGGTCGAGCGCAGCGGGTTCCCAGGTCCCCCCTGGTCGAGCTGCCGAAGACGTTTCCGTGCTGAGCCATTCTGGAGGAGATCGTCGTCTGGAGTCAGGATTTTCGGCTGGTGGGTCTCATGTACCGACGCAGCTTTGTGAGTACACCTCTATGTTTTGTAAACCCTCACCTAGTTTAGTTTCCCCGGGAGTGAGCGGTGGCCAGGCGCAGGGCGTCATGGGGGGTCTGGGGGTCGCGGGGCCGAGCGCGGCGGGGTTTGATGTCGGTGGTCTGAGCAATGTTTTGAAGGGTGTGCGTGATTTGTTGGCGCAGTTGGATAGGGCGAGTCAGGGGGCGACCGGGTCCCCTGTCCCAGCGTGGGTGCCGGGTTCTGGGGCGGCAGCGTCGGCCATGGTTGTGGTACCGACGGAGAGCGAGGTGGTTGCTGGGGATGGTGTGGCGGATCCTGGGCAAAAGAAGAAGGATAAGGAAGGAGATAGGATTATTTTGGATGAAGGGCCAGACGGGAGGTGTACGTTTGCTTTGAGGACCCTCTGGGGGTGCATTTAAAGAAGGAAGTAAAGGAGAAGATTTGGAAGGATGAATACGTGGAGATTTTTTCCCTCCTTCCTTTGGAGAAGTTTAATTTAGATAAGAGAAAGAAGGATGATAGCAAGAAGGAGCAGGAAGAAAAGCGTAGGTGGCGGCTGATCCCTCAAACGTTTGTTAACTGGTTTCAGGCTTTTGCGATCCTAGCGTCATTGGCGAAAAGGCGCCGGATAATTGTTCTGGGCTATTCTGCTACATGGATGATATAGCGGAAGCTAATAGGATTTATGGTGGGCAGACTTGGTTGCGGTACGATGAACAATTTAGGCAGCGGAAAGCTGTGCGGCCCAGTATCCGTTGGGATCAGAAGGATATTGGTTTATGGTTGAAAGTCATGGCACCGGCTTGTTATGGTCAGCCCTTTCACGGGGGGGGCGGGTCGGCCGGCCAACATACTGTTGGGGGAGCGGGGACCCAGGCAGGGGGTGTTGGAGCAAAGGCAGGGGTGTGCTGGCAGTTTAACGACAGCCAGTGCAAGTTTGGAAACTCCTGCAAGTTTAAGTTCCGGTTGTGGAGGTTCCTCCCATGGAGCGGTTCGTTGCTTTAAGAAGGGAAGGCCCAAAGCGGGGGGAGATTCTGGACAAGGGGGGGAGCCCAGTGAGGCTTCTCGAGATGGCCCCTTATCTAAATACATACCCTAGGCGGGACAAGGCAGTGTTATTGGATTACGGTTTTCGTGTTGGTTTCAGGATCTCCCCCCACCTCATGTTGTTCCGTTTCAGTTAAAGAATTTGTTGTCGGCGCGGCAACACCCAGAGGTTGTGACTAAAAAGCTTCTTGGTGAGGTTGCTTGTGGGCGGATGGCGGGTCCGTTTGCATCCCCCCCCATTCCTAATCTGGTAGTATCTCCATTAGGGGTCGTCCCAAAGAAGGAGCCGAACAAATTTTGGCTCAATCAGCATTTGTCGTTCCCCAAGGGTTTGTCGGTGAATGACGGCATTGACCCAGAACTTTGCTCAGTGGTTTATACCTCGTTTGACGCAGCCGTCAGCTGGGTTCGGAAATGTGGTAGGGGAGCATTGCTAGCAAAGACGGACATCGAATCGGCATTCCGCTTGCTGCCGGTGCATCCTGAGAGCATGCATCTGTTGGGTTGTTTTTGGGACGGTTCCAATTTTGTTGATCGTTGTTTACCAATGGGGTGTTCCATTTCTTGCACTTATTTTGAAGCGTTCAGTTCCTTTTTAGAATGGGCAGTGTGTGATGTGGCGCAGCTCTCGTCGGCGATTCATTATCTTGACGATTTTTTGTTTATCGGCCCCGCTGAGTCGGCAGTGTGTCAGACGTTGTTGAGGACTATGGAGTGGTTGTCTGGCCGGTTCGGGGTCCCCTTGGCTCAGGATAAGACAGAAGGCCCGTGTACTTGTCTGAATTTTTTGGGTATCACTATTGATACTGTGTTGATGGAGTGCAGGCTGCCTGAAGAAAAGATCTCAGCTTTGCGGGCAGAGGTGGGATCGGCTGTTCGTCTTAAAAAAATTCAGTTGAGGGACCTCCAGTCTTTGTTGGGCAAGCTTAATTTTGCTTGCCACATCATGCCCATGGGCCGGGTTTTCTCACGAAGGTTGGCGTCGGCGACTGCCGGGGCGTGCTCCCCAGGGCATTACATAAGGTTGACTCGGGACCTTAGGGAGGATTTGGCTGTATGGGGCAGTTTTTTAGAGACGTACAATGGCCGGTCGCTAATGATTGCGGAAGTCTTAGATGATTTTGATTGTGAGCTCTTCACCGATGCAGCGGGGGGTAAGGGCTTTGGAGCTTACTTCGACAGCAGATGGTGCGCGGGAGAGTGGCCAGCGGCTTTGCATGACGCAGGGTTTACACGGAATTTGACATTGTTGGAGTTTTTTCCAATTGTGGTGGCAGTGTCCGTTTGGGGAGAACATTTCAGCAACAGAAAAATTCGTTTTCACTGTGATAACATGTCGGTGGTCATAGCAATTAATAACCTGTCTGGCGCGTCTCCTCCGGTGGTCCACTTGTTGCGGTACTTTGTGTTGCGGTGCCTTTGTCTTAATGCGTGGGTTGTGGCAGTGCATGTACCGGGGGTTGAGAACTCCATTGCTGATTCCCTTTCTCGCTTGCAGTGGGATCGTTTTTGGAGCCTGGCACCGGAAGCGGAGTCCGCTGGCAGCATCTGGCCGGCGGAGCTCTTGGAATTGGTGTTCGAGAGGCGAGTTCGTTGATCAGAGCATCATTGGCCCCTGGCACGTGGGCTGCATATGAAGCAGCTTGGATGGAATGGACAAATTGGAGGCAGGAATTTGGGGCGGGGGAGTCTGCCGAGGATTCTGTAGGCGCTTTGCTTTGTTGGATGTGCCGGATGGCTTCAGGTCAGTGGTCTTTTTCCAGGGTTAATCGGTTTATGGCGGGGGTTGCGTTTGGTTGTAAATTGCGGGGGGTTGTTGACATAACAAAGAATTTTGTGGTTCGACAAGCTGTGAGGGGCTTGAGGAAGGGGCTTCATAGACTGGACAGTCGGAGGTCGGTGTCATTCCAACTGCTGGAAGAGCTGGGTGTTCAGCTGGAGCGAGTGTGTGTTTCCTATTTTGAATTGGTTTTGTTTCGGTTGGTGTTTTCCTGGGCTTTCTTCGGAGCTACGAGGATAGGCGAATTGGTGTCCCCAGCGTCATCCGAGAGGAAGAAGATGCATTCTAGTGGTGCATCCATCAGCAGGACCTGTGATGACTCATGCCCATGTGACCGTGTGGGAGGAGCCGGGCAGGAGCTGCCGTTCAGGGATGATGTGCCGGAGAAAGAAGTGTCCGGTGAGGGGGGGATGAGTGGGGGAGGGGGGGTGTGCAGGATAAGTGGGACATGGGGAGGGGGGGTGTGCAGGATGAGTGGGACATGGGGAGGGGCGGTGTGCAGGATGAGTGGGACATGGGGAGGGGCTGTGTGCAGGTTGAGTGGGACATGGGGAGGGGGTGTGTGCAGGGTGAGTGGGACATGGGGGGGGGTGTGCAGGGTGAGTGGGACATGGGGAGGGGGTGTGTGCAGGGTGAGTGGGACATGGGGAGGGGATGTGTGCAGGGTGAGTGGGACATGGGGAGGGGGGGTGTGCAGGGTGAGTGGGACATGGGGAGGGGGGGTGTGCAGGATGAGTGGGACATGGGGAGGGGCGGTGTGCAGGATGAGTGGGACATGGGGAGGGGGTGTGTGCAGGTTGAGTGGGACATGGGGAGGGGGTGTGTGCAGGATGAGTGGGACATGGGGAGGGGCGGTGTGCAGGATGAGTGGGACATGGGGAGGGGGTGTGTGCAGGTTGAGTGGGACATGGGGAGGGGGTGTGTGCAGGATGAGTGGGACATGGGGAGGGGGGGGGTGTGCAGGGTGAGTGGGACATGGGGAGGGTGTGTGTGCAAGGTGAGTGGGACATGGGGAGGGGGTGTGTGCAGGGTGAGTGGGACATGGGGAGGGGGTGTGTGCAGGGTGAGTGGGACATGGGGGGGTGCAGGGTGAATGGGACATGGGGAGGGGGTGTGTGCAGGGTGAGTGGGACATGGGGAGGGGGTGTGTGCAGGATGAGTGGGACATGGGGAGGGGGTGTGTGCAGGATGAGTGGGACATGGGGAGGGGGTGTGTGCAGGATGAGTGGGACATGGGGAGGGGGGCTGTGCAGGATGAGTGGGACATGGGGAGGGGGTGTGTGCAGGATGAGTGGGACATGGGGAGGGGGTGTGTGCAGGATGAGTGGGACATGGGGAGGGGGGGTGTGCAGGATGAGTGGGACATGGGGAGGGGGGGTGTGCAGGATGAGTGGGACATGGGGAGGGGGGGTGTGCAGGGTGAGTGGGACATGGGGGGGTGTGTGTGCAGGGTGAGTGGGACATGGGGGGGGTCCAGACTGTGACAGAGGGGTATTAAGGGTTACAGGGTGTGTGGCACATGCGATTTCAGTGTGTTTGAGAGAGGGGTAATATAATAATAATAATATACGGAAAAGGGTGTCTGCAGTGTAATTTGGGGGGTGCAGCAATGGTGTGTGTAATTTGGGGGGTGCTGGGTGTGTGTGAGCCCCTGCTGCATGATGTGAGTGAAGTCCACACAGTAGCCATATATCAGTAGTAGAGATTAGGGAAAGAGTGATAGCAGCAGTCACAGCATGGGATGGGATTGGGAAAGCTGGGTGCTCAGGGAAAGAAGCTCTTTTCCTCCTAATCATCCATCTTTTCTATGGTCGGATAGATATCCATCTTGTCCTCAGCTTTCAGCTTTCCCATTCTTTGATATCAAGTGTCTTATCCTGTACCCCCAGTGTCAGTGTCATTATCCTGTTCCCCCAGTGTGTGTCATTATCCTGTACCCCCAGTGTCATTATCCTGTTCCCCCAGTGTCAGTGTCATTACCCTGTTCCCCCAGTGTCAGTGTCATTACCCTGTTCCCCCAGTGTCATTATCCTGTACCCCCAGTGTCAGTGTCATTACCCTGTACCCCCAGTGTCAGTGTCATTATCCTGTACCCCCAGTGTCAGTGTCATTATCCTGTACCCCCAGTGTCAGTGTCATTATCCTGTACCCCCAGTGTCATTATCCTGTACCTCCAGTGTCAGTGTCATTATCCTGTACCCCCAGTGTCAGTGTCATTATCCTGTACGCCCAGTGTCAGTGTCATTATCCTGTACACCAGTGTCAGTGACATTATCCTGCACCCCCAGTGTCAGTGTCATTATCCTGTACCCCCAGTGTCAGTGTCATTATCCTGTACCCCCAGTGTCAGTGTCATTATCCTCTACCCCCAGTGTCAGTGTCATTATCCTGTTCCCCCAGTGTCATTATCCTGTACCCCCAGTGTCAGTGTCATTATCCTGTACCCCCAGTGTCAGTGTTATTATCCTGTACCCCCAGTGTCATTATCCTATACCTCCAGTGTCAGTGTCATTATCCTGTACCCCCAGTGTCAGTGTCATTACCCTGTTCCCCCAGTGTTAGTGTCATTATCCTGTACCCCCAGTGTCAGTGTCATTATCTTAGGCTATATGTAATTACTTTTCAGGGGTCTCTATATGTGATGATAGTACAGGAGGAGCTTCAGTATAAATACTGTATATGTAAAAAAAAAAAAGCCTGATCTGTCTATAGAGCAGTATTGTCAGAATACACAGGACTAGTGAAGGGTTTATCCAACATGTAACACTAGTTTTTAAACTATAGTGAAGACAAATATTCACCACAGTGTACAAATGGTAAAGTGTATTGGGTGGTAATGCTTCACACCACCACATACTGACTCTTAGGGTATGTGCCCACGATCAGGACTCACTGTGTTCTGCATGGAGCGGGTCCTGACCTGCGGGGACGCGAGTCTCCTCCGCAGGAGACCGCAGCTGCTTGTACCCACGATAAGGCAGTCTCTCGTTTGTGCTCTCCCTACAGAGGAGCATGCGATTACGCAGCAAACAATTGACATGCTGCGGTCTAGAAAGAAGATCCGCAGGTCAGTGTTTGCTGCGGAAAAAATAAACACATTGGGCACGGGATTTCTAGAAATCCATCCACTGCTTGTACTTACAACGCAGCGTTTTGGATGCAGCTGAACCATGCTACAGCCAACATGCTGCAAACCCTGATCGTGGACGGCTGTGCACGCACCCTTACAGGGGATTTCCCAGATAGATGGCGGCAGAGGGGGATTAATGTTAGTTAATGTTTCCATATGAAAATGATGGATAACATTCTGCTTCTCTTTGATTATTGTTTGGCTGATGGACTCGGTGGTTTTCCTAGGACAAGTGATGTCCGTGTGTAAGAAAAACTGCGACTGACTGTAAATAACAGATTCCATTATTAACTACAATAAATAAGAGGCTACAAGAGATCCTGTGCTATATGCAGGGCACAGCACAGGTCTCTTCTGCGCACTGTAGAGTTTGCTAATAGGCGCACATTATACTGAGAGAAGCCGAAAATATACAAGTAATAAAAACGTTTATGGTAGCCATAGTGTGGGCCCCTAGAGGCAATTTCCCTGGTAGGCCCCTCACACCCCAGTCCGACCCTGCATGCAAGAGAATCATATATCCAAGGTAATGAAAATTCCTTCATTAAATGGAAAAATCTTTATTGGTCCCAATGTACATGAGGAGATAAAAACAGTGACATTTCGGTTAACGGAGGGCCTTTATCAAGCCATAAAAACGTGTACATAATTCAATATACAATGCAGTGCAATTTATGGAGGTCTGGGTCCAGTTCACTCTTCCATAGTCATGTCAATACTAAACAGAATAAAATCAAAGTTAAAAAGATATCCAGACAGAACACATCGTAATGTCAATAGATTGTGCATAGTCATTTCATGGAATATAGATATTTTTCTAAAGAGAACACATCAATTATATAACATATGTACCGCCCCGGGCTCGTCTGCGACCGAGCCGCTCGGATCCGTGCTCGCTGGTGGGTGGCTCGAGCGTCTCCGGACCCGGGGACCTCGTGGTCACTTTGATCTGAAAGGGGCTGGCGGTTTAGGGGACGTAGGTGTATGGCCGGAGCCGTGTTTGAGTTTGTGACGCCACCCACGGGTTGTGGTGAAGGTGGACACTACCGCTGCTATTGCGGGACACCTGGGGGAGATGTTATGCAGCAAGTTGTTAACCCCTCCATGGGCAGGGATGGTGGCCCCAGGGACCCAATGGGAGTTGTTTGGTTGGGCGGTGCAGGGAGGTGCGCGGCCGGAGGGCACTGTTGTACTCACGATTAGAAACACACACAAATCTCTGGTAAACCAAGTTAATGGTGGTCGGTGCCCGCAGCCGGCTGCATCTGGTCCCCCACCCGGTTGGTGGTCTCTGCCTTTCTTTTGCACCGTGTAGTGTAGCTGTGGACTGCCTGCGCTTCAGCGATGGGAGTCCGCTCCCCGGCTTTGTGAATGTCGGGAGAGCCCTTTTGCCCGCAGACGCTGGCCCGTGGGATCTCTCTGCCTGTGCGGTGGCTTTCTATCCCCCTCGTTGGGCTGTTGTCTTCAGTCGGGACATTGGGTGGGAAAGGACCTATAGTCCAGACCACAATCAGTTAATTAACTCGGTCCAGTCGCTTCTGGACCTCGTTTCAGGGTCTGAGTACCCCCTTTGTGCTCCGGTTTCCGATTCGGTTCCCCGGGTCGTTACCGGAGGGCCACTACCCTGTCCCAGTCCACCACGATTCCACCAAGCCGTCTTCCCGGCTCCTTCAGGCTGAGGCCACCACTTGCGTCCTAGCCAAAGGTGCCCGGGCTCCAACCCTGGCACCTGTCAGATTGTTGCAGACCTGACACACAGGCCTGCTTCCACTTTTCTCCACCTCCTGAACTAATCTCTCCTCCACTCCAAACTGATCTGACTTTTCCCGCCTCTGGCCCTCTGAACTCCTCGGTGGGCGTGGCCAACCGCCTGGCTCCGCCCCCTGGTGTGTCCATCAAGATCTGAGAGGAGTGACTAGGGTTTAATGGTTGGCTGATAACACCTTTTTAGGGGACAGGTGTTGTGTGGGGCTCTAACTGTGACTACCTGGCTAGTCCAGGATGTCACACTCCCCCTTGGTTAACTACAGACCGTCCGCGGGCTGTCCGACCACCACCGTTTTTTTTTCTGAAATTCAAAAGATAAAACATTTTTAGAACATGTACAAGTATACTAACATATATACATCAAAAGACTTTGCATTCATCCCTTGCGGGAGGCATTTTGCTTAAACGTTACTAAAATGAAACATTTTTATTTAACCGGGAACAGGACAGGACCGGGTCCTTTCATTTGCCCACCCAAGCAAACCTAGCCCTAATGCTGCCTCTAAAAACAGGTCAGCACCCCTTTTCCCCAGTCCAGGAATCGTGTCCAGGTACGGGTGTTGCCCACACGGGCCATGTAATAAGTTCATTACCCGGCAGTCTCTCAAAGGCCCCACGCCCAGGGGACCCCTGACCCGGAGGGTTGTCACCGGTCTGCATGGTGACGGAACCTCGGCCTACAACATCCTGCAGGCCCTTCCTCCAACCAGCCTCTCCGGAGACTGTAGGACCTGAAAGGTGGTCCATGGATTATTTACAAGCCCAAAAGTTTTTGGGTGGCCTGCAAGTTCTCGGCCATGTCTATTTGAAACGGGCTGAACTTTAAAACGGGGATCATCAAAGTCCCAACGGGGACGGGCAGTATGGTAGCTAGGAACCGCTACCTTTTAACACTCTTCTTCAATCTCGACATCGGGACTGTATGGCGGGGGAGGGAACTGGGTGTGCCCGGCTCACCCTCCTCTTCACATCGAGGGCGAACCATCCCCTCTCCCCTCAATGCCGGCTGTACGTGAAAAGCTCACCCGTCTCCAGGTCCCGGTCCGGGTGACCCATCGGGAGGTGGGAATTGACGTACCTCCAGGACACAAATATCTCCGCATCCAGGCCCGGATCGAAGATGAACCCCCATCCTGCCCACAGAGGGGATAACACCAAGCTGCATAACAACGACCCCGGGAGGCCTAGTCAACGGCAGCGGTGGTGTCCACCATACAATCACCACAACCCGTGGGTGGCATCACGAACTTTACCAAACAACCACCCCAAACCCCTGCGTGCACCGCCACTACACCCTTCCAGAGCGACGTGACCCCTGGGTCCAGGGGCGCTCGAGCCACCGACACACGAGCCCGGATCCGAGCGGCTCGGCGGCTGCAACCGAGGCCGCGGGGCGGTACACAACCAATCACAGACCTGGTCTGCGGGTCTAGTGTAGAGAGAGTGAATGAGCCGCTCATTCAGCGGAGACCTTACTCAGGCTATTTACGGTCACAGGTATCGCCAGCTGTAAATCACCTGAGTGAAGTGACCGGTGATCGTGCAGCTCATTCATTCTTTGGAGATCACAGGGAGCAGTTTTGTTCTATGGCGCTTGCTGCGATCTTCAGATGTAGCAGAGCTGAATCGCCGTGGGACCTTGTGTAGATTACGTTGGACCTGCAGGGGTGATTATGGGGTTAATAAAGTGGTGAAAGAGGGTGCTTTTTGTATGTTATTTCAAATAAAGGATTTTTTCTGTGTTTGTGTTTATTTCCTTCACTTATTACAGATTGGTGATGGGAGGTGTCTCATAGACACCTGCCATTACCAATCTAGGGCTTTAACCCCATATTACCTCGATTGTCACCGCACCAGGGCAATTCAGGACGAGCCAGGTAAAGTGCTGGAATTGTCTCATCTAATGGATGCGACAATCCTGGACAGCTGCAGGCTGATATTTTTAAGCTGGGTCTCCCCAGCCTGAGAATACCAGTCCCCAGCTGTAGGCTTTATCTTGGCTGGGTATCAAAATTTGGGGGGAACGCACGCTGTTTTTTTTTTTCTTTAATTATTTATTTAAATAATTAAAAAATAGCATGAGGGTCCCTCTTATTTTGATACCCAGCTAAGATAAAGCCCACAGCGGGGGGCTGCAGCCTGTAGCTGTAGGCTTTATCTGTGATGGGTATCAAAATATGGGGGGACCCTAGGTCATTTTTTTAAAATTATTTATTTTTTTACTGTACGATAGACCCACAGACTCCAGTGGGGGCGGGGAAGCAGTGAATATGCATGAGGCTAATGAGCGTCACCAGAAGTAGGAGCGGCCACGGGAGACGGTACGGATGAGCCTAAAATGTATGGGCTCCTTCCAGGTTAGTGGGCGTGACCAGCTTGGTTAGTCAGCTTGGATATGTGTTCTCCCTTCCACTACAATCATGCTTTGCCCCCTTGCCCCCCATGTGATAGGGAGCTGTTGAATGATGTCATACCTGGAAGGAGCCCATACACTCTAGCTTCTACTGGAGACTGGTAAGTATAGCGCGCTTGCCTTATTTTTTTTTTTCCTTCTACCTTTTTTTTTTTTTACTACCCGAGTGCCAGATCCAGGTCAATCTTGGCCCGGCCCAGCACTCGGGTACCCTTAAACCCTTGCTGGTCTTGACATCACATAAAAAAACGCTGTAAAAACTCCACAAAAAACGCACCAAAACCGCAGATGGCTCCCAGGAGACATTCTGCCACAAAATTAGGTTTTGGTCAGGAAAAAAACGCTGCAAAAACATACTGTGTGAACATAGCCTAATTCACTTTCATGAAAGAATAATAGAGCGGGCTTTACATGCTACGATATCGTTAATGAATTATCGTCGGGGTCACGTTGTTTGTGACGCAGATCCGGCGTCATTAACAATATCGCAGTGTGTAAAACTTAAGAGCAATCTGAAACGATCGCAAAAGAGGGCAAAATCGTTTGCCGCAGAGATGTCGTCCTGAAATAAAAAATCTTTTTCCGCTTTTTAGCGATGTTGTCTGTCATTCCTGCGGCAGCACACATCGCTATGTGTGACACCGCAGGAGTGACAAACATCTCCTTACCTGCCTCCACCGGCAATGCGGAAGGAAGGAGGTGGACGGGATGTTTACGTCCCGCTCATCTCCGCCTCTCTGCTTCTATTGGACGGCTGTCATGGGACGTCGCTGTGACGCCACACGACCTGTCCCCTTAGAAAGGAGGCTGTTCGCCGGCCAGAGCGACGTCGCAGAGCAGGTATGTTCGCTACGGCAGCGATCACCACATATCGGCCGTATGATGGGGGCGGGTGCTATCGCTCTCGACATCGCTAGCAATTTCTAGTGATGTTGCAGCGTGTAAAGCCCGCTAATGTGTGAGCGAGTTCTGAAGGACGGCATTTCCTACTCATCTTGACTATTGATTTTATATATTTTCAGACTGCAGTAGGCAGGGTAATTATAGTGAATGTAGATTTGCTTCATTGTAGGGGCAGTTACGTTCCATTTGTCTGCAATTTCCAGGCACCATCCTAAATCTTATTTTGTAGCTGGAAAGTTTATTCCTTGATGTATGTTCTCAGCACTTAGTAATTAAACATCTCTATATATATAATTGCCTTATTCTGTCTGTCTGCCTTGCTCCAAAATTGTGTCACCGTGACAGTGTCACCGTGACAGTGTCATTAGCGTGACAACTGTCAGATTGGCCGCTGGGCTCGGCCTGGCCCCGCCCCTCCCACGGATTGGCCGCTCGCCTCGGCCTGGCCCCGCCCCCCGCATGGATTAGCCGCTCGCCCCGGCCCTCCGCACGCATTGCCCGCTCCAGCGTACATCGGCTCCCGGTACACATGTGCAGGGAGCCGGCATACCCTGACGCCTCGCCCGTTCGCCCCCGCCACACGTTGGCACACTCGGCCCCGCCCCCGGCGGACATAACCTTGCGATGCTGGGATTGTGACGGAGCCGGTGTACGCTGGTAATCATGATACACATCGCGTAACTATAGGAAGCGCTTTCCTTAGTTACCCGATGTGTATCATGGTTACCAGCGAACACCGGCTCCCGGTACACATGTGCAGGGAGCCGGCATACGCTGCGGTCAATAATGAAGTGTCATGCAGCGGTGAAACAGTTAAAGACACTGCAAGACACTTCATTATAGGCAGCGTGCACCCCCAGAAGAAAGAAGACAGAAGAAAGAAGACCCCGCAATCATACTCACCAGAAGCTGACTGAGAGCAGGTGAGCACATCAAGGTCCTGCAGCGGCGGAACACACACACACGCACACACATAAGAACAGACACACACACATCAGATCACTCTCACACACACCTCACACACACATCAGATCACATCCACACACTCACAACATCCAGTGATATCGCTTACTTCTCGGCGGCGATACTGTGCGTGCAGTGACCTTCCAGGACCTGTCGGAGGATCACATGGCCGGAAGCATGTGGTATCTCCGGATGTTGTGAGTGTGTGAGCGTGTATGTGCGATATCGTCAGTGTGTGTGTGTGTGCGTGTATGTTACATAGTTACATAGTTACATAGTTACATAGTTACTTAGGTTGAAAAAAGACCTAGGTCCATCTAGTTCAACCTTCCTCCACCAGTTCTACATTTAGTCACTAAGTCATTTATAACCAACAATGTTTTGTGTACTGAGGAAATCATCCAGCCCTTTTTTAAAAGCTGTTATAGTATCTGCCATTACTACCTCTTGTGGTAGGGCATTCCACAGTCTGACCGCTCTAACTGTAAAGAACCCTTTCCTATTTAGGTGTCGGAATCGCTTTTCTTCCACTCGCAGTGAGTGCCCCCTGGTCCTTAGTATTGTTTTCGGAAGAAATAAGTTATGTGCCAGTCCTTTATATTGACCACACATGTATTTATACATATAAATGAGATCTCCTATGAGACGTCTTTTTTCTAAGCTAAACATATCTAACTTTTTCAATCTGCCATCATATGGGAGGCCTTCCATTCCTTGTAATAGTCTAGTTGCCCGCCTTTGAACTGACTCTAACTTCTGAATGTCCTTTTTAAAATGTGGAGCCCAAAACTGGATCCCGTATTCCAGATGTGGCCTTACAAGTGATTTATAGATGGGTAACAATACGTTGGGATCACGGGATCTAATCTCTCTTTTTATACACCCTAGAATCTTGTTTGCTTTAGCAGCTGCTGCCTGACATTGAGTGCTGCTGCTCAGCTTATTTGTAATGAGAATACCCAAGTCCTTCTCCTGTTCTGTAGTCCCGAGTTTACTTCCATTTAATGTATACGCAGCTATAGGATTACTCCGTCCTAGGTGCATTACTTTACATTTATCAACATTAAATCTCATTTGCCAAGTATCTGCCCATTCTGACATCTTATCCAGATCTTTTTGTAATATTGTACTATCCAAGTCAGTTTTTAATATCCTACATAGTTTGGTGTCATCGGCAAAGACTGACACTGTACTATCAATCCCATCCACAAGGTCATTAATATAGAGAGTAAAAAGAATTGGTCCTAGCACAGATCCCTGCGGCACCCCACTGCTGACTATAGCCCATTTAGAGAATGTAGCATTTATGACTACTCTTTGTTTCCTATCTTTTAGCCAATTCCTTACCCAGTTGCATATTGTGTCCCCTAGTCCTTGCTTCTGGAGCTTTAGTATAAGGCTATTATGTGGTACAGTATCAAATGCCTTTGCAAAGTCCAAATAAATCACATCAGCTGCATTACCAATATCCAGGTTTGCACTTACCCCCTCATAGAGCCCCAACAGGTTGGTTAGACACGACTTATCTTTCATGAATCCATGCTGTTTGTCAGTTATCATATTATTTTCTGCAATATATTTTTGCATGTCATCCCTTAAAATGCCCTCAAAAACTTTGCATACTACTGATGTCAGGCTTACTGGACGGTAGTTGCCTGGATCTACCCTCTTACCTTTCTTAAATATCGGTACCACATCAGCAATCCTCCAATCCTGAGGCACCAACCCTGTTACAAGTGAGTCTAAAAAGATGAGATACAGCGGTCTGTCGATTACGGAGCTCAATTCCCTCAATATTCGTGGATGAATGCCATCTGGCCCTGGGGATTTGTCAATGTTTAATTTACTCAGACGTAGGCGTACTTCATCTTGTGTTAAATTAATTATATCGGGTGGTGGACTTTGATTTTTCACTTGTTGAATGATCCCTGGTACAGTCAGTTCCTTGGTGAATACAGATGAGAAATGCCTATTTAATATCTCAGTCTTTTGTTTGTCCTCTATAACTAACTTGTTATTATATTTTAAGGGTCCAATACTATCCTTTGTTTTCCTTTTGGCATTAATGTATTTATAAAAGATTTTGGGATTTATTTTAATGTCATTGGCGATTTTTGTTTCAGTAGCTAGTTTTGCTTGTTTGATTTCTTTTTTGCATTGCCTATTGATATCTTTATACTCCTGCAATGCTATTTCTGTATTCTCAGCCTTTAAGATGTTAAACGCCCTTTGTTTTTGTTTTATTATACTTTGTACAGTCTTATTTATCCATAGTGGTTTCTTTTTATTCCTGGACATTTTATTACCAGAGGGTATAAGTTTTTTACAGGACTCTAGCAGTATATCCTTAAACTTACCCCATTTATGTTCGGTATCCCCAGTTACCATGACTCTGTCCCAATCTACACATTTAAGCTCTTCCCTTAATTTGTTGAAATCAGCTTTCCTAAAATTCCAGGTTTTAGCATTCCCCCTTTGAAATGTTCTATTGAATATTATGTCGAAGCTTACCATATTATGATCGCTGGTGCACAAGTGCTCCCGGACCTGTAGATTTGAAATTGTATCCGGTCTATTTGACAGGACCAGATCTAGCAAATTATCTCCCCTGGTCGGTTCATCTACCATCTGAGAGAGGAAATGGTCCTGAATGGTAGATAAGAACTTACAGCTTTTAGCAGAACCAGAAGATTCTATGTCCCACTGTATGTCTGGATAGTTGAAATCCCCCATAATAAGAACCCGATTATTATTATTAGCTGCCTTTTCAATTTGTTCCAGCATTTCACCCTCTATTTGTTCAGGTATGTTAGGAGGCTTATAGCAAACTCCAATTAGCATTTTTCCATTATTCCCCTCCCCATGTACATTTACCCATACTGACTCTACATTGTTGCTGTTCCCCTCAATGTCATCATACAACACAGGTTTTAGGTTAGATTTGATAAATATACACACCCCACCACCTTTTTGGCCTTTCCTGTCCTTCCTAAATGTACTATAACCCTGTATGTTTGTCACCCAGTCATGGCTTTCATCCAGCCAGGTTTCCGTAATGCCCACCACATCATAATCCATGGTTGACATAAGAGTCTCCAATTCATTCATTTTGTTTGCAAGACTTCTTGCATTTGCCAGTAGACATTTAATCCTATTAACACCTTTATTACTCCTAGCCTCCCTACGTTCCTTGTATGTCCCATCCCCCCCTAATCCTTCATTGACCCCTACCGTCTCCCTGTCTCTATCTGCTCTATCTATCCCCTTATTTGCTCCACTACCCTCCCTCCCCCCCGATCCTAGTTTAAAAGCTCCTCCATCCGTCTGACCATTTTCTCCCCCAGCACAGCTGCACCTTCCCCATTGAGGTGCAGCCCGTCCCTACCGTAGAGCCTGTAGCCGACTGAGAAGTCGGCCCAGTTCTCCATGAACCCGAACCCTTCCTTCCTGCACCAATTTCTAAGCCACATATTTATCTCCCTAAGCTCCCGCTGTCTTTCTAGTGACGCTCGTGGCACCGGTAGTATTTCTGAAAACACCACCTTGGAGGTCCTGGACTTCAGCTTCTCTCCTAGTTCCCTGTAATCATTTTTAAGGACCTTCCACCTGCCTCTAACTTTGTCATTAGTACCAATGTGCACCATGACCGCTGGGTTTTCCCCAGCCCCACCCAGCAATCTGTCTATCCGATCCACAATATGCCGAACCCGAGCACCCGGCACACAACACACTGTTCGGCATTCACGGTCTCGGCGACAGATGACCCTGTCTGTCCGCCTAATTATAGAGTCCCCTACCACCAACATCTGTCTGGGCTTTGCTGCACTCCTATTTCCCTCCTTCCTACAGCAGTTGTTTTCCTGGTTGCTAGGAGCAACGTCCTGCTGTAGTGACCCTAGTCCAGGCCCTTCATTCCTAATATCAGCCAAACAGGCATATTTACTAGGTTGTGCCAGGTCAGGACTAGGCTCCCTGACACTTTTCCCCCTACCTCTTCTTCTAACTGTTACCCAGCTACCTACCTCTGGGTCCTGATCTTCCCCACTTCCACCCTCCTCCATATCACTGGCCCCAGCCAGAGAAAGCTCAGTGAGCTCTAAACTCCTCTCCAGGTTTGCAATGCCCCTTAGTGTTGCAAGCTGCTTATTTAGGTCAGTTACCTTGGCTTCCAAATACGCAACATGCTTGCATCGATTGCAGACATATTCACCCTCGAACGGCTGCTCAAGGCATGCATACATCTGACAAGATACACACCTGGTAGCATTGTCCATGGAGCACCTATCAAATGGGGATCAACAGTAAATGTGATCGGATGTTTGCGTGTATGCGATCGGATGTGTGCGTGTGTTCTGATGTGTGAGTGTATGCGATCAGATCCGTGAGTGTCGGCAGAAGGCAGAGGAGCACGGCGTGCAGCACAGCTGCTGGGACCGCCCACCGGAGGGCACAGGGAGAAGTGGGGTGTGAGTGTATGCAATCAGATGTGTGCGTGTATACTGTCTGATGTGTGACTGTGGAACACGATGGGAGTGCGCAGCATGGGGGATGGAGCACGATGGGGAATGCGCAGCATGGGGGATGGAGCACGATGGGGGGTGCGCAGTATGGGGGATGGAGCACGATGGGGGGTGCGCAGCATGGGCGATGGAGCACGATGGGGGGTGCGCAGCATGGGGGATGGAGCATGATGGGGGGTGCACAGCATGGGGGATGAAGCACGATGGGGGTGCGCAGCATGGGGGATGGAGCACGATGGGAGTGCGCAGCATGGGGGATGGAGCACGATGGGGGGTGCGCAGCATGGGGGATGGAGCACGATGGGGGGTGCGCAGTATGGGGGATAGAGCACCACACACAGACAACACTGCAGACACACAGCGCTCCACAAACAACGCAACACACACAACGCAACACACATACATCACCGCTCTCACACACCCCCACACCCAGACAACACCCAGAACATTTACAGTGCCCTACACAAACACTGGCAACTACACACAACATCGATATATATATAACAAAAAACATATATATAACTACACAATAAATTCTAGAATACCCGCTCGGCCTGGTCGCGCCTCCCTGCACGGATTGGCCGCTTGGCCAGGCCCCGCCCCCTCATGCATTGGACGCTGGGCCTGGCCCTGCCCCCCGCACGCATTCCCCGAACCCACACGGAGCCCTGACTCCCAGGTGAGTGCTGCACCCCCGAGAGCCCACACCGGCAACCCAGCCGAGACATACCCTTGCGTTGCTGGGATTGTGCCGGAGCACTCTGGTAACCGTGGTACACATCGGGTAACCATGGAAACCACTTTGCTTAATAACCCGATTGTGTACCATGGTTAACAGCGTATGCCGGCTCCCTGCCCATTCAGATCGTTGGTCTCCCGCTGTCAAACAAGTCGATGTGTGCTGCACAGAAGGAGACCAACAACAAATGAAACAGCACTGTCGCTTTGAATAGTTAGTTACCTTTTCTCCACTTTGTCGGATCCGGCGCGCTCCCGTGCACTGTGTACAGTACAGTGACCGCGCGACAAGCTCTGATCACGTGTTGTCATGTGACCGGAGCATGTGACCAGGAAGTTGCGGCGCGGCCACTGTACTGTACACAGTGTACGGGAGCGCGCCGGATCCGACAAAGTGGAGAAAAGTCGGATGTTTAAAACCACTAGCTTACCCTGGCTCCCGGCACACGTGTGCCGGAGCCGGCGTAGGCTGGTAACCATGGTACACATCGGGTATCTATAGAAACCGCTTTGCTTAGTTACCCAGGCCCCGCCCCCCACACTCTGCCCGCTCGGCCACGCCCCCCACACACTCTGCCCACTCGGCCACGCTCCCACACACTGCCCGCTCAGCCACGCCCCCCACACACTCTGCCCGCTCGGCCACGCCCCCCACACACTCTGCCCGCTCGGCCACACCCCCCACACACATTGGGCACCTATACACCTGCCCCCCAGGACTACGCCACCTATTAGACACCTCCCCCCAGCACCACTCCACCTATTATACTCCTCTCTCCCCAGGACTACGCCTATTAGACTCCTCTCCCCCCAGGACTACTCCTCCTATTATACTCCTCTCCCCCAAGACTACTCCTACTATTAGACTCCTATCCCCCCAGGACTACTCCTCCTATTATACTCCTCTCCCCCCAGGACTACTCCTCCTATTATTCTCCTCTCCCCCCAGGACTACTCATCCTATTATACTCCTCACCTCCAGGACTACTCCTCCTATGAAAATCCTCTTCCCCCAGGACTACTCCTCCTATTATACTTCTCTCCCCCCAGGACTACTTCTCCTATTATATTCCTCTCCCCCCAGGACTACTCCTCCTATTATACTCCTCAACCCCAGGACTACTACTCCTATTATACTCCTCTCCCCCCAGGACTACTCCTCCTATTATTCTCCTCTCCCCCCAGGACTACTCATCCTATTATACTCCTCACCTCCAGGACTACTCCTCCTATGAAAATCCTCTTCCCCCAGGACTACTCCTCCTATTATACTTCTCTCCCCCCAGGACTACTTCTCCTATTATATTCCTCTCCCCCCAGGACTACTCCTCCTATTATACTCCTCAACCCCAGGACTACTACTCCTATTATACTCCTCTCCCCCCAGGACTACTCCTCCTATTATACTCCTCTCTCTCCAGGACTACTCTTCCAACAAACACACACTGCACAAAACATACTTCCCCCCAAAACACACACACACCCACACTAACCGCGCAACACACACACCACCACACACACACACAACGCTACAGACACACAGCGCTCCACAAACAACGCAACACAAACAACACCTCTCTCACACACCCCCACACCCAGACAACACCCAGAACATTTACAGCGCACTACACAAACACTTGGCAACTACACACAACAACATCTATATATATATAAACAAAAATCATACATTAACTACACAATAAATTCTTGAATACCCGATGCGTTAGAATCGGGCCACCATATAGTTATATAATATATTCCTTCTTATGGATTTCTGGTTTTACTTAGTAAAATGCACACAATATAAAAAAGCTAAATGCAGTTTATATCTTTATTGCTTTCCAATTCTTGAAGTCATTTTTGATGTGGAGCCTTTTGTTCAAATGTTTACTTTATCTTCCATAGATGTTTGGGTTGGAAAGCGTGTTGTGAGTGACCCTGTCAGCACAGTTTACATGCTAGATCGCATGGTAATACAGTTCTAAACACCCACATACACTGCCAGGTTTACCAATCATTGGGGGAAGTGCTACCGCAGCACGGACGTGTCATGGCTTCCTAGCCTACCCAATCTTCCTTGATTGACATCACATATACTACAACTTCACATGCTAGACAGAAGATCAATCAAGACAGAGCAAATGAGCTGGCAGTTCACTTATAGTAAAAAAGGAAGTTAAGTGTCTTTTCAAATTGTCAGTACTTTCGAAAAAGCTGATCAATATAGGTATTTTTAATATGCAGGGTGGGCCATAAGTATGTATGCACCCTGATAAAAAAGAGTAAAGTTGAATTCAAAATGGTGGCTTTGCAGATGGCCGCCATGGGCGTCACCCAGCCTCAAATGTTTTGCCCCTCCCATGTACTAATATGCCACAAACCGTAAGGTGATATCAGCAACCACTTTCATTTAATCAGGATGTATCCATACTTATGGCCCACCCTGTATATAAAAGTCTAATTACTCTTTGGGATCAACTCATAAATTAGACTGACGTCTTTGCACATATCAGCCTTAATGAAAGGCTCATTGAAATACGATGCACCAAAGGGGAAAGAGGTGCTCACCACTAATGAATTTGGGGTATCTTCTTAGTAGCATACATATCCATGTACCTTGCAAGAACTACTACTTCAGTTAAAGAGCACCAATCACCAGGATTTTTGTATATATCCTAGACTGCTGTCATAACCACCACCAAACCTCCAAACTCATTAATCCCTCCCTTATTCTTCACCGATGCAAAAAAGCACGCATACCACAAGATCTCTTTAGTGGACAGGGTCGGCTACAGCTTTATTTATTATTTTTCCTTTTACTTCTCTTTATTAAAACGTCTCCTTTAAAACTTCAACTTCTCAGAATACTTGAAACGATTCTTTCACCATTTTTTAACTCCGACACGGTGTGGCCTTCCGGATTCCCAGAGGCCACGTTCGCACTCGGTCTCATTAACATTGATTGAATTTACCGCCAGCTGTGACTTGAACATCAACTCTGTAATAAGAAAGACTATATCAGACACCAGAATGGAAAATACCATTTAAGGGAGGGAGGGACGCTTGTCAGCAGATGCTGGAATAGAGTCCGACTTCCCCATGCTACAAGCCTTATAACAACAGGGAAGATACCATCAGGAAAAGGAAGGGTGGGGGAATCCAGCCAGGTCCCACAGACCATATAAGGAGAGGGGCAGACACAGCCACTGGCCTGGATAAACACTGAGGGAAGAGCCTGAGCCAGGCACCCCCGCTGAATGAAATGGGTGTTGATCTATTCTTAATCAACCCCTCAACACCTGTCACATTCTTAAGGGAGGTAAAAGGAGGGTGTAATCCTGATCCTGACACAGACAGACAGCAGTCAGTGACCACTTCCTTATACAGTTCGTAGTCCTCCAAAGCCAGTGCTATACTGGCACTATCAGGCTGATTCTCTACATACCTGTAATGGTCAGCTCGGATGTTTAGATTTTGAAATTCAAGAAAGAAAAAGTTTACAAAATCATCAATTTCTTGAGTGACAGCAGCTGAGGATCAGATAATATCTGGGGGGTATTCATAGTTTTCCCCTCCCCCTGTTAGAATTAGAAGAAGTATTTTATACAATCGATTTAACTTTTCACTAGGAAGGACCTGTGAGAGGTCATACCCATGTGACCAGAAGGGGCGGGGCGTCAGCCAACAAAGCTGATACCATTAAGCCACATTTTTCTGTTGACACACAGCCACACAAAGACAGAGACAGAGACACACAGATACAGACACACACAGACAGAGAGACACACAGAGAGACAAACACACAGAGACACATACACAGACACACACACAGACAGAGACAAACAGAGACAGAGACACACACAGAGACACACACTGACACACACAGATACATACAGACATACAGAAAAAGATTCACACTGAGACAGAAACAGAGACAGATACACACAGAAACACACAAACAGGACACACACAGACACAAAGAGAGACATACACAGAGAGACAGAGACACACAGACAGATACACAGACAAACATACAGAGATAGACACAGAGACAGACACACAGAGAGATACACACACAGGCAGAGACACAAACACATAGACAGAGACACACAGAGATAGACACAGAGACAGACACACGGAGACAGAGACACACAGAGACAGACACAGATGTAAAGGCACACAGAGACACACAGAGACAGAGACCCACAGAGACATACATAGATTCAGATACACAGAGACACACAGACACACAGAGACACACAAACACACAGAGAGACAGAGACATGCAGACTCACAGACAGAGACACACAAATAGAGATGTCGCGGACGGAGGGGGCGCTGCGCTCGCTAACGCTCGGGTCCGGCGCTGCTGCTGCTCGGTGGCTCGAGTGGTGGGCCGGATCCGGGGACTCGAGCGGCGCTCCTCGCCCGTGAGTGAAAAGGGGGGGTGATTTGGTTGGGGATTTAGTCCGTGATGCCACCCACGGGTTGTGGTGAAGATGGGCACCACCGCTGCTGGTGACGGGGATCCCGGGAGCGATGGTAGGGAGCAGCTGGGATGTTGTTTTCCCCCTCCGTGGGTAGGGGTTGGTGGTCCCGGGGCCCGGTGGTGAGACGAGAAGGCAGGGTCGGTGAGGTGCAGGGTTGCAGGGACAGCGCGGTGAAGTGCCAGAAGGCACGGGTGTACTCACTCAGCAAATGAGGCACAAAGTCTCCGGTAAACCAAACGGCTGGATGGACGGGTCCCGCAGCCGGCTGCTGTGTCTCTCCAGGGCGCCATAGAGACATACACACAGACACAGATACATATACACAGAGGCACACACAGAAACACAGAGAGAGGCAGACAGAGAAGGAGACAGACAGAGAGGGAGGGTGAGAGAGTGAGGGAGAGTAAGAGAGACAGAGATACACTTAGTTACTATGCAGAGCAACTTCGGATAATACAGCTAGCTATAACTAAATTTAAGTGAACTGCTCCAGTGCTTATGTGAAATTAGAGGTATGAGCCAGCTGTGACCCAGCTCTGCTTATGGTTATGGAACCATGCAGTGTATTCAAAATTGTCAATATAAAGGGTCTATACCTAATCAGTTATTTACACAACATCGATATATCAACACATAGTCACAATTATATGTCAGCATGTGAGCAAAAGGACATACCAGGGACCCAACGCGCGTTTTCCCATCTTATAGAGGTTAAATATGCAAGTTTAATTCTGAATATAACCAGTCATAGCTTTAATATCATTGATGTACCATCTGTACCCTAAGGGAATCTTTGTCACCTGTAAAAACTCTCTGATTTAATCCTTTTAAGCAATGTGTATTTTAACGATTTTTTGATTAAATAAAATTATGAGATTTTTAAAATATATTTCTCGTGCATTTAATCTGTAGGTATGGTATGTTTAGAAAGAAAAAGAAAAAACGACCAAACGTCCAAAATATAAGAATTAAGTATTTATTGTGCCAAAGGAGGAGGAAAAAGGTGACAAAATGTGGGGGATATAGCAATAACCATCTGGGTATGATTGGTACAGATAGTCATTTACATTTAGCAATGATAAAGAACTTACTTGATTAATATACGATATTAGCCAACAAAGGTAAATGCCTGACCACTTTACCACAGACCATGAATGTAAAGAAAGGGGAGAAGAACAGAGAAAGAAAATGCCCAAAAGGAGGGCTAGAATATAGTCAGGGAGTATAATTAGATCATATACAGCAATCTGCGGTGAGGGAGGGGATATCTGACTGTACCTTGTCACCGTCCCTGATGAAGGTTTCCACCGAAACGCCGTGCGTCGGGTAGACGCTCACCCCTGGGTTCTGTATTGCAAGGTACAGTCAGATATCCCCTCCCTCACCACAGATTGCTGTATATGATCTAATCATACTCCCTGACTATATTCTAGCCCTCCTTTGGGTATTTTCTTTCTCTGTTCTTCTCCCCTTTCTTTACATTCATGGTCTGTGGTAAAGTGGTCAGGCATTTACCTTTGTTGGCTAATATCTGTCACGCTCCCCGTGTCCCAGCACCACTCCTTACCCACTGATCCAATCCATGTGTCCACCAGTCATGGCTGCCGCTCCCGCTCCTGCTCCCCTGAGTCCTGCTCCTGGTCTCAGGAGTCTGACTTTGAGTATTGGCCTCAGGATTCTGTATAGGACCGGGCCGCGCCCACTCTCCTGGTCTTATAGGCCCAGCACACCTGCAGCAGGAAATGACATGAGGCTGTGCTGGGTATATAAGACTTGCCTTTCCATAGGGGCGTTGCCTGATCAACGTGTCCTTTAGCTTGTCTTTAGAGCTAGATGCTCAGGTCCCCTTGTGCTCTCTCCTGTGACTATTTGTCTTTTGCTATCGGGTACCTGTGCCTGTTTCCTGCACTATCCCATAGAACTCTGTGATCCTGCTGACCCGGTTACAACCGTCCCGGCCACGCCAGTGCTCCGGCTTCCGTGTACTCTGCCACCTGGTGGCGTACTCGGTCCAGTGGATCCACCTCCTGGGCCCATCAGTCCTCCCGGTCCTGACAGATTGATCAGGCCATGGATCCCGCTGGAGCACAAACATCCGAGCTGGCCGAACTACGCCAGGAACTGGTGCAACAGCGTGACACCTTACACCGCATACTAAAGTTCCTAACGTCTGTGGACCACCGGTTGTACACATTACAGACTGCCGCCTCGTCTCGGTCCACGCAGCAAACGGTGTCCGGATCTGAACCTGCTGTCTCCGCAGCCGCGCAACTTCGCCTCGCTGCTCCGCCTCGCTATGCTGGGGACCCCAAGAACTGCCGGGGATTTTTGAACCAGTGCTCCCTGCATTTCAAGTTACTTCCTCATTTGTTTGTCTCAGACCAGGCTAAAGTGGCATTCCTGATGTCACACTTGGAAGGCGAAGCTCTAGCCTGGATTAACCCCCTGTGGGAGAATGAGGATCCCATGACTACTAACATCCGGGAATTCTTGCACGCTTTCCGGAGTACATTCGATGAACCCGGACGTACCACCACAGTGACTTCTTCGCTCCTCCGGCTACGCCAAGGGACCCTGACCGTCGGCCAATACGCCATCCAGTTCCGCACGCTCGCCTCTGAGCTGGGCTGGAACAATGAGGCCTTGACGGCGGCCTTTTGGGAAGGACTCTCTGGCCGCGTCAAGGACGAGCTTGCTGGCCGTGACGTTCCACGCACCTTGGACGCCTTAATATCTTTAGCCACCCGGATTGACCTCCGTTTCCAGGAGCGAACCAAAGAGGTATTCCGGGAGAAGCTACCACCCCGTCACGCCTTGTCCCCGCAGAGGTCTACCGCTCCTTTGCCCCTGCCTTCCTGTGACATGTTCCCGGAACCCATGCAAATAGACCGCCTGAGCCAAGCCGAGCAACGCCGCGCAGAGCGACTCGCCCGGGGCCTCTGTTTCTATTGCGGAAGCGGTTCTCATCTGCTCCGCTCTTGCCCGGAGAGACCAGGTAGACCCCAAGTCCAAGGGATGGTGGGAACCGCCACCCTTGGTACCGGAATTCCTTCAGTCCCGGTTACACAGACGGTCCAGGTCACGACCGAGAAGACCCAGTTCACGGTGGAGGCTCACATTGATTCGGGAGCAGCGGCTAATTTCATCCGACAAGCTACCGTGGATCATTATCAGATACCGGTCATTCCACTTGCAAAACCCCTCTGGTTCGCCTCCGTGGACGGAAAACAATTATACGAACCTGTCCGGTACACCACCGAATCCGTGAGACTTTGTATTGGTGCCCAGCATACTGAGACTATTGCGTTCTACGTCATCCCGAGAATGACTCCTGCGCTCCTGCTGGGTTTGCCCTGGCTGCGACTACATGACCCTGACATCAGTTGGCGCTCTGGCGCAATCTCTCGCTGGAGTCCCTCGTGCCATGATACCTGCCTACAGCCTGTTCCTCGGTCCCTGTCACCTGACCCTATCATGGCACATGATGAGGAGAATTTGACACAGTCCAGCGTTTTACCACAGCCCCTGGTACCTGACCCTATCATGGCACAAGAACAGGGGCATATGACGCAGTCCTGCGTTGTACCACAGCTCCTGGCACCTGTGCCTGTGGTGCCACCAGAACCGGAAGTGACGACTCTCTCCAGTGTCGTTCCACCGTCCCTGACGATTGAGACTCTGATGCCAACGGCTGCCGGGGATGAGTCCCTGTCCTGTGTCCGGTCCGAGACGCCCGGGCCGGTTGTCCTCGCTGCCAGTCCTGTTTCTGACGGTCCTCCTCTCCCCGTTGCCCCCGTTGCCTCTGCTGGGAGATTGGCTAAGCGCCGTGCAGCTAAGAAGGCGGTGCGGGGTCAGCGGTCCTTCCCCGCCTTTGCGTTGGGTCCCGGCCCGGTGTCTCGATCCGGGGTGCCCCTGGGGTTCTGTGCTCGGAGGGGGGGGCTTAGAGGGGGGGGTACTGTCACGCTCCCCGTGTCCCAGCACCACTCCTTACCCACTGATCCAATCCATGTGTCCACCAGTCATGGCTGCCGCTCCCGCTCCTGCTCCCCTGAGTCCTGCTCCTGGTCTCAGGAGTCTGACTTTGAGTATTGGCCTCAGGATTCTGTATAGGACCGGGCCGCGCCCACTCTCCTGGTCTTATAGGCCCAGCACACCTGCAGCAGGAAATGACATGAGGCTGTGCTGGGTATATAAGACTTGCCTTTCCATAGGGGCGTTGCCTGATCAACGTGTCCTTTAGCTTGTCTTTAGAGCTAGATGCTCAGGTCCCCTTGTGCTCTCTCCTGTGACTATTTGTCTTTTGCTATCGGGTACCTGTGCCTGTTTCCTGCACTATCCCATAGAACTCTGTGATCCTGCTGACCCGGTTACAACCGTCCCGGCCACGCCAGTGCTCCGGCTTCCGTGTACTCTGCCACCTGGTGGCGTACTCGGTCCAGTGGATCCACCTCCTGGGCCCATCAGTCCTCCCGGTCCTGACAATATCGTATGTTAATCATGTAAGTTCTTTATCATTGCTAAATGTAAATGCCTTTCTGTACCAATCATACCCAGGTGGTTATTGCTATATCCGCCACATTTTGTCAATTTTTTCCTCCTCCTTTGGCACAATAAATACTTCATTCTTATATTTTGGACGTTTGGTTGTTTTTTCTTTTTCTTTCTGGTCATTTTTGCGATTGTCCTTACCTTGTCCTATATCTTGGTGCAAATATTACCATGTATTTTGTACACTTATATCGCTAATGCTATAGTTTATCATGCACCTATTTCAATTGACTCTTTGTTTGAGGTATGGTATGTTTGTAAATGTGGTCTTAAAGGATTTAAAGGAATTGAAAGCATTGATCCCTATCTTCCAGTACAATTGTAACAGGGATGAGATCAAGGCAATAAAAGGCATGGAGCAGGATCATCACATAGGGATTAAATAATCAAATCAAGGTGGCAATGTGGTTTTCCTTGACTCAGATCAATAGAATAAGGGGTGCTTCACACATAGCGAGATCGCTACCGAAATCGCTGCTACGGCACGGTTTTGGTGACGCAACAGTGACCTCATTAGCGATCTCGCTGTGTGTGGCACTGGCAGCTGCGGTAAGCTGTAATCAGGGTAAACATCGGGTAACCAAGGTGGTTACCCGATATTTACCTTAGTTACCAGCCTCCGCAGCTCTCACGCTGCCTGTGCTGCCGGCTCTCTGCACATGTAGCTGCAGTACACATCGGGTTAATTAACCCGATGTGTACTGTAGCTAGGAGAGCAAAGAGCCAGCGCTAAGCAGTGTGCGCGGCTCCCTGCTCTCTGCACATGTAGCTGCAGTACACATCGGGTTAATTAACCCGATGTGTACCGTAGCTAGGAGAGCAAGGAGCCAGCGCTAAGCAGTGTGCGCGGCTCCCTGCTCTCTGCACATGTAGCTGCAGTACACATCGGGTTAATTAACCCGATGTGTACTGTAGCTAGGAGAGCAAGGAGCCAGCGCTAAGCAGTGTGCGCGGCTCCCTGCTCTCGCGGTTATGATCGCTGCTTCGGCTGCTGTGTTTGACAGCTAAGCAGCGATCATAACAGCGACTTACAAGGTCGCTGTTACGTCACAGAAAATGGTGACGTAACAGCGACCTCGTTGTCGCTGTCGCTTAGTGTGAACCAGCCCTAAAATGTGTTTTAATCATTTGCAAGAAAAGGATGGCAATACTATCCTGAGAGATAATTCCACTAAAATGTCCTTATTGGAATTGAAAGTAATCTTGTACTTGGGTCTCCAAAGTTGAGTCTTGGTTAAAAAATAATATGAGTCCAGCCCAGAACTCTGTAAAACCTATTTTTACAGTGTTAGGTTGACCTAACGGTCACAGCTGTTGCCAGCGATGTCCGAATGCAGAGAGGGTACCGGTGACCCCCCCCCTCGGCTATTCCAGCTCTCAATGAAAACAAGCAGACGCTGTTATACACATAAGACTGGAGATGTGTGGCTCCGAATAGAAAGTGTATATTTTTGATTACTTTACAAGGTTATACAAAGTTGATTAGGGCGTAACTATGCAACATACATATTCATTAATCTACATTCATTAAGGCGTGGATTGCATATTCCCAGCAAGAGAAATTAACATAATGACTTATACTCCCATAATAATCTATAACGTTCTTCTTCCCATAACAAGATGTTTGTCAGTCGTTTCTAAGTCAAAACATTCTGCGTCCTTGAGGTTGGTCTCATAGTTTATTACGTAAATAAGTCTGGTTTGGTCTTGCAAGTCTGGTTTGCTCTTGCAAGGGAGAATGAATTTCTATTATTTTCTAAGTCAGTGAAAAAGGTTAACTCTTTCCTCACAATCCCCCCTATTGGCATGATTGATGGACAGGGGGCCATCGAGAAGCTGTGGACTATAGAGAGAGCAGGCTAGCCTCCAGATACTTTCTGAGCCGCGGGTTGCTCAGGGAGTGTCGTCTCACATCCGTCACCCAGGACTGCCTGCATGCCTCTCGATAGGAGTCTCATCATGATACGACAAGGTGATTTCTAGAAGAAAGAGTAGAGAAGAGAAAAAAAGGCATATTAGTGATTTCATACGGGTGCTGAATAATCATTGTATCTACATTGCTTCAAGCAGCAGGAAAACAAAGCCATTAGCAACTTGAACACTACATAAGCAACTAGTAAACAGAGTAATACTTGGAACACTGATTGCAGTATCCCCATGAACCATCCTCCTATTCCCTTAAACCAGTGTGCAGGGTTGAACATTGAAAAGGTATTGCTCCACCAAGCATCTGAGCTTCTGAGTACCTCCTCATCATGTTTTTTTCCTCAGCTTTTGTATCTCAGTTAAACTGGCTTGGGCTTTTAAGGTTCCTTTTGGATCTATGTAGTGACAACAGCTGGGGCCTATTACTTGGCACATCCCCCCTTGGGCTGCAGTGAGGTAATCCAGTACCAAAGTATGTTGGTTGGTTACAATGATTAATTGTCTCTGTATGGCAATGGTACTATTTACTGCTTGGAGAACCTCAAAAATTTGGTCATCAAGATAGTCAGTGCTGTCCACCAACTTATCATACATCTGCATTATCATGGGATAGATAAAAAGAGAGCTGAAAAATTTGTTGACATGACTCATTTGAATCACATGGGGTCGGCCACTAGGCCTGTCTTTGTTGTCTGCCGCTCTCTTTAACAGTAGGTGGAGAGGCATTTTCCCTGCCGGTATATCAGTGGTATTGATAATGAAGGTGGCAGGGGTCAAACGGGCCAAGGTGCAGGTGCCATTTACTCCTACTGGTAGCCATTTGTAGGCATTGTAACCACAAACCCAGTAGGTTTGCGGTGGGAGATCCCAGATGGCAGAATGTTGTAATATGAGTCTATGTACTATATCTATAAAGGCCGATATGTTTCTGAGCATACACCATCCGGGAAGTTGGCCTAGGGGACTACAATACCCTGCGGACGATTCACCACAGGTTTCTCGGCCAGGCACATATGGGTCAGAATCATTGCACCATAAATTTCCGGGTTGGGAGTAACAAGTATCATTTGTGCCTTCTGGAAACAATGAATTGTATACCCACCCATGGTCATGCAGATGTCTCTCTAACAGCAAGGGTTTAAATGCATTTGTACTGTCAGAGGTTCGCCCAAAACTTATTTTGATTCCTTCTGTTGGAATCTTGCCCATAGTAGGTGTTTTTGCGTAATTACGGGGTACCCAGCTGCTTCCTTCAAAGGCTAAATATTGCTGGGTTCCGGGAAGGCCAGTAGTAAGATTGCCTTGCCACCAGGGGAAATCTACCCACCCTACTATTGGTATGGGCACACTAGTGTTCCACAGTTTTTGATACTTGGTGTCATTGACTGATAGTCTGTTGTAACAGCCTCCCCATTGAAACACTTCGTTTATTGGGACTGGTATGGCTAAGTATGGCATGGAAGAGGCTGTCACAGGTGCGTGTGTACATATCCAGCAGTCTGTGATCTCAAGTTTTTCAGCTAACACTTCATGATGGGTCTCAAATGAATTCTGCCATGGTGTAGAAGACCCCAAAAAGGGAGTACACATAGAAATACTTATCAGCAGTTTTAGGCCTTCTTGCAGTGGCTGGCATGGACCCATGTCGATCTCCCCTCAAGTTTGACGGAGGTTGGAGTGGTCAGCTGGACAGTCAAAGGCCCTTAGAATCGTGGCTCAAGGGTCTTTCTCACGTGCTTCTTTAGGTAGACCCGGTCACCAGGCTTTAGAGAGTGGGTTCCTGGAACGGCATCAGGATCAGGTAGAGAAGAGTAGACCCTTCGGTGGGTTTCAGTTAGTCTCTTCTGCAGGGAAACAACATAAGACGTTAGGCTATCACATTGCAGGTGTAACTCCTGCGGGAAGTAGCATCCTAATCTGGGTGCACTACCAAAGAGTATTTCAAAGGGTGAGAGCCTGTGCTTTCCCTGTGGGGTAGTCCTTATAGAGTAAAGAGCTATGGGGAGACATTCTGTCCATGGTCTACCAGTCTCCTCCACTGCCTTGGCTAGTTTGAGCTTTAGAGTTCCATTTAACCTTTCCACTTTCCCTGATGACTGTGGGTGGTAAGGCGTGTGTAAGGCTGACTGAATGCCTAACAGGGCACAGGTGTTCTGGAAAACTTGTCCAGTGAAATGAGTACCTCGGTCCGACTCTATGACTTCAGGGAGTCCAAACCGAGGCACCAGCTCACAGGCCAATTTTTTTGCTGTGATTCGGGCCGTGGCTGAGTTTACAGGATAGGCCTCTGGCCATCCTGAGAAGAGGTCTACACAGACAAGTACAAACTCGTAGATGCCATGTTTTGGCAACTGTATATAGTCTATTTGTACTCTTTGAAATGGGGCAAACGTCTTTGGCATGTGTCTTTGCGGGGTTTTAGTTAGCTGGCCTGGATTGTGTTGTTGACAGATGTGACAAGCTTTTATTCTCTGGGAGGTGTATTGTCTGAAGCCGGGGGCTACCCAATATGGTTGCATCTGGTTCATGATTGAGTTTGTGCTACCGTGTGTGGGGTAGTGGAGTACTTGGAAAATGGCAGGGAACCAACTGCGTGGCAGGACGGAAAGTCCGTTTAGGCGCCAAATCCCCTCCACCTTTTCTGCCCCCTTGGCCCGCCATCCGGCCTTTTCTTCCTCAGAAGCGTTTTCTTGTGTCTCAAAGAGGTTCTGCATTTCTTGCACCGTCGTTGACACTGTTTCCGTCTCCTTCAAAGGGAGTAAGGCTGCTTGTTTTGTTGTTTGATCGGCCAAGCGATTTCCCCTTGCCTCGGGTGTTTGAGCCTTGGTGTGGGCAGCAACCTTTATGATTGCTAGCTGCTTTGGTATCAAGGCTACTTCCATTAGTTTCTTCACTGAGGCTCCATGCCTGATGGGATTTCCTGTTGCTGTGAGGAATCCTCTAGTCTGCCAGATAGTGCCAAAATCGTGCACAATGCCGTATGCATAGGCTGAGTCCGTGTAGATGTTCGCTGTTCGTTCTTCCAGAAACTCAATTGCCCAGATGAGGGCGAGAAGTTCTGCTTCTTGAGCAGATATGCGTGGAGGTAGCGGTTGTTTGGCTAAGACTGCATATAGAGTCACTACTGCAAATCCGGTGTGGAACTCGCCTGCTTCATCAGCGTATCTGCTACCATCCACAAAAAGTTCGAAGTCTGGATTTGTAAGCGGTGTTGCCTGAATATTGTGCAGGGGCTTTGCCTCATGTTCAATGAGTTCCTGACAATCATGATCAAATGGTGCGCTGGTACGTTTGTCACTCTCTTCTGTCCTCTCTTCTGTCCTCTCTTCTGTCACCCCTTCTAAACTTGTGAAAATCAGCAGATCAGCAAGGTTTAGACTTGTAACTCAAGCAAATGAGATGTTTGGGGGTAGCAACAGCGTGCACTGAAGTCTCAGCTGCGGTGGTGTAATTCCAGGCTTGACTGAAACTTTTACGGGGGGCACGGGAAGTGTGCCGAGGTCAGTTTTTGATGTGGACCAGAGTTTTGCAGGAACTTGTAGAAGTATTGGATCCGTGTTTACATCACATGTAACATCAGATTCTGGTTGATCTTCAATCATCTGGAGGGTGCACAGGACTTCTTCTGGGATATCTTCTGGAATTTGCAGGATAACAGATCCATCTTCATTGTAGACAATCTGAGCTTGCAGTCTTGATAGTAGATCTGCTCCCACTAGGGCATCTCCACCCAGGGGGGACACTAAGAATTTAGACACGAACATGTGTGGTCCCAGTTTCACCTTCAGTGGATGTGTTATTGGGATTATCTGGGCTTGTCCATCAAATCCGGATACTACAGTAGCTTCAGATGAGATGGATCCTTCAGGCACTAGGTTCCTGGGGAGTACGGAGCGTGAGGCTCCTGAGTCCACCAAAGCTCTTATTTCCTTGTTGCCAATGTGAAGGGGGACGTGTATAAATGGACCCCTGGCATCCCTATCCCGTGCTGCCGCAAGTCAGGCAGTCTTCTCCTCCTGATTCTCGGGTTGGTTTTGAGTGTCCCTCTTCTTCTTTCTACAGTCTCTGAACACATGTCCTCTGATTCCACAATAGTAGCAGGTCGGTGCCTTCCTTCTTGTACCTTCTGGCTGACCGTCCATTGCTGCTATGACAACTTTCTTATTGCTCCTTTTATCCTTTGCGTCGGTTTCTAAGCCACTTGCTTTGTTGACTAGAAGATCTATGTCTTCCATGTTTCTCCATTCTGGGCAGCACGCTTTCAATCTTTCTGCCAGAGGTGCATGTATTCCATCCATGAAGGATCTTACCATCAGGCGACGTATTGCGGCTGCTTGTATGTCCAGCCCTTCATCTGCGAATGACTGCATCAATCTGTAGTAAAATGAGCTGACATTCTCCACAGGACCTTGATGCACTGGTCCCATTGTGCCCTTAGTTCTTTGCTCCTGGGCGCAGAAGAGATTGAGTCTTATCATGAAGTCTTGGCCCGATTCCACATTACGGGTATTGTCCGGAACATGTCCTGTCAGGTGGGCAGTGAGTTTGGCATACAGTTCGGGAGACATTTTAACTCTACACAAACCTTCCATGTTCAACCAAGTGCTTCTGTAGGAGACCTGTATTTGGTTCAGGTAACAGGAAAAACTGACTGAGTTTCTAGTCGGGTCTGGAGCATTTTGCAGGAAAGCCATCTGCTTGGCTGGAGTCCAGGGTACGTAGTCATCATACGTACGAGGAACTGCATCTCTGGGAGCATCTGGGTTTTGTGGATTAACAGGTGGTCTTATCAGGACTCTTCTTTCCACTACGGGATAGAGAGGCACTGGTGCTGTGGCTTGTAGCTTGTGCTGTGGGGCTCCACAGGCTAGGCATGTTTCACTCCAGTCCGGATTTTGTAGGCCACAGTTTGTGCAGGTCCATCCCGGGGATCCTGCTATTTTTGGAGCTGTTTCAGGAGTAGCTGACAGGTATGGAGGAAGCTGCTGTTCCTTATTAGCCTTCTTCCCAGTTTCTTCCCATGTGTCTGATTCTTCATGGTATATCCAACCTTGATCGTGGGCTGTTTTTGCCATGTCAGAAAGAGTTCTGACTAGTTTAGTCCATGATTTATCTGCTATCACTCCTGCTCTAGTAGCTCTTAAGCGGGCTTTACACGCTGCGACATCGCTAATGCGGAGTCGTTGGGGTCACGGAATTTGTGACGCACATCCGGCCGCATTAGCGATGCCGTTGCGTGTGACACCGATAAGCGATTTTGCATCGTTGCAAAAACGTGCAAAATCGCTAATCGGCGACATGGTGGTCCATTCTCAAATCTCGTTACTGCAGCAGTAACGAGGTTGTTCCTCGTTCCTGCGGCAGCACACATCGCTGCGTGTGACGCCGCAGGAACGAGGAAGCTCCCCTTACCTGCCCCCCGGCCGCTATGAGGAAGGAAGGAGGTGGGCGGGATGTTACGTCCCGCTCAGCTCCGCCCCTCCGCTGCTATTGGGCGGCGGTTCAGTGACGTCGCTGTGATGCCGCACGGACCGCCCCCTTAGAAAGGAGGCGGTTCGCCCGTCACAGCGACGTCGCCGGACAGGTATGTATGTGTGACGGCTGTTGTGCGGCACGGGCAGCGATTTGCCCGTGTCGCGCAACAGATGGGGGCGGGTACCCACACTAGCGATATCGGGACCGATATCGCAGTGTGTAAAGTAGCCTTTAGGCTATGTGCGCACTTACCGGATTTTGCCGCGGATTTTTTGCGGTTTTGCTGCATGTTTCGCTGCAGAAAATGTTCATAACATCTCTGCAGTGAATCCCCAGCAAAACCTATGGGCAAAAAAAATCCTGTGCGCACTAGGCGGAATTTGACAGCTGCATGTTTTGCTGCGGGAATCCCGCAGCAAAAACAATTGCATGTCACTTCTTTTCCGCACGTCGCTGTGGGATTTCACTACATTGGCTCCAATGTAATCGTGAAATCCCGCAGGGAATAACGCAGGCAGCAAATTCTGTGCGGTTCACTGCGTTTTCCTGCGTTATACCCTGCGGTATTTCGCGGTTTTACCTCCGGTAATGTACATCGCCTGTCTGCGGTTTTGCAGGGAAGTGATGTCATTACAGGAAGAGGAAGCCGTGCAGAGAGTAAACACACACACATCACACTCACACAGACATCACAGACATAGAACACAGACACAGACACATAGAACACACATAGAAAGAAAACGGAAATATAGAAAACAAAGAACCTTGGGCTCCGCTGTATATTTACCTTCCAGCCGAGGTAAGCACACAGCGACGGCCCGGTATTCTCAGGCTAGGGAGGGCAGGGTTAATGTCCCCCGCCTCACTCCCCCTCCCGCAGCCGAGAATATCAGCCGCAGCTGCCCCGGGAATGTCGCATGCATTATGCGGCACTACCGGAGTGTCCCCGGCTCTTCCTGCCGCCGTGTAGCAGTGGCGGTCAGGGTAATACAAGGGGTTAATGATGGTGGGGGACCACCGCCATTAAGTCCAGGCTTGATCATGGCAGCGTCTATGAGACAGCTGACATGATCAACCCGTAAGTAAAGTGAAAAAACACAGTCACCGAAAAATCCTTTATTTTAAATAAAACAAACAAGCCTCGTTCACCATTTTTTAACCCCCCCCAAACAAAGCTCCGACGTAATCCACAGCTCCGGCATAATCCACAGGTCCTGTGCTGCTTACATCCAGCCGCGACTGTCACAGACACAGCGCTGAATGAATGCAGCAGACAGCAGAGGTAATTACCGGTCATTTCCCACGGCCGGTAATGTGAACTCACTGCCGACCGTGGGAAATGCAGCGATCTGTCCTCTATCCATCTATCTATCTAGCCCTCTATCTGTCTGTCTATCTATCTATCCCTCTATCTATTCTTCTGTCTATCTACTATCTCAGAATTAAATGACTTTTTTTTTTTTCAATGTGCTTTATTGCATTGAATGCAATAAAGCACATCCCAACCCGCACGCGGCAAAACCGCGGCAATACCGCGAACAATACCGCAGTGAAACCGCAGCAAACCGCGGCAAACCGCATGCGGTTTTCAGGTGCGGTTTGCCGCGTTTTTTTTTACCGCGGGTGCGGTAATCTTTGAGAGCATGCGGAATTTTCTCAAGAAAATTCCATTTCCCAGTGCGCACATAGCCTTATTGTGTTCCATTTGTTGGGGTCCAATTGATCCTTCCCCTTCAATCCAAATGTCTTAAAAGTTCCTTGGACTGACTGGCTGTTCTTTTGCCATGATAACACGTAATAAGATGTTGCAGGGTGCATCCAGCTCTTCTGTCTTTTGATATTCCTTGCCCCATTCTTCGTCTATCTTCTTCAGCTTTTAGACCCTTGAACGTCCATTGGACTAAACCTGCCAATCCTGGAAGTACTCAGAGACTAACTCCTTTTGTATTCCTACCTAAGGTGAGGTCTAGAACCACCTTTCCTGGAAGTACCCAGAGACTGACTCTTGATCTGTATTCCTACTGAAAGGTAGTGTTCAAACTGTTCAGAGGGGGCTGAGAATGTTGAATGTTGCTGGGTTACCCTTCTTGTACCAAAGGTACACTCTATATCCGATGGCAATGGCAAACAGGGCTATTCCCACTAACACTAGGGCAGTGAATATCACATCCATTGGACAGAGCAGGTACACTATTCCCTTTCAACACTCACTGATGTATGGGATCTATGACAACCAACAAGGACAACAGCACAGAAGCAAAGCGCAGGAGAGAAGACACGCGACACACGGAGAGGCAGAGAAACACAGAGAAACAAACAAACAAACAACCAAACAAGGCACAGAAAACATCAGCTGGCAAGGCTCTCTCAGAGTTCAGTAGAAACCCGCCAATAACCCAGTATCTACATACAGTGTACCTATTGCGCGTTGAGGAGGGAACTGAACAGAGATGGGGAGCATAAAGAGAAGAATAAGGTTCAACTCTTACCTGGCCAGGTGTTTCTGGTCCCCACGTCTGGTCACCTCCTCCTCACTGCAACCTGGGATTACAAACACGGGTCCCTGCTTTTCGGGCGCCAGATAATGTTAGGTTGACCTAATGGTCACAGCTGTTGCCAGCGATGTCCGAATGCAGAGAGGGTACCGGTGACCCCCCCCCCCTTGGCTATTCCAGCTCTCAATGAAAACAAGCAGACACTGTTATACACATAAGACTGGAGATGTGTGGCTCCGAATAGAAAGTGTATATTTTTGTTTACATTACAAGGTTATACAAAGTTGATTAGGGCGTAACTATGCAACATACATATTCATTAATCTACATTCATTAAGGCGTGGATTGCATATTCCCAGCAAGAGAAATTAACATAATGACTTATACTCCCATAATAATCTATAACGCTCTTCTTCCCATAACAAGATGTTTGTCAGTCGTTTCTAAGTCAAAACATTCTGCGTCCTTGAGGTTGGAGTAACGGGTTGCCAGGGGGTGCCTCGGGGATTGTAGTCGTGGCCCCTTTTTCTATCAGGCTTACCCCCGGCTCCGCCGTCTCTATTGGGACAGGGGATTGTTCTGTGGGGCAGAGTGTGGTGGAAAAGAGCATACTATCAGCCGCAGGAAGACTCTTCAGGCAGGGATCAGATAAACCAAACGACATATTTATTGCACAGAGTTTCACAGACAGCTCAATGCACGGATTTTGTAGCGCACAGTCACAATTCCTGTCCGGGGAAATCTTTCCTTGTTGTCTCCTCTAGTGGGGATGTGCCCGGCTACTCCACTTCACCTAGGCTCCCACTCCGGCTATCACAGACTGGACCCACACCAATTCTGCTTCACCATTGAGGACACTTCTTCTCTCCTTCCCTTCGTTCTTCCTATCCACTCAGCTCCACACTCTGCCCCTGGCTGTTCCTTCTCCCCCGTCCCGGAATCAACTGCCTTCAACACACACACCACTCCCTTTCCCCCTAAGCTGCCGGCTCCTCCTCCCTCCTGTACAGTTTCTATAGGGACAGTCGTCCCACCCGGCCACTAGGGGAAACCCACTAAAACAGTATAAACATTTTTGTTAATAACATCAACATTAACAGCTTTCAGGGGGGGAAAACGGCGCCTCCTTGTAAGGGGTCTGCCCACCCCTTACATTCCTCCCCTCTTTTTGCCTTAGCCTCCCGGCAAGGCCCGTACCTGCAAAACACAAACTGAGCAGCATGCAGACTTTGGATAAAACTTTAAAACTTTAATGAGGAAGGACAACCACCGACGCACAAGTTCTGCACCCGGAGTCCCTCCGAGGGAGCTCCCGGTCTTTGTAGACAACGTGCCCGGAGGCCTTCAGCAGGCACTCCTGGTCTTTGCTGATCTTCTGCCTGGAGACTATAACAGGCGCTCCCGGTCTTTGAAGGCAGGAACACAAACAATAAAGTCCTCCGTAACATTACAGAAGGAGTCCGCACCCAGTTCAGCATCAGGCTCCTTCTGGGCTCAGTACCTCAAACATGGTTACAACCTTTAAAACTTCACCGGTTCTTCAACACTACCGGTACTTAACACAAATATGTCCCCCTTCTCCGGTCACGGGGGTTCACACAGGGTGATAAGCTCGGAGCCATTCGGCCCGCACATAATCAGAGAGTGACTGACCTGGCAAGCGGCGCAGCCTCCGGAATGGTTCGTAGTTAACCGGTGTCTCCAATCCTTCTGGCTCCGGCTTTGACCCCTCGACTCCCGGCGGAGGTGACGGAGTAGCGGGTCGGGACGGCTGCGGGCTTCCCACGACGACCACCGGGTGTGTCACCATACTTTGACGAATTGCTAACACCGCCGGCGTCTCCTTTTCCGGTTCGGCTAACAGTCCGGTAGTGACTTCTGGCGACACCGCCAGCGTGTTCCTCGGCCGGGTAGACTCGGCCAGCACCGGTCTCCGCTGTGTCCGTCTCCGGCTCTGACACTCTTCCCATTCCAGTTCTTGTTGCCATAGTGCGGCTTCTTGTGCAGTGGGCATCCGGGTCACTCCTACGGCAAATAGGCCCCGGCATCCCACTTCTCTCCGGAATTTCACCTTTTCTCCCGGATACAGGGTCTGCAGACGTTGGGGCAAGCCCTCAGTGTCCAGGTTAACCCGGTTATAAAAAAAATGATCTCCGGTCTCTTCGTGCTCTATGAAACCATAGCCCTCCGCTTGATTGAATTTGACCACGGTGCCAACGGTGCATTGCCGCTCAAACTCGTCACTAAGGGGACCGGCCATCATTTCACGGGCCACGGTCTCGGCCAGCAACCTCTCTTGCACTGGATCAGTTTCAGGCGGTGGGGACTGTCGTCGGATCAGGGGCGACGATTTTACTGGCTCCCAGAAGAACCCCCATTCGTCCTCCTCCAACTCCGGGGCATGCTGCTCTCCCGAGGTCAGAACTTCTGTAAGGACTGGAGGTCCTGCTTGGTCGGGCGCAACCACCTCCGAACTCTGGAGGGGTGTTCCCGGTACCTCGCTTCCCGGCTGCAGTATTGTTTTATTGGTTGGCCCGGACTTCCGTGGAGGTTTCACCGGTCACGGCATCCCAGGAAGTGACCCACGTTACTTTCGCGGGCCGCTCCGGGCCTCCTGGCACAGCCGGTAGTTTAATAGTCAGGGCTTCCCCGACTGTAGCCTTCTTCGGGCGTCCTCTCCCCAGGCTGGTTGCCACCAGCGCGTCCGCTGCAGCTCGCTGCTTCGTCGGAGGTTCCATCTCGCTTGAGGTCAGTTGTTGAGTTGGCGTCTCCTGCAGCTCTTTCTGTAATGGCGCCGGGGACAGTGGAGATGCTAGGGAAGGTGGAGGCGGGCCTTCTTTTCCCGCTCTTGCATAGACTGCACCCCCAGTCTCGCACATCAAATCGACCCAGCATAAGCGACTCTTCTTTTTTTCTGCACTGCCACCCTCTTCACATGTTTTCAGTAACATCTTAGGGCCAGCACCTCCCCTCTATGGACGGCGTACTCTGTAGTTCTTTTTCTTCGCCGGCCAACTCAGGGTCTTTCGTTTGGCGCCAATTCTTCGCGCGCTCGCTGTGCTCGTGAAGACGGCGGCCATCTTAGCGCCATCTTGTGCCCGGTCCAACGCCTTAGGCACCACTTGTTCTTCCCACCATGGAATCGGGACCCTTCGCCAATAATCCGGATCCTGCCGACTACACCACATGTAACGGGTTGCCAGGGGTGCCTCGGGGATTGTAGTCGTGGCCCCTTTTTCTATCAGGCTTACCCCCGGCTCCGCCGTCACTATTGGGACAGGGGATTGTTCTGTGGGGCAGAGTGTGGTGGAAGAGAGCATACTATCAGCCGCAGGAAGACTCTTCAGGCAGGGATCAGATAAACCAAACGACATATTTATTGCACAGAGTTTCACAGACAGCTCAATGCACGGATTTTGTAGCGCACAGTCACAATTCCTGTCCGGGGAAATCTTTCCTTGTTGTCTCCTCTAGTGGGGATGTGCCCGGCTATTCCACTTCACCTAGGCTCCCACTCCGGCTATCACAGACTGGACCCACACCAATTCTGCTTCACCATTGAGGACACTTCTTCTCTCCTTCCCTTCGTTCTTCCTATCCACTCAGCTCCACACTCTGCCCCTGGCTGTTCCTTCTCCCCCGTCCCGGAATCAACTGCCTTCAACACACACACCACTCCCTTTCCCCCTAAGCTGCCGGCTCCTCCTCCCTCCTGTGCAGTTTCTATGGGGACAGCCGTCCCACCCGGCCACTAGGGGAAACCCACTAAAACAGTATAAACATTTTTGTTAATAACATCAACATTAACAGCTTTCAGGGGGGAAAAACGGCGCCTCCTTGTAAGGGGTCTGCCCACCCCTTACATTGGTCTCATAGTTTATTACGTAAATAAGTCTGGTTTGGTCTTGCAAGGGAGAATGAATTTCTATTATTTTCTATGTCAGTGAAAAAGGTTAACTCTTTCCTCACAACAGTATACCCAAAATTCACAAGGAGAGGAACCCCTTGAAAAGTAGACTGATTGTGTATGGGGTAGACAGCTTGTGTCAAAACCTTGGTCGCTATTTGGACATGGTTCTGAGGCCTTTTGTTTTTTTTTTTTACTGTCCTATACAAGAGATACCAATGATCACTTGCTCAAAATTGAAAATCTTGCAGCGAAGGAGGAAAGTATTTTGCCAAGTATAGATGTGATGGCATTATACTTGTCAAGACTGCATGGCAATGGATTGCAGGCTGTGAAACACCTTCTTTCCGTGAGAGGCTTCCAATATCAGCCGCATAAAGATTTAATTCTCCAAGCAATGGAATTTTGTCTGAATAAGAGTTTTTTCACCTTTGATGGCCACCAGCTCATGAGCACTGCGCTTGTGCCCCCATGTATGCTAATTTGCTGCTGGACTGGTGGGAGGAGACTGTGGAGTCCACGGATTATGATGCAACAAAGGCTTATACCAAACAGATCGAAATGTGGGCCCACTATATCGACAATATTTTTATCATATGGTGGGGCTCAGCAAAGGAACTGACCTTTTTTTGGGGAAGCTCAATATGAATTCGATATGACTATGCTTTACCTCTGGGTCACACCTGATATGCCTCTGTGCCGCCCCATGCTCAGCCGCAACCGAGCTGCTCGGATCCGGGCTCGGTGGTGGGTGGCTCGAGCGTCTCCGGACTCGGGGGCCCCTGTGGTCACTCCGATCTAAAAGGGGGGTTGGCGGTTTTGGGACGTAGGTGTACGGCCGGAGCCGTGGTTTAAGTTCGTGACGCCACCCACGGGATGTGGTGAAGGTGGACACCATCGCTGCAGTTCGGGGCACCCGGGGGAGGTGGTATGCAGCAAGTTGTTAACCCCTCCGTGGGCAGGGATGGTGGCCCCGGGACCCGTTGGGGGTGCTTTGGCGGTGCAGGGAGATGGGCAGCCGCAGGGCACTGGTGTACTCACTATTAGAATGAAACACTCGAGTCTCTGGTAAACCAGGATGATGGTGGTCGGTGCCCGCAGCCTGCTGCAGTCGGGTTCCCCCACCCGGTTGGTGGTCTCTTCCTTTCTCCTTCACCTGTTTGAATGGTTGGGCTGCAGCGTCAGGAGTCCGCTCCCCGGCTTGTAGATGTCGGAGGAGCCCGTTTGCCCGCAGACACTGGCCCGTGGGATCTCTGAGCCTTGGCGGTGGCTTTCTATCCCCCTCGTTGGGCTGTTGTCTTCTATGAGGGACTTTGGGTGGGAAAGGACCTATAGTCCAGACCGCAATCAGTTAATTAACTCAGTCCAGTAGTTTCTAGACCTCGTTTCAGGGTCTGAGTACCCCCTCTTGTGCTCCGGTTTCCGAGTCTGTTCCCCGGGTCGGTACCGGCGGGCCACTACCCTGTCCCGGTCCACCACGGTTCCACCGAGCCGTCTTCCCGGCTCCAGCAGGCAGGGGCCTCCGTATGCCTCCTCGCCAGAGGTAACAGGGTTCCTATCCTGGCACCTGTCAGTCTGTCACAGGCCTGTCCTACAGGCCTGACCTCCTCCATTCCACTCTCAAACTCAACTCCACTTTAACTGACTGTCAGACTGCACTGTTTTCCTGCCTCAGGCTCTCTGAACTCCTCGGTGGGCGTGTCCAACTGCCTGGCTCCGCCCCCTGGTGTGTCCATCCAGCCCTGGTTGGCTGGTGTTACCTAGTGAGGAACTGGTGTTGTGTGGGGCTCTTTTTGTGACCACCTGGCTAATCCAGGGCATCACACCTCCCTTTCCTGGACGTTCAAATCAGTAAGAGAAAAGGAGGTATCCTTGAAACTCGTACGCATAAGAAACCTACTTCCACCAATTCCCTTCTGATGTTGGCTAGTAACTACCCAGAACCCCTAAAAGTCATTATATAAGAGTACTGTCATGCGCACTGATGTTCACATGTGGAATATAATGTAAAATATGGTCTAACTTAAAACTACTACACCTGAACCATCTGGTTCTTGAACAGACTAGAGATATCAGCTGCGCAGTACCTAAAGGCTCCTGCACAGACTAAAGGCCCCATCACACACAGAGATAAATCTTTGGCAGATCTGTGGTTGCAGTGAAATCATGGACATATTGTTCCATTTGTACACAGCCACAAACCTGGCACTGATTGTCCACAATTTCACTGCAACCACAGATCTGCCGCAAATTTATCTCTGTGTGTGACAGGGCCTTAAAACAAGCCTAACTGGATGACTCAGATGACCACTCGGACCTTTGCTTTCTAAATGACCATTGAGGGTTCCACATACCTCTTAAAGGGAAGGTATCGCGGTTTTTTATTTTTGTATTAAAAATAGTGATTATGAAATCAAGTATTTCTAATACAAAGTGAAAATCGCAGCTTATTTCGTTTTTATGTAATTCTTATTTTACTGGAGGTACTGGGGGCTGCCATGCTGGATTTGCCGTGTGTGTAACGACAGTAACTCCTTCCTTTACGGCAGCCCCTGTGCATAGACTCGGATAGTCGGGGTCCGACCCCATGAAGTACGTTACAGTGGGCATCTGCTGTGACCTGGACACACCCCCTGGGATGTCCAGAACACAACAGGGGGAGGAGTTCAGCGCCATTATTGTGGAGCTCACAGCGTGTGCTGTTTGCTCCACTTTACCCCTGTCACCCGCCGGGATGTGTGAGTACGGGCCGCCTCCCCTCCCCTCCCCTCGTTACTGTCTCCGTTGACATCCCATCCCTCCGTTCTCCCCAGCCCCTGCTCTGCCCCAGCTACTGACGCCGCCCCTACCCCCGCCGTTACCGTCTCCAATGACACCCCCCTCCCTCCGTTCTCCCAAGTCCCCGCTCTGCCCGCTGCCGCAGCTCCCCCAGCTCTGCCCGCCGCTGCTGTGTGTGTGTGTGTGTGTGTGTGTCAGTGTCACAAGGACCCCATCAGGGGTGATTGTGAGTGTGTGTCAGCGCTTGCGATGCTGTGCAGTGAGCTTCCAGGACCTGCGAGAGGATCACATGGGAAGCATGTGATATCTCCGGATATTGTGAGCGTGTGCGCGCGATTGTACAGGTATGTGCGATATCGTGAGTGTGTGTGAGTGTGTGCGATCGGATGTGTGAGTGTATGCGATCGGATGTGTGAGTGTATGCGATCGGATGTGTGAGTGTATGCGATCAGATGTGTGAAATGTCGGCCGGACGCAGGGGAGGATGGCATGCAGCACAGCTGCCTGGAGCGCCCACCGGAGGTCACAGGGAGGAATGATGTGAAAGGTGTGTGTGTGTGGCACAAGGTCCCCATCAGGGGTGATTGTGTGTGTGTGTGTGTGTGTGTGTGTGTGTAGCACAAGGTCCCCATCAGGGGTGATTGTGTGTGTGTGTGTGTGTGTGTGTGTGTGTGTGTGGCACAAGGTCCCCATCAGGGGTGATTGTGTGTGTGTGTGTGTGGCACAATGTCCCCATCAGGGGTGATTGTGTGTGTGTAGCACAATGTCCCCATCAGGGGTGATTGTGTGTGTAGCACAAGGTCCCCATCAGGGGTGATTGTGTGTGTGTGGCACAAGGTCCCCATCAGTGGTGAGTGTGTGTGTGTGTGTGTGTGTGTGCGCGCGCGCGCCACTGCATGTGAGTACCTGTGTGTGTACCGGTGATACTGTCTGCAGGGTTGTGTATCTAATCCTCTCCTGTGTGATACTGTCTGTACGGCTGTGTATCTAATCCTGTCGTGTGATACTGTCTGCTGAGCTGTGTATCTAATCCTGTTGTGTGATACTGTCTGCTGAGCCGTGTATCTAATCCTATGTTGTCTGATACTGTCTGCAGGGCTGTGTATCAAATCCTCTCCTGTGTGATACTGTCTGCTGAGCTGTGTATCTAATCCTATGCTGTGTGATACTGTCTGCTGAGCTGTGTATCTAATCCTATCCTGTGTGATACTGTCTGCTGAGCCGTGTATCTAATCCTATCATGTAATACTGTCTGCAGAGCTGTGTATCTAATCCTCTCCTGTGTGATACTGTCTGCTGAGCTGTGTATCTAATCCTATCCTGTGTGATACTGTCTGCAGAGCCGTGTATCTAATGCTATCCTGTGTGATACTGTCTGCAGAGCCGTGTATCTAATCCTATCCTGTGTGATACTGTCTGCTGAGCCGTGTATCTAATCCTATCCTGTGTGATACTGTCTGCAGAGCCGTGTATCTAATCCTATCCTGTATGATACTGTCTGCTGAGCCGTGTATCTAATCCTATCCTGTGTGATACTGTCTGCTGAGCCGTGTATCTAATCCTATCCTGTGTGATACTATCTGCTGAGCCGTATATCTAATCCTATCCTGTGTGATACTGTCTGCTGAGCCGTTTATCTAATCCTATCCTGTGTGATACTGTCTGCAGAGCCGTGTATCTAAGCCTATTCTGTGTAATACTGTCTGCAGAGCCGTGTATCTAATCCTATCCTGTGTGATACTGTCTGCAGAGCCGTGTATCTAAGCCTATTCTGTGTGATACTGTCTGCAGAACCGTGTATCTAATCCTATCCTGTGTGATACTCCTGCTGTCCTTGGTGACACTTTAGACATTTCTGGTCACCAAGAAAATGGCTGCGCATTGTGTCCTTATGTCGCGGGCGGAGGAGGGGACGCCGCGCTCTCCCTACTGCTCGGGTCCGGCTGCCGCGGCTGCTGCGGCCTGCCGCTGCTCGGTGGCTCGAGCGATGGGCCGGATCCCGGGGACTCGAGCGGCGCTCCTCTCCCGTGAGTGAAAAGGGGATTGGGTGTTTGGGATTGTTTATTGTCCGTGACGCCACCCACGGTTGTGGTGATTTTTTAACACCACCACTGCTCTGTATGGGGAGCCCGGGAGTGATGGTATGGAGCAGCCAGTTGTTGATGTGCCCTTCCGTGGGTAGGGGTTTTGGTGCTCCCGGGGCCCGGTGATGGCATCGGGATGGTGGACAGGCGGGTCTGGGGCCTGTGGAGGTGCAGGGGCGCAGGGGCAGCGCTGTGCCGCATGGCACGGAGGTACTCACTCAGCCAGTAAACATGACACAGTTCTCGGTAAACAAACGGCTGGTTGGACGGGTCCCTCGGACGGTTCACGGTGCTGATGTTCCCTGCAGTTAGCGGTGACGGTCTCTTCCCTGCACCTATGTAAAGTCTCTTGGTAGCGATGGGTCCCCACCGGTTACCCACTCATCGGCTTCAATCTGGGCCGAAGGAGCCCTACTTTGCCCGCAGGCGCTGGCCCTGGGAAACTGGTGCCCTGGCGGTGGCGGTGTCTCCCCTTCACGGTCGGGCTGTTGCCTTCAATCGGGACTTGGTTGTTAGGAGACAGAGGTCCCCTTCACTGACGGATTTGGCAAATTATGGCGACTCCTAGCCTTGCCGGGATCCGAAAGGCCCCTGCCCTGGTGCTGACTGTTTTTCGTATACTGCTCCAGTACCGCCGGGTCACCACCCGTCCGCGGTCCTTCCAGCAACCTCCAAACAGTCCCCCTGCAGACTATCACCGCCGTCTGCTGACCTTGCTGTCACAGTCCGGGGCACACACCCGGACCAACTTCAGGCGTTCTTAACTGTCACTTTCCCTGTACTTCAGCTTTTCTCCTTAGCTCCACTACTACTTCACTTCCTTCTCCTTTTACTTCCCTAACTGAGCTGCCTGGTTCTTCCCGCCTCCAGGGCTGTGAACTCCTCGGTGGGCGGAGCCAACCGCCTGGCCCACCCCCTGGTGTGGACATCAGCCCCTGGAGGAAGGCAACAAGGATTTTGGGTTAGCTTGGATGTTCCTGCAGGGAATGTGGGGTGCATGTGGTGTTGTGACCTGTGACCCCTGGCTTGCCTAGGGCGTCACACTTACATGTCATTCTCTGTTATCTGTTGTATACACTCAGATTAGGAGAGGGGAGGCGACATCACACACAGGAGAGCAGACTCCTCCCACTTTACTGCAGGCTGTAATCTGAGCTTTTTATACAGTGGAAATTCAGTAGGATTTCAGAAGCTGCTCCCCCTAGTGTTTAACAGTAGAAAATATCAAACTTTTTAATTTTTTTTTTTATATTTTACACAATTAAAAAAAAAAATAATATTTAAACAAAACATTTAAACATTATTACTTTACATTTTTTCAGTTATTATTTTTTTTTTTTTTGACAATACCTTCCCTTTAAAGAATTTGGGGGAAGGTGCAGAGTAAAAATAAGGTAAACTAAAAGTAATAATCTGACAGGAGAAACACTAGATAGACATACTGTAGTTCCAAGCAGGTTCCACTTTTCCACTTCAGAATTATCAGGAGGGAAATGGAAACTTTGGGAAGCTTTAAAAAGTTACACCCACTGGATGATAGGGGAAACTGAATCACATCACTGACTATGGCAGACAAAATATTTAAAACTTAACCTTTAACTAGATATTTAAAACACTGCACGACCAACCACCATGTAACCTTTAGCCTATCCAAGCCACTAAACCGCCCTCGGCTTGGATATTGTTATAATTATTTTGAGGGTCTAAAATACCACTACATGAATACCATCACACATTAGTAGTGAAAAATCAAACACCACTTTTGTTACTGAGCGAGCCCTAAAGAGATCCCTAAATATACTTAAAGTGTCTCGTATGTATTTTAGATAGTAATGTATGATCTTAAAGTGACTAGTGCTTATTTTTGGTAATAACTAGTGATGAGCGAGTACCAAAAAGCTTGGGTGCTCGAGGCTCGGGCCGAGCATCCCAAGATACTCGTGTACTTGGCCCGAGCACCGAGCCCAATGTTATCCTATGGGAGACCCGAGTATTTTTATGAAATGACCCCCCGGCAGCATGTAGAAACCCTAAAAATGTCACAAAAGTCTCAGAAGAGTGCTCAAATGACATGGCAACAGCATGGGGAAGACCCCTTGAAGCATTTATCACTCAAAAGTCACAGCTGTGAACAATTTTGTCCGAGTTTTACGCCATTTTTACGGACTCACCAGAAAACCTTCCAAAATGACACCAAAATTAATTTTCATGGCGGAAATGTTAAGGGCACATACCCAATAGTGAGATAGAGCTGGTGTATGTTACTTTTTGAGATTACATGAAAGATTTTACGTGAAAACATTGTGTGGCACTCCGATGTCCCTGAGAAGAGACGTACATGAAGGCCTCTTGAGTCTAATTTGCCCATTTTGAGGAAGTGAGTCTTTGTAGTATTTTCCTTTGCCAGGGCAGTCCAAAATTGGGAAGCTCCACATTGTCCCTGGATAGAGACGTGTATGAGGGCCTGTAAACCTGAAGTGCCCATTGTAAGGAAGTGGGTCTATTGTAGTATAGCCCTTTAGCAGGGCAGCCAAAAATTGGGAGGCTCCACATTGTCCCTGGATAGAGACGTGCATGAGGGCCTCAAAACATTGTTCCCATTGCAAAGGAGCGGGTCTCCTGTCGTTGTAATGCCCATTCTGAAAGAATGGGCGAAAAAATTTACCACTGGGGGTATACCTGAAACAACGGCCTAACTATTGTAACGGTCATCATGGTGGCGCATGAGGAAAAGGAGGAGCAGTTCAGCGATTAGCCAAAGTCCAGAAGTGTGTACCCATGGGTGAGTGGAGGTACATGGCAAATTCCCGTTACAAAATTTAAATTCCGCTCTCATTTGCTGGTGGTGTGGTGAAGTCTGCCCCAATCCAACCCTTGTTCATCTTGATCAGAGTCAGCCTGTCAGCATTTTCAGTTGACAGGCGGGTGCGTTTATCTGTAATGATTCCACCTGTGGCACTAAAAACACGCTCTGACAAAACGCTAGCGGCAGGGCAGGCCAGGACTTCCAAGGCGTAGAGAGCCAATTCATGCCACGTGTCCAGCTTGGATACCCAATAATTGTAAGGCACATAGGAATGTCGGAGTACAGTTGTTCGATCTGCAAGGTACTCCTTGAGCATCTGGGCAAACTTAGCATTTCTTGTGGCACTACCCCGCACCTCAGGGGCTGTGGTACGTGAGGGGCTGAGAAAACTGTCCCACATCTTAAAGACTGTTCCCCTACCTCTGGCGGATTGGACTTGTGCCCCTCTCGGCTGTACGCCTTGTTTGTCCACTGATTCCTGACCTATGCCGCTAGCATTTTGTGAGGGGAATGCTTTGCCTACTTCCGTGACTATGGCCTTCTGGAACTGCTGCATTTTGGCTGACCTCTCCGCCTTGGGAATAAGAGACATAAAGTTCTCCTTGTAGCGTGGGTCTAACAGTGTTAACAACCAGTAATGATTGTCGGCGAAGATGTTCTTAACGTGAGGGTCACGAGACAGGCAGATTACCATAAAGTCAGCCATGTGCGCCAGACTCTTAACAGCCATCACTTCAGTATCCTGACCAACACGATGACTGAACATGCTGTCCTCCTCCTCATCTACCCTGTCCTCTGGCCAGCCACGCTGAACCGAGGATATGACTGGTGTGCATGTCATATCCTCAATTTGGCCAGAGAGTTGCTCCATGTCTTCATCCTCCTCCTCGTCATAGTCCTCCACTGCACGTTGTGATGAGACGAGGCTGGGCTGTGTGTTATCACCCACACCCACTACTGTTTCTTGCTCCAACTCATCGTGCTCCGCCTGCAATGCATCATGTTTGTTTTTGAGCAGAGACCATTTTAGAAGGCAGAGAAGCGGTATGGTGACGCTAATAATGGCGTCATCGCCGCTCACCATCTTGGTGGAGTCCTCAAAGTTTTGGAGGATGGAACATAGGTCAGACATCCATCTCCACTCCTCAGGTGTTATGTGTAGAGTTTGACCCATTTCCCGACGGTTTAGGTGATGCAGGTACTCAAAAACTGCCCTCTTCTGCTCACATATCCTTACCAACATGTGCAGCGTTGAATTCCATCACACACCAGTCTGTGAGCCGGAAGATGCAAACGGCGCTGAAAGCCGGCAAGGCCAGCTGAAGCAGTAGGTGACTTTCGAAAATGTGCAGACAGGCGGCAAACTTTTACCTGCAGATCAGACAGCTCTGGGTATGACTTTAGAAACCGCTGAACCACGAGGTTGAGCACATGGGCCACGCATGGAACATGTGTCAGCTGGCCTCGCCTCAAAGCCGCCACCAGGTTCCGGCCATTGTCACACATGACTTTTCCTGCCTTTAGGTTCAGAGGTGTGAGCAAGTGATCTGCCTGCTGTTTCAGAGCTGTCCACACCTCTTCTGCATTGTGGGGTTTGTCACCTATGCAGATTAGCTTCAGCACAGCCTGTTGCCGCTTCGCCGAGGCAGTGCTGCAGTGCTTCCAGCTTGGAACTGGTGTGGAGGGTAAAGTGGATGAGGATGCGCAGGAGGAGGAGGAGGCTGAGGAGCATGACATTCCGGAGCTGTAGAGTGTGGGTGAAACCCTGACTGAGGTAGGGCCTGCAATCCTTGGTGTGGGAAGGACGTGTTCTGTCCCTCGCTCAGACTGGGTCCCAGCTTCCACAATATTAACCCAGTGTGCCGTCAACGAGATGTAGCGGCCTTGCCCACAAGCACTTGTCCACGTGTCTGTGGTTAGGTGGACTTTGGCTGAAACAGCGTTGTTCAGGGCACGTGTGATGTTTTGTGACACGTGGTTATGCAATGCGGAGACGGCACACAGGGAGAAATAGTGGTGGCTGGGGACCGAGTAACGTGGGACAGCTGCCGCCATCAGGTCGCGGAATGCTTCTGTCTCCACCAGCCTAAAAGGCAACATTTCCAGCGCAAGCAGTCGCGAAATGCTAGCATTTAGAACTGTGGCATGTGGGGCGTTGGCAGTGTATTTGCGCCTGCATTCAAAGGTTTGCTGAATGGATAACTGAACGCTGCGCTGGGACAAGGATGTGCTTGATGATGGTGTTATTTCTGCGTGGGCAACTGCAGGTGCAGGGCCGGAGGAGGCTTGTTCGCGGGCAGCATGGACAGGGGATTGGCTCGCATGCACAACAAGCGAAGACGTAGCAGTGACATCAGCAAGCACTGCTCCTCGACTCTGTTGTACATCCCACAAAGTCGGGTGCTTGGCTGACATGTGCCTGATCATGCTGGGGGTGGTCAGGCTGCTAGTTTTGGTATGTATCACGGCTACTGACACTTCACCGTGTGGAAGACAGAGTGTTTGTGGTGGTGCCAATTGACTGGAAGCATTATCCGCTATCCAACTAACAACCTGTTGACACTGGTCTTGGTTCAAGAGCGGTGTACTGCTGCGGTCCCCAAGAATTTGGGACAGGACGTGCGAGCGAGTAGATGTGGCCCTTTGTTGTGGCGAAATTAGAGCTTGCACATGACCTCGGCCTCTGCCTGCACCACCATCACGTCCACTTCCTTGTTCGTTGCCAACGCCCTTGCGCATTTTGCAATGCTGTGCTGACGTGTATTCACTAGACTTGTGCGTTATATCCAAGTTTGTGCAGAGTGCACAAAAGTGCACCTGTACGCTGCCACCGACAGGCACACACGTGCGGTTTTTAAATGCAAGCACGGACACACTAAGAACCTAACAGGTTTTTAGGAGCGACAATTACTGAGATGTTTGACACTATCAGACACTGCTGACGTGTATTATTCACTAGACTTGTGCGTTATATCCAAGTTTGTGCAAAACGCACACAAGTGCACCTGTACGCTGCCACCGACAGGCACACATGTGCGGTTTTTAAATGCACGCATGGACGCACTAAGAACCTAACAGCTTTTTAGGAGCGACAATTACTGAGAAGTCTGACACTATCAGGACTGTTTTAGACTGTGTACACCAGCCCCAGATATGATGAAGGCTGGTATACAGTCACCACTAGGAATGGCTATATACCCTGCCTGCCTGCCTGTATACAGCTACAATAGTCCTGAGAAGGACTCTTCTGGTCACTAGCCTGTATTCCGACCTGGCTATACCCTGCCTGCCCTGCCTGTATACAGCAACAATAGTCCTGAGAAGGACTCTTCTCCTGTACTCCGACCTGGCTTTACCCTGCCTGCCTGTATACAGCTACAATAGTCCTGAGAAGGACTTCTGGTCACACTGTTTGCAGCCCTGCTCCGGAACTAACTATAAAGGGCCGCAAACCTTTCCCTGAAGCAGCAACACTCTCCCTGCACTGACTGTCTGGATGGCTATGTGCAGAGCACAGCGCGCCCGCTGGTATAAAGGCTCGGTCATGCTGTGCGGGCCGGCCAATCACTGCAATTCCACAACTAACAGGGCTGTGGCATTGCAGTGGTCTGCCAGCCAATCCCTGCATGAGGGCTGGCTCTCAAAAGAGCGCCAACATGCAGGGATGAAGACCACGAGTACAGCTTGAGTATCGCGAGATTACTCGATACCCGCCGAGTAGCCCGAGTACAGTGATACTCGTGCGAGTACCGAGTAGTGACAAGCGTACTCGCTCATCACTAGTAATAATTTATGCCCAATTGAACTGTAAGTTCCCTTGGACATTGTAATATTGCACTACAAAGATATCCAGGTGGTAGAGCCAATATCCTAGCTGATGCTATTGACCCCACAATTTAGAGAATTTGCACTCTCAATTACAATTCTCTAACTAAACAACCTGAGAGAAACACACTGTACAGTTTGTGACAGCAGTCTCTGGTCAATTTTCCATTTATCTATAATACCCTGTGACAGCTGTAGTGTGTGCTCTCTTTGCCACTATTATTATCTTTTAGAGTGGCACTAAAAATTCAGGCTGCATTTAATCTGTATCCTTTCAAAATACTGCTATTTTTTCAACAGACTGAATTACAGCTTTGGGAACACTTGTTAGCAGAAAGCCAATGAACACACAAACAAAGTGTTCAGAACCAGGACAGCGACCGAACTTTACTTTGGCTCAATGGAGAGAAAAAAAGACCACAGCGCAGGAGGCCTCTCCTAAATGCAGGTTCCAACAGAGGGGCTATCCAGAAAAAGTTCTTAGAAGAGCCATTGATGAGACTAAAGGGCCATTTACACGCTGCGATATCGCTAACGATATATCGTCGGGGTCACGGTGTTTGTGACGCACATCCGGCATCGTTAGCGACATCGCAGCGTGTGACAGGCTGGATTGACCTTAAACGATCGCAAAAGAGGCAAAAATAGTTTGTCTGAGAGAGGTCGTTTATTTATGAAAAATCGTTGTCTGGTCAGTACCGATGTTGTTCCTCGTTCCTGCGGCAACACACATCGCTAAGTGTGACTCTGCAGGAGCGATGAACATCTCCTTACCTCCGTCCACCGGCAATGAGGAAGGAAGGAGGTGGGCGGCATGTTCCAGCTGCTCATCTCCGCCCCTCCTCTGCTATTGGACGGCTGCTGTGTGACGTCGCTGTGACGCCGCACGAACCGCTCCCTTAGAAAGTCCATGTGACAGGTGTTAGCGATGTTGTGCGCCACGGGCAGCGATTTACCCATGACGCACAGCCGACGGGGGCAGGTACACTCACTAACGATATCGGTACCGATATCGCGGTTTGTAAAGTACCCTTAAGTTGAAAACAAAGGGACAATTGCTCACACCTACTCCCAAAGAAACTGGTGGCTAAATTATTGTCTCCACATATTCTAATGGCTCTAGGGAAGTATTGGATGGATGTTGATGGATAAAGACAGTAAGGGGCACTTTGCACACTACGACATCGCAAGCCGATGCTTGCGATGCCAAGCACGATAGCCCCCGCGCCCGTCGCAGCTTCGATATCTTGTGATAGCTGCCGTAGTGAACATTATCGCTACGGCAGCTTCACATACACTCACCTGCCCTGCGACATCGCTCTGGCCGGCGACCCGCCTCCTTATTAAGGGGGCGGGTCGTGCAACGTCATAGCGATGTCACGGCAGGCGGCCAATAGAAGCTGAAGGGCGGAGATGAGCGGGATGTAAACATCCCACCCACCTCTGTCCTTCCGCATAGCCGGCGTGAGCCGCAGGACGCAGGTAGGAGATGTTCCTCGCTCCTGCGGCTTCACACAGCGATGTGTGCTGCCACAGAAACGAGGAACAACATCGTACCGTCGCAGCAGGGTAATTATGGCATTCCCTGACACTACACCGATGATACGATTACGCCGATTTTGCGCTCGTTAAATCGTATCATCTAGGATTTACACACTACGATTTCGAGAGCGACGCCGGAAGTACGTCACTTTCGACATGACCCCACCGACATCGCACCTGCGATGTTGTAGTGTGCAAAGTGCCCCTAAGAATAAACTGGGCCACTATCCACACATCACCTATTACCTTCAAAAAAGGCACGTCACTTAGGGACAGATTAGTCAATGGTCACTTTTCTGCACCCGAACAAGATACTTGATTAATATCCGATATTAAAGGATGCTATAGATGTGGGAATTATATAGATAACATGTCCAGTGATATCACAAGGTACAACCTTCACATCTAAGGTAGCAAATAAATAATTCACAATCACGAGTTTCATTATCTGTTGGTCGCAGGGCATTATTATAAGACTATTTATGTATGTGGGAGTGAGTGCGTTGGGAAGATGAGATGTACATTCAGGAGGAGGGTTGGAGATCACTTGGGAGAAAGCCATGGAACCCATAGGGTGTAGGGGCGACATGACAGCCCGGAGGGTAGGGAGTTGATGGGGTTAAACAGTGTTGGTTCATTTAGGAATGAGGAAAAGAAGGTGATTGGTTAGGGGGTGGAGTGTGGTGGTAGGAAAGGAGGGAGCTTCATGGTGTATATAATAGGAGGTGGGAGTCAATTACCTCCTCTTGCACTTCCTGGATGACAGCTTGGACGGGCTGGGGAACCTCCATCATGACATCCAGCCTGATGGATCCGGACATCGCAGATCTGCAGCTTGGACGGGCTGGGGAACCTCCATCATGATGTCCTGAGGAATCCTCGGATCTGGTCAGCATGGCGGTGCAGGGCGCCCAGGCAGTGCAGTCCCACACCCAGGCTGCCTGGGTGTCTCCTCGGCACCTTCCCCTCCCCCCCCTCTTTGCTGCAGTGCTGGTAGTTTCAGGACTCGCCGGGGTCTTTTGGGGAAGGTGGGGGTGAGGAGGACAACGTGAGAGCCCCCACTCCTGTGGGGACCCTCCGCAGCTGGGCGGGCGGCGGTAGCTTGCTGCGCCCGCTCTGGCTGTCGGGAGGAATATCCTGCAGGGCCGCGACGGCCGAAAAGGGGGCGTGTCCAGCCCGGGGGCCTACTTCCGGTGTGAGGCCTCAGGCTAGATTTTGGAGCGATGTGGCCCAGCGGCGGTGGATGGACAACACCCCCCCTCCCTCCGCGGGGGGGCGGAGGATGGCTGCCTGCAGGGTCACCTCACCTGTGTGGCTGGATTATCGGGACCGTAGGACTGGGCGCAGCAGGCGGCGGCGAGGAGGAGACAGGAGGCGCCTGCAGGGTCACCTCACCTGTGTGGCTGGATTATCGGGACCGGAGGACTGGGCGCAGTAGGCGGCGGCAAGGAGGAGACAGGAGGCGCCTGCAGGGTCACCTCACCTGTGTGGCTGGATCATCGGGACTGGAGGACTGGGTGCAGCAGGTGGCGACGAGGAGGAGACATGAGGCCTGCTGTCTATCCTGGAGCAGGCATTGGGACAAGGGTGCAGCTCTCATCAGTAGCGGCTTCCTCCAGGAGGGGAGTGCCCAGCATTGTGGAGGCGACAATCGGCCCAAACAGGGCATGTGGACGCGGTGCTCCTGGCGTCAGGGGGCGAACCCGGCGGGCATTCGGTGGCTGCAGCTTGAGGGACTGTCCCGGGATCAGCGACGGATGACTGGCGAAAAGGACGGTGACGGCTGATCTGAGGGCGTCCTCTGGAGGCAGCCTGGTGCGGTAATCAATTTAAGTTTCAGCCTTTTTGTAGTGGTGGGGGGACAGTCGCTATAGTGGAGTAGTGTCTGGAGATATGGGTAGCAGCTGGGGGGGTTTGGAGCAGGTGGTTAGTTCATAGGTCGGTTAGTGCCGTGGTCCCTGGGGGATGTGGGTTCATGTTCTGGAGGCCAGGGGCAGAGTTACGGACGGGGTGGTCTCATGGCAGCGGGGCCGTGAGGGTGCAGGTGGCGTCAGGTCCGGTGGTTACAGTTTCAGGTTGGGGATGGCGAGGTTTGGCGTTTGCCGCAGTTTAGGTCTTGTGAGACTTGGTTAAGGGTGCTGATGATTGCGGCACATGTGAGCGGGTGAGACGGCGCAGTTATTGAAGGTTTGCTGGGGTGTTTCATTATTAATCTTCTGATGCATGGTGGTTCTTATTGGATGAATTATGGTGGGTAAGGTAAAGGGGCGAGGGGTCCCGCGGTACGGTGTGTGCGGGGAGTTTTCAGGGGGTTTTTGTGAGTGATGTGTAGGTGCGGGGCCCCGGTATAGCGCAAGGGTTGCTGTGGATAAGGGAATAAAGGAGAGCGGAAATGTAGGAGAAGGTGAGGTGTTGGTTGCTGTAATGGGTTTGTAGGTTTGCAACCGCATCAATGGTAACATGGGGTTAATTTGTGGCTAGTCAGCATGTTATCCCATTGTGGAAGTTGGTGCTGGGAGGAATGTTGAGTCCAGCATGACTGAATTGGTGTCAATGTAGGTGCTGGGCAGCTTTGGGCTGCTGTGGGTGAATTCGGTTAATCAGCAATGGTGGGCTGCGGACGGAATAATGGAGTTCTTCGGACAGCCGTGATTACGGGTGGGGACTATGCGGGTTTTGGTTTGGACTAGAGGATTGGGTACTTGTGGTGCATAGAGTGTAAGTCGGATAGCTTAGGGCCATCTGGTATTATTGGGTGTTTTGCATGGGTGGACTCCTGGCATCTGTGGGCTGGTGGAGTCTATTTTATATTCATATACAATTTAAAAGACAAAAAAAAGGGGAATGCTTGGCCCGGTGGTAGGTATGGGCATCTGGGTAAGGGTTTGCTTAGGGAGTCGTGGTGCTCCGGTCTCACGGCACGAAGGTATTTGGTTTGAAGGTGCAGTTGTGCGTTACGGGAAAATAGTGGTACGCCCCTTGGTGGTTGGCTTTGAGCAGATACTATGGTGTGGCCAAGGTTTTAATTTATCTTGGGGTGTAATATGAGAGCTCCAAGGGGGTTGTGTGTCACAAGGTTTTTCCTTGAGATCGAAAGGCCTGGACATGGTGTTTGGTAAAGTTGTGTCTCCTGATGCCCATAGTTAAATATGGAGTCAATCGGGCCAGTGGTGTGGCTGCAATTTTTCGGTGGGCATTGTAGTACAGGGAGCTTGTCGTGGTCCGGTTTGCGGAGGCAAGCGGACTGTGCATTATGGTTGGAGGTGTTGTTGGGGACCTTGGGATCGAAGGTAATGCTTCAATATCTTCGCCTCAGTAAGGGGTACAGGGCGATGGTTGCGGTTGTTTTGTTTTTTGAGGCCGTGTTAATTTTGGGGTGGGGCATGGTTCCGTTAGGCCATGTGAGCCTCGTGGAAATTAAGTGGGCCTGATTTCGGATGAAGAAGGTCCATTAGTGTGGTAGTTGAAAATGTGGGAAGATTTTGGGATTTTCTGGGGAAGACAGCTCGAGCCTCTGTTGTTGTCAGAGGGTGTGATGGCGGAATAAATCGGTCAGGGGAGACCGGTAGTGATATTTGGCTCTGGGGAAGCTGCAAGGTCAGCTCTAGGGGAAATTTCAAGGCTATGGATTGCAGTCGTTTTACAGCGGGGTTTCCCTTTAGCGGTTTCCTGGGAGAACTAGGTTTGCGGTGCGAAGTGACCCAGTAGCATAAGCAGTGTGAGAGTCATCCTGTTGTTGTATCTCAACCCCAGTGGTGGTTGAATTCAGCTGGAGACAGGAGGAGGAGCAGGGTGACTGTACAGTGGTTCTTTGGTCGGTACTGGGGAGGACGATGGTACAGTCGGTACTGCATTTAATTCGTTATAATAAGGCCAACGGGGCATGGTGTGGATTCCGGTATAATTTGGGAGCTTGTGGCATGGTGTGCCGGTGGGCCTGAGTGGCCGTCAGAGGGACCCGGTGGCTCCTGCCACCAAGGATCAGGGGAGTGCGGTGTAGTAAGGTGGACTGGGTATGCTGGCTGGTGCATATATTGGATGCTCAGAGTTTAAGTGATGGATGAAAAGGTTTTAATGGTTGGTTTGGCTTGCAAGTTGGGGGAGCAAGTGTTGGGTGTGTGGGGGTCCAGGCCACGCAAGGTGTCACGTGGCCTGTTCTGTGGCGGGGGTAGGTCTGGTCCAGAGGCGGTTTAACGGATAATGTTATTTGATTGGAGAGTCACTTGTAGGATATAGTGGCTCCGGTTACAAGGATCTTGCAGGCATGGGTCCTGCAAGGTGGGGGGTATTGATCCGTAGGTGATTCATACCTCATCTCCGGCCCGGTGTGTGTTGCGGCCAGGGATCATGTTTTGGTGGTGGAAGGTGGTTTCTGGACCGGGCTTACCCAGGGTTACGTATTGTATTACGTACTGTATTATTATTATTATGGTATTACCTATTGTTAAATGTTGGGGACGCCCGTTGGACGGCGCCCCCTTGTGTTAGTGTGTAAACAATAGGCAATAAAGGGCTGCTGTGGCCATTTTTTACCAAGTCGCAAGCAGTGTCCATGATATTATTGATACCGGGTAAGGGTAATTGGGAATAATATAGGAATCAACGACCGGAAAATCCCTCCTGGAAATGTCATGACATTGAACACAAAAGAGACACAATCCTAACGAGACATGTCAATGATGTACATGGTGGACTGAGAGACGTGATGAAGTTTCAAGGTATTGAGAAGATTGAAAAACTAATGAGAGAAGGTGATTAGGACCAACATATTTCACAAAGGGAAGTAAAATGGATTTTCTGCCTGAATAACATGTGTTCATATGGCCTTAAAGGGAATCTGTCACCAGACTTTTGTTCCCCCATCTGAGAGCAGCATAATGTAGAGACAGAGACCCTGATTCCAGCAATGTTTCACTTCCTGAGCTATTTGTTGTCATTTTGATAAAATCATTGTTTTTTTCTGTTTCAGATCTATCAGTTATTTGAATTTGGAGCTTTACAGCCCTGCCTACACCATTGATTGGCAGCTTTCTGCACTTATACACTGTACACAGAAATCTGCCAATTAGTGGTGGGGAGGGGTTATATGCAGCTCTTGAAAATGCTTGACTACCTGGCAGTGTGGCGCCCTGGACTAGCCAGGTCGTCACAGGGACTACAACACAATACCCCCCACCCCGAGGCACATCAGCCAGACACAAAATCCTTGTTGCCTCCCTCCAGTTGCTGATGTCCACACCCGGTGGGGTGGAGCCAGGCAGTTGGCCCCACCCACTGAGGAGTTCACAGTCCTGGAGGCGGGAAAAGGAAGTCAGTGCAGTCAGAGTTAGGGAAGTGGCAAGAGAGGAGCAAACTGACCGTGTCCGGGTACGTGGCCCGGGCACCAAGAGCAAGGTTGGCAGACGTGGTGGCCGTCTGCAGGAGAGGCAGATCAACGCGGAACCCTAGGACCGGGGACGGGTGGTGGCCCGCCGGTACTGAACCGGGGAGCAAAGTGAAGCCAGCACAAACCGGCAGGGCCTGCGGACCCCGACCAGGCTTGGAGTCGCCGTTAAACAGGTCAAATCCGTTAGTGACCGGAACCCCAGGGGTTTCCTAGCAGCCAAGACCCGATCGAAGGCAACCGTCCAAACAGCAAAAGGGAAATACAGCTACCGCCACAGCTAGAGTTCCCAGGGCCAGAGCCTGCGGGCAAAAGGGCTCCTCCGGCACATATCCACGCTGGGGAGCGGGTTACCGGTGGGAAGCCATCGGGACCGAACACACACAAGAGGTGCAGGGAAAGGCAGCCACCACCAACCGTCCGGGAGAAACCACAGCAGCCGGCTGCGGGACCCGTCCATCCAGCCGTTTGTTTTACCAGAGACTTTGCATCCATTTTTGGCTGAGTGAGTACTACCGTGCCATCCGGCACCGCGCTGCCCCCGCGACCCTGCACCTCACCAACCCTGCCTCCCCGTCATCTCATCGGGCCCTGGAACCACCGACCCCCTACCCACGGAGGGGAGAGAAACATCCCAGCTGCTCCCTGCCATCGCTCCCGGGATCCCCGTCAATAGCAGCGGTGGTGCCCCAACCTCACCACAAACCGTGGGTGGTGTCACGGACCAAATCCCCAAACCAAACTACTCCTTTCACTCATGGGCGAGGAGCGCCGCTCGAGTCCCCGGATCCGACCCACCGCTCGAGCCACCGAGCAGCAGCAGCGCCGGACCCGAGCGTGGTGAGCGCAGCACCCTCCCCGCCCGCGACAACTTGGCGTCACGAACAGGATCTTACCGTTCTACCGGCTGGTAGAAGTGTGCCTTGTGTCCCGCCGGCGGTGTCCGGCCGAAAAATTTCAGAATCCGCCATCTTGGGCGCGAAGATTTTCCCGCTCGAGCGTCTTCTCGAGCAGTGGTGGCGCGAAAGCCGAAGCTCCGCCCCTGAAGAGGAGGTGCTGAGAAAAGACTGAGGGGGGACGCGGATGAAGAGATGGCGGCGTCCTCGGGCTGGAGCGTGGGAACGCCCACCACCGGAGCGTCTAAGCTCTGGGGGAACCGAGGAGGAGTAGCCTTTGAAGATTGCGGCCCGGGTGAGCTCACCGCCGGGACCGCTGCTTGGCTGGAGCGGGAGCTGGGCCGGTTCTGCTTGAAGGTGAGGGCCCAGAGCTTGCAGCAGCTGCTGGATTGGAAGGCGGAGATGCGCAGAATGGTTGCCGTGGTATGGGCCCGTGAGCAAGGGGCCACGGCGGCCGTGCCGCGTCGCGATCAGTCCACCCAAGCTCCTGAACCAGCCTTGATTGCGTGGGAGCCGGGGGCCAGTACCGTAGCAGGAGGTCCAGAGAGAGTGCCGCTGATGGAAGAGGGGGTCCCGAGCACGCTGCCCCCACCACCGTTCCCAACGGCGATCAGTGGTTCTGGACTGCATTGCCTATGGAAGGAGAACCCGATGTACCGTCCGGTCGCCGAGTGAGCCGACCCCCTGCGGTGGTAGCCACCCCAAAGTCAACGGTCCCTCCGTTGCACCGTTGTCCCCGTTGGGACCACCAGTACCATTACCTGTTAAATGAAAGTAATCAAACCGGAGTTTTACCTGATTGTCGACTGTGATTGTACCGGCCGTTGCCGGCAAGTAGTCCCCGTGGGGATGCTTTGTACCGTGCATAAGAAACTGCTTATGGACATGCCTGAGAACTAGCAGGGCACCCACAAACTAGTGAAAATGTAAATATGTTGGCATGTTTCCGTTGCCGCCTCCGGAGAGGCTGATTTGGAGGATGGGCCTGGAGGAAAGAGATGGCCCAGGCCCGCCACTACCGTAACCGGTGGCGATCCTCCAGGGGTCAGGGGCCTCCCGTGGACGTGGGGTCCCCTGAAGTGACCGTAGGGTGCGAAACACCGTACCCGTTCCCGCTCGGGCAGCCTGGATCTAGACTGGGGTCAAGGGGTGCTGCCCACTTCTTAGGGGCAGCATCAGGGCCAGGTTGTTTGGGTGGGAGAGCGGAAGCCAACCGTTATTAATAAAAATGTATGTTGTAACGTTAAAAGTACCGTGCCTCCCGTTAAGGGAAGATCCATAAAAATGCTCTTGTTGAATGTTTCATATGTTTTCTACCTTTTTACAGTTGAAAAATTAAACCGGTGATGGACGGGCAGCCCGCGGACGGTCTGCATTTAACCAAGGGGGAATGTGGCGCCCTGGACTAGCCAGATTGTCACAGGGACTACAACATAACACCACCCACCCCGAGATAGGCACATCAGCCATACACCAAATCCTTGTTGCCTCCCTCCAGGGGCTGATGTCCACACCAGGTGGGGTGGAGCCAGGCGGTTGGCCCCGCCCACTGAGGAGTTCACAGTCCTGGAGGCGGGAAAAGGAAGTCAGTGCAGTCAGAGTTAGAGAAGTGGCAAGAGAGGAGCAAACTGACCGTGTCCGGGTACGTGGCCCGGGCACCAAGAGCAAGGTTGGCAGACGGTAGTGGCCGTCTGCAGGAGAGGCAGATCAACGCGGAACCGTAGGACCGGGGACGGGCGGTGGCCCGCCGGTACCGAACCGGGGAGCGAAGTGAAGCCAGCACAAACCGGCAGGGCCTGCGGACCCCGACCAGGCTTGGAGTCACCGTTAAACAGGTCATATCCGTTAGTGACTGGAACCCCAGGGGTTTCTTAGCAACCAAGACCCGATTGAAGGCAACCGTCCAAACAGCAAAAGGGAAAATACAGCTACCACCACAGGTAGAGTTCCCAGGGCCAGAGCCTGCGGGCAAAAGGGCTCCTCCGGCACATATCCACGCTGGGGAGCGGGTTACCGGTGGGAAGCCATCGGGACCGAAGACACACAAAAGGTGCAGGGAAAGGCAGCCACCACCAACCTTCCGGGAGAAACCACAGCAGCCGGCTGCGGGACCCGTCCATCCAGCCGTTTGTTTTACCAGAGACTTTGCATCCATTTTTGAGTGAGTGAGTACTACCGTGCCATCCGGCACCGCGCTGCCCCCGCGACCCTGCACCTCACCAACCCTGCCTCCCCGTCACCTCATCGGGCCCCGGGACCACCGACCTCCTACCCACGGAGGGGAGAGAAACATCCCAGCTGCTCCTTGCCATCGCTCCCGGGATCCCCGTCAATAGCAGCAGTGGTGCCCCAACCTCACCACAAACTGTGGGTGGCGTCATGGACCAAATCCCCAAACCAAACTACCCCTTTCACTCACGGGTGAGGAGCGCCGCTCGAGTCCCCGGATCCGGCTACCGCTCGAGCCACTGAGCAGCAGCAGCGCCGGACCCGAGCGTGGTGAGCGCAGCGCCCTCCCCGCCCGCGACAGCAGCAAACCAAGTAGTCCACTAATGATAATCTCCTGCTGATTAAACAGTGATTTTATCAAAACTTCAGCAAATAGCCCAGTAAAGTGGGCTTTACACGCTACGATATATCTAATGATATGTCGGCGGTTTCACGTCGTAAGTGACGCACATCCGGCATCATTAGTGATATCGTAGCGTGTGACAGCTACGTGCGACGGTGAACGAGCAGAAATACTCACCTTCTCGTTCATCGATGACACGTCGATCATTTTCAAAAAATCGAACGTCCGTTCGTGTCCGTCCGTGTTCATTATTCCCGAGGCAGCACACATCGCTCCGTGTGACACCCCGGGAACGATGAACTGCAGCTTACCTGCGGCCGCCGGCAATGCTGAAGGAAGGAGGTGGGCGGGATGTTTACATACACTCATCTCCGCCCCTCCGCTTCTATTGGCCGGCCGCTGTGTGACATCGCTGTGACGCCGAACGTCTCTCCCCCTTCAGGAAGTGGATGTTCGCTGCCCACAGCGAGGTCGTTTGGAAGGTAAGTACGTGTGACGGTGGGTTACAGCATTGTGCGACACGGGCAAGAAATTGCCCGTGCCGCACAAACGATGGGGGCGGGTGCGATCGCAAATGCAATCGCACGAGAAATCGACACATTTAAAGCCTGCTTTACACGTTGCAATTAGTTGTACAATCGCATTTGCGATGTGACACGCCCAGGTTGCATACGGGATCTTATGAGATTTCACGTAGGTCGTTCATTTGCTGTCACACGAGCATTAGTAGTCTATGTTAAATTGATCAATTTTGTGTGCGATCGTTTAGATCATGTGTTCTGTGACGTATGCATTGGGCACCTTTTTTTTTTTTTTTTATTTATTGACTTGACAAGCGTGTGTAATGTGTAGGGATGCGTTTTAACTATGTCATCTGCCATTCAGCTCTGCTACATGGCCGCTGACAGCAGACACAGACAGCCATATAGCAGAGCTGAATGGCCGATGACAGCAGACACAGACAGAGCCGCACTGTCAGAATGAACTTGGGTGAACTTCACCCGACTTCATTGTCATGCTGCGGCTCTGTCTGTGTCGCGTCCTGATTAGCGGTCACCTATGAAGGACTCACCGGTGACCGCTAAACTCCTGAGTAACTGAATTGAGCAGCCCTCTCTCATATACTCACCGTTCCCCGATCACTGCCGCGGCGCTGCACGGCATTCACACTGCTGCGGCGGCTTTTACTGTTTTGAAAAAGCCGGCCGCCCATTAAACAATCTCGTATTCCCTGCTTTCCCCGCCCACCGGCGCCTATGATTGGTTACAGTGAGACACGCCCCCACGCTGAGTGACAGGTGTCACACTGCACCCAATCACAGCAGCCGGTGGGCGGGTCTATACTGTGTAGTGAAATAATTAATTAAATAATTCAAAAAAACGGCGTGCGGTTCCCCCAATTTTAAAACCAGCCAGATAAAGCCATACGGCTGAAGGCTGGTATTCTCAGGATGGGGAGCTCCACGTTATGGGGAGCCCCCCAGCCTAACAATATCAGCCAACAGCCGCCCAGAATTGCCGCATACATTATATGCGACAGTTCTGGGACTGTACCCGGCTCTTCCCGATTTGCCCTGGTGCGTTGGCAAATCGGGGTAATAAGGAGTTAATGGCAGCCCATAGCTGCCAATAAGTCCTAGATTAATCATGTCAGGCGTCTATGAGACACCCTCCATGATTAAACTGTAAGTTACAGTAAATAAACACACACACCCGAAAAAATCCTTTATTAGAAATAAAAAACACAAACATATACCCTGGTTAACCACTTTAATCAGCCCCAAAAAGCCCTCCATGTCCGGCGTAATCCAGGATGCTCCAGCGTCGCATCAAGCGCTGCTGCATGGAGGTGACCGGAGCTGCAGCAGACACAGCCGCTCCTGTCACCTCCACGCGGCAACTGAAGAGTGGTCGCAGGTAACCTGAGTGACAGCTCAGCTGATCGCGCTACTCACCGCCGCTCCTCTCACCTCCACGCAGCAACTGAGGTGAATAGCGCGATCAGCTGAGCTGTCACTGAGGTTACCCGCGGCCACCGCTGGATCCAGTGACAGCGGGTAACCTCAGTGACAGCTCAGCCGATCGCGCGGCTGTCTTCATTTGCTGTGTGGAGGTGACCGGAGCGGCGGTGTCTTCTGCAGCTCCGGTCACCTCCATGCAGCAGCGCTGGAAGCGACGCTGGAGCATCCTGGAGTACGCCGGACATTGAGGGCTTTTTGGGGCTGATTAAAGTGGTTAACCAGGGTATATGTTTGTGTTTTTTATTTCTAATAAATGATTTTTTCGGGTGTGTGTGTTTATTTACTGTAACTTACAGATTCATCATGGAGGGTGTCTCATAGACGCCTGACATGATTAATCTAGGACTTATTGGCAGCTATGGGCTGCCAATAACTACTTATTACCCCGATTTGCCAACGCACCAGGGCAAATCGGGAAGAGCCGGGTACAGTCCCAGAACTGTCGCATATAATGTATGCGGCAATTCTGGGCGGCTGTTGGCTGATATTGTTAGGCTGGGGGGCTCCCCATAACGTGGGGCTCCCCATCCTGAGAATACCAGCCTTCAGCCGTATGGCTTTATCTGGCTGGTTTTAAAATTGGGGGGGACCGCACGCCGTTTTTTTTAATTATTTATTTATTTATTTTTATACTCCGTAGTGACACGCCCACCGGCTGCTGTGATTGGGTGCAGTGAGACACCTGTCACTCAGCGTGGGGGCGTGTCTCACTGTAACCAATCATAGGCGCCGGTGGGCGGGGAAAGCAGGGAATACGAGATTGTTTAATGGGCGGCCGGCTTTTTCAAAACAGTAAAAGCCGCCGGAGCAGTGTGAATGCCGTGCAGCGCTGCACCGGGGATCGGTGAGTATATGAGAGAGGGGGATAGACTGACATGGACAGAGAGTGAGGGACAGAGATAGTGACCGACTGACAGAGATTACTGAATGACAGACATTGTGAGGCGCTTCAGAACGCAGCTTTTCAGCTGCGCTCTGAAGCGGACCTTTTTTAAGCTGCGGTGCAGAGCGCACACCTGCGCACATAGCCTCAGACACCAAAATCGTATGAGGGATGTCACACGTTACAATTGACTAGGTTCGTGCAACAAAACGCTCAATTCTAGACAAAGATACGATGTGTTTGCGATCAACGGTTTTGCGTTCAATCCTGATCGCACGTAGCTGTCACACGCAGATACCTCACAAACGATGCTGGATGTGCGTCACTTACAACTTGACCCCAACGACGGATTGTGAGATATATTGAAGCGTGTGTAGCGGGCTTAAAGCAGCCTTAAGTGCCACATCACAGAATCCAAATCTCTGCCTCCATGTTATGCTGCTATTAGATTAGGTAGCAAAACCTGCTGACAGATTCCCTTTAAAGCAGCTAAACTTTGATTATTTCATTTGGTCTTTGGTTTAGTAATTAGTTTTATCCCATTAATGAGCCATATGCATACCTGTCACAATAAAATCCTCATTAACTCTCCTTCAATTGTGGTTATGAAAATAAGAATTAGACCTACCAGTAATGATGTTTCCATGAGTCCGTCATGAGTCATGACAGCACCACCGGAGGTTGCTCCCCTATCCTCTATAGGGACAGGAAACACGTAAGAGGTTAAAACCCCTCCCATCCCCAACCTACTCAGTGACTTTCCAATTACCACCTCAGGATGGGTACAACGCTATTTTATTGGAACAAAATAGGAACAGAACTGTGCATACAAGACAGCAGCACAATGGAAAACCAGGCAAAAACAGGGAGAGATATAAGGGTGCTGTCATGACGGACTCCTGGAAACATCCTTACCGGTAGGTCTAATTCTTATTTTCCAGGGCCCCTGACCCCCGGAGGATGGCCACCGTTCCTGGTGGTGGCCGGGCCCCAGCCTGCTCTGCTGCGGGCCCTTCCTCCAATCTGCCTCTCCGGAAGCGGCACGGAACGGAAACCGGCCCACAATTATTTACAAACCCACAAGTTCGTGGGAGGCCTGCAAGTTTTCGGCCATGTTCATGAGCAGTTTCTCATGTGGGCGGTAAAACACATAGAGTCCCTCCGGGGACAACTTGCCGGCAACGGCCGGGATAATCAACTGGTTGATGATCAGGTGAGAAACTCAGGTGATTTGGTGTTGATTCAACGGAAAAACAAGGTGCTGAGGCCGGGTCCCAACGGGGACAACTTGGTTGCAACGGAGGACCGCTGCCACTACTTGAGGTCACCCTCCTCATAGGCCTCCTCCAACTCGACATCCGGACGGCACGGTGGGGGAGGGGACTGGGACCAACTCTGGGCACTGCGGTCAACCCTCTGCTTGACATCCAGGGCAAACCAGCCCCTCTCCCCGCAATGGCGAGTGTAAGTCACTAAGTCGCCCGGCTGTAAGTCGCGACAGGGTGACCGATGGGAAGGTGAGAGTTCACATCTCGACGGGCCACGAATATCTCGGCCTCCAGGCCCGGTTCGTACACGAAGCCGTACCCCCGCTGAGGATCAAACCTCCTCACCTGGCCTTCATACATCGGGCCCCGCACCCGAAAGGTGGCATTGCGGAGACTGTCATTTTCTTTGATGACTCGTGCCAGCACTTCGGCCCTCTGCTGCTCTCTGGCGGCAATTTCACGGCCCAGCTGGCTCGGCTCCCTGTCCCAGTAAGGGGCGTTTGCATGCCCCTGCGCGCGGGTCGGTCCCCGCTGGACCGCGCCCACACCAGCCACAACCGGTAGTCTCTTGTGGGGGCCCTGCGGTGACGTGGCCTGGGCTGCTACTTTGCAGTGACGACCCAGCGCAGCCTCAGCCGAGGCGTGGGGTGCAGGGACAGCAGGCCTCACCTGCTGGGCCTTCCGGTTCACGGCTTCCACTTCTCCGGTAGCCGGACGGACTGCCGGGGCCGGGATGGTCTCGGGTGCGGCTGCTTCCGGGGCCGACGGCTTCTTGTCGCAGATGGGCAACTCCCGCGGGATCTTCCATGGCAGCGGGAGGGATGCGGGCCGCTCACGGACAACGCCTACGGGTTGGTCCTCCAGGGTGGACGGACTGGGTTCCGCTGCCGGTGTCGGGGACAGCGAGCCTAGTGGCGAGGCGGCAACAGCCGGTGCAGGTGGCGGGGGAGGCAGCAGGGTGAGCGGGTTCAGACCAGGCCCCTCAGCCGCAGCGGCCGGTCCTCCAGGGACACAGGGGCGTGGGTCGCTTACCCGCTCCTCCAGCACTGTCTCCACTTCGTGTCTCCGCACGGCCGCTGCCACCTCCTCCATTTCAGCCACCCACCGCTCCATAAAAAAATCGGACCTGGGCACGCAGGCGGCAGCACATTTGCGCAGTCCAGGCCTCCACCCATGCCGCTGTTCCTGGCGTGGGCTTCGGGATCTCTGCATGGCCGGACGGGACAGACATGTCAGCGCTTGTGCCTCCAGGAACCTGGCGTCCCCGCTTTTTATGCCCTCGGCTACATTAGGAAGCCTTTCACCCCCCCTTGGTTCTAACACTTCCGCTTGTTGGGGGCGGGGCTTCACTTTCGCGCCTTCCCTGCTCGGGGAAGACGCTCGAGCGGGAAATCTTCGCGTCAAAGATGGCGGCACTTCAAATTTTTCGGCCGGACGCCGCCGACGGGGACTGCAAGGCGCACTTCTACCGGTAGGTAGATCGGTTCTATCCTGTTCGTGACGCCAAGTTGTCGCGGGCGGAGGGGACGCGCTCGCTACGCTCGGGTCCGGGGCTTCTGCTACTGCTGCTCGGTGGCTCGAGTGGTGGGCCAGGCACGGGGACTCGAGCAGCGCTCCTCACCTGTGAGTGAAAGGGATGGTTTGTTTGGGGGAGAGAGTTCGTGACGCCACCCACGGGACGTGGTAATGATGGCACCACCGCTGCTGGTGACGGGGATCCCGGGAGAGATGGTACGGAGCAGCTAGGATGTTGTTCCCTCCGTGGGTAGGGGGGTTGGTGATCCCGGGGCCCGGTGGTGTAATGGGGAGGCTGTATGGCTGAGAGTGCAGGATTGCAGGGACAGCGCGGCGCGGTGCCGGACGGCGCTGGTGTACTCACTCAGACAATCACTGACAGAGCCTCTGGTGAACCAAAACGGCCGGATGGACGGGTCCCGCAGCTGGCTGCAGTGCTGTTGTGCTCTCCCCGGATGGCTGATGGTAGCTGTCTTTCCCTGTATCTGTTAGAATGTTCTGACTCCTGTGGTTGCCCACCGGTAGTCTTCTCCCCGGCGTATAGGTGCCGTAGGAGCCCGTTTTGCCCGCAGGCGCTGGCCCTTGGATCTCTAGCCTGTGGCAGTGGCTGTATATCCTCACGGTGTGGACTGTTGACTTCTGTCGGGACTTGGTTGTTGGGAAACCCCTGGGGTTCCTGTCACACTTGGATTTGACTATTTACGGCGGCTCCAAGCCTGGTCGGAGTCCGATGGCCCTGCCTGTGTGCTTAGCTTCACTCCGCTCCCCGGTTCGGTACCGGCGGGCCGACGCCCGACCCCGGTCCTTACGGCTTTGCAGAGTTCCACCAACTCCTGCAGACGGCCACCACCATCTGCCAACCTTGCTGTCAGTGCCTGGGCTCCGACACAGACACTTGCAGTGTTTACTCCTCACACTCTCCACTCCTGAACTCAACTAACTGATTTTTCCCGCCTCCAGGCCTGTGAACTCCTCGGTGAGTGGGGCCAATCGCCTGGCTCCACCCCACCTGGTGTGGACATCAGACCCTGGAGGGAGGCAACAAGGGTTTTTGGTTGACTGATGTAACTGTCTAGGGTGGGGGTGTGTATGTTGTTATGTATGTGACTACCTGGCTAGTCCAGGGCATCACACAGACACCGAAAGGACCGACGTCTCCAAGAACTGGAAGATCTCGTCTGACAGCTGCTGTAGAGACGGGTGTCGTGCTCCTCCCTGATTTCGGATAAATGACACTGCTGTAGTGTTGTTGGAAAGGAGCTTCACATGTTTGTTCTGGATCGACCGCCGACTCCATCTGAGAGCCTCTAGGATAGCCTGCAGTTCTCGGAAATTCGAGGACCGGAACGTCATCTGAAAGGGCCACAGTCCCTGAAGGTAAGACTGGTCCACCTTGGCTCCCCAACCGGATTGACTCGCGTCCGTGGTGATCAGGACGCACGGTGACAACACCCACCGGACTCCCCGGAGGAGATTGCTTGCATCGCACCACCAGTGCAGAGACCCTCTGGCTTCGTCTGTTAAGGAAAATCGCAGGTCCAAGTCCCTCTGGTGATCGACTGAGACTGCCAGAATGTTTCTTTGTAGCGCCCTGGAATGGTACTGACTCCATTGCATGCAGTGAATGCAGGAGGTCATGAGACCCAGTATCCGCATAGCCCGCCTCACAGAGGTCCTGTGCCGCATTGCCAATCTTCCGATCTCTTGACTGAGTGAAGTCACCTTTTCTGCAGGAAGAAATGAAGACTGACTGGTAGAGTCCAAGACCGTTCCCAGAAATATTCACCGCGGCTGAGGGTGCAATTCTGACTTCTCTAGATTGATTATCCAACCCATATCGTTCAGGGTTTGTGTAACGAGCTGAAGATGATGCTCCATGGCCTGGACAGAATCTGCCACAAGGAGGAAATCATCCAGATACGGGACCAGGGGTACGATCTTCAGCCGAAGGTAAGCCACCATTTCCACCACGACCTTTGAAGAAATGCGTGGAGCTGAAGAGAGGCCGAAAGGGAGGCAACAGAACTGGAAATGGAACACCTCCCTTCCTTTCTGAAGGGCAAATCGTAAATATTTTTGACTTGCGGGATGAATGGGAAGGTAGTGGTAAGCATCCCGCAAGTCAATGGTGCACATCAATAAGCCTGGGGATATCAGAGGAACCGTGGAATGGATGGATTCCATGCGAAACCTCTTGTAACTGACCCAACGGTTGAGGGGCTTCAGATTGATTATCGTTCGGTACTGCCCGAAAGTTTTTTTGACTGAAAACAGATGGGAATAGTGACCCTGAAATGTTTTGGTGTGAGGGACTGGAAAAAATTGCACCCATCCGTAAAAGGTCTGCGACATCTGCCCTAAGACGAGCCATGGAGGAGGCGGCCCCCGTGTAATCGTGAAACGACATGACAGTAGGTGGGAGAATTCTATCCTGTGACCCTGAGCTATCTGTGATAGAACTCACGGATTGCTGGTTACTCCCTTCCATCCAGCTAGAAAATGGGATAACCGTGCCCCCACTGGAAAACCGTCTGGACTGTTTGGACTTGGGCCGGTAATCAGGATTGGGTTTTGTATTTCTTGGGCCTCTGTTGGACCAGGAATTAATTAAACCCCTTTTTGCCTCGAAAGCACTGCCGACGGGAAGAGGAAGGCTTATTATGGGGAAAAAACCTGCGCTTTTCCTCAGGGAACCTCTTCTTTTTGTCAGAGGCTTTTTTCCAGTATCTCATCTAATGCTGGCCCAAAAACCTGCAATCCTGAGAAGGGAATGGAACACAATTTTTGCTTAGACGCAAGGTCACCTGACCAAGATCTTAGCCAGAGGGATCTCCTGGCTGTATTAGAGAGGATGCTGTTCTTGGCTGCGAATCTAACCGATTCGGCCGATGCATCAGCCAAGAAAGCAGTAGCATTTTTCAACTGTAGCATTGCCTCAAGGATACTTTCAGTTGGAGTGCCCTGCCTAAGATGGTCCTCCAAATAACTGAGCCAGAAGCCCATTGATCTGGTGACCGAAGTGGCCGCAATATTGGTCTTCATGGTCGCAGCAGATGCTTCCCAGGACTTTTTCAGCAACGTGTCGGCCTTGTAGTCCATGGCATCTTTAAGTCCTGAAGAATCCTAGAAAGGAATCGAGGTCTTCTTAGCGATGTTGACGATCAGCACATCAATCCTAGGCACCGTATCCCACAAGGCTACGTCCTCAGAATTAAAAGAAAGACCGAATTTAAAGTCTCGAGGGATGAAGAGACTACGCTCAGTGTTCTCCCATTCCTCCAGAATCATCTCTTTGAACTGGGAGTTGACCGGGAAAACCCTAGAGTGTCGGGATCGAAGTCCTGCAAACATTTTATCCTGCACTGACGCGACTTCTTCAGGTTCATCGACCTGCATAGTGCTCCTGAGCATTTTAAGCAGCATATCCGAATCCCCGGAAATGAAGACATATCTCTTCCGGTCCACTGATGGGGACGAAGAGCGTTCGCCGCCGTCATCAGAGGATGAAAACGAGCGAGAGCCCTCCTCGTCGGAAAACAAGTCCAACTCCCATCTAGGCCTTTTACGTTTACCCTGGGAGGCGGATGAAGAGGAGGCCAGGGAAACCATGGAAGCCTGAACTTCTTCCCGAATCATGCTTCTCATATGTGCCAGAAGGGAGGACTGTTCCTTATTCACCATGGCAGAAATACAGGCCGGGCACAGTTCTTTAACAGAGGAGTCTGCCAGTTTCACTTGACAGACAAGGCAGCGTCGTGACTTGGGCTATGTGCGCACAGTGCGTTTTTCACGGCGTTTTTGTGCGTTTTTCGGGTGCGTTTTTGGCCTCAAAACTGCATGACTTTGCTTCCCCAGCAAAATCTATGAGTTTTCATTTTTGCTGTGCGCACACAACTGTTTTTTTAAGCTGCGTTTTTGAGCTTGAAAAAGAAAAATGGACATGTCAATTCTTTCCTGCGTTTTTCTGCGTTTTCCACCCATGCAATGCATTGGAAAAACGCAGCAAAACGCAGGGATCAAAAACGCAGCAAAACGCAGCCAAAACCGCACCAAATCGCGGTAAAAACGCATGCGTTTTTTGATGCGTTTTTTCGACGCAGGTGCGTTTTTGTGCGTTTTTAGCAGACAAAAACGCACAAAAACGCAGCGTCAAAAAAACGCAGTGTGCGAACCTAGCCTTAGAGGCCACCTTCAGGCCGACGTCTTTTGTGTTGGCACAGGTGAGATGTCCCTGCCCTAAAATACACATAAGGTAGGATAAGGCCAGTGGACACACATAAACTGACAACCCGGCGAGTCAATCAGGAATTGCCTTACATGGACCAGTGGAGACCCCGGGGGGCGTCAGGCCGGGTTACAACATCCATGACCGCAGTGAAACCAGCACATAATTCACAGTGCACTCGGATTCCCAGCTTTATACTATACCGCATCCTTGGCGTCCCTGGTCCGACCCTGAAGCTGCAGCTTTCAAATCTCCCGCTCACACCGCAGCTCCCGGAAGTGACGCGGACCCGGAAGGAAAATGACGTGCAGTGCGGCCGTGCGCAACTTGGAACTCACCGCAAGCTGAAGCAGGGGACCCAGAGCTCCCGTGTTGGGAGATGCGGTCTAAGCTGGGAGCTCCCGCTCTACCAGAGCGGCTGAGGGACCAGTTCATTGGTTTCGGTCGCCGGAGGATCCTCTTGACCGGGGAACAAGAGGCCTGTGCCCCCCTCTGCCTGGATTCGGTAAGCCGCGCGTCCAGCCACGCGATCTCTTGCATGCCCTAATGCAGACCAGTCCCCTGTCCTGTGTAGGGACAGGAAAAAAATTGAGTAGGTTGGGGATGGGAGGGGCTTTAACCTTTTGCGTGTTTCCTGTCCCTATAGAGGATAGGGGAGCAACCCCTGGTGGTTCTGTCTTGTAAGGACGACCCGGAAAATACCCTTATCCTCTGGTGATAGAAAGGTGCCCCTGACATCCTATCACATAAAATAGAGGACTTTTTTGCCTTGATCTACATGTGGATTATTCCCATGTTTGTTTTTCCCCCTTTCCGTCCCACTTACCCTCCCTTGGTGGGTTTTTTCCTTTTACCTATTTATCTGCTTATATTTGGAGGCTAATAGGAGGGACAAGTAGATTGTGTTGTGTGTGAGAGTGATGGTTTGGAAGTGAAACTATGGGGAATGTGATGGTCTGCTTATCCTTTAGGGCTCAGAAAACTACCCCCTCTATATCCTCCCACCCCCTTCTGGACAATGTATGTCTGAGCGTGATTTGGTGTGTATAGCCAGCCTGGTGGGAAGGGTCAGTAGTTAGTCAGTCAGTAGTGAGTAGAGAGTTGAGTAGCACACAGGAGAGGTGTGCGGATGTGCCTGAGCTGGGTACGTGTAACGGTGACTCCCGGGGGCACAGGAGAGAGGTCACCAGGGCAGGTACTGGAGATACCGCTGGGACCGGAGCACGCACGGGGCACAGGGCCCTAGGTCAAGCACAAATTTTAGACTGTTTGGCAAATACCTGCCCGGTGAGGACACCTTCACGGACTTCACCGAACCAAATAATTCGGGGGCATCAGCAGTAAACTAGGATCGGGGTTAGGACACTAACCTCCCCACAGGGTCTGCACTGCCCGCCGTACGGAGAAGGAGACTGTACCCTCAAAAGGGACAGTCCGGGGCCCCCAAACGCTCCACGCTACGGGGACCCAATCAACTGAGAGTGCCGGGGACAGAGCAACCTGGGTCACTACATTGGCACTAGTCCTCCAAGGGACCTTGAACCAGCAACCCCTGGGTCCACAGTGAGTAGAGACTGTTAAAGACAACCCGCTGTGGTCTCCGTTATTGCCCCCGTTACATCTCCCAGGCGCAGTTCTACCTGCGGAGGGCCTACCATCACAGCTGCCATTACCACCAGCCCTGGGAGTACTCACATTTAGCAGTGGCAGTTCTCCATCTTTAACCGCAACCCGCAGGTGGCGTCACATGGCAAAAACTCTTAATTCCCTTGTAAATGCTCCCCATTAACAAAAGCGAACCAAGCAACGGCTACCAGAGTGACATTCCCATCTGTTACTGCTCAGGACTGAGTACCCCCTTCTCTGGGCGCAACAGATGCGCATCGGGAGACACTTGTGATAAATACAGGGACAGTCACGCATATGGTCAGATGTGGACTGCCCTTGTAAGGGCAGAGTTATGGGACACAAAATGCCAGTAATACCCTGGCAGGGATGATTAGGGCTGACTTCTAACCCTGCTATGACAAAGCTTTTTGATCCAGGATGGACTTTAGTTTGAGGACTTCAGGACTTCAAATTATGGGTGTGAGGGTTCTATGCCTGTCCTCGATTATGAATGTAAAGCGCATGATTTTGCTATAACTCTTCGATCTCTGTCGATGTAGCTACTTTAAGTGCGTATTTGTTAGTGCTGCTGTTTCACTCTAAAGGTATTTCTGAGGCCTTTTGACCCGTTGGGTACCCCTTATGTCTGACCTCTGTCAATCAATATTGGGGTACTGTACTTCTAAGCAGTAAGTAGAATATACCATATCTCTGCCTGTCCCATGAATAATTTCCTTTATTGGGGCTATTTGACTTCTGTCGATTTAATTAGTGAATCTGGTAGCATTGAACGGCAGCTTAAAATGCACCTTTGTGGAATTTTATGGTTACAATTTGATTGTGTGTTTTTATACACGTGTGACACTTTTCACAAATCCAGTAAAAGTTAAGTTTTAATACTCACATGGTGCTTGTATATAATGTGAGACCTAGTGCCTCTGAAGAGCGGGGACATCCGGAACAATACCACTCATCAGTGTCTCTGAATCATGCATAGTGCAGTATGACCCGGAGTGATCTGGTGACCCGGTGACCCTGAAAAAACATGCATAGTGCAGTGTGACCCAGAGTGATCTGCTGGCCTGGCGACCCTGAAAAACGGTAAAGTTACTGATGTCACTGCTTTCTCTGCAGTACAGCGAGACCCGAGAATTGCCTGTAACTGTTCTCTATCTATCATCTTAGCACATGTTAGCAGATAGAAATCTAATTTCTTGAATGCATTTCCTTCTTGTCTGTGACACACGGATGGCATATGGATGTCAAATGGATGTCATCTGTGTGCTGTACATATTTTCCATGGACCTATAGATTTCCGTTAGCCCTTGTCATCAGTGCTGATGTTAAAAAATGTACGTCTCCATGTGGTTCACGTGGACACATGTTACGTGACTCGGAGGTGTAGATATCAACACATATTTTAATTAGTATGCACATGAAGGCGTCTCCAGGACATGTGGAAACAAGGACGTGTGACGGGGCATAAGATAAACAGCTGTTCAGTGAGAAAAGGGGCATAAATAGCTCTGGACAACTGATTTACAAATTACATGTTCCCAGATTGCTGATCTCAGCATTCTAGTTTGTTAAAGTTCAGTGGGACAACAAAGCACTTCAGTACAATACGTGGTTAACCAGTCGAGATAAATTGCCATAACTCTAAGACACAATAAAGAAATCCAAATACATTCTAAACCACTGGAGCAGACATAATTTTCCATGCAAATAAGACTCGTGGAAATATTATGTCTCCTGGGAAAGTGACTTCTTACTTTATTGAGAAACATGTAATTGCTTTGTTCAGATTTTATTTTGAAGAGAGGTTAAAAAGACATGGTGAAAAGTTATTAGAACACTGACATGTCTCCCCATATGGGAAATGAAATATAATTGTTATTGATCATAAACGCTACGTGATTTAGAGAAGATCTGTCACCAGAGAAAACCTCTCCTAATGTCAGTAATCACGGAATAGTTATGTGACAAAAATACTGAGTATGTCATTTGTATGGTTATATTTGCATTCTAAGCTCACTTACAGTAAGCCCAAAATTAAGCCCACAGTAAGCCTGGATTACTAAACATCCTAGCACTCCTTCATTAACATACAGAGCACGGGTCATTTGCGGGCTCACTGAGGGAATGCAAATCTACGGACGCAATTCACTTAGACTGTGTTTCATACACCAGTTTTAATGACAGCACACCACTTAAATTCTTTGCAACTTATCAGTGGTGTGCGTCTCCATGCGCCCCACCAGATATGTTATCAGAATCTGTACACCTTGCCAAGAAATAGATGGAGCTCTAGGTTGGAATGTTGCACACAGAGAAGATCTCCTTTTCGGTGGTCCCAAACCTATCACACCCTCTCCTCCTGGGTATGCTTTGACCCTGTACTCATGTGTCGCGGGCGGGGAGGGCGCCGTCGCCGCTGCGCTCGCTAACGCTCGGGTCCGGCGCTGCTGCGATGGCTGCTCGGTGGCTCGAGCGGTGGGACGGATCCGGGGACTCGAGCAGCGCTCCTCGCCCGTGAGTGAAAAGGGGTAGTTTGGTTTGGGGATTTGGTCCGTGACGCCACCCATGGGTTGTGGTGAGGTTGGGCACCACCGCTGCTATTGACGGGGATCCCGGGAGCGATGGCAGGGAGCAGCTGGGATGTTTCTCTCCCCTCCGTGGGTAGGGGGTTGGTGGTCCCGGGACCCGGTGAGGTGACGGGGAGGCAGGGTTGGCAAGGTGCAGGGTCGCTTGGACTGCGCAGCGCGGTGCCGGATGGCACGGTAGTACTCACTCAGCCACAAATGGATGCAAAGTCTCTGGTAAACCAAACGGCTGGATGGACGGGTCCCGCAGACGGCTGCTGTAGTTTCTCCCGGACGGTTGGTAATGGCTGCCTTTTCCTGCACCTTTGTGTATCTTCGGTCCCGATGGCTTCCCACCGGTAACCCGCTCCCCAGCGTGTATATGTGCCGGAGGAGCCCTTTTGCCTGCAGGCTCGGGCCCTTGGAACTCTAGCTGTGGTGGTAACTGTAGTTCCTTCTACTGGTCGGACGGTTGCCTTCAATCAGGTCTTGGCTGTTAGGAAACCCCTGGGGTTCCGGACACTGACGGATTTGACCTCTAATGGCGACTCCAAGCCTGGTCAGGGTCCGTAGGCCCTGTGTGTGTGTGTGCTGGCTTCACTTCGCTCCCCGGTTTGGTACCGGCGGGCCAACGCCCGACCCCGGTCCTACGGTTCCGCGTTGATCTGCCTCTCCTGCAGACGGCCACCACCGTCTGCCAACCTTGCTCTTGGTGCCCGGGCCACACACCCGGACATGGTCAGTTTGCTCCTCGACTACTACTTCACTCCTTCTCCTTCACTTCCCTAACTGAACTCTCCACTCCTTCCTTTTCCCGCCTCCAGGACTGTGAACTCCTCAGTGGGTGGGGCCAACCACCTTGCTCCACCCCACCTGGTGTGGACATCAGCCCCTGGAGGGAGGCAACAAGGATTTGTGTGTCTGGCTGATGTGCCTATCTCGGGGTGGGGGTGCATGTTGTAGTACCTGTGACGACCTGGCTAGTCCAGGGCGCCACATTCCCCCTTGGTTAAATGCAGACCGTCCGCGGGCTGCCCATCCATCACCGGTTTTATTTTTCAACTGCAAAATATATAAAACGTAAAAACGTTCAACAAAAGCATATTTATAAATCTTCCCTTAACGGGAGGCACGGTACTTTAACGTTACAAACACATTTTTATTAATAACGGTCGGCGTCCGCTCTCCCACCCAAACAACCTGGCCCTGATGCTGCCCCTAAGAAGTGGGCAGCACCCCTTGACCCCAGTCCAGATCCAGGCTGCCCGAGCGGGAACGGGTACGGTGTCTTGCACCCGGCTGTCACTTCAGGGGACCCCACGTCCATGGGGGACCCCTGACCCCCGGAGGATCGCCACCGGATACGGTAGTGGCGGGCCTGGACCATCCCTTTCCTCCAGGCCCATCCTCCAAATCAGCCTCTCCGGAGGCGGCAACGAAAACATGCCCAACATATTTACATTTCCATCAGTTTGTGGGTGCCCTGCAAGTTCTCAGGCATGTCCATATAGAGTTCCTCATGCAACGGTACAAAGGGTCCCTACGGGGACTACTTGCCGGCAATGGCCGGATCAATCACAGTGCCAATCAGGTAAAAACTTCGGTTGATTCACAGTCATTTAACAGGTTAACGGTACTGGTGGTCCCAACGGGGACAACGGTGCAACGGAGGGACCGCTGCCTTACTTCAGGTCTACACCGCAGGCTGGAGAAGGGGACTGGGCCTGTTCTTGGGCCTCCTGGCCTCCTCTCAGCTTGGCATCTAGGGCAAACCAGCCCCTCTCTCCACAGTGCCGCGTGTATGTTACGAGATCACCTGGGATCAAGTTACGGCCCGGGTGGCCCTCTGGCAGATTGGCATTAACGTCCCGGCGGGCCACAAACACCTCGTCCTCCAGGCCCGGCTCAAAAATAAACCCATACCCTCGGCGTGGGTCGAACCTTCTTACTTGCCCCTCGTGGATCGGGCCTCGTACCCGGAAGGTGGCTCTGCGGAGGTTCTCTTTTTCTTGTATGGTGCGGGCTATCAGCTCAGCCTTCCGCTTCTCCCTCTCCGCAATCTCTCGGCCCAGCGGGGTCGGTTCCCTGTCCCAATAAGGGGTAGCTGCTTGCCCCTGTGCGCGGGTCGGGCCCCGCGGGACTTCCACTACACTGCCTACTACTGGCGCCCTCGGTGGAAGATCCCGCGGTGACATGGCCTGGGGCGCTGCCTCACAGCAACGACCCAGCGCAGCCTTAGCCGAGGTATGGGGGATGGATACAGGGGTCCTCTCCCGCTTGACCTCCGCCTCCTCCTGCATGGGACGGATCACCGGAGCCGGGACGGAACTGGGCACGGTCACTCCTGGTGCCACCGGTAAGTCTTCGCTGCAGGCTGGTCCGCTTGGGCGGACGGGCAGGGTTCCGCTACCGGTTGTAGGGGTAGCGGGCCTAGTGGCGGGGCGGCAGCAGCCAACACGGGTAGCGGGGGGAGGCAGCAGGGCGAGCGGGCGCAGACCGGGCCCCTCAGCCGTGACGACCGATCCTGTAGGAACACAGGGGCGTGGGTCGCTTACCCGCTCTTCCAAGTCTTCCTCCACCTCGCGTCTCCGTATGGCCACCACGACGTCCGCCATGTCGGACTCTCACTCCTCCAGGAGGAGTTGCATTCGGACCTGCAGGCGGCTGCTCAGCTGAACGGTCCGGACCTCCACCCATGCTGCGGTACCAGGCGCGGGCGCGGGGACTGCGGTGTTACCGGACGGACGGTGCATACTGGCAGCGGTATCTTCCAGGAACCAGATATGGCGGCAGAGTCCTGGCGTCCCTGCTTTTATGGCCTCGGCTTACATGCGGCCGGACGCCATCCGTCCCCCCTTGGTCTTTTCTCAGCACCTCCTCTTCAGGGGCGGGGGTTCGGCTTTCGCGCCTCCACTGCTCGAGAAGACGCTGGAGCGGGAAAATCTTCGCGCTCAAGATGGCGGATTCTGAAATTTTTCGGCCGGACACCGCTGGCAGGGCTACAAGGCGCACTTCTACCGGCCGGTAGAACGGTAACATCCTGTTCTTGACGCTAAATTGTCGCGGGCGGGGAGGGCGCCACCGCCGCTGCGCTCGCTAACACTCGGGTCCGTGAGTGAAAGGGGGTAGTTTGGTTTGGGGATTTGGTCCGTGACGCCACCCACGGGTTGTGGTGAGGTTGGGCACCACTGCTGCTATTGACGGGGATCCCGTGAGCGATGGCAGGGAGCAGCTGGGATGTTTCTCTCCCCTCCGTGGGTAGGGGGTTGGTGGTCCCGGGGCCCGGTGAGGTGACGGGGAGGCAGGGTTGGCAAGGTGCAGGGTCGCTTGGACTGCGCAGCGCGGTGCCAGATGGCATGGTAGTACTCACTCAGCCACAAATGGATGCAAAGTCTCTGGTAAACCAAACGGCTGGATGGACGGGTCCCGCAGCCGGCTGCTGTGGTTTCTCCCGGACGGCTGGTGGTGGCTGCCTTTCCCTGCACCTTTGTGTATGTTCGGTCCCGATTGCTTCCCACCGGTAACCCGCTCCCCAGCGTGTATATGTGCCGGAGGAGCCCTTTTGCCCGCAGGCTCTGGCCCTTGGAACTCTAGCTGTCGCGGTAGCTGTATTTCCTTCTACTGGTCGGACGGTTGCCTTACATCGGGTCTTGGCTGTTCGGAAACCCCTGGAGTTCCGGTCACTGACGGATTTGACCTCTAATGGCGACTCCAAGCCTGGTCGGGGTCCGTAGGCCCTTCCTGTGTGTGCTGGCTTCACTTCGCTCCCCGGTTCGATACCGGCGGGCCACCGCCCGACCCCGATCATACGGTTCCGCGTTGATCTGCCTCTCCTGCAGACGGCCACCACCGTCTGCCAACCTTGCTCTTGGTGCCCGGGCCACACACCCGGACACGGTCAGTTTGCTCCTCGACTACTACTTCACTCCTTCTCCTTCACTTCCCTAACTGAACTCTCCACTCCTTCCTTTTCCCGCCTCCAGGACTGTGAACTCCTCAGTGGGTGGGGCCAACCGCCTGGCTCCACCCCACCTGGTGTGGACATCAGCCCCTGGAGGGAGGCAACAAGGATTTGTGTGTCTGGCTGATGTGCCTATCTCGGGGTAGGGGTGCATGTTGTAGTACCTGTGACGACCTGGCTAGTCCAGAGCGCCATACATGAACCTGTTGTCAACTGGAAATCTGGAAATGTGCTTTGCTGGGGTCAATCTTGTCATGTGTTTTTTCTCCCAAGGCGTTTTCTGCTCCTGAGCTCAATTATTCTATTGGGGATCAAAAATTGATGGCAACTGAAATGACTTTGGAGGAGAGGCAGTAACTGCTCGAAGGGGCAATTTATTCAGTCATCATTTTGTAAAGATGACTATGGAGATAATAGGAAACTGGGGCTCCTAAGCTGACCGTCATGCTAGGAGAACCTATGCTATCCCTACTCTTAGGGATACCCTTAAAGGTGAGAATGCCTGAGTCTCTGGCCTGGTCCTGCTTCTGAGTAGCCCTGATCTGATACCTCCTCCCCCAGGGGAGGCCAGGAGAGGAGTGAGATTAAATCCACAAAAATAGACAGACAGGGGAAACCAAAACTCTGTCACATAGCACACACTCACAGAGGTATAAGGCAATAAAAAATAAGGAGGAAAACAAGAGCAGAGAGGAAACAACTAGATATACGGATAAAGTCCAAAACCACTTGAGGCAAAATTCAAGACTTTACAGATAGTCTGGGACATCAAAACACACAGACGAACACAGTATAACGTATAGGTAGCAAAGGTAGAATATTTCCAGGTTAAATATAAGAGGAGCAGATGTGATTGACTATCTCACAACATGTGATCAAAGAAGTGTAACAAGCAGACTGGAAGAGGTTAACTCTTGTTAGCCTGACTGTGACTGACCACACAGCAGGTTGACGCCTGAGTCTGCCTGTGTTGATCAGAGACACCAGAGAAACCATCGGGCAGAGTGTAAGAATCTGCAATGTGAATCCGGGGGGTCTGCTGTGGCTCGAGGGTCTCTGGACCCGAGGGCTCACGGCCACTCGAATATAAAGGGGGGTATTTACAGGGGATAAGAGTTTGTGACGTCACCTGTGGTTCGTGGTAAGGAGAGTACCGCCGCTGCCGATGGGAGTACCCGGGGGAGATGGAGTGGGGGCAGCTAGATGACGTTTCCCTCCACGGGTAGGGGAAACCCCAGGACTCTGGGATGGTGGTACGCTGGTGGTGTAGGGGAGCGCAGGCCTGGTTGAAAGCAGGAGAGGACCATGTACTTACTCAGGCAGTGTTGGTGATGATGCGACAAGCAGACTCTGACAACAAGGTAAACCAAGTCTCTGGGTGCCGCTGCCCTCTTGGGGAATCCCGTCCGGGTATCTGTCCCCTATAGTACTGCCGGGTGGTCCGGAGCCTGCCTCCGTGCACAAATTAGAAGTGTTCTGGTGGCCCGTTGGCATAAAGCTGTCCGGGCCTCGCTCCCTACTTATTGGTAGTGGAGCTGTGCACGCAAGGGCTCACGCCTGGGATTTATGTGGGCTGCTTGGGTTGGAAAGCCCTATCTCCCTCGTTGCGCTAGTGCCTCTGATCTCTGAGCTTCTTGGGGACAGTCCATAAAGTTACTATCCTCCGTAGGTTAATTGCCTGGTTGCCTGAAGCTACTCCCCAACCTAGGGTCCAGTATCCCGCCGTGCTTTCGGTCCCGGACCGGTTATTAGATTCAGATGCCTCCCGTCCTCCAAGACCGGGTCCAGGCACCCAGCCTCAATACCCTGCGACCGGGTCTAAAACTCCTCCGGCACAGACCACCGTCTGCGACCCAACCTCTAACTCCTAGGGAGCCAGCTGTAGTAGGAGAGAAAAGGCGCAATAGGGTCTTACCCGATTTACAGGGCAGAGGGAAAAAGGGTTAAAACACACTCACCTGGCTGGGTTCTGCCAGTCACAACCCCTTAGAGAACGTGGATGAGTGCTTTAGTGGTTCAGCAGCGGCCCCGTGTCTGAGCAAAGGATATCAAAGTGTAGACTGGAGGAAAAACGGGTTTAAAAACCGCGCTAGGAAACCACGAGCAAGGATGTAAATGAATATTTTTCTTTTATTTAGATAATTCCAACGCGTTTCGGAGACCCATCTGTCTCCTTCCTCAGGGAAAAAGAATCTTTTTCCCTGAGGAAGGAGACAGATGGGTCTCCGAAACGCGTTGGAATTATCTAAATAAAAGAAAAATATTCATTTACATCCTTGCTCGTGGTTTCCTAGCGCGGTTTTTAAACCCGTTTTTCCTCCAGTCTACACTTTGATATCCTAGGGAGCCACACACTCCCCCAGCTCCTCACTACTCAAGAGCTACCACTGTTCTCTCCTCCAGCTCCCCAGAAGCTGCCACTTCAGCTCCTCTATCTCTGAAAGCTGACACTCTACTCCCTCTCCTGCCCTCCCACCAGTCTGCCTGACCCCTAGGTGGGCGGCCCTATTCCAGCTCAGCAGCGCACTGGTGTGTCTGACAGGGTGTGGTGTGAGATGTGGTTGGGATTTAGATGCAGATGGAGGCAGCACTATTGGTTGGGAACCCAGAACCATGGGGTGTTGAGTCCTGCACTAAGAGATAAAGAGTGTGCAGTACCCTGTGACACCCTGACTAGTCCAGGGGTGTCACATGAACAGAGCCTGACGCCGCCATGAAAGCTGGCAAAGTTTGTGAAAAACTCCATGAAGCCTAAAACACACATCCGTGAAAACCACGACCGTGTAAAACGGGCCGTTTTTCGGGTCCGTTTTCCGTTTTTTAGGTCCGTTTTTATGGTATGTGTGGCCTGCGTATGTATCCTGTATGCTAGCCGTATGTGCGTGTGAAATGTCCATGTGTGCATGTGAAACGTAACTGACGTGTTTGTGTTGTCCATGTGGAATGTCCGTGTGTGATGCAAAATGTCGTTACTACATGTCGGAAGACAGAGTAGCGGGATGAGAATGAACTCGGGTGAACTTCACCCGACTTCATTGTCATGCCGCTGCTCTGTCTGTGTGCCGCGTACTGATTAGCGGTCACCTGTGAAGGATTCACCGGTGACCGCTAATCCCCCGAGTGACTGAAGTGTCCCCCCCGCTCTCATACTCACCGATCCCCGATCTCCGGCGCGGCGCTGCACGGCGTTCACACTGCTCCGGTGGCTTTTTCTAATTTGAAAAAGCCGGCGGCTCATTAAACAATCTCGTATTCCCTGCTTTCCCCACCCACTGGCGCCTATGATTGGTTGCAGCGAGACACGCCCCCACACTGAGTGACAGGTGTCTCACTGCACCCAATCACAGCAGCCGGTGGGCGTGTCACTACGGAGTATAATAATAATTAATAATTTTATTCATTTATATAGCGCTATTAATTCCACAGCGCTTTACATACATTGGCAACACTGTCCCCACTGGGGCTCACAATCTAGAGTCCCTATCTGTATGTCTTTGGAGTGTGGGAGGAAACCGGAGTACCCGGAGGAAACCCACGCAAGCACGGGGAGAACATACAAACTCCTTGCAGATGGTGTCCTCGGTGGGATTTGAACCCAGGACCCCAGCGCTGCAAGACTGCAGTGGAGTATAAAAATAAATAAATAAATAATTAAAAAAAACGGCGTGTGGTTCCCCCCAAATTTAATACCAGCCAGATAAAGCCATATGGCTGAAGGCTGGTATTCTCAGGATGGGGAGCTCCATGTTATGGGGAGCCCCCCAGCCTAACAATATCAGTCAGCAGCCGCCCAGAATGGCCGCATACATTAGATGCGACTGTTCTGGGACAGTACCCAGCTCTTCCCGATTTGCCCTGGTGCGTTGGCAAATCGGGGTAATAAGGAGTTATTGGCAGCCCATAGCTGCCAATAACTCCTAGATTAATCATGTCAGGCGTCTCCCCGAGATACTTTCCATGATTAATCTGTAAATTACAGTAAATAAACACACCCAACTGAAAAATCCTTTATTAGAAATAAAAAACACAAACACATTCCCTGGTTCACCAATTTAATCAGCCCCAAAAAGCCCTCCATGTCTGGCGGAATCCAGGATGGTCCAGCGTCGCTTCCAGCTCTGCTGCATGAAGGTGACCGGAGCAGCAGAAGACACCACCGCTCCTGTCACCTCCACGCAGCTAATGAAGGCAATAGCGCGATCAGCTGAGCTGTCATTGAGGTTAGCCGCGGCCACCGCTGCATCCACCGCTGGATCCAGGTAACCTCAATGACAGCTCAGCTGATCACGCGGCTCTCTTCATTTGCTGCGTGGAGGTGACAGGAGCGGCGGTTTCTTCTGCTGCTCTGGTCACCTCCATGCAGCAGAGCTGGAAGCGACGCTGGACCATCCTGGATTCCGCCAGACATGGAGGGCTTTTTGGGGCTGATTAAATTGGTGAACCAGGTAATGTGTTTGTGTTTTTTATTTCTAATAAAGGATTTTTCAGTTGTGTGTGTTTATTTACTGTAATTTACAGATTAATCATGGAAGGTATCTCGGGGAGACGCCTGACATGATTAATCTAGGAGTTATTGGCAGCTGTGGGCTGCCAATAACTCCTTATTACCCCGATTTGCCAACGCGCCAGGGCAAATCGGGAACAGCCGGGTACTGTCCCAGAACTGTCGCATCTAATGTATGCGGCCATTCTGGGCGGCTGCTGACTGATATTGTTAGGCTGGGGGGCTCCCCATAACATGGAGCTCCCCATCCTGAGAATACCAGCCTTCAGCCGTATGGCTTTATCTGGCTGGTATTAAATTTGGGGGGAACCGCACGCCCTTTTTTTTTAATTATTTGTTTATTTATTTCTATACTCCATAGTGACACGCCCACCGGCTGCTGTGATTGGGTGCAGTGAGACACCTGTCACTCAGCGTGGGGGCGTCTCACTGCAACCAATCATAGGCGCCGGTGGGCGGGGAAAGCAGGGAATACGAGATTGTTTAATGAGCGGCCGGCTTTTTCAAATTAGAAAAAGCCGCCGGAGCAGTGTGAACGCCGTGCAGCGCCGGTGATCGGGGATCGGTGAGTATGAGAGAGGGGGGGACACTTTAGTCACTCGGGGGATTAGCGGTCACCGGTGAATCCTTCACAGGTGACCGCTAATCAGTACACGGCACACAGACAGAGCCGCGGCATGACAATGAAGTCGGGTGACGTTCACCCGAGTTCATTCTCATCCCGCTACTCTGTCTTCCGACATGTAGTAACGACATTTTGCATCACACACGGACATTTCTCACGGACAACATAACCACACATCAGTGCAAGGAACGTTTTATTTGGACTCCCATAGGCTAACATTATGTCCGTGTGTTCGTGCTCCGTCCCAAAAACGAACTTGCTTCCGTGCCAAACGGAGCAAAAAACGTGGGACGCACACGAACACACGGAAGATCAAATAACACAAACGTGTGTCTTTTAACATAGAACAACATATGTGCACGTTTGGTCGTATCTCCGGTATGTACGGAAACAGACCAAACACGCACGTTTTCAACGGATGTGTGTTGCAGGCCTGAAAAGAACCTTGCCCACCTGCAGTCTGCACAGAGGCTGAACCCGTGACAAGTAGGATGGTTCCTGTTTTTTTCACACTTTGATTTCATGCTCCATTTTCAATCAGCAGACAAAAAAAATCAAACCCTGTATAGGCTGCTCCTACCTCCCAACCAACAGAAGGAGCTCAAACATATCATTGAGCCCACCAGGATGATTACCCTAGCTCTCGTGGACTTCTCTCAAATTCCCCCAGAGAAAACTTTAGTATTAAGGGGGCTTTACACGCTGCGACATCGCTAATGCGGAGTCGTTGGGGTCACGGAATTTGTGACGCACATCCGGCCGCATTAGCGATGTTGCTGCGTGTGACACCGATGAGCGATTTTGCATCGTTGCAAAAACGTGCAAAATCGCTCATCGGTGACATAGGGGTCCATTCTCGATTATCGTTACTGCAGCAGTAACGATGTAGGTCGTCGCTCCTGCGGCAGCACACATCGCTATGTGTGACGCCGCAGGAACGAGGAAGCTCTCCTTACCTGCCTCCCGGCCGCTATGAGGAAGGAAGGAGGTGGGCGGGATGTTACGTCCCGCTCATCTCCGCCCCTCCGCTGCTATTGGGCGGCCGCTCAGTGACGTCGCTGTGACGCCGCACGGACCGCCCCCTTAGAAAGGAGGAGGTTCGCCGGTCACAGCGACGTCGCCGGGCAGGTAAGTATGTGTGACGGGTCTGGGCGATGTTGGGCGGCACGGGCAGCGATTTGCCTGTGTCGCGCAACAGATGGGGGCGGGTACCCACACTAGCGATATCGGGACCGAAATCGCAGTGTGTAAAGTAGCCTTTAGAGTCTGATCGAAAGCAAGTTTCGTTGTGGGATCAATCGTGAGAGGTGACTGGCCATGCCAGGCAGAGAGAGGCCATTCGGTTCATCTTGCAACATTATTGTGGCTATCCATGCGGAAGGATATTCTGGAATTTGTGTCTGCCTGAGTGTATATATATATATATATATATATATATATATATATACTAGAAAGTGGCCCGATTCTAACGCATCGGGTATTCTAGAATTTACGTATTGTGTAGTTAATGTATGATTTTTGTTATATGTATAGATGTTGTTGTGTGTAGTTGCCAAGTGTTTGTGTAGGGCGCTGTAAATGTTCTGGGTGTTGTCTGGGTGTGGGGGTGTGTGAGAGCGGTGTTGTTTGTGTGTTGCATTGTGTGTTGCATTGTTTGTGGAGCGCTGTGTGTCTGTAGCGTTGTGTGTGTGTGTGTGTGTGTGTGGTGCTGTGTGTGTTGCACGGTTTGTGTGGGTGTGTGTGTGAGTGTGTGTGTAGGATGTGTGTTTGGGTGTGTGTGTGTGGGGGGTGCGTGTGTGTGTTTTGGGGGAGGTATGTTTTGTGCAATGTGTGTGTTGCGCGGTATGTGCATATAGTTGTGTGTGCAGCGGTGTTTGTGTGTTGTGTGTGCGGCGTTGTCTGTGTGGGTGTCTGTGTAGGGCGGTGTTTGTGGTTCCCAGTGTGTGTGTGGTGTGTTCTGCGGTGCATGTCTGGCGGTGTGTGTGTGTTTTGGGGGGAGGTGTGCACCCCCCATCGTGGTCCACCCTCCATGCTGCACCCCTCATTGTGCTCCGTCCCCCATGCTGCGCACCCCCCATCGTGTTCCATCCCCCATGCTGCGCACCCCCCCATCGTGCTCCATCCCCCATGCTGCGCACCCCCATCATGCTCCATCCCCCATGCTGCGCACCCCCCATCGTGTTTCATCCCCCCATTCTGGGCACCCCCCATCGTGGTCCACCCCCCCATACTGCACCCCCCATTGTGCTCCATCCCCCATGCTGCACTCCCCATCGTGCTCCATCCCCCATGCTGCGCACCCCCCATCGTGTTTCATCCCCCCATTCTGGGCACCCCCCATCGTGGTCCACCCCCCATGCTGCACCCCCCTTTGTGCTCCATCCCCCATGGTGCACTCCCCATCGTGCTCCATCCCCCATGCTGCGCACCCCCCATCGTGCTCCATCCCCCCATTCTGGGAACCCCCCATCGTGCTCCATCCCCCATGCTGCACCCCCCATCGTGCTCCATCCCCCATGCTGCGCACCCCCCATCGTGTTTCATCCCCCCATTCTGGGCACCCCCCATCGTGGTCCACCCACCATGCTGCACCCCCCATCGTGCTCCATCCCCCATGATACACCCCCCATCGTGCTCCATCCCCCATGCTGCACCCCACATCGTGCTCCATCCCCCATGCTGCACCCCCATCGTGCTCCATCCCCCATGCTGCACTCCCCATCGTGCTCCATCCCCCATGCTGCGCACCCCCCATCGCGTTTCATCTCCCATGCTGCACCCCCATCGTGCTCCATCCCCCATGCTGCGCACCCCCCATCGTGTTTCATCTCCCATGCTGCACCCCCCATTGTGCTCCATCCCCCATGCTGCACTCCCCATCGTGCTCCATCCCCCATGCTGCGCACCACCCATCGTGCTCCATCCCCCCATTCTGGGCACCCCCCATCGTGCTCCATCCCCCATGCTGCACCCCCCATCGTGCTCCATCCCCCATGCTGCGCATCTCCCATCGTGTTTCATCCCCCCATTCTGGGCACCCCCCATCGTGGTCCACCCTCCATGCTGCACCCCCCATCGTGCTCCATCCCCCATGATACACCCCCCATCGTGCTCCATCTCCCATGCTGCACCCCCCATCGTGCTCCATCCCCCATGCTGCACCCCCCATCGTGCTCCATCCCCCATGCTGCACCCCCCATCGTGCTCCATCCCCCATGCTGCACTCCCCATCGTGCTCCATCCCCCATGCTGCGCACCCCCCATCGTGCTCCATCCCCCATGCTGCGCACCCCCCATCGTGTTTCATCTCCCATGCTGCACCCCCCATCGTGCTCCATCCCCCATGCTGCGCACCCCCCATCGTGTTTCATCCCCCCATTCTGGGCACCCTCCATCGTGGTCTAAACCCCATGCTGCACCCCCCATCGTGCTCTATCCCCCATGCTGCACTCCCCATCGTGCTCCATCCCCCATGCTGTGAACCCCTCAGAGAGGAGTATAATAGGAGGATTATAATAGGAGTATAATGGGAGGAGTATAATGGGAGGAGTAGTCCTGGGAAAAGAGGAGTATAACGGGAGGAGTCGTCCTGGGGAGGATGTGTACAGGTGCCAACGTGTGCGGGGGGCGTGGCCAAGCAGGCATAGTGTGCGGGGGGCGTGGCCGAGCGGGCATAGTGTGAGGGGGCATGGCCGAGCGGGCCTAGTTTGAGGAGGACGTGGCTGAGCGGGCATAGTGTGAAGGGGCGTGGCCTAGCGGACATAGTGTGAGGGGGCGTGGCCTAGCGGGCATCGTGTGAGGGGGCATGGTCTAGCGGGCATCGTGTGAGGGGCGTGGCCTAGCAAGCACCGCGTGCGGGGGCGTGGCCTAGCGGGCATCGCGTGCGGGGCGTGGCCTAGCGGGAATTGCGTGTGGGGGCGTGGCCTAGCGGGCATCGTGTGCGGGGGGCGGGCCTGGCCAAACGGTTAATCCATGCGGGGGGTGGGGCCAGGCCGAGCCGAGCGGCCAATCCATGTGGAGGGGCGGGGCCAGGCCGAGCCCAGCAGCCAATCCGACGGTTGTCACTGTAAGGACACAATGTCACTGTAACGACACAATTTTGGAGCAAGACAGACAGACAGAATAAGGCAATTATATATATACTAGAAGGTGGCCCGATTCTACGCATCGGGTATTCTAGAATTTACGTATTGTGTAGTTAATGTATGATTTTTGTTATATATATATATATATATATGTATATATATATAGATATATAGATATATATATATATATATATAGATATATATATATATATAGATAGATAGATATATATATCTATATATATAGATGTTGTGTGTAGTTACCTGTGTAGGGTGCTGTACATGTTCTGGGTGTTGTCAGGGTGTGGCGGGGGGTGAGAGTGGTGTTGTTTGTGTGTTGCGTTGTGTGTTGCGTTGTTTGTGGAGCGCTGTCTGTCTGTAGCGTTGTGTGTGTGTGTTGCGCGGTTTGTATGGGTGTGGGGTAGGGTGTGTGTCTGTGTTTTGGGGGGAGGTATGTTTTGTGCAATGTGTGTGTTTTGGGGGAGGTATGTTTTGTGCAATGTGTGTGTTGTGCGGTATGTGCGTATATTTGTGTGCGCCGCGGTGTTTGTGTGTTGGGTGTTGTGTGTGTGCGGCGTTGTCTGTGTGTGTGGGTGTCTGTGTAGGGCGGTGTTTGTGGTTCCCAGTGTGTGTGGTGTGTTGTGCAGTGTGTGTGTGTTTTGGGGGGAGGTGTGCACCCCCCATCGTGCTCCATCCCCCATGCTGCGCACCCCCCATCGTGCTCCATCCCCCATGCTGCGCACCCCCCCATCGTGCTCCATCCCCCATGCTGCGCACCCCCATCGTGCTCCATCCCCCATGCTGAGCACACCCCATCGTGCTCCATCTCCCATGCTGCGCACCCCCCATCGTGCTCCATCTCCCATGCTGCACCCCCCATCGTGCTCCATCCCCCATGCTGCACCCCCCATCGTGCTCCATCCCCCATGCTGCACCCCCCATCGTGCTCCATCCCCCATGCTGCACTCCCCATCGTGCTCCATCCCCCATGCTGCGCACCCCCCATCGTGCTCCATCCCCCATGCTGCGCACCCCACATCGTGTTTCATCTCCCATGCTGCACCCCCCATCGTGCTCTATCCCCCATGCTGCACTCCCCATCTTGCTCCATCCCCCATGCTGTGAACCCCTCAGAGAGGAGTATAATAGGAGGATTATAATAGGAGTATAATGGGAGGAGTATAATGGGAGGAGTAGTCCTGGGAAAAGAGGAGTATAATGGGAGGAGTCGTCCTGGGGAGGAGGTGTACAGGTGCCAACGTGTGTGGGGGGCGTGGCCAAGCTGGCATAGTGTGCGGGAGGCGTGGCCGAGCGGGCATAGTGTGAGGGGGCGTGGCCGAGCAGGCATAGTTTGAGGGGGATGTGGCTGAGCGGGCATAGTGTGAGGGGGCGTGGCCTAGCGGGCATAGTGTGAGGGGGCGTGGCCTAGCGGGCATCGTGTGAGGGGGCATGGTCTAGCGGGCATTGTGTGAGGGGCGTGGCCTAGCAAGCACCGCGTGCGGGGGCGTGGCCTAGCGGGCATCGCGTGCGGGGCGTGGCCTAGCGGGAATTGCGTGTGGGGGCGTGGCCTAGCGGGCATCGTGTGCGGGGGGCGGGCGGGAGGTATGTTTTGTGCAATGTGTGTGTTGTGCGGTATGTGCGTATATTTGTGTGCGCCGCGGTGTTTGTGTGTTGGGTGTTGTGTGTGTGCGGCGTTGTCTGTGTGTGTGGGTGTCTGTGTAGGGCGGTGTTTGTGGTTCCCAGTGTGTGTGGTGTGTTGTGCAGTGTGTGTGTGTGTGTTTTGGGGGAGGTGTGCACCCTCCATCGTGCTCCATCCCCCATGCTGTGCACCCCTCATCGTGCTCCATCCCCCATGCTGCGCACCCCCCATCGTGCTCCATCCCCCATGCTGCGCACCCCCCATTGTGCTCCATCCCCCAAGCTGCGCACCCCCATCGTGCTCCATCCCCCATGCTGCGCACACCCCATCGTGCTCCATCTCCCATGCTGCGCACTCCCCATCGTGCTCCATCCCCCATGCTGTGCATTCCCCATCGTGTTCCATCCCCCATGCTGCGCACTCCCAAACGTGCTCCATCCCCCATGCTGCGCACTCCCAAACCTGCTCCATCCCCCATGCTGCGCACCCCCCATCGTGCTCCATCCCCCATGCTGCGCACCCCCCATCGTGCTCCATCCCCTATGCTGCGCACTCCCCATTGTGCTCCATCCCCCATGCTGCGCACTCCCCATCGTGCTCCATCCCCCATGCTGCGCACTCCCCATCGTGCTCCATCCCCCATGCTACGCACCCCCCCATCGTGCTCCATCCCCCATGCTGCACACTCCCTATCGTGCTCCATCCCCCATGCTGCGCACTCCCCATCGCGCTCCATCCCCCATGCTGTGCACCTCCATCGTGCTCCACAGTCACACATCAGACAGTATACACGCACACATCTGATCGCATACACTCACACCCCACTTCTGCCTGTGCCCTCCGGTGGGCGGTCCCAGCAGCTGTGCTGCACGCAGTGCTCCTCTGCCTTCTGCCGACACGCACACATCCGATCGCATACATGCACACATCCGATCGCATACATCCGATCGCATACACGCACACATCCGATCGCATACAAGCACACATCCGATCGCATACACGCACAGACACGATCGCATACACGCACACACACGATCGCATACACGCACACACACAGACGATATCGCACATACGCGCTGACACTCACAACATCCGGAGATACCACATGCTTCCGGCCATGTGATCCTCCGGCAGGTCCTGGAAGGTCACTGCACGCACAGTATCGCCGCCGAGAAGCAAGCGATATCACTGGATGTTTTGAGTGTGTGGATGCGATCTGATGTGTGTGTGAGGTGTGTGTGAGAGTGAATGTGATCTGATGTGTGTGTATGTGTGTGTGTGTGTGTGTGTGTGTGTGTGTGTCTGTTCTTATGTGTGTGCGTGTGTGTGTGTGTTCCGCCGTTGCAGGACCTTGATGCTCTCACCTGGGAGCCGGTGTACTCTGGTAACCATGCTACACAATATTAGCCGATGTGTACCATGGTTACCAGCGTACCCCGCCCCCCGCACGCACGGAAGCCCACACCAGCGTACGCCGGCAACCCCAGCAATGCGAGGGTATGTGTCGGTTTGATTACCAGGCTCCCGGGGGTACAGCACTCACCTGGGAGTCGGGGCTCCGTGTCGGTTCGGGGAATGTGTGCGGGGGGCAGGGCCAGAGCGAGCGTGCAATGCATGAGGGGGGCGGGGCGTGGCCGAGTTGCCAATGCGTGCAGGGGGCCGGGGCGAGAGGCCAATCCGTGTGGGGGGCGGAGCCGAGGCGAGCGGCCAATGGGATGCTTGTTGCGGTAACGACAGAATTTTGGAGCAAGACAAATTGTCTCTCCAGTAAAGGAGACAAACTCTAGCACAGCGCCACCTACTGGAAGTAGCGATCCTAAAAGTCACAAGTGGATTTTCAACAATCCATTGCAATATGACTCAGGATATATAAGCCAGATCAGAATCCCAATTTGCAGACACGGTGTTTCGGGGTGCTTGCCCCTCGTCAGTGCAAAGTATGGGGGTGTCTGATCTGGCTCATGAGAAAGCTATGTGGGGACCACGGGGGAACACTATTCTCCTTAAGGAGACTTTGCAAGCCAGTCTGGCTGCCAGGTAAGGGGACTTATAGCTGCAATGCCCCTCTGGGAAATATTCAAATTGTCTCTCCAGTAAAGGAGACAAACTCTAGCACAGCGCCACCTATTGGAAGTAGCGATCCTAAAAGTCACAAGTGGATTTTCAACAATCCATTGCAATATGACTCAGGATATATAAGCCAGATCAGAATCCCAATTTGCAGACACGGTGTTTCGGGGTGCTTGCCCCTCGTCAGTGCAAAGTATGGGGGTGTCTGATCTGGCTCATGAGAAAGCTATGTGGGGACCACGGGGGAACACTATTCTCCTTAAGGAGACTTTGCAAGCCAGTCTGGCTGCCAGGTAAGGGGACTTATAGCTGCAATGCCCCTCTGGGAAATATTCAAATTGTCTCTCCAGTAAAGGAGACAAACTCTAGCACAGCGCCACCTATTGGAAGTAGCGATCCTAAAAGTCACAAGTGGATTTTCAACAATCCATTGCAATATGACTCAGGATATATAAGCCAGATCAGAATCCCAATTTGCAGACACGGTGTTTCGGGGTGCTTGCCCCTCGTCAGTGCAAAGTATGGGGGTGTCTGATCTGGCTCATGAGAAAGCTATGTGGGGACCACGGGGGAACACTATTCTCCTTAAGGAGACTTTGCAAGCCAGTCTGGCTGCCAGGTAAGGGGACTTATAGCTGCAATGCCCCTCTGGGAAATATTCAAATTGTCTCTCCAGTAAAGGAGACAAACTCTAGCACAGCGCCACCTATTGGAAGTAGCGATCCTAAAAGTCACAAGTGGATTTTCAACAATCCATTGCAATATGACTCAGGATATATAAGCCAGATCAGAATCCCAATTTGCAGACACGGTGTTTCGGGGTGCTTGCCCCTCGTCAGTGCAAAGTATGGGGGTGTCTGATCTGGCTCATGAGAAAGCTATGTGGGGACCACGGGGGAACACTATTCTCCTTAAGGAGACTTTGCAAGCCAGTCTGGCTGCCAGGTAAGGGGACTTATAGCTGCAATGCCCCTCTGGGAAATATTCAAATTGTCTCTCCAGTAAAGGAGACAAACTCTAGCACAGCGCCACCTATTGGAAGTAGCGATCCTAAAAGTCACAAGTGGATTTTCAACAATCCATTGCAATATGACTCAGGATATATAAGCCAGATCAGAATCCCAATTTGCAGACACGGTGTTTCGGGGTGCTTGCCCCTCGTCAGTGCAAAGTATGGGGGTGTCTGATCTGGCTCATGAGAAAGCTATGTGGGGACCACGGGGGAACACTATTCTCCTTAAGGAGACTTTGCAAGCCAGTCTGGCTGCCAGGTAAGGGGACTTATAGCTGCAATGCCCCTCTGGGAAATATTCAAATTGTCTCTCCAGTAAAGGAGACAAACTCTAGCACAGCGCCACCTATTGGAAGTAGCGATCCTAAAAGTCACAAGTGGATTTTCAACAATCCATTGCAATATGACTCAGGATATATAAGCCAGATCAGAATCCCAATTTGCAGACACGGTGTTTCGGGGTGCTTGCCCCTCGTCAGTGCAAAGTATGGGGGTGTCTGATCTGGCTCATGAGAAAGCTATGTGGGGACCACGGGGGAACACTATTCTCCTTAAGGAGACTTTGCAAGCCAGTCTGGCTGCCAGGTAAGGGGACTTATAGCTGCAATGCCCCTCTGGGAAATATTCAAATTGTCTCTCCAGTAAAGGAGACAAACTCTAGCACAGCGCCACCTATTGGAAGTAGCGATCCTAAAAGTCACAAGTGGATTTTCAACAATCCATTGCAATATGACTCAGGATATATAAGCCAGATCAGAATCCCAATTTGCAGACACGGTGTTTCGGGGTGCTTGCCCCTCGTCAGTGCAAAGTATGGGGGTGTCTGATCTGGCTCATGAGAAAGCTATGTGGGGACCACGGGGGAACACTATTCTCCTTAAGGAGACTTTGCAAGCCAGTCTGGCTGCCAGGTAAGGGGACTTATAGCTGCAATGCCCCTCTGGGAAATATTCAAATTGTCTCTCCAGTAAAGGAGACAAACTCTAGCACAGCGCCACCTATTGGAAGTAGCGATCCTAAAAGTCACAAGTGGATTTTCAACAATCCATTGCAATATGACTCAGGATATATAAGCCAGATCAGAATCCCAATTTGCAGACACGGTGTTTCGGGGTGCTTGCCCCTCGTCAGTGCAAAGTATGGGGGTGTCTGATCTGGCTCATGAGAAAGCTATGTGGGGACCACGGGGGAACACTATTCTCCTTAAGGAGACTTTGCAAGCCAGTCTGGCTGCCAGGTAAGGGGACTTATAGCTGCAATGCCCCTCTGGGAAATATTCAAATTGTCTCTCCAGTAAAGGAGACAAACTCTAGCACAGCGCCACCTATTGGAAGTAGCGATCCTAAAAGTCACAAGTGGATTTTCAACAATCCATTGCAATATGACTCAGGATATATAAGCCAGATCAGAATCCCAATTTGCAGACACGGTGTTTCGGGGTGCTTGCCCCTCGTCAGTGCAAAGTATGGGGGTGTCTGATCTGGCTCATGAGAAAGCTATGTGGGGACCACGGGGGAACACTATTCTCCTTAAGGAGACTTTGCAAGCCAGTCTGGCTGCCAGGTAAGGGGACTTATAGCTGCAATGCCCCTCTGGGAAATATTCAAATTGTCTCTCCAGTAAAGGAGACAAACTCTAGCACAGCGCCACCTATTGGAAGTAGCGATCCTAAAAGTCACAAGTGGATTTTCAACAATCCATTGCAATATGACTCAGGATATATAAGCCAGATCAGAATCCCAATTTGCAGACACGGTGTTTCGGGGTGCTTGCCCCTCGTCAGTGCAAAGTATGGGGGTGTCTGATCTGGCTCATGAGAAAGCTATGTGGGGACCACGGGGGAACACTATTCTCCTTAAGGAGACTTTGCAAGCCAGTCTGGCTGCCAGGTAAGGGGACTTATAGCTGCAATGCCCCTCTGGGAAATATTCAAATTGTCTCTCCAGTAAAGGAGACAAACTCTAGCACAGCGCCACCTATTGGAAGTAGCGATCCTAAAAGTCACAAGTGGATTTTCAACAATCCATTGCAATATGACTCAGGATATATAAGCCAGATCAGAATCCCAATTTGCAGACACGGTGTTTCGGGGTGCTTGCCCCTCGTCAGTGCAAAGTATGGGGGGTGTCTGATCTGGCTCATGAGAAAGCTATGTGGGGACCACGGCGGAACACTATTCTCCTTAAGGAGACTTTGCAAGCCAGTCTGGCTGCCAGGTAAGGGGACTTATAGCTGCAATGCCCCTCTGGGAAATATTCAAATTGTCTCTCCAGTAAAGGAGACAAACTCTAGCACAGCGCCACCTATTGGAAGTAGCGATCCTAAAAGTCACAAGTGGATTTTCAACAATCCATTGCAATATGACTCAGGATATATAAGCCAGATCAGAATCCCAATTTGCAGACACGGTGTTTCGGGGTGCTTGCCCCTCGTCAGTGCAAAGTATGGGGGTGTCTGATCTGGCTCATGAGAAAGCTATGTGGGGACCACGGGGGAACACTATTCTCCTTAAGGAGACTTTGCAAGCCAGTCTGGCTGCCAGGTAAGGGGACTTATAGCTGCAATGCCCCTCTGGGAAATATTCAAATTGTCTCTCCAGTAAAGGAGACAAACTCTAGCACAGCGCCACCTATTGGAAGTAGCGATCCTAAAAGTCACAAGTGGATTTTCAACAATCCATTGCAATATGACTCAGGATATATAAGCCAGATCAGAATCCCAATTTGCAGACACGGTGTTTCGGGGTGCTTGCCCCTCGTCAGTGCAAAGTATGGGGGTGTCTGATCTGGCTCATGAGAAAGCTATGTGGGGACCACGGGGGAACACTATTCTCCTTAAGGAGACTTTGCAAGCCAGTCTGGCTGCCAGGTAAGGGGACTTATAGCTGCAATGCCCCTCTGGGAAATATTCAAATTGTCTCTCCAATAAAGGAGACAAACTCTAGCACAGCGCCACCTATTGGAAGTAGCGATCCTAAAAGTCACAAGTGGATTTTCAACAATCCATTGCAATATGACTCAGGATATATAAGCCAGATCAGAATCCCAATTTGCAGACACGGTGTTTCGGGGTGCTTGCCCCTCGTCAGTGCAAAGTATGGGGGTGTCTGATCTGGCTCATGAGAAAGCTATGTGGGGACCACGGGGGAACACTATTCTCCTTAAGGAGACTTTGCAAGCCAGTCTGGCTGCCAGGTAAGGGGACTTATAGCTGCAATGCCCCTCTGGGAAATATTCAAATTGTCTCTCCAGTAAAGGAGACAAACTCTAGCACAGCGCCACCTATTGGAAGTAGCGATCCTAAAAGTCACAAGTGGATTTTCAACAATCCATTGCAATATGACTCAGGATATATAAGCCAGATCAGAATCCCAATTTGCAGACACGGTGTTTCGGGGTGCTTGCCCCTCGTCAGTGCAAAGTATGGGGGTGTCTGATCTGGCTCATGAGAAAGCTATGTGGGGACCACGGGGGAACACTATTCTCCTTAAGGAGACTTTGCAAGCCAGTCTGGCTGCCAGGTAAGGGGACTTATAGCTGCAATGCCCCTCTGGGAAATATTCAAATTGTCTCTCCAGTAAAGGAGACAAACTCTAGCACAGCGCCACCTATTGGAAGTAGCGATCCTAAAAGTCACAAGTGGATTTTCAACAATCCATTGCAATATGACTCAGGATATATAAGCCAGATCAGAATCCCAATTTGCAGACACGGTGTTTCGGGGTGCTTGCCCCTCGTCAGTGCAAAGTATGGGGGTGTCTGATCTGGCTCATGAGAAAGCTATGTGGGGACCACGGGGGAACACTATTCTCCTTAAGGAGACTTTGCAAGCCAGTCTGGCTGCCAGGTAAGGGGACTTATAGCTGCAATGCCCCTCTGGGAAATATTCAAATTGTCTCTCCAGTAAAGGAGACAAACTCTAGCACAGCGCCACCTATTGGAAGTAGCGATCCTAAAAGTCACAAGTGGATTTTCAACAATCCATTGCAATATGACTCAGGATATATAAGCCAGATCAGAATCCCAATTTGCAGACACGGTGTTTCGGGGTGCTTGCCCCTCGTCAGTGCAAAGTATGGGGGTGTCTGATCTGGCTCATGAGAAAGCTATGTGGGGACCACGGGGGAACACTATTCTCCTTAAGGAGACTTTGCAAGCCAGTCTGGCTGCCAGGTAAGGGGACTTATAGCTGCAATGCCCCTCTGGGAAATATTCAAATTGTCTCTCCAGTAAAGGAGACAAACTCTAGCACAGCGCCACCTATTGGAAGTAGCGATCCTAAAAGTCACAAGTGGATTTTCAACAATCCATTGCAATATGACTCAGGATATATAAGCCAGATCAGAATCCCAATTTGCAGACACGGTGTTTCGGGGTGCTTGCCCCTCGTCAGTGCAAAGTATGGGGGTGTCTGATCTGGCTCATGAGAAAGCTATGTGGGGACCACGGGGGAACACTATTCTCCTTAAGGAGACTTTGCAAGCCAGTCTGGCTGCCAGGTAAGGGGACTTATAGCTGCAATGCCCCTCTGGGAAATATTCAAATTGTCTCTCCAGTAAAGGAGACAAACTCTAGCACAGCGCCACCTATTGGAAGTAGCGATCCTAAAAGTCACAAGTGGATTTTCAACAATCCATTGCAATATGACTCAGGATATATAAGCCAGATCAGAATCCCAATTTGCAGACACGGTGTTTCGGGGTGCTTGCCCCTCGTCAGTGCAAAGTATGGGGGTGTCTGATCTGGCTCATGAGAAAGCTATGTGGGGACCACGGGGGAACACTATTCTCCTTAAGGAGACTTTGCAAGCCAGTCTGGCTGCCAGGTAAGGGGACTTATAGCTGCAATGCCCCTCTGGGAAATATTCAAATTGTCTCTCCAGTAAAGGAGACAAACTCTAGCACAGCGCCACCTATTGGAAGTAGCGATCCTAAAAGTCACAAGTGGATTTTCAACAATCCATTGCAATATGACTCAGGATATATAAGCCAGATCAGAATCCCAATTTGCAGACACGGTGTTTCGGGGTGCTTGCCCCTCGTCAGTGCAAAGTATGGGGGTGTCTGATCTGGCTCATGAGAAAGCTATGTGGGGACCACGGGGGAACACTATTCTCCTTAAGGAGACTTTGCAAGCCAGTCTGGCTGCCAGGTAAGGGGACTTATAGCTGCAATGCCCCTCTGGGAAATATTCAAATTGTCTCTCCAGTAAAGGAGACAAACTCTAGCACAGCGCCACCTATTGGAAGTAGCGATCCTAAAAGTCACAAGTGGATTTTCAACAATCCATTGCAATATGACTCAGGATATATAAGCCAGATCAGAATCCCAATTTGCAGACACGGTGTTTCGGGGTGCTTGCCCCTCGTCAGTGCAAAGTATGGGGGTGTCTGATCTGGCTCATGAGAAAGCTATGTGGGGACCACGGGGGAACACTATTCTCCTTAAGGAGACTTTGCAAGCCAGTCTGGCTGCCAGGTAAGGGGACTTATAGCTGCAATGCCCCTCTGGGAAATATTCAAATTGTCTCTCCAGTAAAGGAGACAAACTCTAGCACAGCGCCACCTATTGGAAGTAGCGATCCTAAAAGTCACAAGTGGATTTTCAACAATCCATTGCAATATGACTCAGGATATATAAGCCAGATCAGAATCCCAATTTGCAGACACGGTGTTTCGGGGTGCTTGCCCCTCGTCAGTGCAAAGTATGGGGGTGTCTGATCTGGCTCATGAGAAAGCTATGTGGGGACCACGGGGGAACACTATTCTCCTTAAGGAGACTTTGCAAGCCAGTCTGGCTGCCAGGTAAGGGGACTTATAGCTGCAATGCCCCTCTGGGAAATATTCAAATTGTCTCTCCAGTAAAGGAGACAAACTCTAGCACAGCGCCACCTATTGGAAGTAGCGATCCTAAAAGTCACAAGTGGATTTTCAACAATCCATTGCAATATGACTCAGGATATATAAGCCAGATCAGAATCCCAATTTGCAGACACGGTGTTTCGGGGTGCTTGCCCCTCGTCAGTGCAAAGTATGGGGGTGTCTGATCTGGCTCATGAGAAAGCTATGTGGGGACCACGGGGGAACACTATTCTCCTTAAGGAGACTTTGCAAGCCAGTCTGGCTGCCAGGTAAGGGGACTTATAGCTGCAATGCCCCTCTGGGAAATATTCAAATTGTCTCTCCAGTAAAGGAGACAAACTCTAGCACAGCGCCACCTATTGGAAGTAGCGATCCTAAAAGTCACAAGTGGATTTTCAACAATCCATTGCAATATGACTCAGGATATATAAGCCAGATCAGAATCCCAATTTGCAGACATGGTGTTTCGGGGTGCTTGCCCCTCGTCAGTGCAAAGTATGGGGGTGTCTGATCTGGCTCATGAGAAAGCTATGTGGGGACCACGGGGGAACACTATTCTCCTTAAGGAGACTTTGCAAGCCAGTCTGGCTGCCAGGTAAGGGGACTTATAGCTGCAATGCCCCTCTGGGAAATATTCAAATTGTCTCTCCAGTAAAGGAGACAAACTCTAGCACAGCGCCACCTATTGGAAGTAGCGATCCTAAAAGTCACAAGTGGATTTTCAACAATCCATTGCAATATGACTCAGGATATATAAGCCAGATCAGAATCCCAATTTGCAGACACGGTGTTTCGGGGTGCTTGCCCCTCGTCAGTGCAAAGTATGGGGGTGTCTGATCTGGCTCATGAGAAAGCTATGTGGGGACCACGGGGGAACACTATTCTCCTTAAGGAGACTTTGCAAGCCAGTCTGGCTGCCAGGTAAGGGGACTTATAGCTGCAATGCCCCTCTGGGAAATATTCAAATTGTCTCTCCAGTAAAGGAGACAAACTCTAGCACAGCGCCACCTATTGGAAGTAGCGATCCTAAAAGTCACAAGTGGATTTTCAGACAGACAGACAGAATAAGGCAATTATATATATAGACTAGAAGGTAACCCGATTCTAACGCATCGAGTATTCTAGAATTTATTGTGTTATTACTGTATTTTTTTTTATATATATTTATATATATAGATGTTGTTGCCTGTAGTTGCCAAGTATTTGTGTAGTGCGCTGTAAATGTTCTGGGTGTTGTCTGGGTGTGGGGGTGTGTGAGAGCGGTGTTGTTTGTGTGTTGCGTTGTTTGTAGAGCGCTGTGTGTCTGCAGCGTTGTGTGTGTGTGGTGTTGTGTGTTGCGTTGTGTGTTGTGTTGTTTGTGGAGCGCTGTGTATCTGCAGCATTGTGTGTGTGTGTGTGGTGCTGTATGTGTTGCACGGTTTGTGTGGGTGTGTGTGTGTTTTGGGGGGAGGTATGTTTTGTGCAGTGTGTGTGTGTGTGTTGGAGGAGTAGTCCTGGGGGGAGAGGAGTATAATAGTAGGAATAGTCCTGGGGGAGAGGAGGATAATAGGAGGAGTAGTGCTGGAGGTGAGGAGTATAATAGGGGGAGTAGTCCTGGGGGGAGAGGAGGATAATAGGAGTAATAGTCCTGGGGGGAGAGAAGGATAATAGGAGGAGTAGTCCTGGGGTGAGAGGAGTATAATAGGGGGAGTAGTCCTGGGGGGAGAGGAGGATAATAGGAGTAGTAGTCCTGGGGGGAGAGGAGTATAATAGGGGGAGTAGTCCTGGGGGGAGAGGAGGATAATAGGAGGAGTAGTCCTGCGGAGAGAGGAGTATAATAGGAGGAGTAGTCCTGGGGGGAGAGGAGGATAATAGGAGGAGTAGTCGTGGGTGGAGAGGAGTATAATAGGAGGAGTAGTCCTGGGGAGAGAGGAAGATAATAGGAGGAGTAGTCCTGGGGGAGAGGAGTATAATAGGAGGAGTAGTCCTGGGGGGAGAGGAGTATAATAGGGGGAGTAGTCCTGGGGGGAGAGGAGTATAATAGGGGGAGTAGTCCTGGGGGGAGAGGAGGATAATAGGAGGAGTAGTCCTGCGGAGAGAGGAGTATAATAGGAGGAGTAGTTGTGGGTGGAGAGGAGTATAATAGGAGGAGTAGTCCTGGGGAGAGAGGAAGATAATAGGAGGAGTAGTCCTGGAGGTGAGGAGTATAATAGGAGAAGTAGTCCTGGGGGGAGAGGAGGATAATAGGAATAGTAGTCCTGGAGGGAGAGGAGTATAATAAGAGGAGTAGTCCTGGGGGGAGAGGAGTATATTAGGAGTAGTAGTCCTGGAGGAGAGAGGAGGATAATAGGAGGAGTAGTCCTGGAGGTGAGGAGTATAATAGGAGGAGTAGTCCTGGGGGGAGAGGAGGATAATAGTAGGAATAGTCCTGGGGGGAGAGGAAGATAATAGGAGGAGTAGTCCTGGAGGTGAGGAGTATAATAGGGGGAGTAGTCCTGGGGGGAGAGGAGTATAATAGTAGGAATAGTCCTGGGGGGAGAGGAAGATAATAGGAGGAGTAGTCCTGGAGGTGAGGAGTATAATAGTAGGAATAGTCCTGGGGGGAGAGGAAGATAATAGGAGGAGTAGTCCTGGAGGTGAGGAGTATAATAGGGGGAGTAGTCCTGGGGGGAGAGGAGTATAATAGAAGGAGTAGTCCTGGGGGGAGAGGAGTATAATAGGAGGAGTAGTCCTGGGGGAGAGCAGGATAATAGGAGGAGTAGTCGTGGGGGGAGAGGAGGATAATAGGAGGAGGAGTCCTGCGGAGAGAGGAGTATAATAGGAGGAGTAGTCGTGGGTGGAGAGGAGTATAATAGGAGGAGTAGTCCTGGGGAGAGAGGAAGATAATAGGAGGAGTAGTCCTGGGGGAGAGGAGTATAATAGGAGGAGGAGTCCTGGAGGTGAGGAGTATAATATGGGGAGTAGTCCTGGGGGGAGAGGAGTATAATAGAAGGAGTAGTCCTGGGGGGAGAGGAGTATAATAGGAGGAGTAGTCCTGGGGGAGAGCAGGATAATAGGAGGAGTAGTCGTGGGGAGAGGAGTATAATAGGAGGAGTAGTCCTGGGGGGAGAGGAGTATAATAGGAGGAGTAGTCCTGGGGGAGAGAGGAGGATAATAGGAGGAGTAGTCCTGGGGGAGAGAGGAGGATAATAGGAGGAGTATTCCTGGAGGTGAGGAGTATAATAGGAGGAGTAGTCCTGGGGGGAGAGGAGGATAATAGGAGGAGTAGTCCTGGGGGTGAGGAGTCTAATAGGAGGAGTAGTCCTGGGGGGAGAAGAGGATAATAGGAGGAGTAGTCCTGGGGGTGAGGAGTCTAATAGGAGGAGTAGTCCTGGGGGAGAGGAGTCTAATAGGAGGAGTAGTCCTGGGGGGAGAGGAGGATAATAGGAGGAGTAGTCCTGGGGGAGAGGAGGATAATAGGAGGAGTAGTCCTGGGGGAGAGGTGTCTGATAGGTGGAGTAGTCCTGGGGGGAGGTGTATAGGTGCCCAATGTGTGTGGGGGGCGTGGCCGAGCGGGGCAGACGGTTCCGAGCGGGGAAGCGTGGCCGAACGTGTGGGGGCATGGCCGAGGGGCAGATTGTGGGGGGCGAGGCCATGTGTGGGGGGCGTGGCCGAGCGGGGAGGCGTGGCCGAGCATGGGGGGCGTGGCCGAGCGGGGTAGAGTGTGGGGGGGGCGTGGCCGAGCGGGGCAGAGGCCGAGCGGGGGCGTGGCCGATGGGGCAACTATGCAAAGCGGTTTCCATAGTTACCTGATGTGTATCATTGTTATCAGCGTACGTGTGCCGGGAGTCGGGGTATGCTAGTAAGCATGGTACACATCAGGTAAGTATTCAAAGAGACAGTGCTGGGTCACTTGTTGGTCTCCTGCTATGCAGCAAGCATAAGCGTGTGACAGCGGGAGACCAACGATCTGAATCGGCAGGGAGCCGGCATACGCTGGTAACCATACCCCGCCCCCTGCACGCACGGGTGCCCACACCAGCGTACGCCGGCAACCTCAGCAATGCGAGGGTATGTGCCGGCTGGGTTGCCGGCGTACGCTGGTGTGGGCTTCCGGGGGTACAGCACTCACCTGGGAGTCGGGACTCCGTGTCGGTTCGGGGAATGCATGCGGGGGGCGGGGCCAGAGCGAGCGTGCAATGCGTGAGGGGGGCGGGGCGTGGCCGAGTTGCCAATGCGTGTAGGGGGCCGGGGCGAGAGGCCAATCCCTGTGGGGGGTGGAGCCTGGGCGAGCGGCCAGTCCGTGCGGGGGGCGGAGACGAGGCGAGCGGCCAATGAGACGCGTGTCACGGTAACGACAGAATTTTGGAGCAAGACAGACAGACAGACAGAATAAGGCAATTATATATATAGACTAGAATGTGGCCCGATTCTAACGCATCGGGTATTCTAGAATTTATTGTGTAGTTAATGTATGTTTTTTGTTATATATATATCGATGTTGTTGTGTGTAGTTGCCAGTGTTTGTGTAGGGCACTGTAAATGTTCTGGGTGTTGTCTGGGTGTGGGGGTGTGTGAGAGCGGTGTTGTATGTGTGTTGCGTTGTGTGTGTTGCGTTGTTTGTAGAGCGCTGTGTGTCTGCAGTGTTGTCTGTGTGTGGTGCTGTGTGTGTTGCGCGATTTGTGTGGGTGTGGAGTGCGTGTGTGTGTTTTGGGGGAGGTATGTTTTGTGCAGTGTGTGTGTTGCGCGGTATGTGCGTATATTTGTATATGCCGCGGTATTTATGTGTTGGGTGTTGTGTGTGTGTGCGGCGTTGTCTGTGTGTGGGTGTCTGTGTAGGGCGGTGTTTGTGGTTCCCAGTGTGAGTGCGGTGTGTTGTGCGGTGTGCGTGTGGCGCTGTGTGTGTGTTTTGGGGGAGGTGTGCACCCCCATCGTGCTCCATTCCCCATGCTGCGCACCCTCCGTCGTGCTCCATCTCCCATGCTGCGCACCCCCCATCGTGCTCCATCCCCCATGCTGCGCACCCCCCATCGTGCTCCATTACCCATGCTGCGCACCCCCATCGTGCTCCATGCCCCATGCTGCGCACTCCCCATCGTGCTCCATGCCCCATGCTGCGCACCCCCCATCATGCTCCATCCCCCATGCTTCGACCCCCATCGTGCTCCATCCCCCATACTGCGCACCCTCAATCGTGCTCCATCCCCCATACTGCGCACCCCCAATCGTGCTCCATCCCCCATGCTCCGCACTCCCCATCGTGCTCCATCCCCCATGCTGCGCACCCCCCATCATGCCCCATCCCCCATGCTGCGACCCCCATCGTGCTCCATCCCCCATACTGCGCACCCTCCATCGTGCTCCATCCCCCATACTGCGCACCCCCAATCGTGCTCCATCCCCCATGCTCCGCACTCCCCATCGTGCTCCATCCCCCATGCTGCGCACTCCCATAGTGCTCCATCCCACATGCTGCGCACTCCCGATCGTGCTACATCCCCCATGCTGCGCACTCTCCATCGTGCTCCATCCCCCATGCTGCGCACCCCCCATCAAGCTCCATCCCCCATACTGCGCACCCCCCATCGTGCTCCATCCCCCATGCTGCGCACCCCCCATCGTGCTCCATCCCCCATGCTGCGCACCCCCCATCGTGCTCCATCCCCCATGCTGCGCACCCCCCATCGTGCTCCATCCCCCATGCTGCGCACCCCCCATCGCGCTCCATCCCCCATGCTGCGCATTCCCCATCGTGCTCTATCCCCCATGCTGCGCACTCCCCATCGTGCTCCACAGTCACACATCAGACAGTATACACGCACACATCTGATCGCATACACTCACACCCCACTTTTCCCTGTGCCCTCCGGTGGGCGGTCCCAGCAGCTGTGCTGCACGCTGTGCTCCTCTGCCTTCTGCCGACACTCACGGATCCGATCGCATACACTCACACATCAGAACACACGCACACATCCGATCGCATACACGCACACATCCGATCGCATATACGCACACAAACACACACACTGACGATATCGCACATACACGCTCACACACTCACAACATCCAGAGATACCACATGCTTCCGGCCATGTGATCCTCTGGCAGGTCCTGGAAAATCACTGCACGCACAGTATCGCCGCCGAGAAGTAAGCGATATCCCTGGATGTTGTGAGTGTGTGGATGCGATCTGATGTGTGTGTGAGGTGTGTGTGAGAGTGATCTGATGTGTGTGTGTCTGTTCTTATGTGTGTGCGTGTGTGTGTGTTCCGCCGCTACAGGACCTTGATGCGCTCACCTGCTCCCGGTCGGCGTCTGGTGATTATGACTGCGGGGTCTTCTTTCTTCTGTCTTCTCTCTTCTCTCTTCTGGGGGTGCGGAGCCTGGGCGAGCGGCCAATCCGTGCGGGGGGCGGAGCCGAGCCGAGGCGAGCTGCCAATGAGACGCTTGTCACGGTAATGACAGAATTTTGGAGCAAGACAGACAGACAGACAGACAGAATAAGGCAATTATATATATAGACTAGAATGTGGCCCGATTCTAACGCATCGGGTATTCTAGAATTTATTGTGTAGTTAATGTATGTTTTTTGTTATATATATCGATGTTGTTGTGTGTAGTTGCCAGTGTTTGTGTAGGGCACTGTAAATGTTCTGGGTGTTGTCTGGGTGTGGGGGTGTGTGAGAGCGGTGTTGTATGTGTGTTGCGTTGTGTGTGTTGCGTTGTTTGTGGAGCGCTGTGTGTCTGCAGTGTTGTCTGTGTGTGGTGCTGTGTGTGTTGCGCGATTTGTGTGGGTGTGGAGTGCGTGTGGGTGTTTTGGGGAGTTATGTTTTGTGCAGTGTGTGTGTTGCGCGGTATGTGCGTATATTTGTGTATGCCGCGGTGTTTGTGTGTTGGGTGTTGTGTGTGTGCGGCGTTGTCTGTGTGTGGGTGTCTGTGTAGGGCGGTGTTTGTGGTTCCCAGTGTGTGTGTGATGTGTGTGGTGTGTTGTGCGGTGCGCGTGTGACGCTGTGTGTGTGTTTTGGGGGAGGTGTGCATCCCAATCGTGCTCCATCCCCCATGCTGCGCACCCTCCGTCGTGCTCAATCTCCCATGCTGCGCACCCCCCATCTTGCTCCATCCCCCATGCTGCGCACCCCCCATCGTGCTCCATCCCCCATGCTGCGCACCCCCATCGTGCTCCATCCCCCATGCTGCGCACCCCCATCGTGCTCCATCCCCCATGCTGCGCACTCCCCATCGTGCTCCATCCCCCATGCTGCGCACCCCCCATCGTGCTCCATCCCCCATACTGCGACCCCCATCGTGCTCCATCCCCCTTGCTGCGCACCCCCCATCGTGCTCCATGCCCCATGCTGCGCACCCCCCATCGTGGTCCATCCCCCATGCTGCGCACTCCCATCGTGCTCCATCCCCCATGCTGCGCACTCCCCATCGTGCTCCATCCCCCATGCTGCGCACCCCCCATCGTGCTTCATCCCCCATGCTGTGCACCCCCCATCGTGCTCCATCCCCCATGCTGCGCACCCCCCATCGTGCTCCATTCCCCATGCTGCGCACCCCCCATCGTGCTCCATCCCCCATGCTGCGCACCCCTCATCGTGCTCCTTCCCCCATGCTGCGCACCCCCCATCATGCTCCATCCCCCATGCTGCACATTCCCCATCGTGCTCCATCCCCCATGCTGCGCACTCCCCATCGTGCTCCACAGTCACACATCAGACAGTATACACGCACACATCTGATCGCATACACTCACACCCCACTTCTCCCTGTGCCCTCCGGTGGGCGGTCCCAGCAGCTGTGCTGCACGCCGTGCTCCTCTGCCTTCTGCCGACACTAACGGATCCGATCGCATACACTCACACATCAGAACACACGCACACATCCGATCGCATACACGCACACACACACACACACACACACACAGACACACACACTGACATACGCGCTCACACACTCACAACATCCGGAGATACCACATGCTTCCGGCCATGTGATCCTCCGGCGGGTCCTGGAAGGTCACTGCACGCACAGTATCGCCGCCGAGAAGTAAGCGATATCACTGCATGTTGTGAGTGTGTGGATGCGATCTGATGTGTGTGTGAGGTGTGTGTGAGAGTGATCTGATGTGTGTGTGTCTGTTCTTATGTGTGTGCGTGTGTGTGTTCCGCCGTTGCAGGACCTTGATGCGCTCACCTGCTCCCGGTCGGCGTCTGGTGAGTATGACTGCGGGGTCTTCTTTCTTCTGTCTTCTCTCTTCTGGGGGTGCCCGCTGCCTATAATGAAGTGTCTTGCAGTGTCTTTAACTCTTTCACCGCTGCATGACACTTCATTATTGACCGCAGCGTATGCCGGCTCCCTGCACATGTGTACCGGGAGCCGGTGTTCGCTGGTAACCATGATACACATCAGGTAACTAAGGGAAGCGCTTCCTATAGTTACGCGATGTGTATCATGGTTACCAGCGTACACCGGCTCCGTCACGATCCCAGCATCGCAAGGTTATGTCCGCCGGGGGCGGGGCCGAGTGTGCCAACGTGTGGCGGGGGCGAGCGGGCGAGGCATCAGCGTATGCCGGCTCCCAGCACATGTGTACCGGGAGCCGGTGTACGCTGGAGCGGGCGATGCGTGCGGAGGGCCGGGGCGAGCGGCTAATCCATGCGGGGGGCGGGGCCAGGCCGAGGCGAGCGGCCAATCCGTGGGGGGGCGGGGCCAGGCCGAGCCCAGCGGCCAATCCAACAGTTGTCACGCTAACGACACTGTCACGGTGACACTGTCACGGTGACACAATTTTGGAGCAAGACAGACAGACAGAATAAGGCAATTATATATATAGCGATAGATACACATACCGTACATACATACATGCATACATGTATATATGGGAATTACTTTTCCATCCTTTATGCTTGGTGTAATTCTCATATATATATTGTGAGGTAGCGACCACCAATGTTGTGGATGGTCGCAGTGGAGAAGGATCCCCCTGTGATATTAAACTGAAGGTGTGACTGTGGGACTTGTAGTTCCACATAACTTGGGTTGTAATTAAGGGTTAGGTTCCCTTTAAACTGTGACCAGTGTGATGGACAGAGCTGGAGAATCACATACCTCCACCTGTGGGTGTGTCCGGTTGGGTTTTAAGAGACTGTTAGTTTTAGAAACAGGGGAAAGCCTGAGAGTGCTGCACATGGAGGATGTGTGCTGGAGATCTCAGTCTGTGTGAAGACTGAAGAGAGACTCCTGGAAATCAGTCCCGGTGATGACTGGGGAAAAATACTGCAGCCTGGCTGGAGAGGGCTGGAGGCTGCAGGAAGCAACCACAGTGACTTGTGTTCGCTGGCTGGAGCCAGAGTGTGGAGAATCCACTATGGACATTTAATTGGACTGGAAGCCCACGGTATGTGGATGTTATATTTTCCTTTAAGCCAGGAGAGGCTTCATTGTGTTTTGGAAGGGCAGTTTATGTTGCACTAATAAACTGCTGCATTTTTGAGAGACTGCGTTGCCTGTGTATGCCTAAGCTACCCTGCATCGCTGCAAGCGAGTAAACCCCCCGGGTTGCGGTAACCAACGTTCACACTATATATATATATATATATATATATATATATATATATATATATATATATATATATATATATATATATATATATATATATATATATATATAATTTACATCCATCATACAGGATAGGAGAAGTGGTGCTGTGCAGTATATATACAGAATAATACAGATGCTGAGGATTACACCCAGTATACAGGACAGGAAAAGTGATAGTGTGCAGTGTATATATACAGAATAATACAGATACTGAGGCTTACACCCAGTAAACAGGACAGGAGAAGTGGTACTGTGCAGTGGATATATACAGAATAATACAGATACTAAGGATTACACCCAGCATACAGGACAGGAGAAGTGGTGTGATGCAGTGTACATATACAGAATAATACAGATACTAAGGATTACACCCAGCATACAGGACAGGAGAAGTGGTGTGATGCAGTGTACATATATAGAATAATACAGGTACTAAGGATTACACCTAGGACAGAAGTGAAACTTCGCTGTGTGTAATTACACCGAGAGAATACACAGCTCCCCACTATATACTGTAATATAGCCCACATTCCATATATTGTATACATGTAAAGATCTTCTAATGTTTTGTGTGGAGACTGGATATTGCCTACCACACCTATGGCGTCAAACATTTGTGCTGCCCCCGTGCCAGCAGCCAGTGCTGCTCGGATCCGGATCTACGGTATGGCTCGAGGGGTTCTCCGGACCCGGGAATCGTGCGGACACACCGAATAAAGGGGGACGTATTTATACGGGATTGGTTGTAGAATGTCTGTGACGCCACCCACGGTGTGTGGTGAGATGCAGCACCACCGCTGCCGTTGCAGGGCTCCCAGGGATGTTAGGCTGGCAGCTGGATGTTAACTCCTCTGTGGGTAGGGATGGATGCCCCGGGGCCCAGTGTCTCTATTCTGAGGATGGTGATTGCAGGGGCTGGCGCACCCTGCTAGGCCGGGGATGTTACTCACGGTCAAATAAAGCACACAAGTCTTGTGGTAAACCAAGGTGATGGTGGCCGGCTGCCTCAGGCGGGTGTATCTGATCCCACACCCGGGCTGATAGTCAAAGTCTCTCTCCTCTGCACTCAGTGTGTTGTAGGTAGGACTTCCCGATTTGAAACACAGGAGTCCGCTCCCGGTCCTTTGGTTGGGAGCCGTGCCCGTCTGACGCTGACCCTTGGTATCTACGGGCCCTGGCGGTTGCCCTATCTCTCTCGTGAGTGGTGGTCTACTTTTCAGTACTTAGGTTGGGACAGGACCTAAAATCCTGCCCTCAATTGGTTAATTAGCTAGGCCGTCGGTGCCGGTCCTGGCTTCAGGGTCCAAGTACCCCCTCTGTGCACACGGTTTCCGGGTCGGTTCTCCGGTGTCGGTACCGGCGGCTCCAACCCTGTCCCGGTCCACCTCGGATCCCCAGCAGCCGTCTTCCCGTCTCCTGCAGACTCTGGCTACCGTTTGCCACCTAGCCAAGGTGTCAAGGCTCCGACCCTGGCACCTGTCAGCTTGGCACCTCCACTCCAACTTGAACTTGGACGTTAACTCTGACTGTTTTCCCGCCCCGGGCTATCCAGACCCCTAGGTGGGCAATTTCTAACCGCCTGGTCCCGCCCACTGGTGTGTCTATCCTTTCCTGGGGAAGGGGCGACTAGGGTTTCAGGTCGGCTGATTTAACCCTTTGTGGAATAGGTATTATGCGGGGGCTTATGTGTACATCTACCTGGTTTTCCAGGATGTTACATTCCCCCTTGGTTGAATACAGACCGTCCACGGGCTGTCCGACCACCACCATTTATTTTTAACTGGAACTAGAAAAAGGGGTAAAAACAGAGTACAATTATAATAACAGCAAACAATTTCTTCCCTTACGGGAGGCACAGATCTTAAACGTTGCACATATAAACGGAACGGGCCACCTTCTTGTTGCTCCCACCCAAACAACCTGTTCCCTGGTGCCACCGCTAAACACTGGTGCACACCCCTTTACCCAAGTCCAGGAACGAGTCCGGGTGACGCCCACATGGCCCGGGTAAAAAGTTCCTTACCCGGCAGTCCTTGTCACGGGCTCCCAAGTCCAGGGACCCCTGGCCTGGAGGTTAGTCACCGGTTTTGGTAGTGACTGGGCCTCGGCCGACTCTACCGCAAGCCCTTCCTCCAATCTGCCTCTCCAGTGTCTGCCGTGAACAAGAAGGGTAGTAGTCTACTTTTAAAACCTTTAAACACCGCTGCTGGAACAGCCTACTCCTGCAGCTTTCCCACAAGACCACCGCTGGACAGCACTGGTCTCCAATGCCACCTTCACTCACGGGCGGCACTGTCCAAAAGACTGTCTCTTTGCTGCTTGCGGTGCGGGTACGGCTGCTCCTCCGGACCGGGCTCCATTCTCCACCAGGGGCTCCAACCCCTGATGGCCTCTTCACTTTTAACTTACAGGGGTGAAGACGTTCAACAAGAACGGAGCGCTGTAACAGCCAACTTTTTTCAACTGCCCTGCCACCCCCTACCTGCTGTGCAGATGGCCTCCTCCGGGGAACATGAGGACGTTTAGCAGGGGTGACAGTTTCTTTAAACCGTTAACTTTTAACTTTAAAACTTGTGACTTTTCATAGGTAGACTTACGGGTTCCACTACCACTGCTGCATAGGGCCGTACGGCTCACTCAGCGGCCTGGAAACAGCATCCCTGGACCAGTTGCAATACATCCCGGGACTGTGGACTTCCATCGGGAACAGAGGTGGTACCGCCGGTGATACCGTCTCTTCCAGGAGCTGCACCGACCGGTGCTCTCCGATCACTTCGGGAACGGGCTCTGGCTCCGGGCAGGTCAGCGATGCCGGGAGGTTCTGTGTTCCCTTCTGAGGCGGCACTGTCTGGGCGGCTCGACCTTCGTGGGCCCACGGCCACCATCCTCCGGACCTTTGCTTTCCAAACCAGCAGTTGTTGCAGCGACTGGGCTCGCACCCGGATACAGAACCTTGCCAGTTCTCGCTCCAGCCAGGCAGCGGTCCCCTGTGGTAAGCGGTCTGATTCTTGCTCCTCGGCATGGAACGCCACTCCGCCGCTGCCACTTCTCAGCGTCGCTACTCCAGCGGCAGGCGCTGCTCCGCCGTTCACATTTCGCGCCGACATCTTCCCCCTGCTCCCCCTTGGTTTTTCGGGAGCAGTCCTCTGATGCGGCTTGCTAGTTTCGATTTCGGCCTCAGGGTTTTCCTTCCGGCCTTGTTCTCAGGAGGCGGGGCTTCAGCTTCGCGCCCTTTCTCGGGGAAGAAGACGCTGGGCTGTTGTTTTTCGCGCCCAAAAATGGCGGCAAAGATGGCGGTTTTCAAAAATTTTGCAGCGGAGAACTGCTGACAGTCCAGAACACGGCTCACTTTCACCGGGTAAGTGAATGCGTAAGAATCCTGTTCGTGACACCAGGTTTCGGGGTGTGCTGACCCCGTGCCAGCAGCCAGTGCTGTTCGGCTCCGGATCTACAGTATGGCTCGAGGGGTTCTCCGGACCCGGGGGGCGCGCAGACACTCCGAATAAAGGGGGATGTATTTATATGGGATTGGTTGTAAAAATGTCTGTGATGCGACCCACGGTGTGTGGTGAGATGCAGCACCACCGCTGCCATTGCGGGGCTCCCGGGGACGTTGGACTGGCAGCTGGATGTTAACCCCTTCGTGGGTAGGGATGGATGTCCCGGTGCCCAGTGTCTCTATGCTGAAGATGGTGATTGCAGGGGCCGGCGCACCCGGCCAGGCTGGGGATGTTATTCACGGTCGAATAAAGCACACAAGTATTGTGGTAAACCAAGGTGATGGTGACAGGCTGCCGCAGATGGGTGTATCTGATCCCACACCCGGGCTGGTAGTCAAAGTCTCTCTCCTCTGCACTCAGTGTGTTGTAGATAGGACTTCTCGGTTTGAAACACGGGAGTCCGCTCCCGGTCCTTTGGTTGGGAGCCGTGCCCGTCTGATGCTGACCCTTGGGATCTACGGGCCCTGGCGGTTGCCCTACCCCTCTCTACTTTTCGGGACTTAGGTTGGGAAAGGACCTAAAATCCTGCCCTCAATTGGTTAATTAGCTAGGCCGTCGGTGCTGGTCCTGGCTTCAGGGTCCAAGTACCCCTCCCTCTGTGCACACTGTTTCCGGGACAGTTCTCCGGTGTCGGTACCGGCGGGCTCCAACCCTGTTCTGGTCCACCTCGGATCCCCAGCAGCCGTCTTCCCATCTCCTGCGGACTCTGGCTACCGTCTGCCACCTAGCCAAGGTGTCAGGGCTCCGACCCTGGCACCTTTCAGCTTGGCACCTCCACTCCAACTTGAACTTGGACGTTAACTCTGACTGTTTTCCTGCCCCGGGCTCTCCAGACCCCTTGGGTGGGCGTTTCTTAACCACCTGGTCCCGCCCACTGGTGTGTCTATCCTTCCCTGGGGGGGGGGAGCGACTAGGTTTCAGGTCAGGTGATTTAACCCTTTGTGGAATAGGTGTTATGCAGGGGCTTATGTGTACATCTACCTTTTCCAGGGCGTTACACATTTTCACTTGCAGTACGGAATGGATGAATGGTGGTTACAATGGTGCTGCCACTTCTCCATTGTGTCACAGGATTAATTTCTCAACACAACTAAAGGCAGCATCTTGCTTGTGCTACTGTGAGCAGCCATACAAGGGTTGTTCAGGCTTGGGGTGGAAGTCAGCAGTCACTCTATATAATTGCAGACTTTGTGAATCCCCACAGCACGCACTGTCAGGATTCTCCAGTGCTCTGAGCGAGTTAGTAATGTGACCGAAAGCATGTGATTTTCATATTTCCAGTCACATTCCGACTAGACGTGTCTGGGCTCGCTCAACTCACTTGGATTGAGTGAGGCTGGTCACATTTAGTCAGCATGTGACCGCATAAATGCAAATCACTTTATTGAGGTCACAAATCTTACCCGCCTGCTTCTTGTGCTGGTTCTGGAGAATTCTGACAGCGCATACACTGGGAGGATTCATAAGTTTGAAGTCACAAAGAGGGACTGTAGACGTGTGCCCCCGTAGCGCCCCACGAGGCAGGTGGTTAACCTACTCGTCGCGGGGCCATTTCGGGTAGGGTCAAGCGTTGTCATGGGTGGCCTTGCCCAGTTTCATTGCCTCAAGGCGTACAGTAAATGGTGGTGAAATCGGGGTATTTGGAAACGTTTGTCGTAATGCCACCTGTGGTATGCGGTCAGGAAACAGCCGCCGCTGCCGGGCTCCTCGCCGGGGCAGGTGTTATGGCAGCCGGGATGGTGCTGCTCCCCACAGGCTCCTAAGCACTGGGCGGCGGCTCTCTGGCGCCCTGGACTAGCCAGGTCGTCACAGGTACTGCACCAACACACCCCACACCCCGAGATAGGCACACCAGTCACACACAAATCCTTGTTGCCTCTCTCCAGGGGCTGATGTCCACACCAGGTGGGGTGGAGCCAGGTGGTTGGCCCCACCCACTGAGGAGTTCACAGTCCTGGAGGCGGGAAAGGAAGTCAGAGTAGTTAGGGAGAGTGAAGGAGAAGGAGGGAAGTAGCAGTTGAGGAGCAATCTGTCCGGGTACGTGGCCCAGGCACGAAGAGCAAGGTTGGCAGACAGTGGTGGCCGTCTGCAGGAGAGGCCTATCGACGCGGAACCGTAGGACTGGGGACGTGCGGTGGCCTGCCGGTACCGAACTAGGGAGCGAAGAGAAGCCAGCACAAACCGGCAGGGCCTACGGACCACGACTAGGCTTTGAGTCGCCGTTAAACCGGTCAAATCCGTTAGCGACCAGAACCTCCGGGGTTTCCTAGCAACAAAGACCCGACTGAAGGCAACCGTTCAAACCGAGAAAGGGAAATACAGCTACCGCCACAGCTAGAATTCCCAGGGCCAGAGCCTGCGGGCAAAAGGGGCTCCTCCGGCACATATCCAAGCTGGGGTGCAGGTTACCGGTGGAAAGCCATCGGGACCGAAGATACACAACAGGTGAAGGGAAAGGCAGCCACCACCAACCTACCGGGAGTAACCACAGCAGCCGGCTGCAGGACCCGTCCATCCAGCCGTTTGTTTTACCGGAGACTCTGTATCCATTCTTGGCTGAGTGAGTACCACTGTGCCATCTGGCACCGTGCTGCCCCCGTGACCCAGCACCTCGCCATCCCTGCCTCCCCGTCACACCTCACCGGGCCCCGGGACCACCAACCCCCCTACCCACGGAGGGGAGAGAAACATCTCAGCTGCTCCCTGTCATCGCTCCCGGGATCCAGAGCAGCGGTGGTGCCCCAACCTCACCACACACCGTGGGTGGCGTCACGGACCAACTCCACAAACCCAAACAACCAACTCCCCTTTTCACTCACGGGCGAGGAGCGCCACTTGAGTCCCCGGATCCGGCCCACCGCTCGAGCCACCGAGCAGCAGCCACAGCAGCGCCGGACCCGAGCGTGGTGAGCACAGCGCCCTCCCCGCCCGCGACATAACTTGGCGTCTCGAACAGGATCTTACTGTTCTGCCGGCTGGCAGAAGTGCGCCTTGTGTCCCGCCGGTGGTGTCCGGCCAAAAAATTTCAGAAGCCGCCATCTTGGGCGTGAAGATTTTCCTGCTCGAGCGTCTTCTCGAGCAGTGAAGGCGCGAAAGCCGAAGCTCCGCCCCTGAAGAGGAGGTGCTGAGAAAAGACCAAAGGGGGGCGGAAACAAGATGTCTGCGCCCGACGAGGCCACTGGAGGAGCGGCGCTCGCAGCCGCAGCGGCGCTCGCGAATGAGAATGGACCCGGCTGTGCTCTGACCGCACAAGCTGGGGAGGTCGCGGCCCCCGCCATTGCTCAGGTGATGCCGTTATCCTTGCCCTATGTGCCCGGAGCTACCTGGTTGCCGCAGTACAACGGAAAACCTGATGCTTTACAGGTCTTCTGGAAGAATCTTAACCCGGTCCTAGAAATGTACCCCCTGACCGATGAGCAACATGCAGCGGTAGTGCTGGGGCAGCTAACCGGCGCCGCTGAGCTCAGGAGACCTAGGCTGAGGGGGACCGGTCCTCTGTGGCCGCCATCTTTGAGAAGCTGCAGATTGCGAGCTGCGGATGCGGTTCTATCAATGCCGACAGCGGCCTGCAGATAGTATTAGAGACTATGCCTTGCAACCGCCCTCCGCACATTGAAGCGAGTGGATACCATTAATGATGCGGACAGCAACAAAATGCTAGTCGAACAGTTCGTGCAGGGGATGGGATCCCTGGAAGACCGCAAGCAGCTCCGGCTGTGGGCCCTAGAGCACCCGAACGTGGACTTTGCCGTGCTGAAAGAACAGGCCATCAAAGCTTTGCAACCCCCAGCATCTGACGTCCTTGAAGTAGCCCCATGGCCAGCTGAAACAGCTGCCATCGTGGTGGCCCCTTCTCTCCCAGCAACCGCAGCGCCTGCAGCCACTGGCGGAATGATGGAAGAGCTGGCTGCCCAGGTCCGCCGCATGGATGGGAACCTCGCCAAGATCCTCACCGCACTCCAGCCTCCAACAAGGACCCAGCCCCCGGGGAGAATGCAGCTCGCCGACCGCCTGGAGGACGTCCCCTGGATGCAGCAGAGAAGGGCCAATGACTCACGGTATGGACCTCCAATTTGTTACAAGTGCAGCAAGCCTGGCCACTACTCCCGACGGGGTCCGTTAAACGAGCAACCCCTGGGGCCACGGGCCAATCCTCAGGAGTAGAACCCAGTGGCCCCCCCCAACTGGCGGGACCGGTACATCGGGGCCCGACCCATCATCCCCCTGGCCGTGGACGGCGTCCCACTGATGGCATTCCTGGACACTGGATCCCAGGTAACCACGATACCATACACACTGTATCAACGGTATTGGGGAACTGATGAACTTGCCCCTCCAGACATAGCATGACACTGGTTGCAGCCGATGGACTCCCCTTGACCCAAGTGGGGTACAAACAAGTGGCCATGACCGTGGGACGGGTTGAACTGCAGCACCAGGGAATGATTGTGATAATGAATGAACCCAGCGATCATAATCCGAAGGTAGTGCTAGGGACTAATGTGATGGAGCACTGCATGAGTGAAGTGTTGACCCTACTGCGGCAGCTTGCTGCCACCGCAGCGGGAGGCCGACAGAGAGCTGTGCAGTGTGAGATCCGGGCCTTGATGTATCGGCAGCAAATGAACTCAACAGGAGGGGAGATTGGGGGAGTGAGAGTGATGGATGCGGCCCCTTTGATTGTGCCTCCCAGGAGCGAGATGATGATTTGGTGTAGGGCAGCTGTAGGTCCCCAGGGGCGAGACTACCCCGCCATGGTAGAGCCCATGCCCTCTGAACACTGGCCCACAGTAATGGCCGCTCAAGGGGTGGTAGACGTCAAGAAAGGGAGGGTGCCCGTAAGGGTGTTAAACTGCGGGGAGGAGGAGGTTAGGCTTCCCCGGTACGCTACCCTCGCCAAGTGGTTCACTTTAGACCCCCACACCATCCAGGAGGCCGTTCCTCCGACCCCGCCGCCTACTGCCAGTCCTCACCCATCTCCGGGGTGGTTAGATGAGTGGTGTCAAGAGTTACACGTAGGCACTGATGATACCCCTACACATCACAAAGAAGGGGTATACAGGGTGGTACAGGAGTATGAGCGAGTTTTCAGCAAACATTCATTAGATTTTGGGCGGATCAAAGGAGTCCAACACCACATCCCCACCGGTGAACATCCCCCTATTAAAGAGAGATATAGACCTATCCCCCTGAACACTACCAATGTGCCAAGGACATGTTGAGGAACATGAAGGAGGAGGGGGTTATTAGGGATAGCTGTAGTCCCTGGGCCGCCCCGTTGGTGCTGGTCAAGAAGAAGGATGGCACCATGAGGATGTGTGTGGATTACCGGAAGATTAACCAGATAACGCATAAGGATGCCTACCCTCTGCCCCATATTGAGGAGTCCCTGGCTGCGCTGAGAACCGCTAACTACTTCTCTACCCTTGACCTCACCAGTGGGTACTGGCAGGTGGCCGTGGCACCTGAAGACCGTGAGAAGACCGCCTTCGCTACCCCCATGGGACTCTGTGAGTTCAACAGCATGCCGTTCGGGCTGTGCAATGCCCCTGGAACTTTCCAACGGCTGATGCAATGCTGTCTGGGACATCTGAATTTTGAGACCGTCTTGTTATATTTGGACGATGTAATTGTGTACTCACAGACGTATGAAGCCCACCTGGAGCACCTAGCGGAGGTGTTCGCGTCCCTTGCCAAGTATGGGATGAAACTGAAGCCCTCAAAGTGTCATCTATTGAAGCCCAGGGTGCAGTACCTCGGACATGTGGTGGGCGCGGAAGGCGTTGCCCCAGACCCCGAGAAGATCACTGCCATTCAAGACTGGCCGAGACCGACCACGGTGAGAGAGGTGAGACCGTTCCTGGGTCTGGTGGGCTACTACTGCCGCTTCATTAAGGGATACACGAAAATGGCTGCCCCATGCAAGACCTCCTCGTGGGACAGACCAAGGGTGGCAGGTCCCCTGGAACCACTTTGGTGTGGGAAGAAAAGCATGAAGAGTCCTTCCATCAGCTGAAGACGGCTTTGACTGGGGAAGAAATCCTGGCGGATCCAGACTACAGTCTCCCCTTCATTCTTTACACCGATGCCAGTAATGTAGGCTTGGGAGAAGTCTTGTCCCAGATCCAGGACGGAAGAGAGAAGGTGTTTGCTTATGCTAGCAGGAAACTCCGGCCTACGGAAAGGAATCCTGAGAACTATAGCTCTTTCAAGCTTGAGCTCTTAGCACTGGTATGGGCCATCACCGAGCGATTCCGCCATTACCTAGCAGCGGCCAAGTTCACCGCTTATACGGACAACAACCCGCTAACCCCTCTGGATACAGCTAAGCTGGGTGAATTGGAGCAGCGGTGGATGGCCAGGTTGGCTAATTATGATTTCACCATCAAGTACTGAGCAGGCCGTAAGAATGCTAATGCAGACGCACTCTCCCGGATGCCCCACCTGTTGGGAGAAGGGCCGGATGACGATGACCTCGAAGAGATAGAGTTGCCTGCGTTCCACCGGCTGCCAGCCGAGAAGTTGCATGTTCATCAACAACAGGTGAACATAGATCTGCTGCCTAGCCAAGGGTGGCAAGAAGCCCAGGATCGGGCACCTGCCGTCCGCTTGGTCAAAACCCTGGTGGAACAGGGCTCCGCCGGGATAGACCCTGCTGCCCCCGCCGAGGCCCAACGACTGTGGAAGGAACGAGCCCGGCTGTACCTGCACCAGGGGAAGCTGTACCGGGAATTGATCAACCCGAAGACCCACGAGAAGGTTCGCCAGCTGGTGATTCCCCAGACTAATGTGCCCACAGTCCTGCAGGCATACCATGACGGTGCCGGGCACTTTGGGTGGAAGGAGCTAGAGATGCTGTTGAGGGAGCGGTTCTATTGGAGTGGGGTGCGGGAGTCTGTAGAGGCCTGGTGCCGAGAATGTGGTCCATGTGCACTGAGAAGGGACGAGGCCAGCCAGAAAGCCCCGCTGCGCCCAATCATTACACATCAGCCGCTGGAGCTGGTTGCCCTCGACCACATGAAGCTCACCCCTAGCCAAAGTGGGTACACCTACGCCCTGACCATCGTAGACCACTATTCAAGATTCATGGTGGTTGTCCCAGTCAAGGACCTGACCGGCCGTACCGCCGCTAGAGCATTCCAGGCTTATTTCTGTCGACCGCACGGGTACCCGGAGAGGGTGCTTACCGACCGGGGCCCGGCTTTTGAAGCGGAGGTGTTTCAGGAATTCTGCCAGTTGTACGGCTGCAAGAAAATTCGGACCACGCCTTACCATGCCCAGACCAATGGCATGTGTGAAAAGATGAACCACCTGGTCCTGGGCCTCCTCAAGACATTACCGCTGGATGAGCGGAGCCTGTGGCCAGAAAAGCTACCTGACTTGGTCGATATGTACAACAACATCCCCTCCAGTTCTACGAAGTGCACACCGGCGTACCTGATGAGAGCTCGGCCCGGTCGGCTGCCAGTGGACCTGGAAATGGGTCTGGAAGCCCTCCCTTCGACTGCTAGATGGGATGCTCAGTGAAGGGCGCAGTACCGACAGGTTCAAGAATACGTAGAGAAGAACTTGTGCCGGAGTCGAGAGCAGCAGGAGCAGTGCTTCAACAGGAAGGCCCCTGCAGGCCCCTTCCAGCCTGGGGATGTAGTGCTGAAGCGGAAGAGAAGAACCCATAAGCTGGATGATCAATGGGAGAAGACCCCGTATGTTATCCAACCCACCGAGTGGGGGAATGGGAAGGCCTACCAGATCAGTCGTGACCAGGGGAAGACCTTGGCCACCTGAACCAGGGACCACCTGAAGAGGTGTCCACCACCATTGACGGTAGCAACTGAAGCTCCGTTCCCCAGACCGGCTAAAGAGAAAGGAAAAGGGGTAATCCACACCATGATGGGCGATTTCCCGGCAGATTGGCCTACGCAGAACGGCGCAGTGATTCTTCCAGTAATACTGTTCCCACAACCCGTGGATGAGAAAGTGTTGGAAGTGGTCGACGATGAGCCAGTGCCCAGCGATGCACCTGTACCCAGCTCCCCTATGCCTCCGCCTGCCCCACACGATAGACGGGAAGAGGAACCAGTTGTTCCCTCTGTCCCACTGCCTGTCATCACTGACCTGGGGCCCTGTAGGTCCACAGGTTCTAACCTAGGTAGGTCCCCGCTTAGGTACAGGGAAACCAACATTTAGGGGTGCAGTCCACTGATTGTATAAATGAGTAAATGAATGAAAGTAATCAACCGAGAAATTAACCTGATTGTCAACCGTGATTGAACCAGCCATCGCCGGCAAGTTTGTCCCCGTAGGGACCCTTTGCACCGTACGTAAGGAACTACTTACAGACACGCCCGAGAACTTGCAGGGCAACCACAAACTTGTGGAATGTAAATAATTGGCTTAATTCCGTTGCCGCCTCCGGAGAGGCAGATTGGAGGAAGGGCCCGCAGCAGAGTAGGCTGGGGCCCAGCCACCACCTGGACCGGTGGCCATCCTCCGGGGGTTCAGGGGTTCCCCATGGACGTGGGTCCCCTGAAAAGACCGTAGGGTGCGAAATACCGTACCCGTACCCGCTCGGGCAGCCTGGATATGGACTGGGGTCAAGGGGTGCTGCCCACTTCTTAGGGGCAGCATCAGGGCCAGGTTATTTGGGCGGGAGAGAGCGGAAGCCGACTGTTAATAAAATGTGTTGTAACGTTGAAAGTACCGTGCCTCCCGTTATGGGAAGATTTATAAAAAAAAATACTTGTGTTTATTGTTTACATGTTTTCTACCTCTTTTACAGTTTTACAAAAATAAAATCGGTGATGGACGGGCAGCCCGCGGACGGTCTGCATTTAACCAAGGGTTACAGGTACTGCAACAACACACCCCACACCCCGAGATAGGCACACCAGTCACACACAAATCCTTGTTGCCTCCCTCCAGAGGCTGATGTCCACACCAGGTGGGGTGGAGCCAGGCGGTTGGCCCCACCCACTGAGTTCACAGTCCTGGAGGCGGGAAAGGAAGTCAGAGTAGTTAGGGAGAGTGAAGGAGAAGGAGGGAAGTAGCAGTTGAGGAGCAATCTGACCGTGTGTGGGTACGTGGCCCGGGCACCAAGAGCAAGGTTGGCAGACGGTGGTGGCCGTCTGCAGGAGAGGCCGATCGACGCGGAACCGTAGGATCGGGGACGGGCGGTGGCCTGCTGGTACCGAACCGGGGAGCGAAGAGAGGCCAGCACAAACCGGCAGGGCCTACGGACCCCGACCAGCCTTGGAGTCGCCGTTAAACCGGTCAAATCCGTTAGCGACCAGAACCTCCGGGGTTTCCTAGCAACAAAGACCCAACTGAAGGCAACCGTCCAAACCGAGAAAGGGAAATACAGCTACCGCCACAGCTAGGATTCCCAGGGCCAGAGCCTGCGGGCAAAAGGGGCTCCTCCAGCACATATCCAAGCTGGGGAGCGGGTTACCGGTGGGAAGCCATCGGGACCGAAGATACACAACAGGTGAAGGGAAAGGCAGCCACCACCAACCTACCGGGAGTAACCACAGCAGCCTGCTGCGGGACCCGTCCATCCAGCCGTTTGTTTTACCGGAGACTCTGTATCCATTCTTGGCTGAGTGAGTACCACTGTGCCATCTGGCACCGCGCTGCCCCCGCGACCCTGCACCTCGCCAACCCTGCCTCCCCGTCACACCTCACCGGGCCCCGGGACCACCAACCCCCCTACCCACGGAGGGGAGAGAAACATCTCGGCTGCTCCCTGTCATCGCTCCCGGGATCCCCGTCCAGAGCAGCGGTGGTGCCCCAACCTCACCACACACCGTCGGTGGCGTCACGGACCAACTCCCCAAACCCAAACAACCAACTCCCCAAACCCAAACAACCAACTCCCCTTTTCACTCACGGGCAAGGAGCGCCGCTCGAGTCCCCGGATCCGGCCCACCGCTCGAGCCACTTAGCAGCAGCCGCAGCAGCGCCAGATCAGAGCGTGGTGAGCGCAGCGCCCTCCCCGCCCGCGACAGCTCCAGTAAGGACGAGCCCACATAGTCTCTGCGGGTTCTGGTTGTAGTTTACTCACAACTTCAGCTGCCAGCCCGGTGACACTGGTCACTGCCGTGATGGACTTCGGTCAATCCCAGATCTGGTAAGGAGCCACCACCAATGTTTTGAGAGAGAAGGAGTGAGAGTCCTATTTCTAGGGTGTCCCCCTCTGCAGTTAGGTACCCTGGATGAATACCACACCTTAATTGAGGTGCAGTGCCCTGTGGCGACCAGAGCCACACCCTAAGCCTGGACAACCCCTTTAATAGCCTAACATGGTACCATGGCCTGCAATATCAAGGACATCGGGGATGAAAGGAACTGTAAGTGTTGCGCCCCTGAATATATCAGGGTGCTACAGGGAACTGCATCCTTACCCAGGGTGCAAGGCCTACCCCCCCATAGTCCAGGTAGCCAAGAAACCGGTGTCACTCCCATCAGTCACTGCCAGACACACCAGGGGTACTGGACAAGCTGGAAAATGGGCCAGCCACTTGGGAACTGGGCAGACTGAAAGGGGGAGTGGAGAAGTGAGCTCCAGAGAGTGAGGAGCTGGGAGAGTTATCTCCTGGGGTGCTAAGGAAAACTGATTGGGTCGCAAGCAGTGATCCGGGTCCAGAGGAGTCGGGGACCGGTTGCAGGGACATTGGGCAGGGGTGTGACGGACGTAGTCTTGGAGGGAATGTCGGCACCAGAACGGCCCAACAGAACTGATTGATACCGAGCACGACGGGGTACAGGACTCTAGGTCAGGAGCCGATTCAACGTCCTGACAATTCACCTGAAAGGGAGAGGTTCTTCAAGGACTTCCCTAAACGCTCAGAGGTTGAGGGCATCAGCACAACGAGGGGGACAGGCTTTTTCCAGACATAGTAGGCCACTGAGGTCCCAAGTGCCAGCTCTTAAGAGCACAGCTACAGTACACATAGTAAGCAGGGCCCCCAACAACTTCAAGCCCCGGTGACCATCAACGGACAACAAATTGTGCACGGACGCAGGTTCCGAATCACTAAGTGACACTGGTGGGACCAGGTACTGGGATGGGCTCCCAGCAGCGGCAGCTGTACTCAGAGACTTTGCTTTACCTACAGTGTGTGTGTCTCCTTTCTCCACCTCATCCAACACCACGACTACTTGCAGTGAGTACCCTGGTCCCTGCACCCTGTCCTCCTAAAGCCTACCAACCCCCTGAGCCCGGGGCCTTCCCTACCTGCGGAGGGACTGACACCTTGCTACTTCACACCATCTGCCCCGGTCCTCTCTCCAGCAGTGGCGGTACTCCCATTACCGCAACCCGCAGGTGGCGTCACAAACTTTTCCCCTGTAAATAACCCGCCAAGCCGGGTCCGGATCCCTCGAGCCACGATGATCCCGGTACCGAGCAGCTCGACTAACACCGGGGCAGCACATAAGCAGCAGTTCCTGATGATTTGCTTAAGTGCATTTGTGGCACCCCTGACCTGGTCAGGCACCACTGAGTACTGCACCCATGCTGGGTGAGTACAAACAGGTAATCCCAAAGGCTGAGTAGGGTGTGTACGCACAGGCACATTGTAACCAGGTCACACACACACACATTAGAGGGGACCCCTGGGCAGACCCAGGAGGGGGCGTGGCCTCCACGTCTCAGCTAATGGTGCGGTGGTGGGGCTGGAAACGAGAGTTGCAGTGGCAGTCGAAGGAGTAGGAGTGGAGCAGCCGAGTCTGAAGTATAGACGCAGAAGAGCGGGAACAGTAGTCAGACCCTGCACGTGTAGTGGCTGCTGGCGGGGGAGGACATCACCACCCAGTCATTCTGAACGACACCTGAAGAGAGAGAGCAGTAAGGAGTCAAGTACGAGGAGCCTGGTAATGAAAGTACGCACGGGAAACAGGTCCTTAGAGCCAGACATCCATTTAGTGGTCTAAATCCTGCAGGTGATGGGACTAGAGGTTCCACACCAACCAACACAGAGCTCGAGCATCAGCAGCAACGAGGGAGCCCATAAGGAGGACTGAGCCTGAAGCTATCCACCTTGGTCCACGCTGCCAGCTGAGCAAACGGGTCAGAAAGGGGAGAAAAGGCAGCTGCGACTTCCCTGGATGAATCCCACGGTACTTTAAGTCAGGGGTTGTCCGAAACAAGAAGTGCTAGGAAGGCGAGTCAGCAGTCACCCCTATACCAGCCTGAACGATACCTGGCTCTCTCTGGTTCATCTCAGCATCGCCCGGGTTGCCTCACTCCACCACCAGAAAGTGAGTAAACAGTTGAAAGACATTTATGACTGAGACTGAGTTATTCTGCGACCTGTTGTTCCATACACATACACCCGAGCCCCTAGGGCCAGCCTCACTCTCGGGAGGCTACACCATCTAACTGCAAGTACCATCAGCCCCAGACGCTCGATAAACTGCAGTGGCGGTCCCCTATCACCCTGACCGTAAAATCGAGAGTGGCGTCACGACTCCTATGAAAGTGAACCTGACATACCTGTTGCCAGAAGGGTCCCTACAGAGAAGTCCCCGCAGTGTCCCGCTGCAGCGCTGTGGTGGGCAGCTCACATTCAACAGTAGAATGTTCCTGACATGATATATAACCACAGTGATAGCAGCTGAGGCTGGAAAGGCCGGGTTTTCTGCACATAGCTCAGACTTCATGCTGAATAAATATGTTTAGAAAATTTTGTTTTTATTTTTAGATGTTATTATTAACATGTCTATCCATCATGTGATTTCCATAACTCCCATGACTTTTCCATCTTGGAGTTGAAATTTTAGTGTTGAGGATTATATACTGTATATAGTGTGGAGGTGTGCCTTTGAATAAAGTTCATAGTGTGAAGTCCACACTATATGTACATTATACTATATACACATATATGGTTTGATTTATACATGACATGGGATATGCTGAGATTCTGCCACATACATCACATAGGAAAAACAGACTATACTGCATATACAGTACATGACATAGGAAACACTGAGACTTTACTGCATATACATCACATAGGAGACATAGACTCTGCTGGCTGCATATATATTATATTGCAGATATAGATTGTTGGATGCGTGTATATACAGTATAAGATAAATAATACACAGGAGGCTGTGCATATATAATATACATGATACAGGAGGCTGCTGACTGCATATCTAATATATAAAGCTGAATATATGTGTCCGTGTGTGTGTGTGTGTCCAGGATTGACATCTGCACCGTCGCAGCTACAGCCAAAATTTTGCACACTCACACGTCTGGACCCTGAGAGCGTCATAGGCTATGTTGTGAGGTGAAATTTTAACCCCACGCGTTACAATTTACCAATCAATTTTGCCCCTATCTACAAAATGTGAAAAAGTGAAACGAAAAGTGTTGGAGGCAAATTGACAGCTGCCAGATGTGAACAAGGAGGACTTAAAGAATAAGAGCGATGGCGTCAAAGAGTATATACCGTACAGTTGCTAAGATGGGGCCCCGACATGGGATACTCACCACACTCGGGGATATGAACACACACACAAAATGCGCCTGTTGTGACCACTGTCTGGTGGAGCTCCGCTCTTGGACTCCCTCCTGTGGTCGTTGATGTTAGTAGATTGGATTCTGTTCCTCAGTTCTACACACCTGGTTGGCAGCTTAAACCTTGATTTAGGATATAGGCGTGTGCTGGCTGTTTGCCAGTTGTCTGAAATTCCAGAGACCATAGGAATCTGTCTCTTGTCCTCCTGGCTTCCCCTCCATCAAGCTAAGATAAGTTCTTCATTTTGCTTCATACTTTTTGTGAGTTATTTGCTTATTGCTTCTGAAGGTTTTTTTGTATTGTATCCTGTTTGTTTGTGCCTTCAGATAAGGAAGATTTATCTTCCTAGTCAGTCTATGGCTATGTGCGCACACTGCGTTTTTTTGACGCTGCATTTTTGTGCGTTTTTGGCCGCTAAAAACGCACAAACGCACCTGCGTCGAAAAAACGCGGCAAAAAACGCACGCGTTTTGCCGCGATTTGGTGCGTTTTTTTCCTGCGTTTTGCTGCGTTTTTGCTCACTGCGTCCTTATGCGTTTTTTATCAGTGAACAAAAAAAAAAGGTCTGATGTCATTTCCTTCTTCAATGTGTTCTTCATTCTCCACTAGTGTATGCAGAAGAGCAGACAGCTGCAGAACTACAAGGCTCAGCATCCTCCATCCAATAGTGTATGCAGGAGAGCAGACAGCAGCTGTCGAACTACAAGGCTCAGCATCCTCCTTCCAGGACTGTATGCAGGATTTCTTTGCCCCCCCAAACAAAAAAAATGACGTGGGCTTCGCCATATTTTTGTATGCTAGCCGGGTACAGCAGGCAGGTACGGGTTGCCCCCAACCCCCAGCTGCCTATTTGTACCCGGCTGGGAACCAAAAATATAGGGAAGCCCTTTTTTTTTAAATTATTTCATGAAATAATTAAAAAAAAAAAATGACGTGAGCTTCGCCCAATTTTTGAGTCCAGCCGGGTACAACTAGGCAGCTGGGGATTGGAATCCACAGTGCAGGGTGCCCAAGCTTTCTGGGCACCCCCGCTGTGAATTGCAGTCCCGCAGCCACCCCAGAAAATGGCGCTTTCATAGAAGCGCCATCTTCTGGCGCTGTATCCAACTCTTCCAGCTGCCCTGATGCCGGGTGGCTCGCCGGGTAATAATGGGGTTAGGGATAGCTGTATAGCTGGCCCTAAGCCCGAAATTCATGGTGTCACGCCAATATTAGACATGGCCACCATGAATTTCTAGTAAAGATAAAAAAAAAAACACAACACACAGAAAAATATTTTTATTAGAAATAAAACACAACACAATTAGTGACTCCATCTTTATTGAAATAAAGAAGCCCCCCTCCGCAGTAATCCTGGATCAGGGTCCCGCGCCGTCCAATCCGGATCCAATATCATCTGATCGGTTTGCTGGAAGGCAAAGCGATCAGATGATGTGTCAGGATCAAGTGCCTAAATCCCATCACACATCAGCTGATTGTATAAAAGCCGATTATACAATCAGCAGATGCATCGGTGCAAAAAAAAAAAAAAAAAAAAATAATACTCACTTATGTGCTGATTACCGGCAGCTCCTGCAGCGATGGGGCGGGAGTCTGATCCCGTCCGATCGCTGCAGCAGCTGCCGGTAATCAGGGATGAAGTCTCCTGACGCATCCGCTGATACCGGCCGGGCGCCCGCGTCACCGCGATACTTACGATCACCTGATGCGTCAGGTGACTGCATCAGGTGATCCATCGCCAGGTCCTGCATCCATCGGAGCTTTCCCGGCCGTCTGCACACAGCCGGAGCGGGGGTGGCGATACCGTGAGAGGAGATGGGAGCGGGCATGGCACCGGGAGGCTGCAGACAGGTGAGTATAACTTTTTTTTTTTTTTTTCTACTGTTAACTTTTGTTTTCGCAGCCGCTTCCACCTCCCCGCCCAGACATGGCGCTGCACGGCAGCATACATGCACAGGACGGGAGATGGAAGCGACGGTGACGGTACCGGGAGGATTCACGCTTCTGTATATACTGACAGAAGGAATCCTCTTCCTGTACACGTCACTTTACTACCCACCTCCTGCGTTTATAGCTGCGTTTTTGGTCTTAGAAACGCACCAAAATGCACCAAAACGCAGCTATTTGCGTTTCTCATTGCGTCTTTCAACATCCCATTGAACTCAATGGATGAAAAGCGCAGTGAAAAACGCGGGAATAATTGACATGCTGCGCTTTTGTGGTCACCACAAAAACGCAGCTGAAAAAAAACGCTGTGTGGGGACAGCAAAAATGAAAACTCATAGACTTTGCTGGGGAAGCAAAGTCATGCAGTTTTGAGGCCAAAAACGCACCCGAAAAACGCGCAAAAACGCCGAGAAAAACGCACTGTGTGCACATAGCCTAAGCTAGTTATCTTAGCGAGGGTTAGTCGGCAGGGTAATTGTTAGGGGGTTTTTTCCTACAGTTTCACCAGAGTCTTGTACGGATTGTGAACATGCGAGTATTAGATTACTCTTCCTTTTAGCACATTCCGTGTAGGAAGTTTGATAGGGTTTTTCATGCCGACCGCAAGAGTTCCCTATCCTGTCTTTGTATTTAGTATAGTGTGGCCTCTCTTTGCTCCATCTTGCTCTTACTATTTATGCCTTTTCATCTTTGCTCACAGTCTGTACATGTGTGAGGCTGCCTATTCTCTTTCGGGAAATCTGGTCTGTGGCAAGATAGTTTTTTCCACAAGAACAACAAATGTACCATATACGAAATACGGCAGCTGTCAGTCACATGACCTGTCTATTATGTGTATGTGTGAGCTAATATATACTGTCGGGGGGGGGGGGGCTTTCTGTTGCCTGAGGATTTATCAGGCTGCCAATAGCAACAAATCACAGCTCAGCTTCTATTTTGCTACAGTTAATTAATCTTAGCTCTGATTGGTTGGTATAGGCAACAAAGGACATTCTCAGTATAACAAAGCTTGTGTGAGGTAATAGGATGTCAGTTAGGATGTGTTGGTGGAAAGGCTGATGTCAGTCATATAACCCCTATGTGATAGGATATAGAAACTGTCAGTTACAGACTATTTTTACCACAATAATGCCGCATAAGAAAAGGAATTCCTTGGCACGAATGTCAGCTGATGCGAAAAGAAAAGCTGCATTATGGGCCAATGAATAATGTGAAGACCCAGAAACAAGGCTGACACACATGAGAACAGCAGCTGCTTCCTCAAGAGCCATTGAACTTTCTGAGGAGAGGGAAGTGAGGCTTGCAAACAAGAGAACAAAAGCTGCTTCCTCAAGGGCCAATGAACTTTCTGAGGAGAGGGAAGCGAGGCTTGCAGATATGAAAACAAGAGCTGCATCCTCCAGGGCCAATGAACTTTCTGAGGAGAGGGAAGCGAGGCTTGCAGATAAGAGAAGAGCTGCTTCCTGAAGGGCCAATGAGTCATCTGAGCAGAGAGAAGGCTGACTTGCCACTAAGAGAATTGGTATTTCTTCCACCAGGGCACAGGAAATGGTTGTAGATTTGAAACATGCTGCCTTTTGTTACCAGTCAGACATAAACTATCAGGATCATCCTAAAGTTCAGATAGGAAAAAATGGATATGGTCTGCATGTACTGCAGTGCCCTGAAATGGAAAGATGAACCACCAGGTTTATGCTGTGCAAATGGCAAGATAAAACTTCCACCTCTCCTGTCACCACCAGATCCCCTAAAGTCTCTGATGACAGGTACCAGTACAATATCAAAGCATTTCTTGGACAACATTAGGAAGTACAACTCCTGCTTCCAAATGACATCATTTGGTGCAACAAAAGAAATGTTTACAACAGGATTTATGCTAATAGGATTTTTGTTAACAGCAGTCATTAACCCAGGCGAAGCCGGGTAGTACAGCTACCATACTATATACAGGATACAGGAGGCTGTTGGCTGCAGAAGTATAATATAGAGGGTACAGGAGACTACTGGCTGTGTATATAATATATAGAATACAGTAGGCTGGTGGTTGTGTATATAATATAATGGATGCAGGATGCTGCTGGCAGTATATATAATATACAGGATGCAGGAGGCTGCTGGCTGCATATATATAATACAGAGGATACAGAAGGCTGCCGGCTGTTTATATGATATAGAGGATGCAGGCTGCTGGCAGCATGCATAGTACTCTGTACACTATACTGTACACACAGAACCTCACTATACACATATGCAATATACAGTATGGACCTGTACAGGATATACAGTATGGTGCTGTGTATCAGCCAGAAACAGGAGCCAGAAGACAGACACACACAGATTATACTCACCAGCCACAGGTGGCTCTGATGCTGAAGGTAGAAAATTAAAATACCACTCGCCGGTGATTGGCTGATCTTCTTTCCTCAGGGCGATGTCTTTCTTTTTCCGGTACAATCCTGTTTTTACTGCACATGGCAGCCTCTTTAATGAGCAGTACAAACTCCGGAAAAAAGTAGGAAGATCACAGATGATGCTTTATTATAACGGATGCTACGGACAGCAGAGAAAAGTACTAGGCTATGAACGGTTGGCACGCAAAATCGTACGCAAAAGCACGCGCCCCCGTCGTGCATGCGATATCGTGCGATTGCTGCCGCAGCGAACATCACTACAGCAGCGTCACACGCACTTACCTGGTCGTCGTCGTCGCTGTGACTGACAAACAATCCCTCCCTCAAGGGGGAGGTGCATTCGGTGTCACGGCGACGTCACCGCGACGTCACTAAGCAGCTGGCAAATCAAAGCGGAGGGGCCATCCCGCTCACCTCCTTCCTTCCTCATTGCGGGCGGGATGCAGGTAAGGTGAGGTTCCTCGCTCCTGCGGTGTCACACACAGCGATGTGTGCTGCCGCAGGAACGAGGAACATCATCTGTAAAAAACCATTAACAATTTTTGGTTTTAGGACGACCTCTCCATGGTGAACGATTTTCACCACTTTGGAGGACGTTTAAGGTCGCTGGTAACTGTTACACGCTGCGATACCGTTAATGATGCCGGATGTGCGTCACTAACGACGTGACCCCGACGATAAAACATTAACGATATCGTAGCGTGTAAAGCCCCCGTAAGTTTGCACTACTTAAGAAATATATAGCATTGATAAACCTGCCCCTAAATAATTGCAAAGCTCCATGCTCTGTTTCTTCCATGTGATAACATGGAAGAACATAACAGCTTGACTATTTAGAGGATATAAAGATGGAGACTAGCTTTCATTTTAGCTACGCTACAATAGATGTAAAAAATAGATTTTCTATGAACTTCTAAACTATTTTTTTTCTGTTTTACAGTTGCTTGGTGATTATGACAAGGTTAAAGCCATATCAGAAGGATCCAACTGCAAATGCAAATGTGTTGTAAAACCCTTAAACAAAGACTCATGCGAAAGATCTAAGAATGGTCAGTCCCAGTCAGAGGACTTCTATACTGTGGAGACAATAACTTCAGGTCCAGGCTGTAAGTGTGCATGTGTGGCCCCACCATCTGCTCTAAATCCATGCGAGGGAGATTTTCGTCTTAAAAAGCTTAAAGAAACTGAAAAAAATGGCTTTAAGGTATTTTTCCTTTTATTTTTACTCATGCATGTATATATAATGAGAAATGTGTTTATACATACATACATACATACATACATACATACATACATACATACATACATACATACATACATACATACATATTTGTACATATTAGAAATGGGCGAATAGTCAAATATTTGGGTTTGGATTCTTTGTGCTGACTAATTTCTATTATTCGTGTGTTCGTACCGAATAACGAACCTAATGAAAGTCAATTCGAAACTCGAATAATTTTCTGGAGGTCTTTTAAAGTAGGTCTGGGAGGGCTGTAATAATGCTGCAATGGATTGAAACAGAATGGGGAATAAACTTGGATGCATTTCTGGCTCATATTTAGTTTCTGGGAATAATGTTGTCAGAATAGTACGGGGATTAAAGCATGAGAATTATACTTACTAAGTTTCCTGCGCGGCTATCACACTGCTTCCTAGTCCGATCATTAAAGTTCATGAATATGCACTGCTTCCCCCACCCACCCTCTGTAACAGTGTATGTGATTGGTTGCAGTCTTGTTTCCCCTGCCCACCCTATATGCCAGCGTCTTTGATTTGTTGCCCCTTCACAAGCTGTCTGGGCCTCTAAAGTGGTGTCTAAAAAGAAATAAATAATTGGAAAAACTGGCATAGGATCCACCGTATATTGATACCAAGCGCAGATAAAGCAGACAACTACAGGCTGCAGCCCCCAGCTGTATGCGTTATCTTGACTGTCACCATTTATATCAAATGAAGTATGGGAAAAGACCTTACTAGTATAAACATTTATTTCCATAAAAAGGTATTTTATTAGTATTTCTTAAAATCCACAATAATTCAGTGACAAATTTTCATAACAACACACAATTAATTGTTGACATAAAATCTTCAGGCAAATTACAAACAACCGGATGTAATAACTCCCAATATGTCCCTATAACACCTGACCCTGTGAAACCCTTACCGACGACATCTACAGAATGGCTCGTCTCTCACCAACCGCTAAACAGAGCCTCGTCGCACACAGCATGGTGCCCACCACACAGAGCAGCGCCCACAGCACAGTGCACAGCATTGCCCTGCCTTCTGTAACCCCTCTAAAACCACTCCCCGGTAAGCTGTATTCGGATTTTAAGACTCACCCCTCATTTTCCCCCCAAATTCTTGAGAGGAAAAGTGGATCTTTTATAATCCGAAAAATTCCGGTATATATTTTTTGATACATGAACACATTGTACCCCAGTATTACATTTTGTGTGTGACTATTTTTGCCCAATTCTTCTTGATTTTAATATAGTAATATAAATATTAAAATTATTTATTATATTTTATGACCTTTTTCTTATTTTTTCTATGAAAATTTATCTGCTGCCAGGAGATACACATTTGATACAGAAATGTTTGTAACCAAATACTCAACGTGTGCACATCTCCTAATCGGAAAATTCGGCATTGACTTCAATGAGTTCACCTGAGGTCAAGCATGGGGTTCCACAGGACCCCAGATGTGACCTCAGGTGAACTCAATGAACTCAGTGACCTCACCCCAGGTGATCTCAATAAGTTCAGCTGAGATGAATTCACTGAGTTCAATACATCTCCTGGCAAAAAACACACCAAAACCTCAATGTGGTTCTGCGTCCATTTTGGTGCCTTTTCTGCCAGGAGATTTAATGAACTCAGTGACCCTACCTCAGGTGAACTCATTGAAGTCAATGTCACATTACCAGATTAGGTGATGTGCTCACATTGAATATTTGATTACATAGTTACATAGTTACTTAGGTTGAAAAAAGACCTAGGTCCATCTAGTTCAACCTTCCTCCACCAGTTCTACATTTAGTCACTAAGTCATTTATAACCAACAATGTTTTGTGTACTGAGGAAATCATCCAGCCCTTTTTTAAAAGCTGTTATAGTATCTGCCATTACTACCTCTTGTGGTAGTGTATTCCACAGTCTGACCGCTCTAACTGTAAAGAACCCTTTCCTATTTAGGTGTCGGAATCGCTTTTCTTCCACTCGCAGTGAGTGCCCCCTGGTCCTTGGTACTGTCTTTGGAAGAAATAAGTCATGTGCCAGTCCTTTTATATTGACCACACATGTATTTATACATATAAATGAGATCTCCTCTGAGACGTCTTTTTTCTAAGCTAAACATATCTAACTTTTTCAACCTGTCATCATATGGGAGGCCTTCCATTCCTTGTAATAGTCTAGTTGCCCGCCTTTGAACTGACTCTAACTTCTGAATGTCCTTTTTAAAATGTGGAGCCCAAAACTGGATCCCGTATTCCAGATGTGGCCTTACAAGTGATTTATAGAGGGGTAACAATACGTTGGGATCACGGGATCTAATCTCTCTTTTTATACACCCTAAAATCTTGTTTGCTTTAGCAGCTGCTGCTTGACATTGAGTGCTGCTGCTTAGCTTATTTGTAATGAGAATACCCAAGTCCTTCTCCTGTTCTGTAGTCCCGAGTTTACTTCCATTTAATGTATACGCAGCTATAGGATTACTCCGTCCTAGGTGCATTACTTTACATTTATCAACATTAAATCTCATTTGCCAAGTATCTGCCCATTCTGACATCTTATCCAGATCTTTTTGTAATATTGTACTATCCAGGTCAGTTTTTAACCCCTTCACGACCGCGGGCAGTAAAATTACGTCCTATTTTAACGTGACTTAACGACCAGGGACGTAATTTTACTGCCTAAACTTCATTTGATTGCCGTGGCCATAGCAACGGCTTTCAAATGATGTCCCCTGCTGTTTCTTACAGCAGGGGACCTTTGCTTGACCCTAGGGGGGGCGGCATCGCCACCCCCTATCGACGATCGATGTGATTGGCTGTTCAAATCTGAACCGCCAACCACATCGATCGCACTAATTTCGGCAAAAATAATGCCCGAATTAGTGCGATCCTGTGAGATCCAGCTATGAGATGCCGCAGCTGCTGCAGCATATCATAGGTGGACCTCAAACATGTCTCCCCCAGCCCCTGCAGCACTGATTGGAGCGATCGTGCTATGACGCGCAATCGCTCCAATCAGTGTGCAGTGGGGCGGTGTGATTTGCCGGTGGCCGCCCTCCCCAGGCCTGTGCTGGCCTGCGAGCCCTCCCCCAACATGTCTGCAGCGTGCAGTGGCTGGTACTTGTGGTACCACGCCACCGCCGCTGCTGCCGCCGCCGCCGCCCTAGCTGTCACCGCTGCTGCACGTGAGTACTGTGCTCACTTTGCAGCCAGCCCGTGCGCGCTCCCGTGGTGCCCCTGCGCGCTCCCGTGGTGCCCCTGCGCGCTGCCATGGTAGCCCCTGCCGTGCCCCCCCCGCGATCTGCTCCCCCCAACCCCCCCCCCCCCCCCCCGACATCCCGATCTGCTCCCCCCGCGATCTGACTGCCTCCCCCATTATCTCTGTTCTGCAGCTCCCTCTCCGGTCTCCCCCTCTGCTCTACCCCCTCCCCCTCTGCTTCCCCCCCCCCTCTCTGCTCTCACTCCCCCCCCCTCTCCCCCTCTGCTCTCCCCCGACGTCCTCTTACCTGTCTTCACCGGCCTGATCACATCTGCGTCCATCGCTGGGTCCTTCCTGGGCATTCTGCTGATCTGCCTGCTGCTCCTGTAAAGCTGTCCATCTCTCTGCCATCTGTTCCTCTGCAGCTCTTCTGGTCAGTGATCCTCCTGCTAGTCCTCTGGGTACTGTGAGTATAACTTTTTTTTTTTCCGTATCCCCTGTCCATTTTTACACCTCATCTGTCCGTGCGTCCCGCCAAGCGCTGATCAGGGATGCAGATAACGGATCGGCATCCCTGCTCAATTTTTGGCGTGACTTTTTTTTTTTTTTCCGTATCCCCGACGCTTTTTGTATCGCATCCGTCCGTGCGTCCCGCCAAGCGCTGAACAGGGATGCAGATAACGGATCGGCATCCCTGCTCAATTTTTGGCGTGACTTTTTTTCCGTATCCCCGACGCTTTTTGTATCGCATCCGTCTGTGCGTCCCGCCAAGCGCTGATCAGGGATGCAGATAACGGATCGGCATCCCTGCTCAATTTTTGGCGTGACTTTTTTCCGTATCCCCGACACTTTTTGTATCACATCCATCCGTGCGTCCCGCCAAGCGCTGATCAGGGATGCACATAACGGATCGGCATCCATGGTCAATTTTTGGCGTGACTTTTTTCCATATTTGCGACGCTTTTTGTATCGCATCCGTCCGTGCGTCCCACCAAGCGCTGATCAGGGATGCACATAACGGATCTGCATCCATGGTCAATTTTTGGCGTGACTTTTTTTTTTTTTACGTATCCCCGACGCTTTTTTTTATCGCATCCGACCGTGCGTCCTGCAGCGGCCGATCAGTGCACTGCGTCTGTGCGTTTGAAAAGTCAAATGGCGCTCCTTCTCTTCTGAGCCCCGCCATGCGCTCAAACAATTTATTTCCACCACATATGAGGTATCTGCGTACTCAGGAGAAAATGCACAATACATTTTATGGTGCATTTTTTCCTGTTACCCTTGTGAAAAAAAAAGCTACCTAGTTGAAGCAACCGTTTTGTGGTAAAAAAAAAAATTTTCTTTTCACGGCTCAACGCTATAAACTTCTGTGAAGCCCCCAGGTGTTCAAAGTGCACATCAAACATCTAGAAAAATTATTTGAGGGCTCTAGTTTCCAAAATGGTGTCACTTGTGGGGGAGCTCCACTGTTTAGGCACCATAGGGGGTCTCCAAACGTGACATGGCGTCCGCTAATGATTCAAACCAATTTTGCTGTCAAATGGCGCTCCTTCTCTTCTGAGCCCCGCCATGCGCCCAAACAATTACTTTCCACCACATATGAGGTATCTGCGTACTCAGGAGAAATTGCACAATACATTTTATGGTGCATTTTTTCCTGTTACCCTTGTGAAAAAAAAAGCTACCTAGTTGAAGCAACTGTTTTGTGGTAAAAAAAAAAATTTTTCTTTTCACGGCTCAACGCTATAAACTTCTGTGAAGCCCCCAGGTGTTCAAAGTGCACATCAAACATCTAGAAAAATTATTTGAGGGCTCTAGTTTCCAAAATGGTGTCACTTGTGGGGGAGCTCCACTGTTTAGGCACCATAGGGGGTCTCCAAACGTGACATGGCGTCCGCTAATGATTCCAACCAATTTTGCTGTCAAATGGCGCTCCTTCTCTTCTGAGCCCCGCCATGCGCCCAAACAATTACTTTCCACCACATATGAGGTATCTGCGTACTCAGGAGAAAATGCACAATACATTTTATGGTGCATTTTTTCCTGATAGCCTTGTGAAAAAAAAAGCTACCTAGTTGAAGCAACCGTTTTGTGGTAAAAAAATTTTTTTTTCTTTTCACGGCTCAACGCTATAAACTTCTGTGAAGCCCCCAAGTGTTCAAAGTGCTCACCAAACATCTAGAAAAATTATTTGAGGGCTCTAGTTTCCAAAATGGGGTGACTTGTGGGGGAGCTCCATTGTTTAGGCACCTCAGGGGGTCTTCATACCCCACATGGCGTCCGCTAATGAGTGCAGCTAATTTTGCATTCAAAAATTCAAATGGCGCTCCTTGCCTTCCGAGCACTGCCGTGTGTCCAAACATTTGATTTCCACCACATATGAGGTATCTGCGTATTCAGGAGAAAATGCACAATACATTTTATGGTGCATTTTTTCCTGTTACCCTTGTGAAAAAAAAAGCTACCTAGTTGAAGCAACCGTTTTGTTGTAAAAAAAATTTTTTTCTTTTCACGGCTCAACGCTATAAACTTCTGTGAAGCCCCCAGGTGTTCAAAGTGCTCATCAAACATCTAGAACAATTATTTGAGGGCTCTAGTTTCCAAAATGGGGTCACTTGTGGGGGAGCTCCATTGTTTAGGCACCTCAGGGGGTCTTCAAACCCGACATGGCGTCCGCTAACAGGTGCAGCTAATTTTGCACTCAAAAATTCAAATGGCGCTCCTTGCCTTCCGAGCACTGCTGTGTGTCCAAACATTTGATTTCCACCACATATGAGGTATCTGCGTACTCAGGAGAAAATGCACAATACATTTTATGGTGCATTTTTTCCTGTTACCCTTGTGAAAAAAAAAGCTACCTAGTTGAAGCAACCGTTTTGTGGTAAAAAAATTTTTTTTTCTTTTCACGGCTCAACGTTATAAACTTCTGTGAAGCCCCCAGGTGTTCAAAGTGCTCATCAAACATCTAGAAAAAATATTTGAGGGCTCTAGTTTCCAAAATGGGGTCACTTGTGGGGGAGCTCCATTGGTTAGGCACCTCAGGGGGTCTTCAAACCCGACATGGCGTCTGCTAATGAGTGCAGCTAATTTTGCGTTCAAAAATTCAAATGGCGCTCCTTCCCTTCCGAGCTCTGCCGTGCGCCCAAACAATTGATTTTTACCACATATGGGGTATCAGCGTACTCAGGAGAACATGCACAATAAATTGTATTGTGTACTTTCTCTTTTCTCCCTTGTAAAAATGAAAATTTTATGGCTAAAGTAACATTTTTGTGTTAAAAAGTAAAATTTTCATTTTTTCCTTCCACATTGCTTTGGTTCCTGTGAAGCACCTAAAGGGTTAATAAACTTATTGGATGTGGTTTTGAGCAGTGTGAGGGGTGTAGTTTTTAGAATGGGGTCACTTTTGGGTATTTTCTGTCACCTAGGCCTCTCAAAGTCACCTCAAATGTAATGTGGTCCCTAAAAAAATTATTTTGTAAATTTTGTTGGAAAAATGAGAATTTGCTGATGACCTTTGACCCCTTCTAACTTCCTAACGGAAAAAAAATTTGTTTCGAAAATTGCGCTGATGTAAAGTACACAAGTGGGAAATGTTATTTAGTAACTATTTTGTGTGACATATCTCACAGATTTATGGGCATAAATTTTCAAAGTTTGAAAATTGCGAAATTTTCAAAATTTTCGCCAAATTTCCTAAATTTTCACAAATAAACGCAAAAAATATCGGCCTAAATTTACCACTGACATGAAGCACAATATGTCACGAAAAAACAATCTCAGAATCGCCAGGATCCGTTGAAGCGTTCCAGAGTTATAACCTGTCAAAGTGACACTGGTCAGAATTGCAAAAAATGGCCCGGTCATTAGGGTGTTTTAGTGGCCGGGGGTGAAGGGGTTAATATCCTACATTGCAGACATAAATGCAACAAATCTGTCTCTCTGCAACTGAGTTCAATGAGTTAATCTAAGGTGGGTTCACTGAGTTCACTGCACTTCTTAGCAGAAAAATACACCAATAAAGAGGGTTTTTTGCCAGGAGATGCAGTAAACTCCCCTCAGCTGAGTTAACTGAGTTCAATTGAGGTCACTTCACCTGAGGTCACAGCTGAGGTACCAGATTAGGAGATGGCGCACATTGAGTATTTGGTTGCAGATATTTTTGCACCAAATCTGCATCTCCTGTCAGAAAAATGCATAAAAGCTTAAATGAGTTCACTAGAGATAAGCAAACCTTTCAAAGTTTGGTTCACCGAGCCTTACCAAACAAACACTGCGTCCGCCAAACCATTTCGAACCTCATTGGATTCAATGGGAGGCCAAACCTAAGGCAGAGAAAACACCTTTAGCAGGGTCAGAAAGCTTCCAAATCAGCAAAAATATGTTTTATAGTGCATCATTGCTGTTTTGGTTTAGCCACTAGCTTCCAGGATTATTGACATAAGAAATACAGAAGTGCATAAAAGGCAGATGTAGGGCTGGTGCTTCCATACCCTGCCAGTACAGACAAGACACAACTTAAAGACCGATCTTTGAATCTTGAGATTTAAAACCATTTCAGGCAGATACTAGGACAATGGCATCAATTGTACTCCTCCATTTTCCCATAGTGTGTTTGCACATCATGGATGTATAGTCCATGCAACACACAGGATGTGACTCAGTATTTTCATTTTAAAAATAAAGAGATGCATGGGCCTCTTGCTCCTAGAACCCGGCACTACAGACAAAACACAATTTGGAGACCCTACTTGGAGTTTCCACATTTCCAAAAATTAAGGTCAGGCAACAGAAAAAGTGGAAACAATTGGCACACACTACAACATGGATGCGTGGGACCGGCCCTTCAACAAGGCCTAAACCAATATTTGTACCTTCACCAGAGACAGCAAGATGATAGACAGGTGTAATCCTCTTGCTCCCAGAACCCTGGCACTCCACCATCGCCTAGTCTGCACAGTCTGGGATTGGGGAGACAAAGTCATTGGACATCCATCATTTGTTCATCTTTATGAAAATTAGGCAGTCTATGCTTTCAGAGGACATCCGGATCCGCTTATCCATCCATACACCATCAGCAGCGATGAAGACTGGCTGCTGGGCAGGCCAAACCTTCCAAGGCGTGACTGGCAAGCTCAGACCTCTCTTCAATTTTTGAAGACCAAAATGTAAAAGGGTCAAATTCCCCCCTTATGGCATTGATATTGAGCTCTAGATACTTCTGCACCATACTCTCCAGTCATTCACTATGTGTCAGACTTATACTGTGTTTTGCTGGTGCATGCAATAGTCTAAAAAATATGTGCCACAAATCACAGAAATTGCTTCTGCCACTTGAACTGCCGCTCTTGCTAATGTTTCTGCATTGATGATGCAACGCTCCATGGTTAAAATTCTAGAACTGCGATGCACACTATGTGCCTCAATGCTGTCTTGTGGAAAACTACTGCTAAGATGGTCTGCAAGCTTGTTTTGATACTCCAGCATCCGCGCCTCCCTTTCCAGGGGGAAAATCATCTTGCTACATTTACTCTTGTACTGTGGATCTAACAGAGTGGCAAGTGGCAACCCAGTAGTCAGAACTATTTCTAATCCTAACAATATGGACATTATGTTGCAGCAAGAAGGCACTCATGTGTCAGACGCTTCCATGACGTCCAAGTCCATGTTGTGTTGGTGGTGGGGTAACACTCAAGCTTCCCTCCGCCATCTCATCCCACCAACCACGGACAAAAGAGATGGGATCAAGATCTTCTTCCTCACCTGAGCTTTCTGCACCCATCACTTCTTCCTCCTCCATTTCTTACTCGGCTCCTGCACCGCCACTACTAGTTTGTCTGTTACCATGAACACAACTCGATTCATAGACTCCACCATCCCGTGACATCCACCTGTGCGAAAACTGTCTGGATCTTACAGGAAATGTTATCTCTTCCTCATCCTTCTCTGCTTCCTCCTATTCTTCTGGGACCCCCATCTCCTCCCGCAGAATATTCAAACTGTGCTCCAGCATGTAGATAAGTGGCATAGGGATGCTGATGTTGGAATCATCAGCATCAACCATCTTTATAGCTACAGTATTTTGAAACTGTGCAGGAGGGTGCAGCGGTTGTTCATCTATGCCCACTATGCAATCGTGATTTACACCACATCCGCACTGCGTACTCCCAGGCTATGCCTCACCGTATAGTGCACCAGGGCTTGCTGCTGTTGCTGCCACAGTCGGTACAACATATGCAGAGTGGAAATCCACCATGTCGGTACATCGCATTAACCGGTAGGTCGAAAGACCTTTGCAGCATTGCAGTCGATTAGCCACAGGGTACGAACGGCGGAATTGAATGAACACACAGCGACTATGCCTGCTGCTGCGCCGCTTCAAGGCTGGGATAGTGGGCAAGAAATTTCTGTACAACCAAGTTGAGGATGTGAGCCATGCCGGTGATGTGGCCCAGGCTTTGGGCTGCCAACAGATTTGGACTGTTATCGCACACTGTTCGCTGGCCCCAGGTTCAGTGGAGACAGCCATTTATCAAAGTTGTCCCAGATAGCTCTCCACAACTCTACTGCTGTGTGCATTGCTTTTCCAATGCATATTAATGTCAGCACTGCCTGAGTCCACAATCCTATTGTCAGGTTTCCAGGTTTTCCAGTTCTCTTTTGAATGAGCTTGCCCTCAGTTAACATGGAGTTTAAGGTTCTGTTGCCCTACTTCCTGTCCAGCTGCTTAAAAGGCCGCCTCTCAGCCCAGTCCAGTGCCTGAGTATACTGCTTGCTGTGTGCTCCTGCTTTGCTGCTGCTAATCCTGATTGCTTTTGGATCCTCCTAAAAACTACCGACCGACCGACTCTGGACCTTACCCGGTTTCTCAAGCTGTGCCCGGATTCCGTCTGCCATCTTCGGTCAGCACTCTGCCTGGTTCGCTCTGGTTCGTAACCACTCTGGACAATCATCCCGTACGGACACTCCTGGACTTTTACCGCTTGCCCATTGTGTCCCGGCTGCTGCGCATTTAGGCCTTCCGGGGTGATTGCCGGACAGTCCCTGTATAGGGGTTCGCTCTGGTGGTCTCCCTGGGGGAGTCCGGTGCGTGGCCCCGGGAATTCCCTCCGCTCCGTTTCGGGAAGGTATTTTGTGTATTTGTACTGCTGTGTTTGTTCCGTTGTTATCTACCGTGGTTACAGATTATAAAACATCTTGTATCAAAAACTCGTCTCTGCTGATCATTGCCCTACGCTATCGAAATCCTCAGAACATATAATACCTATCCAAAAGTGTAACATGTTATTAGAACAGCATTTATTGGAATATTTCGGAAACCTCGATCAGTTACTGAACAAAATCGAACATTGCCGACTTCTGGGGAAAGGCTAAAGGGGGCTTTACACGGTACAACCGATTGTGCAATTTCACAATCGATCGTACCCGCCCCCGTCCTTTTTGCGTCACAGGTAAATCGCTGCCCGTGTCGCACAAAGTAAGTAACCCCCGTCACACATACTTACCTCTCGTGCGACCTCGCTGTGGGCGGCGAACGTCCACTTCCTGGAGTGGGAGGGACGTTTGGCGTCACAGCGACGTCACACGGCTGCCGGCCAATGGAAGCGGAGGGGCGGAGATGAGCGGGACGTAAACATCCCGCCCACCTCCTTCCTTCACATAGTCGGCGGCGGCCGCGTGACGCAGGTGAGCTGCTGTTCATCGTTCCCGGGGTGTCACGCGGAGCGGCGTGTGCTACCCCGGAAACGATGAACAACTAAAGTAAACGATATTATGGAACCTAGCGAGCAGTACACGACTCACGATTTGTGAGCGATACTGCGTCGCTAGGAGGTGTCACACAGGCCGGCATCGCCAGCGATGCCGGATGTGCGTCACAAAAACCGTCACCCCGACGATCTATTGCACAATAGTTTGTCTGGTGTAAAGCAGCCTTAAGGCTCGTACCAAATTTGAAATTGGCACACCTTTATTGAACAGGTTCACTCATCTCTAGCTATAATGTGTGCATTCTTTATTACTTCCTCCTCTGTGGTATAATCAGACCATGTCCCTGTACGGTTAGACACTGCCATTACACAGCACATAGCAGGTACACATGTATAACATTATCTCACCACAGGAACTTTTTTTTTTTTTAAATACAGCCAGGTCTTTAAATTATTATTATAAGATCTATGGATTAAAAACAACTTTAAAATGAATGTTGTTCGTGGGAAAACCACTTTAAGTAAATGTTGACAATATTAACAAAAGCACTTGAGAATTAAAAAACGATAAAAAAAAGACACAATGAAAATTTATTTCCTGAAACAGGTTTTACTTTAGACTCTTGCCATTTTTGACCACCTGAAAAACTTGCCCATTTTATCTCTGTTTTAACAAATAAGTTGGTGACATAATTTGTGTCAATTACTAATATACAACCCCTGGCAAAAATTATGGTATCACCTGGCTCTGAGGATGTTCATTCAGTTGTTTACTTTTGTTTAAAAAAAGATCACAGACATGGCAAAAAACTAAAGTTATTTCAAATGGCAACTTTCTGGCTTTAAGAAACACTAAAAAAATCATGAAAACATAATGTGCTAGCCAGTAATGGTTACTTTTCAAGACCAAATAGGGGGAAAAATTCTGGAATCACTCAATTATGAGGAAAAAATTCTGGAATCACCCTGTATATTTTCATTCCCAAAACTAACATCTGCATCAAATAAGATCTGCTCGTTAGTCTACATCTAAAAAGAAGTGATCACACCTTGGAGAGCTGTTTCACCAAGTGGTCTGACATGAATCATGGCTCCAACACAGAGATGTCAATTGAAACAAAGGAGAGGATTATCAAACTCTTAAAAGAAGGTAAATCTTCACACAATGTTGCAAAAGATGTTGGTTGTTCACAGTCAGCTGTGTCTAAAATCTGGACCAAATTCTGGACCATACTGGTAGACCAAGGAAGACATCAAAGCATCAAGACAGAAAACTTAAAGCAATATGTCTCCAAAACAGGAAATGCACAACAAAATAAATGAGAAACGAATGGGAGGAAACGAGTCAATGTCTGTGACCGAACTGTGAGAAACCGCCTAAAGGAAATGGGATTTACATACAGAAAAGCTAAACAATTAAAAGATGACTGCCTGACGAGAACATGTAAATTTCCACAGTCATTGATTATATGGGGCTGCATATCAGGTAAAGGCACGGTGGAGATGGCTGTCATTACATCTTCAATAAATGCCTAAGTTTACATTGAAATTTTGGACACTTTTCTTATCCCATCAATTGAAAGGATGTTTGGGGATGATGAAATAATTTCTCAAGATGATAATTCATCCTGCCATAGAGCAAAAACTGTGAAAACATTGCTTGAAAGAAGACACGTATGGTCAATGACATGGCCTTCAAATAGTCTGGATCTCAATCCAATTGAAAATCTTTGGTGGAAGTTAAAGAAAATGGTGCATGACAAGGCTCCAACCTGCAGAGCTGATCTGGCAATAGCAATCAGAGAAAGTTGGAGCCAGATTGAAGAGTACTGTTTGTCACTGATTAAGTCCATGCCTTAGAGACTGCAAGCTGTTATAAAAGCCAGAGGAGGTGCAACAAAATACTAGTGACTTATTGGAGTGTTTTGTTTGTTTTCCATGATACCATAATTTTTACCTCAGAATTGAATGATTCCATAATTTTTCCCCCTGTTTGGTCTTGAAAAGTAACCGTTACTGGCTAGCACATTATGTTTTCATTATTTTTTTTTTAGTGTTTCTTAAAGCCAGAAATTTGAAATTAATTTACCATATTTTTCGCTTTATAAGATGCTCCGGATTATAAGATGCACCCCAAATTTAGAGATAAAAAAAAGGTGAAAAAAAAATAAAAATGGGGTCCATCCTATACTCCGGTCTTGTCTTACCGGAGGGGGGCAGCACTAGTAGTGAAGCGGGGTCACATGAGGAGGAAGTTGTGCTGGCAGGCGCAGCGGGTCAGTGGCGGCAGGCGCATCAGCAGCTTCCGTGGCGGCAGGCGCGGCCGGTCAGTGGCGGCAGGCACGGCCCCTGACTTGGTCAGGCACCACTGAGTACTGCACCCATGCTGGGACAGTGCTTCCAGGTGATTCCAAAGGCCAGAATGAGGTGTGTACGCACAGACACATAGCAACCAGGTCTCCCACACCATTAGATGGGACCCTTGGGTAGCCTCTGGAAGAGGCTAGCCTTCAGTTCTTGCCAAGGGGTGTAGTGGAGGGTCTGGAAGCTAAGCTGCAGAGGCTGTCAGGAAAGAGGTGGAGCGAGCCAGTCTGGGAACAGTGAGCGCGGTTGCTGAGAGACGCAGGCGAGCGCACACGCTAGTCAGACCCTGCAGGTGTAGTAGCTGTTAGTGGGGGAGAACGGTTACCAGAGTGTCAGTCAGAAAGACACCTGAAATGAAGCAGTCGAGTACAGGGACTGCTGGTGACTAGGCACACACGGGGAACAGGTCCCTAGAGTAGATGTCCATTTATTGACCTGCTAAACCTGCTGGTGAGGGGACTAGAGGTACCTCACCAACCATACAGAGTTCGAGCCTCAGCAGCAACAAGGGGACCCATAAGGAGACAGAGCTTGAAGCCATCTCACCTGGTCCACGCTGCCGGCAAACGGGCCAAAGAGGGGAGAAAGGGCAGTAGCGACTTCCCTGGATGAATCCCAAGGTACTTCAAGTCAGGGGTTATCCGAACAAAGAAGTGCTAGGAAGGAGAGTTAATGGTTACCCTCAGATCGGCCTGAAGGAGTTCCTGGTTCCACCTAGTTTAATCTCAGCATCACCTGGGCACTTCACAAAACATCTAAAAGTGAGTAAGGATCAGTTGCAAGACATTTTGGACTGAGACTGAGTTATTATGGGACCTGTTGTTCTACACACCCGAGCCCCTGGGGCCAGCCTCACTCATGGGAGGCCACACCATCCGACTGCAGACTCCATGAGGCCCAGACGCTCGTTAAATCTGCAGTGGCAGTCAACCATATCCCTGACCCCAAACCGTGTGTGGCGTCACGATTTTAATAAAAACAAACTTACCTGTTGCCAGAAATACCAACGTTAAGGCCCTGTGGCGTCCCTGAAGGTGGAGTGATGTCCCTGAGGCGACTACTGCAGGTGGGCTTCACATCTGGCGTCACGAACAGGATCAAGGACTAGATCTGTTTAGACAGGTGACAGTGCGCCTCAGCGGTCCACTTGAAAAATTTGAACCGCCGCCATTTTTTCACCGTTAAAAGCGCGCGATTTTAAAAGCTGCAGCCTGCGCAGAAGAAAAGGTAACCGCCCACGAAGAGGAGTGGCTGTCCCAGAATGCCCGGAGCGTTTTGACCCCGCGAGAGGAGGAGGTGACCTGAAAAGGAACTAGGAGGGAAGATGGACCCCGTGAGTATTAATGCCCCTAGCCAGGGTGACGCAGCCCAAGCGACGCCTGGCCCCATCCGCGGTCACAGCCGCGCCAGCCGAAATCTCCCCAATTATGCCGATCTCCTTGCCGTACGTCCCAGGGGCGTCCTGGCTGCCCCAATACGCTGGCAAGACGGACACCCTGACCGCATTTAAAAAGAAGATCAGTACCCTGCTGGACATGTACGCAATGACCGGCAAGCAGAGGGCCGCAGTAGTGCTGGGGCAACTGACTGAAGCATCAGAATTAAGGGTGCTTTACACGTTGCGACAACGCTAGTGATTGCTAGCGATGTCGCATGCGATAGCACCCGCCCCCTTCGGTGGCACGATATGTGGTGATCGCTGCCGTAGCGAACATTATCACTACGGCAGCGCTACACAAACATACCTTGTCAGCGACGTCGCTGTGACCGCCGAACAATCGGGGAGGTGCGTTCGGCGTCATAGCGACGTCACTGCAGCGTCACTAAGTGGCCGGCCAATAGAAGCGGAGGGGCGGAGATGAGCGGGACGTAACATCCCGCCCACCTCCTTCCTTCCGCATTGCCGGTGGAGGCAGGTAAGGAGATGTTTGTCGTTCCTGCGGTGTCACACATAGCGATGTGTGGTGCCACAGGAACGATGAACAACATCGTAACGGCAGCAGCAACGATATTAAGGAAATGAGCGTCGTGTCAACGAGCAACGATTTTTTTCACATTTTTGTGCTCGTTGATCGTCGCTCATTGGTGTCACACGCTGCAATGTCGGTAACGGCGCCGGATGTGCGTCACTAACTACGTGACCCCAACGATATATCGTTACCGATATCGCAGGGTCTAAAGCCCCCTTTAGAGGCTGAGGCCTAGACCAGTGATGACCGGGGCTCTGTAGAAACCATTTTTGCCAAATTGAAAGCTGCCTTTGAAAACCGCACAGAGGCAAAGCTGAGAATGGGCTTCTATAACTGCCGCCAGAAGCCTCAAGATAGCATAAGAGACTATGCCCTCAGGCTGCAAGCCGCACTGCGGGCTCTCAAGCTCGTGGACCCTGTCAGTGATCAGGAGGGAAACAGGATGATGACAGAACAGTTCATGCAGGGCCTGCACTCCTCTGAGGATAGAAAACAGATGAGGGTATGGTCCCTGGAACACAGTGATGTGGACTTTGCCATTCTGAAAGACAGTGCCGTGAAAGCACTTCAACCCCCCATTGACACGGCCCTGGTAGCTGCAAAAGGACTCATCACCTCAGCCGGAGTCACAGATACCCTGTCCTCCCAAGTACAACAGCTCAGCAAGGACGTCGCCCGCATCCTGAAAGCAATGCAGCTCCCACCAGATCCAAAGCCCCTCACAGGATCCTGCGAGCTGACAATCAAGAAGACGTCCCTTGGATGCGAGGGAGAAGAGGTCCCACATCCCGAGGGAGGAGCAGCGATCGCTATGACTCGTCCGGACAACCCATATGCCGCCGTTGCCAGGAAGCAGGCCATTATGCGAGGGTCTGTCCTTTAAACGGGCCAAACCTGGGGCCAAGGGCCAGTCCCCAGGAATAGGAACACCTGGCCCCGCTGACTGCCGTGATCAGTATGTGGGTGGACGACCGGTCCTGTCCATCACCCTGGACGGGATCCCAACCTTAGCGTTATTGGACACCGGCTCCCAGGTAACGACAATCCCGTATGTCCTTTATCGCAGGTTTTGGTCGAACGAAGATCTCCGACGACCGGACCCTGACCTTACCATCTCTGCCGCTAATGGACAACTTATAGACCAGATTGGGGTCAAAGAGGTAACCATAAAAGGTGGGAAGGCAGGAAATGAAGGGACAAGAACTGATTGTTGTAGATAATGATGTTAGGGAGAGGAACCCACAAATGATTTTAGGCACTAATGTCATTGAGAATTGCCTTATAGGAAAAAAACGGGTTTTATGCTGCGCTAAAAGACCACTGATGTCAAGAAGATGAAGTAATCTCTTTTTTATTTTAGTCAATCCAACGCGTTTCAGAGACAAGGACCGTCTCCTTCAGGGAAAAAAGAAATCATACATACAGCTTACAGACTGGTTACTTATAGAAGAATCTATACTGCCACGTTAGCAGCTTTGACGTCAAACAACCACATGGTATCAGAGTGGTGACTCAGACACATGGAAGGAGCTGTAAAGATCATGAAAAAAAGGGAAGAACAAAGCAAAGAAAGAAAAAAAGTAAAAAAAGGAGCGGGTGGTTCCCATTATCATATATACGCAAACACAGGTGTACAATAAATTGATGCATGGAAAAAAGTTTTGTGTAATTATTCCAGATAGCATGAAAAAATTGTGCAGAATGGTGCAGAGAGAGGGGTCGATTATTCATCCACCAAGACAAACTCTACAGGAGCATCATTGACCCGAAGACGCATGAGAAGGTGTGGCAGGTGATTGTGCCACAGAAGGATGCTCGGCTTGTGCTGGAAGCCTACCACAATGGCGCAGGCCACTTTGGTTGGAAGAAATTGGAAGCAGTCCTAAAAGAAAGATTCTACTGGGTGGGCATGAGGGCTGCCCTGGAGAAGTGGTGTAGAGACTGCGGCCCCTGCAATCTCAGAAGAAAAGACCATCACAGTCAGAGAGCTCCGCTCCAGCCGATCCAAACCAAACAACCCTTGGAATTAGTGGCCCTGGACCATATAAAGTTGGCGCCCAGCAGACAGGGCTACACCTATGCCCTCATCATGGTTGATCATTACTCCAGGTTCCTGGTGGTAGTACCAGTCAAGGATTTGAGAGGCCTGACTGCAGCCAGAGCTTTCCAAGCCCATTTTTGCAGACCACATGGCTACCCAGACCAAGTGCTCACTTACCAGGGCTCAGCCTTTGAAGCTGAGGTGTTCAGAGAGTTTTGTAACCTTTATGGCTGCAAAAAGATCCGTACCACACCCTACCATCCTCAGACCAATGGCATGTGCGAGAAGATGAATCACATTGTTCTCGACCTCCTGAAAACTCTACCACTAGAAGAAAGATGCCAGAGGCCAGAGAAGTTGCCTGACCTGGTGGGCATGTATAACAGTATCCCTGTGAGTTCCACGAACTGCACACCGGCATATCTGATGAGGGCCAGACCTGGAAGATTGCCAGTGTATCTGGAAATGGGAATTGAGACCCCCGAAGACCCTCTACAAGGTGCCGATTGGGATTCCACCCGCCAGGCCCAGTACAAGTGAGTACAAGAGTGTGTGGAGCGACCCAGTAGCGGGAGAGACAAGAAAAAGTCTACAATCAAAATGCACCTGCTGTTCCTTTGACACCTGGAGAAGTGGTCCTCAAGAGAAAGAGGAGAAATCACAAACTCGACAACCACTGGGAAGCAGAACCCTACACCGTGTTACCATCAACACCTAGCTGTGGTTTCCAGAGACCACCTTAAGAGGTGCCCTGAACAGCTAAGAATCCCTGAGGAAGTCCCCAACTCTTCGCCAGTCGAAGAACAAAGAGAGATGATCCATACTGTGCTTGAAGATTTCCCTGCAAGTTGGCCTCAATACAATGGAGCCGTTGTAATTCCAGTGATCACCTTCCCTCAACCCAGAGAAGAAGTTAGAGGACAAGAAGAACCTGTTCAGAACCTAGAAGAGCCGGGTGAAGCTGAGTCAGAAGGATATGCACAAGTATTAGCACCCAGTACACCCATCACTCACATTGAGACACCTACACCAGGTGGGAGGACACAACCTCAGATAGGTGACCGCGTAGTACTGCGTAGGTCAACCCGCAGCAACTTTGGTCAGCTCCCAATAAGGTATAGAGAAAGTACAGTTTAGAAGGAAGTCAGTCTAAAATGTCTTTATAGAAAAAGTTTAGTTTAAAAGGTGTTTGAAAAGTAATGTTTAACATGTTTTAAAGTTAAGTAACTTTCAAGAGAATTGTGCCCGCAAGGACTGTTGCGAGAACTTGTTGAAAATATTCTTTAGCACTTGGTTACGTGCACTTTAAAAATGGACCACAAGCTATGAACTGGCTGTAGCCACAAACTCTCGCATTGTAAAAAGTTACCTCAGTGGTACCAACCCCCAGAGTGTGCCTGTTTATGGGGCATGGCTCTGCACCACCAGGGAGCACGCCTGTTTATGGGGCCTGGTTTCCAACACTAGGAAGCACACCTGTTTATGGGGCCTGCTCTCCCACACATGGAAGCTGGTACGCCGGTTTATGGGGCCTACCCTATACCACCATCCTCAGGAGAGGAAGATTGGAGGAAAGGTCTGGGATACAGATGGCCCATGCTGGGCCAGTGCTTCCAGGTGAATCCAAAGGCCAGAATGAGGTGTGTATGCACAGACACATAGCAACCAGGTCTCCCACACCATTAGATGGGAACCTTGGGTAGCCTCTGGAAGAGGCTAGCCTTCAATTCTTGTCAAGGTTGTAGTGGAGGGGCTGGAAGTTAAGCTACAGAGGCTGTCAGGAAAGGGGTGGAGCGAGCCAGTCTGGGAACAGTGAGCGTGGTTGCTGAGAGACGCAGGCGCGCATACACGTTAGTCAGACCCTGCACATGTAGTAGCTGTTAGCGGGGGAGAATAGTTACCAGAGAGTCAGTCAAAAAGACACCTGAAGAGAGGCAGTCGAGTACAGGGACTGCTGGTGACGAGGCACGCATGGGGAACAGGTCCCTAGAGTAGACGTCCATTTATTGACCTGCTAAACCTGCCGGTGAGGGGACTAGAGGTACCTCACCAACCATACAGAGTTCGAGCCTCAGCAGCAACAAGGGGACCCATAAGGAGACAGAGCTTGAAGCCATCTCACCTGGTCCACGCTGCCGGCAAACGGGCCAAAGAGGGGAGAAAGGGCAGTAGCAACATCCCTGGATGAATCCCAAGGTACTTCAAGTCAGGGGTTATCCGAACAAAGAATGCTAGGAAGAGTTAATGGTTACCCTCAGATAGGCCTGAAGGAGTTCCTGGTTCCACCTGGTTTAATCTCAACATCGCCTGGGCACCTCACAAAACATCTAAAAGTGAGTAAAGATCAGTTGCAAGACATTTTGGACTGAGACTGAGTTATTCTGGGACCTGTTGTTCTACACACCCAAGCCCCTGGGGCCAACCTCACTCACGGGAAGCACACCATCCGACTGCAGACTCCTTGAGCCCGAGACGCATGTTAAAACTGCAGTGGTGGTCACCTATATCCCTGACCGCAAACCGTGAGTGGCGTCACGATTATAATAAAAACAAACTTATCTGTTGCCAGAAATACCAACGTGAAGGCCCTGTGGCGTCCCTGAAGGTGGAGTGATGTCCCTGAGGTGACTACTGCAGGTGGGCTTCACAGCAGTGTCAGGCGCGGCGGGTCAGTAGTGGCAGCAGCAGGCGCGGCGGGTCAGTAGTGGCAGCAGTAGCGGGTGAGTGGTGCAGCAAGCCGGTGCTGTGAGTGTCCCAGTGTCCGCGGTCCCGGTTCAAATGATGGCGCCTGGAGTGGAGCATGCGCAGTTGGAGTTCTCATCCAAGAGCTCCATCTGCGTATCTGCTGACTCTCGGCTCCATCATTTGAAACTGGGACCGTGGACACACTGGGAAACCTGCCGCACAGCTGCCCACACACACAGAGTGGCAGCCAGCAGGCAGCCCGCCCACCCACACAGAGGGGCAGCTGGCACCCGGTTGCCGCCCTCACGCAGGCACAGGCACCTGGCTGCCACCCGCACACAGGCACCCGGCTGCCGCCCGTACACATGCACCCGGCTGCCGCCCGCACACATGCACAGGTAACTGGCTGCCGCCTACACACATGCACAGACACCTGGCCGCCCGAACGCACCCGATCGCCGCACAGACAGGCCCCCCCCCAGGTAAAGCTATATTTGGATTTTAAGACGCACCCCTCATTTTCCTCCCAAATTTTTGTGAGGAAAAGTGCGTCTTATAATCCGAAAAATATGGTAGTTTTGTGCCATGTCCTGATCTGCTTTTTTTGAACAAAAGTAAACAACTGAATGAGCATCCTCAGGGCCATGTGATTCCGTAACTTTTGCCAGGTGTTGTATGTGTTATTGATTCCCGTCTGTACTTCATACTGTGGCCTTCCTCATAGACTGCACAGCTTTCCTATCTACAAAATAGCTGCCGACGAAGTAGCATGTGGCCAGGCCAGGCCACCAGCATCCTCTATTTGTAGAACGCCTCACATTAGAAAGCTATTTTTCTATTGGACGAGGATGATTGACAGATATGGTCAAATGCTCCTCTGTCAGAAGCCATTTTGTAGACAGGAGAATTGTGCAGTCTGTGAAGAAAGGAGAACTGAACTAAGAAGAACAGAAGGAAAATTTGTATTAGTTATATATTAGTAAGTGATTATAATTGTGTCTCTCAAATATCTGATTAAATAAAGATAAAGTGTGCAACCTCTTTAAAGTGTATTTTAGTCATCTAAAGAAGATGTCCACCCTTTTTTAATTTAGAAAACCGGCCCAGTATCTATGAGAGTAATATATCATGCATATAAGAATACCGTATACATAGCCGGCTTTAGGCATGTGCGAGTTGTGCGGCCGCACAGGGCGCCGGCAGGCAGACATCAAAGGGGGCGCCGCAGGGAGCAGCTGTTTACTTTCACTTTGCTGCTCGCGCCCCTCCCCCTCCTATGTGCCCTGCGTCTGGTCTCCTCCCGCTCGGCACAGCTTCACAGGCAGGGGGCGCCCTCCTCTCCTCTCCCTACACATCCTCCAGCACAGAGCGCCCCTCCCCCCTCCTATGTGCCCTGCGTCTGGTCTCCTCCAGCTCGGCACAGCTTCACAGGCAGGGGGCGCCCTCACCTGCTCTGTGGCCTCTCCTGTCTTTACCATAGAGAGGGGGGAGGGGCAGCAGCAGCAATGCCGGAGATGCTGTTTATAAAAGCCACACTGAACTCCAGCAGCCAGGAAGTGAGTATAACATACTGTGTGTCATGTAACATGTGTGTGTCCTGTATACTGTGCAATGTCTGTCCGTCTGTATATCCGTCTGTCTGCCTATCTTGCTATTATATATCTGTCTATATATCTCAATTATCTATCCCTCTATCTATCTATCCCTCTATCTATCCCTCTATCTATCTATCCCTCTATCTATCCCTCTATCTATCCCGCTATCCCTCTATCTATCCCTCTATCCCTCTATCTCTCTATCTCTCTATCTCTCTATCTATCTATCTATCTATCCCTCTATCTATCTATCTATCCATCTATCTATCCCTCTATCTATCTATCTATCCCTCTATCTATCTATCCCTCTATCTATCTATTAGCTATCTATCTATCCCTCTATCTATCCCTCTATCCCTCTATCTATTAGCTATCTATCTATCTATCTATCTATCTATCTATCCCTCTATCTATCTATCTATCCCTCTATCTATCTATCTATCCCTCTATCTATCTATCTATCCCTCTATCTATCTATCTGTCTGATATCTATTTGTCTATCATCTATCCAGCGTCGGTCTAGTACACAGACACCAGTCAATGCCCCAGAAAGCTCTCTAAGGCTGCTTTCACACACCCGTTTTTTGCAGTACGGCTCAATCCGACTCCAAAACCTATGCAACGGATGCGGCGAAAAAAACGGATCCTTCGCATAAATTTTTCCATGCGGCCCATCCGTTTTTTGACTGATGCGGCTTGATACTGAGCATACGCAGTGTAAAAAACCGCATCTGGCGTCCATAGGCTTGCATTGTAAATCGCGCCGCATCGCGCTGGATCCGGCGCAATGCGGTTTTTGCTAAATATGCCGTATGCGGCAAAAAACGGACACAACGCAAGGCCATGCGGCACAATACGGCGCTAATGCAAGTCTATGCGGAAAAAACGCAACCGGCGGCAAAATAAACGGTTGCGGTTTTTCTGCAAAGCGCCGTATTGTGCCGCTCAGCAAAAACCGGATATGTGAAAGCAGCCTAACTGAACATAAAAGGGACCCGCTGGCAGGGGCACCACAGGCATCAAAGATCCAGAGCTCCGACCCAGAACTTCTTGGCCGGAGCCCCGAATCTTCGGCAACCACCGCACTGAACTATGTCGGCGTCACCCCGATACAATTCAATCCTGTGACAGAGAACAGAGCTCCCTGCTCTATCACTGCCCGTCTCCTAAGCCACAGACCGCTGCAGACCTGTGTCTTAGGAGACCGTATATCCACAAGGGCATTGCAGTGACATCATTGCATCGCGCTGCCTCCGCAGGCCACCATAGAAGAGAAGATGGAGGCTGCGGTGCTGGGAATCAGGATTAGGAGAGTATAATTTTTTTTATGTCTATATGGGATCTGTGAGGGCTCCTGTTGTATATGAGAGGCTATGTGGAGGCCACTGCTGTGCATAGGAAGCTGTGTGGGGGCTCCTGCTGTGTATCGGAGGCTGTTTGGGGGCTCCTGCTGTGTATAGGAGGCTGTGTGGGGGCTCCTGCTGTGTGCAGGAGGCTGTGTGGGGGCTCCTGCTGTGTGCAGGAGGCTGTGTGGGGGCTCCTGCTGTGTGCAGGAGGCCGTGTGGGGGCTCCTGCTGTGTGCAGGAGGCCGTGTGGGGGCTCCTGCTGTGTGCAGGAGGCCGTGTGGGGGCTCCTGCTGTGTGCAGGAGGCCGTGTGGGGGCTCCTGCTGTGTGCAGGAGGCCGTGTGGGGGCTCCTGCTGTGTGCAGGAGGCCGTGTGGGGGCTCCTGCTGTGTGCAGGAGGCCGTGTGGGGGCTCCTGCTGTGTGCAGGAGGCCGTGTGGGGGCTCCTGCTGTGTGCAGGAGGCCGTGTGGGGGCTCCTGCTGTGTGCAGGAGGCCGTGTGGGGGCTCCTGCTGTGTGCAGGAGGCCGTGTGGGGGCTCCTGCTGTGTGCAGGAGGCCGTGTGGGGGCTCCTGCTGTGTGCAGGAGGCCGTGTGGGGGCTCCTGCTGTGTGCAGGAGGCCGTGTGGGGGCTCCTGCTGTGTGCAGGAGGCCGTGTGGGGGCTCCTGCTGTGTGCAGGAGGCTGTGTGGGGGCTCCTGCTTTGTGCAGGAGGCTGTGTGGGGGACTTAGAGACAGATACACCTACTTCACTGAGAGTGTTCTGGACTTCAGTTGATGTTGTGAACGGGTTCTTCTTCACCAAAGAAAGTATGCGGCGATCATCCACCACTGTTGTCATCCGTGGACGCCCAGGCCTTTTTGAGTTCCCAAGCTCACCAGTCAATTCCTTTTTTCTCAGAATGTACCCGACTGTTGATTTTGCTACTCCAAGCATGTCTGCTATCTCTGATGGATTTTTTCTTTTTTTTCAGCCTCAGGATGTTCTGCTTCACCTCAATTGAGAGTTCCTTAGACCGCATGTTGTCTGGTCACAGCAACAGCTTCCAAATGCAAAACCACACACCTGTAATCAACCCCAGACCTTTTAACTACTTCATTGATTACAGGTTAACGAGGGAGACGCCTTCAGAGTGAATTGCAGCCCTTAGAGTCCCTTGTCCAATTACTTTTGGTCCCTTGAAAAGGAGGAGGCTATGCATTACAGAGCTATGATTCCTAAACCCTTTCTCCGATTTGGATGTGAAAACTCTCATATTGCAGCTGGGAGTGTGCACTTTCAGCCCATATTATATATATAATTGTATTTCTGAACATGTTTTTGTAAACAGCTAAAATAACAAAACTTGTGTCACTGTCCAAATATTTCTGGACCTAACTGTAGTTGTGTGGCCTCTAGAGTTAACTCCTCCTGTGGACCCCAGACACCCCAGTCCCGACCCTGCATCCATCTATCTTTTCCATAATATCTATGTGTGTGTCATGTATATGGTGTAATTTATGCAGTGGCAGTGACTGGGCCTGTCGGTGATGGTGGCCATTGCTATTTCCTCGGATGCATGGTTGAACACCATTGAGGACTGGATGGCCACTGGCTCCCTGTTTCGCCCTTGCTCTGCAGCTGTGGGCCCTGGATAGGTGTAATGACATCAGGGGGAGCCTGGGACGTGAAGCCAGTGGGCCCTGCAGCTGCGGCCACAGTGGGTGCAGAGCATGTGTAGGGGGTAATAGATACACACATATATGTCTATCTATCTATCTATATCTATATATATATATATATATATATATAATTATTCACTATCTGTAGTACCTGGCGGTGCCCGGGAAAGTAATTGTCTCTCTCCCTCTCTCCACTCTCTGTGTCCCTCTCTGTCTGTCTGTCTCCCGCTCTCTCTCTGTGTTTCTGTCTCTGCCTGTCTGTGCTTGTGTTTCTATGTGTCTCTGTGTATCTCTGTCTCTGTGACTATATCTGTGTCTCTGTGTCTGTCTCTGTGTGTTTCTGTCTTCATGGGTCTCTGTGTGTGTCTGTCTGTATCTCTATGTGTCTGTCTCTGTGTGTCTCTGCCTCTGTGTCTCTGTCTGTGCGTCTCTGCCTCTGTGTCCCTCTCTGTCTGTCTGTCTCCCGCTCTCTGTCTGTGTGTTTCGGTCTCTGCGTGTCTGAGCTTGTGTTTGTATGTATCTCTGTGTGTCTCTTTCTCTGTGTATCTCTGTCTCTGTGACTATATATGTGTCTCTGTGTCTGTCTGTGTATCTGTCTGTGTGTCTCTGTGTGTGAATGTGTCTGTATGTGTCTGTGTTTCTGTGTCCGTGTCTTTGTCTCTGTATGAGTGCCTCTGTGTGTGTCTCTGTGTGTGTGTCTCTGTCTATGTCTGTGTCTCCGTCTCTTTCTCTGTGCCTGTGTGTCTATGTCCCTGTGTGTCTCTTTATCAGTCTCTGTATCAGTCTGTCTCTGTGTGTGTCTTTATGTGTCTCTGTATCAGTCTTTGTCAGTCTTTGTATGTCTGTGTGTCTCTGTGTCTCTCTCTCTCTCTTTGTCTGTGTGTCTCTTCTCTGTCTCTATATCAGTCTCTGTGATTCTATGTCTGTGTCTAGGTCTCTGTGTGTCTGTTTCTGTGTGTCTCTGTCAGTCTGTGTCCCTGTGGGTGTCCCTGTGGGTGTCCCTGTCCCTGTGTGTGTCTCTGCATCAGTCTCAGTGTGTGTGTGTGTGTGTGTGTGTGTATCTCTCTCTGTGTCTGTTTCTGTGTCTGTCTCTGTTTCTGTGTGTCTCTGTCTCTGTATCAGACTCTGTATCTCTGTGTGTGTCTGTGTTTGTCTCTATTGACATCATATTATCTGACACATTACCTGTCTTAAAAAAAGAATGTCCTTTGTTGCCTATAGCAACCAATTACAGCTCTTATTAATGACCTGTAGTTCCCAGTGCCATTGATTTTAGTGTAAGCAGGTTTTTGCGGCGAATAACTGTAAAGTGCGGGGTTAAAATTTCTCACCAAAGCATAGTCTATGACGCTCCCTGGGTCACATGAGGCGTCTGTGCAAAATATCGTGATTGTAAATGTGACTGTGCGGATTCCTCTATTGGACGGACACACACACACACACACACACACACACACACACACACACACACACACACTCACACTCACTCAGGTTTATATATTAGATTATACACCCTACATATGCCCTGTACATGTCACGTATAGTGTGTAATGTAATGTAATTCTGAATATTGACCTGCCATATCCTATAGGTGTGTAATATGCGCTCTGTTAGGATTTCACTTGCTGATTCGAGTAGTTATCACCTGATCACTCACATGCGATTTGCAATGTGTGGTCATCTGCAGAATGACGTCTCCTCCTGTTCCTCTCAAATTGAAAATGATAACAATGAGAGACGCAGGAGGAGACGTCATTCAGCAGATGACCCCGAGTCTGCAAATCACTTGTGAGTGATTTCATTGGCAAATGAGATCCTAACAGTGTATATTACACATTTTGGGGGTTCGACCAGTCAATGTGCAGCAGAGCAGGGAGAAGCCACTCGGCACCGGCCTCCCGGGCTCCTCATCTGACTGCATCGTCCTCGGCAGAGATAAAATGTGTTTTAACTGAAATGTGGAAACATCAGAGTAAAATATACAGGACTGCAATAATGGAGCCGGTGCCTGATTCCCTCCACTCGGGGGTCGTGTAGGAGGAATCGGCTGTCACATTCCTTACCTGGTAGCAAATAACAGTGGAGTCTCATATGTTACATGGCATCACTGCCGTCTGCACATCACATGGAATGGTTCAGGGGATGTTCACACGGGGCATCTTTTTTTACCACAAATATGCAGCGTTTTTGTCCCAAGAATGCACCAAAAATGCACCGCGGCAAAAATGCATAAAAAAAACGCAATGTGTTTTTGACACATTTTTACCGCGTTTTGCCCAATGCGGTTTTTAAGTCTAATCTATTGACTGGAAGGGTTCAAAAACAAAAACGCAAAAAGAACTGACAGCTGCATCTTCAAAAACGCTAACAAAAGATGCCCAGTGTGGACAGCAAAAGAGCAATCCCATAGACTTTGCTGGGAGGAGGAAATGCATGCAGGGGCATCTGTGTGACCTCAAAAATGCTACAAAAGATGTCCTGTGTGAACTTAGCCTTAGTGTCGTTATGACGACGCCATTCTATCAATGTAATGCATCCTCAGCAGTTGAGTTGTGTATTATGGGGTTCTGCAGCAGCTGAGGTGTGTATTATGGGGTTCTGCAGCAGCTGAGGTGTGTATTATGGGGTTCTGCAGCAGCTGAGGTGTGTGTTATGGGGTTCTGCAGCAGCTGAGGTGTGTATTATTGGGTTCTGCAGCAGCTGAGGTGTGTATTATGGGGTTCTGCAGCAGCTGAGGTGTGTATTATGGGGTTCTGCAGCAGCTGAGGTGTGTATTATTGGGTTCTGCAGCAGCTGAGGTGTGTATTGTGGGGTTCTGCAGCCGCTGAGGTGTGTATTATGGGGTTCTGTAGCCGCTGAGATGTGTTTTATGGGGTTCTGCAGCAGCTGAGGTGTGTATCATGGGGTTCTGCAGCAGCTGAGGTGTGTATCTTGGGGTTCTGCAGCAGCTGAGGTGTGTATTATGGGGTTCTGCAGCAGCTGAGGTGTGTTATGGGGTTCTGCAGCAGCTGAGGTGTGTATCATGGGGTTCTGCAGCAGCTGAGGTGTGTATCTTGGGGTTCTGCAGCAGCTGAGGTGTGTATTATGGGGTTCTGCAGTAGCTGAGGTGTGTCTTATGGGGTTGTGAAGCAGCTGAGATGTGTCTTATGGGGTTCTGCAGTAGCTGAGGTGTCTTATGGGGTTCTGAAGCAACTGAGGGGAATTATGAGATTTTGCAGCAGCTGAGAGGTGTATAATGAGGTTCTATTGCATCTGAGGTGTGTATTTTGAGGTTCTGCAGCAGCTGAGGTGTGCATTATGAAGTTCTGCATATTACATTATTCGGCGTGGATTTATCTTACAAATTTTCCAACAAAATTATTTGCAGCATTGCCAAATGGGGTGTGCCCAGTCTGGTTAATAAAGGGATTACAATATATATGCCGTAGTTCTTCCATACACCGTGCCCCTCCCTTATGGTGTGTATGTGGTGCTGCACCTCAGTCTACTCAGGGTAGTGGAGCTGAGAGGCAGCGACACATACACAGCGCCACCCGTCCTTATGGTGTGTATGTGGTACTGCACCTCAGTCTGTTCAGGTCATTGGAGCTGAGAGGCAGCGACACATATAACCTGAGGACTCTTTATTATGTAGAAAGCAGAGATTTTTTTCTAATTTTGTACATTCCCTTTTAACATCTATATTTTGGACTTTTTGGTCCGGCGTACACACAGCATCGGCCGCCGGCTCCATGGTGCCTTGTCTGCTATCATCTGGTATATTTATCCTCAGGATTTGTATAGTAGATGTTGATCCCACCAATGGGACCACGACCTGCGCCGCTCTAAGGGGTACTTGGCACGCTGCGACATCGCAGGCCGATGCTGCGATGCCGAGCGCGATAGTCCCCGCCCCCGTCGCAGCGGCGATATCCTTGTGATAGCTGCCGTAGCGAACATTATCGCTACGGCAGCTTCACATGGACTCACCTGCCCTGCGACCGTCGCTCTGGCCGGCGACCCGCCCCCTTGTTAAGGGGGCGGGTCGTGCGGCGTCACTGCGACGTCACACAGCAGGCGGCCAATCGGAGCGGAGGGGCGGAGATGAGTGGGATGTAAACATCCCGCCCACCTTCTTCCTTCCGCATATCCTACGGGAGCCGCGGTGACGCTGGTAGGAGATGTTCCTCGCTCCTGCGGCTTCACACACAGCGATGTGTGCTGCCACAGGAGCGAGGAACAACATCGGACCGTCGCGTCAGCGTAATCATGGATTACGCCGACGCTGCACCGATGATACGATTAACGAGCGCAAAAGCGTCGTAATCGTATCATCGAGCCTTTACACACTACGATGTCGCATGCGATGCCGGAAGTGCGTCATTTTCAATTTGACCCCACCGACATCGCACCTGCGATATCGTAGTGTGCAAAGCCCGCCTTAGTGTATAGGAATTTATACCATCTCTCCACAAAGAGCAGCAGCACCTCATTCTGCAGATACATGTGCGCCCCATTGGGGGGATCCATATGTACCATCCATAATGTAATATCCAGGCATACAGCATGTACGAGATGTGGTGGAATTAATGTGGATTGAGAATCAGATTCTCCAGCACAAATCTGGAGGACTTTATTGTAGATTTGAAGAAATCAATTTTCTTAGGATATAAAAAAATTGCCTCTGGTCCTCGTTTGTTTCCTGGAAACTGGGTACAAAATCAGTAGGGGGGGGGGCACCAAAGGGCAGTTTTGCACAGGGCGCCATTCAGGCTAAGGCCGGCCCTGACCGTATATAACAAATATAGTAAATCCCTCACTGTTCCTCTCATAGAGGTGCCCAAGTTTCTTCCAGGTCTCCATGCTCCCTTAGGCCCCCTTCACACGCACGTGCCTCCGGTACGTGCTAGGTCCGTTCCCGCATGTACCGGAGACACGGGCACACGTATACTCATTAAAACCAATGGGTTTATGTGCACGCACATGTTCAGCCATTGGCCCGTGCCTCCATGTGGAGCAGACGTGAGCCCGTGTGCTCCATACGGCGGCATGTCATTTTTCTACGGCAGCACAGGTGTCACGCAGCCCGCACATGTACCACACGGATTTAGTGTGGATGCGGTCCCACGTGACATTCGCCGGAGAAACACACGTGTCATTGTAAAAATAAAAAAAACACATACTCACCTCCACCAGCCCTGCAGTCTCTGCCGCGGTGTCACCTGCATCCGACCCCCAGTGAATTTGAACAACGTATCTTCACTGGGGGCCGGAAGCAGTGTCAGTGGGGCGTGGCCTGTGCCGGACACTGTCATTCAGCACCACAGACAGCTCCGGAAGAATAAGGTAAGGTGGGACTTTCTGTTCTCCGTGTGTTATTACGTATAACACACGGAGAACACGCATGTGCCACAAACACGGCACACGGCGAGCAAACCACCCCTTTAATACGTCCGTGAAAAAACGGTTCTTTTTTTCACGTGCGTGTGAAGGTGGCCTAAGGCCACTTTCATATTGTGTTTTTCCCTATGTTCGCTGGTTCCGTCAGGGCATCCGTTCGAACCCCACATCCCCCGCACCACAAAATGTGTTTCGGACGCATGTGCCAACGTGGCCATTGACTATAGTGGAGCAGACCAAGAAGCATACACTTCTTGGTCGCTATCTAACACATTAAAGTATAAAAATATAGATATAAATATATAAATATATGAATACACACCAGATATGCAGTTTCTCCATTTTCACATCTATAAAATTACAATCAGCAGAAAACATTTGCCTTGCAATCCCTTTTGCCAACATATTTAAACTATTTGGATGAAATGTATGTATAACAAGTAAAATACAAAACAAACAAAAAAAACAACAAAAGAAAAACCAAAAAGAAAACAAAAAAAAAACCTATCAGCAATATAGAACCTCCGGGCATGGGCCGTAGGAGTTATATGAAACAAGGTGAGGAAAAAGGTGGGGTTACTTAAGTGTTTCTCCTGTTACTATTAGTTTGTAATAGTGTCTTATTTAAAGTCGAGCTCTGAGGGAGCAGCTGTCATGTTATTTCACCTGAAGAAGGCTATCTGTTTTAAGATTTTTAGCCGAAATGCGTTGTATTATTTTATAATAGCCAAATAAAACTTCTTCTGTTACAATACATCTGGAGATCAGCGCCATCTTTTTGGATTTGAAGGATTTTCAAGCACTTCAATTTACCAGTTGGTGAGTGGCATAAAAAGTGGAAAATCACATAAAGATGCACCAAATTTATCAACATCATGGAACACTGATAGGTTTGGTTCAAATAAAAGCAATGCAGTCAAAAATTAAAAAAATGGTAAAAAAAATGCCCTCATGATGATTATCTGGGGTATATCACTACTAATATACTAATACTTAAATGGAAGAATATTGTGCTGTTTTGGCTGCTAGCAGGACATATCTGTAATATGCTACCCTTACATAATGCAGCATACTGGGAGACCAAATTCAATAAGTTTCAGTATAATATTATAATAATAATAATAATAATAATAATAATAGTGTGATCTTCTTCTACAGCTCTCCGCTATTATAGAATTGCTGGAAGGGGCCTTTTATGGACTAGATCTACTGAAGCTGCACGCCGTCACTACAAAAATTGTTGGTCGAGTTGATAAAATTGAAGAAGTAAGTTTACTTGTTAAACAAAGTAGTCATGAAATAAAAACAGTGATCCAGATAGTCTTGCAGATATGTAGTTTCAAAAGTATAGACAGCGATGCACCAAATGGCCATGTGTCTGACCCGATGCACGGCCGGTCAATATGCACAACGGTCAATACTTGGACAACAAAACAATCCATGTGTGAACCTGATCAGAACAGCAAAAAGCATCAGGGTCACCATATGCGAAAAAATTTTTTTGAATCTAATATGTGGTATATAAGAATTTGGTGAGATAAATCCATTTCTTTATTTATCAGTGGACTTTTCTGAAACTGGCACCTGGTTCATGGGTGAGATAAGTTCCACCTTGTATACCGGTACTAGCTTATTTATGGTTTGCATTGAACCCTTGAAAAAGTAGGAGGGGCCAAACCTTATTTGTATTGTTTGTCCTTTTATTAGTGAGGATTATCCTCATTTCTTCATCGTTCCTTATGGGAGACCCAGACCATGGGGTGTATAGCTTCTGCCTCCGGAGGACACACAAAGTACTACACTCAAACGTGTAGCTCCTCCCTCCTAGCATATACACCCCCTGGTAGCCAGTCCTAGCCAGTTTCAATGCTTTGTGTCCAGGAGGTCACACACACACATGCATTCTCTGATTTTTGATTTTTTGGATTTCAAGATTTGGAAGAAAAGCGGGTCCAGTCTGGACTCCCGGCATGTCCCTTCTCACCCCACTGTGTCGGCGGTGCTGTTAAGGTTGATTTTACAAGGCTGGAGCCTTCACATGCCGCGCTCCTTCACCATCCCCTGGGGCTCTGGCTTGAAGTGGGAGTCATCACGGTCCTCTCTGCCTTGCAGGAGACCGGTCTCCATCCGCAGCCCTGTTCAGGATTCTGCCGGACGGAGCGTTTAACCCCCCCCAGGGACATGGCCCTGCGTCTCAAAAGCTAAGTATTGAGACGTTTTTACCACAGCAAGTGGTCTTTCAGGGGTCCCTTGTACTTTATTTATTGGGGGGAGTGTGTTATATGACTGTGGTAACATTTCCGGCCGGTTCTCCAGTTTTCACTGGAGAACCGCGCCGATGGTGCCTGCACGCTGGCCGCATGTTTAAATCTAGGCCCCGGCTTCGCCTGAGGCCTAGTTTCGGTTTCACTGCCCCTGCATATTAGTTATGCAGAGGGACAGTGTGGCTCCGCCCAGCGGCTGTGCAGCACAGGGAACGGACACTCCTCACTGAGGAAAGATTCCCTCCCCTGTATACCTCATTTGCCCGCTCTCAGAGTAGGCCCCGCCCCCTCTCCTCGCTCCGGTCGCCATTTTCTCAGCGTTCTCAATGTCTGCATAGGCACAGAGATACCACATTGTGACAAATGGGGGCCTGGGCTGGGGGACTGGAGGGCACAGAAATGTATGTTAAACGGTCTGGCAAGCCACAACCTCCGGTTGTGCAGCTGCTTATATTCTCTGTTTATTTACTCTGTTGGGGGTCATTCTGGAGATGCATTCCCTCACAGAGCCCCCACTTCTGCAGCATGTCTCACATCAGAGCAAGGCTGCAAGGCTGTTCTTAATATGCACTGCATGTAGACTCGTACTGCCTGTACTGAGCACATAAACACAGTGGTCCCTCAGCCTGGAGGCTCATCAGTGGTCCCTCCAGCTGCTCCGGTGGTGCTGAGCATGCATTAGCCCCCTTCTCAGGGCGCTTCTGCTGCTACGGCTCGCTCAGCAAGCTCTCAGAGGACTCTTCATCTGGTCTCAGTCCCCGTCCTCCTAAAATGGAGACGCAGGGTCCCCTGTCCCTTCCCGTCTCGCAGCTCTGATTCACGAGCTGACTCACTGGACGAGGAGGATGTCTTTACTGGGGGCTCGGACGCTACTTAATGTACCACTGATCTGTCCAAAGGTGATGCAGATGCTAATGATTTGATTGCGTCCATTATATTTGTACTGGACCTCAATCCGCCTGTATCAGGGGAGTATCCCCCTCTGGCAGAAAGGCATCAGTATACCTTAAAGAGAACAAGGAGTGTGTTCCTTAACCACTCCAGTTTTCAGCCCACTGGACCAAGCCCAGAGCCTGTCCTGACAGACGCTCCCAAAGCGTGGTTCTGATGACTGTTTCCCCCTTCCACCACAGGTGGTCAAGGAGTGGGCTCATTCACCAAGGGTGGTCCCTTCGGTGTCTAGTATTTCAGCCCGGATAGTTGTATCAGTGGCTGACGGCACCTCTCTAAGGATCCCACTGTACATTAACTCTGTACTGGACCTCAATCCGCCAGTATCAGAGGAGCAACCCTCTCTGGCAAAAAGGCACCAGTTTACCTTGCCTAAGAGAACAAGGAGTGTGTTCCTTAACCACTCCAGTTTTCAGGCCGCTGTGACCAAGCCCAGGGTCTGCTCTGGCAAACGCTTCCCAAGGCGTGGTTCTGATGGCAGTTTTCCCTTTCCACCAGAGGTGGTCAAGGTGTGGGCTCATTCACCAGAGGTGGTCCCTCCGGTGTTTAGACTCTCAGCCCGGACCGTTGTATCAGTGGCTGATGGCTCCTCACTTACGGCTTTGCTGTCCGCCAGGTTGTCCTTCTGGCCAAATCTGTATGGAGGCGGCAGGGGCCTCGTTCTCTCCAGCTCTTGCAGCAGTGCGGCTTTCAAAGCCATCTCTGCTTCTCTAGAGGAGATGCATTCCCTCACAGGGACTCTTTGCCCGAAATGGTTGCCTTAACTTCCAGACTTCAGTCTTTTCATCCTATGCCATGTCTGCCATGCTGGAGACTCTCACCGCACTGCGGTGGCCTCGGCTAAATTCCTCGCTATCCGCAAGCTCCTGTGGCTTTGGAAGTGGAGGGCGAATGCTTCTAAAGAAGTTGCTTGCTGGGCTCCCTTTTGCTGGGACCAGACTATTCGGGAACAACTGGATGAAATTATTAAGGAAGCTCTTGGCGGGAAGAGTTCTTCCATGCAACAAACCTGAACCAGGAAACCTGTCCAGGGCAGGAATCAGTCGAGGTTTCGTTCTTTTCGTTCCTCCATCTGATCGTTCTCTAAGCCCTCGGCCTCGTCCACTGGCTCAGCCAAGGATCGTAAACCCAAATGGCGCACGAGAAGACCGCAGGAGCTGCTGCCACTAAGTCAGCCTCCTCCTGGCTATCTGGCCACGCCAGCAACGTCCTTGGTCGGTGGCAGGCTCTCCTACTTTGGCGACGTATGGTTTTAACACGTCTCCGATCAGTGGGTGCGAGATACCATCTCCCACGGCTATAGGATAGAATTCTATCCAGCCCGCCAAACAGATTTTTTCTGCAACTCCCCCCTGCTCCAAGGCCGCCGCCTTCTCACAGGCTGTGGCATTCTTGCAGGCCACTGGAGTAATTGTACCGGTTCCCGACTGGGAACGGTTCTGAGATTTCTGCTTAAATCTTTTCCTAGTACCCGAAGAGGGCGATGCCTTCCGACCTGGATCTCAAGCTTCTCAAGCATGTTCAGGTGCGGCATTTTCGCATGGAGTCTCTGCGATCAATCAATGACCCAAGGAGATTCCCTAGCATCCATCGACATCAGAGATGCCTATCTGCATGTGCCAATCGCAGTTTCACACCAGCGTTGGCTACGTTTTGCAATCAGAGTGGTCCAATTCGTGGCTCTTCCCTTGGGGTTAGCCACGGCCCCTCGAGTATTCTCAAGGTCGGGGCAGCTGTAATTGCGGTCCTGCACCTCTAGGGGTTGGCAGTGATCCTTTTGTCCTGGACAGCCTTCTAGTCTGGGCTTCATCCAGTGCAAACTGTTAGCGGAGTGCCTCGCTCTCGCCACTCTAACCAATTCGGGTGGTTTGTCATTCTGTCCAAGCCCACTCTGACTTCGACCCAGAAGTTCATATTCCCAGGGACGCAATTCGAGACTCTGTCGGCACTTGTGAAGCTAACCTTAGTCAAACAGCAGTCCCTCCGCTGGCGGTCGACGTCGTTCCATCAGGCACCTAATACAGGTGCTGGATCAGATGGTGGTGTCAATGGAAGCGATTCCCTTGCCCAGTTCCATCTGCGTCCTCTGCGACTGGATATTTTCCGCTGTTGGAACAAGCGGACTTCCTCCTTCCACGGGGTGGTGGCTTCGCCACAGACCAGCAGCTCGTTTCAGTGGTGGCTTCGGCCCCTCTGACTCAGGGACGCTCCTTCCTGGCTCCGTCCCGGGTGATCCTCACCAAGATGCTAGTCTATCCGGCTGGGGAGCAGTATATCTCCACCATGGAGCGCAGGGCACTTGGACTCTGTCCGAATTAGCCCTCTGGATCAACGTGCTGGAAATCAGAGCTGTGTTTCTAGCTCTCTAAGCCTTTCGCCATCTGTTGGCGGCCAGGCACATTCGAGTCCAGTCAGACAACGCTACAGCGTTTGCCTACATCAACCTCCAGGGCGGGACACTCAGCCGCCTGGCAATGTTGGAGTTTCATCGCATTCTTCAGTGGACGGGGGACTCCTAGTCCACCATATCCGCAGCCCACATCCCAGACGTGGAAAACTGGGAGGCAGATTGTCTCAGCCGTCAAACCGTGGCTCCACGGTCCCCAGGTTTTTGCGACGGACGCACTGGTTCAAGTTTGGTCCCAGCTTCGTCTGTCTTACGTGTTTCACTCTCTAGTTCTTGCCCAGAGTCCTGCGCAAGATCAGAAAGGAGGGCCGTCGGGTCATTCTCATTACTCCAGACTGACCCAGGCAAGCTTGGTACCCTGACCTGCCATAGCATCTCCCGGACTGTCCAGACCTTCTCTCACGAGGTCCGTCTTTCCGCCAGAACCTGCGGCTCTCAGATTGACGGCGTGGCGTTTGAGTCATGGATCTTGACGACTTCTGGTATCCCTCCTGAAGTCATCTCCACTATGACTCGAGCTCGGAAGTATCCTTTGGCCTTTTGGCCTTGCCGACCCTCCTGTCCCTTCTACAATCCGGTCTGCAGCTAGGACTATCCCTTGGGCAGACGCATCAATTCCCTTGAGGGACAGTTCTCGGCTCTGTCAGTGTTGTGCCAGCGGCGTATCGCCCGACTGGTCCAGGTGCGCTCCTTCATGCAGGGCGCATCTCACATTAGCCCTTACCGGCGGCCCTTGGAGTCCTGGGACCTTAATTCGGTCCTCACGGCTTCCGGAAACCCCCCTTTGAGCCTCTTAGGGAGATTTCTTTGTTTAGTTTTTCACAGAAGGTGGTCTTTCTAGTGGCCATAACTTCCCTCAAGAGAGTCTCTGTTTTGGCTGCACTCTCTTCGGAGTCCTCCCTTCATCAAGACAAGGTGGTTCTCCGTCCGACTCCGGACTTTCTCCCTAAGGTGGTTGCTGCTTCCACCTTAACCGGGGCATTTTCCCTGCCTTCCTTTTGTCCGGCTCCTGTTCGTCGCTTTGAAAGGGCGTTGCATACTCTGGATCTGGTGCGGGCGCTCCGGATCTATGTGTCTCGCACCGCTGTTCTTAGGCGGTGCACCTCTCTTTTGTGCTGACCGCTGGTCAGCGTAAGGGCCTCTCGGCATTTAAGCCGACCCTGGCTCGTTGGTTTAGGTCGGCCATTTCCGATACCTACCAGTGTACTCAAGTGCCTCTCCCGCCGGGGATCAAGGCACACTTGACCAGAGCTGTCGGTCCCTCTTAGGCTTTCAGGCCCAGGCTACGGCTCAGTAGGTCTGTCAGACTGCCACTTGGACTAGTCTGCATACCTTTTCGAAGCACTACCAAGTGCATGCTCTTGCTTCGGCAGATGCGAGCTTGGGCAGACGCATCCTTCAGGCGGCTGTCGCCCATTTGTGAAGTTAGGTTTCTCCTACTTCTCAGTTTTTCTGTTTATTCCCACCCATGGACTGCTTTAGAACGTCCCATGGTCTGGGTCTCCCATAAGGAACGATGAAGAAAAAGAGAATTTTGTTACTTACCGTAAATTCTTTTTCTTATAGTTCCGACATGGGAGACCCAGCACCCTCCCTGTTGCCTGTTGGCAGGTTTCTTGTTCCGCGTGTTATCACCGGCTGTTGTTGTAGACAGAGGTTCCGGTTGTTCCGGGTTTTGCTCTGTCTCTACTTGTGGGTGGATGTCCTCCTTCAGCTTTTGCACTAAACTGGCTAGGACTGGCTACCAGGGGGTGTATATGCTAGGAGGGAGGAGCTACACGTTTGAGTGTAGTACTTTGTGTGTCCTCCGGAGGCAGAAGCTATACACCCCATGGTCTGGGTCTCCCATGTCGGAACTATAAGAAAAAGAATTTACGGTAAGTAACAAAATTCTCTTTTTTTATGAATTAATTAATTAAAGGTTAATTTTTAAAAAAAAATTCACATATGGTGACCCTGATGCTTTTTGCTGTTCTGATTTTGATAACTTTTTGAATTTAACCCAGTGGCTATTTATATACATGTGTGAACCTGACCTAACAGGTAAGAATAACACTTCATTCCCACAATGAGCTATTGGGTGTTCTTGATGTTCCAGATTTTCTGTAGCATTTCTGAACCTTTTAAGTATGTTAGGTTGTTTGCATATTTTTCATTGCTTTTTTATATGCTTTTTTGACACTGTGGTTTTTATCTCTTTTCGGTGTGTCTTGTTTTATAGAAAGTTGCTTTTTTTATATACTTCCTTGTATTTGCCTTTGAAGAAATTTCATTTGAAGGTTACAAGCATTTTAGGTGCATTTCCGCAGAGGGAACACCCTAAAAATGCATATGTGTTTTGTTTGTGTTTTTTTTTATGCTTTTTACTGTGTAGTAAAAGTGAAAGGATAACTTTATTCGTTGGGTCAGTACGATTACAATGATAGCAGATTTATATATATTTTTTTATTACACAATAAAAAAAAATTATAGAAAAAAGAATTGTCTTACATCAGTGTATTCTGACAGCTGTAGCTTTTTTATTTTTCTAGTGACGAAGCTGTATGATGACTATTGACTATGTATTTTTTACGGGACAAGATGACGTTTTCAGTTATACCATTTTTATTAACATTTAACTTTTTGATCTGGTTTTATTCCACTTTTATTTATTTCAGAGGAATGATGAAAAAGCATAGTTTTTTGCCACATTTTTTAATTTTTATGATGTTCACTATAGGGATTAAATAGTGTGACAGTTTTATAGATGATGTCATTATGGACACAGTGATACCAAATATGAGTAACTTTTTTCTTTTTATCACTCATCTCATGTATTGCAATAGATATGTATTGCAATATATTTGACATGTCAGATTACACAGACAGAGTGCCTGTTAGACCCTGACTATAGCTGGATCTAACAAGCCACCATTTCTGGCACACCGGGAGGCAATTTTTTACCTGCAGGTGGCATGACAATAATTAGCTCCCCGTCATTGTCACGGGTAGAGATGAGCGAACCGGCCGTGGTTCGGCTCGAGTTCGGATCGTCGAACAGGGGTCCCGTTCGAGTTCGGTTCGACGAACCGAACTCGAACCGCATAGGAAACAATGGCAGGCAATCACAAACACACAAAAACACCTAGAAAACACCCTCAAAGGTGTCCAAAAGGTGACAAACAACACAACACAACACAAACACATGGGAAAGTGACAAGAACATATACTCATGCGAAAACAAAAGAGCAGGACAAGGAAAAAAAGGAGACACAGATATAGGCATGGCACGCCCTTCTAAAATCATGTAAAACACCGCAAGGTGACTCCAATCGGAATCTCCCTTTTTTCCAAAAATTGGGCCACACACACACCCACCCCTTCAGTGGCAGCACTTGTGCCCCAGTTGTACACTTCACAGCTAGATTTGCATCAAGCACATTCAAAAATACGCCATCCTTTTCCGTCCTCAGGATTGCACCGGGGTAGGTAGCAAAGTCTTTGCTGAACCATGACTTGTTCATCTTGGCTCCTTTTAGAAAACACAGCAAGCAAGGGTTACTCCAAGCGGAGTCTTCCTTTTTTCCAAAAATTGGGCCACACAGACACTCACCCCTTTAGTGGCAGCACTTGTGCCCCAGTTGTACACTTCACAGCTAGATTTGCATCAAGCACATTCAAAAATACGCCATACTTAACCGTCCCCAGGAGAACACCGGGGTAGGTAGCCAAGTCTTTGCTGAACCATGACTTGTTCATCTTGGCTCCTTTTAAAAAACACAGCAAGCAAGGGTTACTCCAAGCGGAGTCTCCCTTTTTTCCAAAAATTGGGCCACACAGACACCCCATCAGTGGCAGCACTTGTGCCCTAGTTGCAAACAGGATGTTTTGATTTGCATCAAGCACATTCCAAATCCACAAGCATTTACTCTCCCCAGGATGACACAGGGGTAGTAAATTCCTTGTGGATCCATGACTTGTTCATTTTGATGAACGTTAGTCTGTCCACATTGTCACTGGACAGACGCGTGCGCTTATCTGTCAGCACACACCCAGCAGCACTGAAGACACGTTCAGAGACAACGCTGGCAGCTGGACACGACAAAATCTCCAAGGCGGAAGTTGAGAGCTCTGGCCATTTTTAAAGATTTGAAGCCCAAAATGAGCAAGGCTCCATTTGCAAAGTCATGGCATCGATGTTCATTTGGAGATACTCCTGTATCATCCTCTCCAGCCGTTGACTATGTGTCAGACTTGTTGTCTCTGGTGGCCTTGCAAAGGACGTTCTAAAAAAATTATGAAAAGATTCAATAAAATTGCTGTTACCAGCACCAGATACGGTGCTACTGGTACGGGTAGACTGTTGAAGATGACAAGACCGTCCCATGTTTGTCAAGTTACAACTGGGAGATTCACTCCCTGCACCTGCACGGTTGTTTGGTGGAAAAGCCGAGCTAAGATCGAGTGACAGCTTCTGCTGATACTCCTGCATACGTGCGTCCCTTTCTATGGCTGGAATTACGTCACAAAATTTGGACTTGTACCGGCGATCTAATAGTGTGGCAAGCCAGTAGTCATCATCACTTCTAATTTTGACAAAACGAGGGTCATGTTGGAGGTAGTGCAGCAAGAAGGCGTTCATGTGTCTTGCGCAGCCATGCGGACCAAGTCCACGCTGTGTTTGTGGCATAGAGGTGCTAACCATTCTTTCTTCCTCTGACATCTCCCCCCAACCTCTTTCAACTGAAATTTGACCAAGGTCTCCCTCATCCGCTGAGTCTTCCATGTCCATGGACAGTTCGTCCTCCATTTCTTCATGTTCTCCTGCACCTTTCTCAACATTTCGCCTGCTATTATGCGCCCTTGTTGATCCCTGTCCCCCATGGTCCCATGCCTGCCGCGTTGGTGATGATGAACGTCTGGACCTTGGTGATGTTGTTGTGTCTTGCGCATATGAATCCTCCTGTAGTTCCTCCCCTTCCTGTTATCCCACTCCCTGACTCCGAATAGTGTTTAGCGTGTGCTCCAGCATGTAAATGACTGGAATTGTCATGCTGATAATGGCATTGTCAGCGCTAAACATATTCGTCGCCATGTCAAAACTGTGCAGAAGGGTGCATAGGTCCTTGATCTGAGACCACTCCATCAGGGTGATCTGCCCCACCTCTGCATCTCGTTGGCCCAGGCTATACGTCATGACGTATTGCACCAGGGCTCGGCGGTGCTGCCACAGTCGCTGTAACATGTGGAGAGTCGAATTCCAGCGTGTCGGCACATCGCATTTCAGGCAATGAACCGGCAGGCCAAAAGACTTCTGGAGCGATGCAAGTCGCTCAGATGCGGCGGTTGAACGGCGAAAGTGAGCAGACAGTTTTCGTGCCCTGGTCAGAAGGCCATCTAGGCCGGGATAGTGTGTTAAAAATTGCTGGACAACAAGGTTCAACACGTGAGCCATACAAGGCACGTGTGTCACCTTGCCCAGGCGAAGGGCCGCACCCAGGTTTGCAGCATTGTCGCACACGGCCTTACCAGGCTGCAGGTTGAGTGGAGACAACCATTTATTAAACTCCGTCTCCAGAGCTGCCCACAACTCAGCCACTGTGTGACTCCTCTTTCCAAGACATGTCAAGCTAAAGACCGCCTGATGCCGTTGCGCTCTGCTGCCAGCATAGTAATGAGGGGTGCGTGATTCCTTCTGCGCAGTGAGAACGCTGGTGGCCTGACCAGGCAGGCTTGGGGCGGAGGTGGAGGACCCAGATGAGGTGGAGGAGGCAGAAGCAGTGGCGGAACTTGGACAGACAGAGGATTGACAGACAAGTCGTGGGGACGGCAAGACTTGTGCAGCAGACCCTTCACCATCTATCACCATAGTTACCCAGTGCCTAGTCAGCGACATGTAACGTCCCTGTCCATGCTTACTGGTCCAAGTATCGGTGGTGAAATGCACCCGTTGACACACAGAGTTTCTCAAGGAAGCGGTGATGTTGTGTGCGATATGCTGGTGTAGCGCGGGCACACCTTTCTTAGAGAAGTAGTGGCGACTGGGCATCTGGTACTGGGGCACAGCGACAGACATAAGGTCTCTAAAATCCTGTGTGTCCACCAGGCGGAAAGGCAGCATTTCGGTAGCCAAGAGCTTACAGAGGGATAAAGTCAACCTCTTAGCTTTGTCATGCGTCGCAGGAAATGGCCTTTTATTTGTCCACATCTGAGGGACAGAGATCTGGCTGCTGTGTGTAGACAGTGTTGAGTAGGGTGTCCCTGGAAAAATGCAGGTTTGTGAGGAAAGTGCAGGCGTAGACATGATGTTGCCTTCATCCAACGTTGGTGCTATCGATGTCTGAGAGAGCTGTACACACGCACTTGTTTCCTCTTCCAAACCAACTGACGACTTACCAAGCAAACTACCTGTTGCGGTTACAGTGGTGGAAGTTGTGCGTGGAAAACCAGGTGTGACAGCTGTCCCCACAGTCCTAGAAGATGAAGAGCGCGCGGATGCACTGGAAGGGGCAGGCGGTGGATGGTTCGCTCCGCTAGGCCGCATTGCAGCACGGTGAGCTTCCCACTGGGACATATGATATTTATTCATGTGACGATTCATGGAAGAAGTTGTCAAACTGCTGAGGTTTTGCCCTCTACTAACAGAATCACGACAAATTTTACAGATCACATAATTTGGCCGATCTTTTGCTATGTCAAAAAAGGACCAGGCTAGGCAAGGCTTAGAGGGCATGCAACCTGCTGAGCCCCCCCGACTAGTGCTCAGAGGCACAGTGGTGGCTGAGGATGCAGTTGTAGACGTGCTACCAGTGCTCCGACTCTGTCCAGGAAGGCGCAAGGTAACTTCGTCATCGGTTGCATCCTCCTCCACCGCCTCTGTTGACCTCCTCGAGTGCCTGACTGTGGGTTGACAGTAGGTGGGATCTAGAACTTCCTCATCAATTGTTGTGTTTGCACTCCCCTCACCCTCAGACCGAGCCTCTTCTTGCCCTGACCGAATATTTAAGTTGTCATCCCAATCTGGTATCTGCGTCTCATCGTCATCAGTATGTTCCTCATTGTCTATAACCACAGGTGTTACAGTTTGTGACAAAGGGTCAACATTATGCTCAGAAACTTGGTCCTCACGGCCTGAATCAGAGTCACAAAGGTTCTGGGCATCACTGCAGACCATTTCCTGGTCTGTACTCACTGTAGCTTGGGAGCAGACTTCTGATTCCCAGGCTATAGTGTGACTGAACAGCTCTGCAGACTCAGCCATCTCAGTTCCACCATACTATGCAGGGCGGATGGAGACTTCAGAGCTGGGAGAAAGCAAGTTTGATTGGGATGACAACTCAGAGGACTGGTGTTTTTTGGATGCGGTAGTTGAGGTGGCGGAGAGGGCACTTGTTGGACCACTTGAGATCCATTCAAGCATTTTCCTTTTTTGGCCATCATCTACCTTTGTTCCAGTTGTTCGTGTCTGTAAAAAAGGGAGCACATCGGATTGTCCACGGTAAGTAGTAGACATCTTACTTTTGCTGGAAGGTGGTCTATCTTCGGCAGATGTTAATGGAGCTTTGCCACCTTCCCACGGACAAACCCTTTTTTTCCTTTTCCAACACGCCTCTTCCCTTTTCCACCAGCATCTGTCATTTTGCCACTCATTTTGATTGCGACAAGATTGTGCACTTAAAATGTGGTAGTAAAAATTGAGAGGTAGTGTAGATTGCAGCGGTGGTCTAGCTTTATTAACAGCAGAATAAACAACAATAATTATCCCTGACAATGCAACTACGCCCCTTAAACTGTCAGCAGTGTTTGCTAGTATAATGGCTTAGTAACAATGATTTTGAGTGTGCAATGCAGGCAGACGTGCTGCAAATATCTTTGCACTAGTGGGACAATAATGAAGTCTAACAGCCACTTTTAGGATGCCACTAAGTTTCCTCAGTGTTTGCTAGTATAATGGCTTAATAACAATGAGTTTGAGTGTGCAAAGGGCAGGAGGGTACAGTGGCAGGGTTGTGGGTCTGGGTAGAGGAAAGGAAGCCTCCCTTTCTATCCCTCCTAATGGGGAAATGCAGCGAGGAAATCCCTGACCTTAGCTACACAGACGCTGTCATCTTGTGTAACTGTTAAAATCTGTTTTCACGGACCCGACTGTCACCTATGGCTCTGACCCTGCCGGTATTAGCCCTTACAAGGGCTGAAAGAAACTTCTATCCCTATTCTGTATAGCGCTGGGTATAGAGCGTACACAGCAGTATCGGAGATAGGAGCTACGCCAGCGGTGACTGACACCAAGACGCAGAAGGCAGATAATGGCATGCTGGAGGAAAATGTCCGTTTTTATAATGCAGGGACATGTGACATGGACATCCTATCACACATGCCGTTGCTTCTCTGGCTAAAAGTCCACTTAGCTGTGTGTGTGTCTGGAATTGGCTGACATGCTGGCCCTCCCCACTACACGCGCGCGCTTAGGGAAGGAAGACAAGGAAAAAAAAATAAAAATATGGCGATCGCCATTATCCAAACAGCAGTGATCTGAATGCGCTGTTCCCGCACACTATACACTGAAATTTCATAATAGTGTGAGTCACAGAGTGACTTACACTATTACAGCGGAAAGCCAGCTAGGAATTAGCTTGTCTTTTTGCTGCTAGAACCGGTCTCGAACGTATCTAGAACTATCGAGCTTTAGCAAGAAGCTCGAGTTCTAGTTCGATCTAGAACAGCCCCCAAAACCACTCGAGCCGCGAACTGGAGAACCGCGAACCGCGCTCAACTCTAGTCACGGGAGTGCTGATTGATGTGGCAGAGGGAACTCCCTCCCATAACCTTCTAAATGCCATGATCGCTATCGATTTCAGCATATGGAAAATTAATCAGCCAGGGACGGTTCACAAACCAGCCCTGGCTGGTATTGCAGGAGTTCTCAGCTGTGCCAAGCTCTTGCAGTGATCGTGCGGGGAAATGCTGATATTTCAGCACATAATGCGCGATCATGCTGTGATCGGTCAGTCAGCTTGACTGACCGATCACAGCAAACGTGTGGGTACGAATTAAGTGCATCCCCACACCTCTGGCAGAGCCAGTCAGCTGTTAGTGATTGCTGTCAGCATGGAGCTGTCACTGTCTTTTTTCACACAGTGAAGATGCTAAAGAAAGGACAAGCTCAATAGGGTCTTTTCTGCAAAGAAAGCAGTATTGCTGAATTCACAGCATGCTCACCTGTTGGGGGGTAATGTACCCACAACCTAGAAATATGCTCAGAGGTATGGCTGCTACAGCCCCTCAGATAGCAGAAATGGAAGTCAGGAAAAATGGTTAAATATCTGCGCTGCCGATAGACAAGGTGCACAGGATGTGAAGAGGACAAGCCAGGTAAGTATAATCCAAGTGGTTCATTGTGTCTATAAAATTACAGAAAAAAGGTAGGTTGGAGAAACCAAACAGACAAAAAAAATCACAGAGAAAATTTACTCCTAAAGTACATAGTTTATTTAATACAAAAGTTAAAAATACACACAAAAACCTCAAATGGTATCATATATAGAGAACCCACTATCCCAGGTGGATAAAGGGGTATAGAAAACAACCAGCTGGTTAGAAGTGAACCAGTAGGTGATATGACTAAAGTTAATTATATCACAATGCCGGTTAATTTAATATACCATCCATCCTGCATATAAAGCCACAATCAGATCATAATTGTTTCCTAGTATCAAGTAGGCCAGAACCAAAACCAACGTAAACTAGCCTTCAACACAATCGGAACAGCTGATACTCTGGTAATCACAAATGCACTCTATTGTCCCGACCTGTCAGTCAAATTAGTCAAAGATATGTAGGTGTCCGTCAGTCAGAACTCTAATGTTCTAATGTTTCTTTTATTAGATGGTGGTAGTGGATATGGAAACTATACCAATAGGGTATGTGTGCACGTTGTTTTCTGCTGTGACAAATATTCTGCAGCGTTTTGTCACTGCATGTGCGTTTCAAAACGGAGCCAAAACGCTGCGTTTTGGATGTATTTTGAATGCAGAATGGATGCAGAATTCATGCGTTCTGGATGCTTGCTCTACCATAGACAGACAAAAAGAATCCAAAACACACAAAATAAGTGACATGTTGCTTTTTAGAACGCATCGATTTTGTCAAAAATTTGGCATGCAAAATGCTGCGTATTAAAACGCAACGTGCGCATGTGTGGTGCCCCTGAATATATCAGGGTGCCACAGGGTACTGCAATCCTCAATCCTTTATCCACCTGGGATAGTGGGTTCTCTATATATGATACTATTTGAGGTTTTTGTGTGTATTTTTATCTTTTGTATTAAATAAACTATGTATTTTAGGAGTAAAATTTCTCTGATTTTTTTTTTTAGTTTATTGTGTCTACACGTTTCGAAGTATAAAACTTCTTCTTGAGTTTTAGTAGTTTTTTCTGCAGAAATGTTATACTTCAAAATGCGTACACCAGTAAGCTACTTGGATTATTCTTACCTGGCTTGTCCTCTTCACATCCTGTGCATCTTGTCCATCGGCAGCGTGGATATCCCTTTTAACCCTTTTTTCCTGAAATCCATCTCCGTTTTCACAGTGACAGTTTAAATCCATTACAGACATAACAAGTCACGATGAGGGAACCGATTCCTACTCATTACATGCTATGTCCATGTGGCGCCCTGGACAAGCCAGGGGCCACAGAGAACAACACCACCACACCCCACACTCCCGGTCAGGCACATCAGAGTCAGACACAAACCCTTGTTGCCTTCCTCCAGGGGCTGATGTCCACACCAGGGGGGTGGGCCAGGCGGTTGGCCCAGCCCACCGAGGAGTTCACAGTCCTGGAGGCGGGAAAAGTACAGAGATTAGTTTTTGGAGGTGAAAGTGGAAGGAAGGAAGGAAAGTGGTAGTGGAGCAACTAACTGACAGCGTCCGGGTGTGTGGCCCGGGCGGTACAGCAAGGTTGGCAGACGGTGGTGACCGTCTGCAGGAGTGGCCTATCGGAGTCTACCGTAAGGACCGTGGACGGGCGGTGGCCCGGCGGTACCGGACCGTTACACAAAGAGAAGTCAGCACCATCTGGTAGGGGCTTACGGACCCCGGCAAGGCTAGGAGTCGCCGTGAATTTGCCAAATCCGTCAGCGAAGGGAACCTCCTTGGTTTCCCAGCAGCCAAGTCCCGACAGAAGGCAACAGTCCAACCGTGAGAGGGAAACACAGCCACCGCCACCGCCACACCACCAAAAAAGACGTCTCAGAGGAGATCTCATTTATATGTATAAATACATGTGTGGTCAATATAAAGGACTGGCACATGACTTATTTCTTCCAAAGACAGTACTAAGGACCAGGGGGCACTCACTGCGAGTGGAAGAAAAGCGATTCCGACAGCTAAATAGGAAAGGGTTCTTTACAGTTAGAGCAGTCAGACTGTGAAATGCCCTACCACAAGAGGTAGTAATGGCAGATACTATAACAGCTTTTAAAAAAGGGCTGGATGATTTACTCAGTACACAAAACATTGTTGGTTATAAATGACTTAGTGACTAAATGTAGAACTGGTGGAGGAAGGTTGAACTAGATGGACCTAGGTCTTTTTTCAACCTAAGTAACTATGTAACCGTTCCCAGGGCCAGAGCCTGCGGGCAAAAGGGGCTCCTCCGGCCCACATCCAAGTCGGGGAGCGGGTTACCGGTGGGAACCCATTGGAACCGTTTACCGTACATAGGTGCAGGGAAAGGCAGTCACCATCAACCTGCCGGGAGAAACAACACCGCAGCCGTCTGTGGGACCCGTCCATCCAGCCGTGTGTTTTACTGAGAACTGTGTCCTCATCATTGGCTGAGTGAGTATCACCGTGCCATGCGGCACAGCGCTGACCCCGCGACCCTGCACCTCACCAGGCCCCATAACCCGCCTGCCATCCATCCCTACCCCATCACTGGGCCCCGGGACAACCAACCCCCTACCCACGGAGGGGAGAACTAACAACAAAGCCGCTCCCTGTCACCGCTCCCGGGATCCCCGTCCAGAGCAGCGGTGGTGTCACCAATATCACCACAATCGTGGGTGGCGTCACGGACAATAACCAAATCCCTACAATCAAACCCCCTTTTCACTCACGGGCGAGGAGCGCCGCTCGAGTCCCCGGGATCCGGCCCACCGCTCGAGCCACCACCGAGCAGCCGCAGCAGCATCGGCCGGACCCGAGCAGTGGGAGAGCGCAGCGTTCCCTCCTCCGCCCGCGACAACTTGGCGTCACGAACAGGATCCTACCGTTCTACCAGCTGGTGGAAGTCCGCCTTGTGTGACTGCCGGAGGTGTCCGGCCGAAAAATTTATGAAGCCGCCATCTTGGGCGCAAAGAATTACCGCTCGAGCGTCTCCTCGAGTAGTGGAGGCGCGAAGGCCAAAACCCCGCCCCTGTAGAGGAGGAGCCGGAAAGAGACTAAGGGGGACTGATGGCGTCTGGCCGCATGTAGCCCGCTGCTATAAAAGCAGGGACGCCAGTACCCTGCGGCCATCTTGTTCCTGGGAGAGGCCGCCAGCGAGATGTATATGCCGTCCCATAGCACCGTAGCCCCCGCGCCTGGAACCGCGGCGTGGGTGGAGATCCGGACCGCGCAGCTCCAACAACGGCTGCAGGTCAAGATGCAGCTCCTCTTGGAGGAGTGGGAGGCCGACATGGCGGAGGTTATAGAGACCGTACGGAGACGCGATGAGGAGGGAGCTTCGGAAGGGAAGGTGAGTGACCCACGCCCCGGTACCCTAGTGGGTCGGTCATCGTGGCTGCGGGACCCGGTCTGAACCCGCTCGCCCTGCTACCTCCCTCGCTACCCGTATCGGCTGCCGTGACCCCGCCACTAGGCCCGCTACCCCCGGAACCGGTAGCGGTACCCTGCATGTTCGCACAGGCGGGTCGACCTGTAGCCGGAGCCCGTGACCGACCGGAAGTGCTGCCCTGGAAAGTACGGAAGCCCAAGCCAGAGGCATTTACAGAGACTTCCCCCGAGCCAGAGCCGACAGGCCGCTCCGTGCAGAAGGCCCAGTGGAGGAAAGCTCCTGTGCCCATTCCCCACACCTCGGCTGAGCTTGCGCCGGGTTGCCGCTGCAAAGCAGCACCCCAGGCCAAGTCACTGCGCGACCTTCCACTCAGATTGCCAGTGGTGGGCAGTGTCCAGAAGGTCTCGCGGGGCCGGACCCGTGCGCTGGAGCTCGCAGCAGCTCCATATTGGGACAGGGAGCCGACGCCGCTGGGCCCGGAGATCGCGGAAAGGGAAAGGAAGAAGGCGGAATTGGTGGCCCGTACGATACGGGAAAAGGAGAGTCTGAGGCATGCAACCTTCCGTGTCCGGGGCCCCCTGTATAAAGGGCAGGTGAGGCGGTTTGATGTCCGCCGGGGCTATGGCTTTATATATGAACTGGGCCTGGAGGCCGAAGTCTTTATAGCCCGGCGGGATGTTAATGCCCACCTGCCGGAGGAGCATCCAGGCCGCAATCTGATGCCCGGAGACCTGGTGCAGTATACCCGGCACTGTGGGGAGAGGGGGTGGTTCGCATTGGATGCGCAGCTGAGGGGCAGTCAGAAGGCCCGAGTGCGCACCGTGCCCCCTCCCCCAACCGACGCAGAGGAATCGGAGTGATGGCAGCGGGGTCCCGTTGCAGTTGTCCCCCGTTGGGACCACCAAAGTACCGTTTAAATGAATGAAAAGAATAATCCACCGAGAAGAGTCACCTGATTTGCAGCTTGAGTGCACCGGTCGTTGCCGGCAACTGGTCCCCGTTGGGACCCCCTTTTCAAATTATGCGTAGAAACTACTACGAACAGGCCCGAGAACTAGCAGGGCAACCACAAACTTGTGGCATGTAAATAAAAATGTTGTTGTGGCTTTCACCATTGCCGCCTCCGGAGAGGCAGATTGGAGGAAGGGCCCGCAGTGGAGCAGGCTGGGGCCCAGCCACCACCAGAACCGGTGGCGATCCTCTGGGGGGTTTCAGGGGTTCCCCTTGGACGTGGGTCCCCTGAAAAGGACAGAACCTGCTCGGGCAACTTGTGCTGGACTGGGGTCAAGGGGTGCTGCCTGTTTGCTTAGGGGCAGCATCAGGGCCAGGTTGCTTGGGTGGGAGAGAGCGGAAGCCATAACCGTTAAGTAACGTTAAAGTAAGAGTACCTCCCGATGTGGGAAGATGTTATTTTACTTGTAATCCCTGTTTTACCGTTATCTTTTTCAGTTGTGAAAATAAAACCGGTGATGGACGGGCAGCCCACGGACGGTCTGCATTTTACTAAGGGGGAATGTGGCGCCCTGGACAAGCCAGGGGCCACAGAGAACAACACCACCACACCCCACACTCCCGGTCAGGCACATCAGAGTCAGACACAAACCCTTGTTGCCTTCCTCCAGGGGCTGATGTCCACACCAGGGGGGTGGGCCAGGCGGTTGGCCCCGCCCACCGAGGAGTTCACAGTCCTGGAGGCGGGAAAAGTACAGAGATTAGTTTTTGGAGGTGAAAGTGGAAGGAAGGAAGGAAAGTGGTAGTGGAGCAACTAACTGACAGCGTCCGGGTGTGTGGCCCGGGCGGTACAGCAAGGTTGGCAGACGGTGGTGACCGTCTGCAGGAGTGGCCTATCGGAGTCTACCGTAAGGACCGTGGACGGGCGGTGGCCCGGCGGTACCGGACCGGTACACAAAGAGAAGTCAGCACCATCTGGCAGGGGCTTACGGACCTCGGCAAGGCTAGGAGTCGCCGTGAATTTGCCAAATCCGTCAGCGAAGAGAACCTCCTGGGTTTCCCAGCAGCCAAGTCCCGACAGAAGGCAACAGTCCAACCGTGAGAGGGAAACACAGCCACCGCCAAGGCTACCGTTCCCAGGGCCAGAGCCTGCGGGCAAAAGGGGCTCCTCCGGCCCACATCCAAGCCGGGGAGCGGGTTACCGGTGGGAACCCATTGGAACCGTTTACCGTACATAGGTGCAGGGAAAGGCAGTCACCATCAACCTGCCGGGAGAAACAACACCGCAGCCGTCTGTGGGACCCGTCCATCCAGCCGTGTGTTTTACCGAGAACTGTGTCCTCATCATTGGCTGAGTGAGTACCACCGTGCCTTGCGGCACAGCACTGCCCCCGCAACCCTGCACCTCACCAGGCCTCGTAACCCGCCTGCCATCCATCCCTACCCCATCACCGGGCCCCGGGACAACCAATCCCCTACCCACGGAGGGGAGAACTAACAACAAAGCTGCTCCCTGTCACCGCTCCGGGGATCCCCGTCCAGAGCAGCAGTGGTGTCACCAATATCACCACAACCGTGGGTGGCGTCACGGACAATAACCAAATCCCCACAATCAAACCCCCTTTTCACTCACGGGCAAGGAGCGCCGCCCGAGTCCCCGGGATCAGGCCCACCGCTCGAGCCACCACCGAGCAACGGCAGCCGCAGCAGCAGCAGCGGCCGGACCCGAGCAGTGGGAGAGCGCAGCGTCCCCTCCTCCGCCCGCGACAACTATCATTTGGCATTAAGGGGTTAAAGGGGTTAAAGCACAACAATAAAAGAAAACTTAAAAAAAGATCACTGAATTTACATAATAGGTGCAGATATGTTGCAGAAAATTATCAATACTCATAATAGGAATGTAGCCTCCTCTAGTAAAGACCCAATGAAAATCAACCTGTTAAAAAAAAAAAAACAACCTAAGGATTTGGGCAATATTTTTAAGGCCATCCGTTTTCACATGTACCGGAAACACGGGCACACGACCCATTGAAATCAATGAGGCCTTACATAGCATATGCCTGGAAAACCCATTGTGTGCACATACCCCCCAGCCTCTGATTCCACATACTTGTTCTATTTGTGTTTTTAACACACAGAACATATAAACATTGAGGCTGTTCAAGTCTGATTTTTACAAATCATGTGTTCACAAAAAAAAAAATCACAGACATGTCAGTTTTTGCTTCAAGTCATGCATCAAAATCACCCATAGAAGTGACTGGCTACAAGAAAATCATGGCTGCACACAGAAGCCAAGTGCAATTAGTATGATGTCTATTCTTACCAAGACATTTTTTTCATGTTTTTTGCTTATGAGAAATTCATTGATGAAACACTGATGGTATTCTATGAAACCCTAATCTAATCTAGCACAATTTTGGTAGTTGGCTTCCTTTTCTTAACATGACTGTCCGAATGAAGCCTTAAGCCGGCTTTACATACTACAATATATCTTACGATGTGTTGGCGGGGTCACGTCGTAAGTGACGCACATCCGGCATCGTAAGGTACATTGTAGTGTGTGACAAGTACGTGCGATTGAACGAAAATCCGTTCATCGCATACACGTCGTTCATTCCTCATGAATTGAGCGTGCGGTTGTGCAATGTTCCCGAGGCAGCACACATCGCAGTGTGTGACACCCCGGGAACATTGAACAGATCTTACCTGCGTCCCGCGGCTCCAGCCGCCAATGCGGAAGGAAAGAGGTGGGCGGGATGTTTACGTCCCGCTCAGCTCCGCCCCTCCGCTTCTATTGGCCAGCCGCCGCGTGACGTCGATGTGACGCCGAACGTCCCTCCCACTCCAGGAAGTGGACGTTCGCCGCCCACATGGAGGTCGTATGGACGGGTAAGTACGTGTGACGGGGGTTAATCGTTTGTGCGGCACATTCAACAAATTGAACGTGCCACACATACGATGGGGGAGTTGCAAATCGCATACAATATCGTATGTGAAATTGCAACGTGTAAAGCAGGCTTTAGAAGCGGACTCCCATGGTCTGCTAACATTTATACAGTGACCTTGTAAAACTGTAAAGGGGAAAAAAGCGCAATAGGGTCTTACCCGGTATGAGGGTGGACAAACAAGACAAAGAAGCACTCACCTGGTGAGGTTGTGCCAGTCACAACCCCTTATGATAGCCTGTGAGTGCCTGGTGGTTTAGCTGCAGCCCCGGGAGAGGAATTTTGTATCACACAGGTAGAAGAAAAGACCGGGTTTATGCCGCGCTGAAAACCACTGATGCGTGTAAATTAAAAGATTTCCTTTTTATTGGATAGTTCCTACGCGTTTCAGAGACATCCGTCTCCTTCCTCAGGAAAAGAAATCATATTACAGCAAGGCCGCTTGGGCTTGGACATGAAAACACTTGTTCCTCGTGTTATTTAATAAAGTCAGGGGGGGAAGAAATGTGAGGGATGTGTTCAAGATGGTGTGCGAACCTCTAAATCTCTGTATCCCCATGTAGAGTAGAGGACTAAACACTAATAAATTCACCTATACTTCATAGGTTCGCACACCATCTTGAACACATCCCTCACATTTCTTCCCCCCCTGACTTTATTAAATAACACGAGGAACAAGTGTTTTCATGTCTTTATTCATTCATTTATTTATTTATTTTTTATTTCTTCAGTACTCCCTTTGTTGGAATTATCCATGTTTCTTGGGATCATGCTCTATCAGACACTTTTTTCTGTTATTCACGATCGTTCCATCTCCCCCTTTTTTTTTTTTTTTTTTTTATTTTTTTACCATGTGGCTCTGAGTCATCAGCTCTGAGTCATACAGGCAGTCCTTAATGCATACATGGCTGTTTGCTCCTTATATATAGGTCCAAGCGGCCTTGCTGTAATATGATTTCTTTTCCTGAGGAAGGAGACGGATGTCTCTGAAACGCGTAGGAACTATCCAATAAAAAGGAAATCTTTTAATTTACACGCATCAGTGGTTTTCAGCGCGGCATAAACCCGGTCTTTTCTTCTACCTGTGTGATACAACATTTATACAGTGTGTGCCACAATGCTGTCAGTCTACTTAATACAACAAATTTAGCATCTTTCTTTAAGCACTAACTTAAATAATCTTATATCATGCAGGTTATTTCTAAGAATATCACAAAAGAGCAAGAGAAAATCAAGGACAGTGTGGATGAAATTCTGACTGAGATGACTAAGAAAGAGAAGGAGAATGCGACTGCTGACGAAAACCTCCAAAATATTGGTAAAATTCTACAGAGAGATGCAGCTGCAGTCTACAGCTATACACATGTATGTGCACTAAATGTATTTATTATAGTATGGTAACAATATGAAGAAAACAAAGTAGATTACAGATGTAGCAAAGGTTACTGGGACCTCACAAAACATCATCTTGAATAATGACCTGTCACAGAATATCGCACTTCAGAGGAATAAGATAAGGTAACATAGCACAACCATTGAGCCATGTAAAGTTAGTTTTCATAACACCACTTTTTTGGTCAGTGATATACCAGTGCTGTGTTATCTAAGTCAAGCTAACCTTTGCTAGATCTATAGGTTACTGCCAAGTGTTAATAATTACAAAGAAAAGGTGCCTAGATTTGAGACCACACTGTCATGATTGCCATGTATTGTCCGTGCAAGCGAGCGGTTACATGAACATGTATATGCGTTTTTCACACAAGCAGTCAAAAGCTGACATCTCTGAATTCACTTCAAGGGCGTGAAGCCGGATGAAACTTAGGGGTACTTTGCACACTGCGACATCGCTAGCCAATGATAGCGATGCCGAGCGCGATAGTACCCGCCCCCGTCGCACATGCGATATCTTGTGATAGTTGCCGTAGCGAATATTATCGCTATGGCAGCTTCACACGGGACTTACCTGCCCTGCAACGTCGCTCTGGCCGGCGACCCGCCTCCTTCCTAAGGGGGCGGGTCTTGCAGCGTCACAGCGATGTCGCACGGCAGGCGGCCAATAGAAGCAGAGGGGCGGAGATGAGCGGGACGTAAACATCCCACCCACCTTCTCCCTTCTGCATTGCCGGTGGACAGCGGGCGCAGGTAAGGAGATGTTTGTCGCTCCTGCGGCTTCACAAACAGCAATGTGTGGAGCTGCAAGAATGACAAACATCGTACCTGCGGACGCACCGACATTATGAAAATGACCGACGTGACACAGATCACGGATTTTTTATTTCAAATCTGTTTTATTGATGAAACTGTTGTCAACATACAAACATATCATTTGTGCAATTACAATACATAAACATCATTTTCTCAATGCCGGGATAACATCCAGAAATTGTTACATTACTAAATTTCTTGGAATTCTTCAAATTATCTTTGTGATATTACCATACAACCACTTATAAATTATAGGTCAGAATTCCCACTTCTTTTGACTTCCCGTATCCTAATATACTCATTCTCCTTGTGTGTCTATTGTCTTATGAATTATTGATAAATCTTTTCATATAAAAAATGAAACTAGAAAAATGCAGATTAATGTTCAGAAATGAAAGAAAGAAGAGGAAAGATACAAGCATAAAGAAGAGGAAATTAGAGAGAAGGGGGGAGAGGGGGGAAAGCAAGAAAAGCAAAGAAAAAAGGGGGGGGGAGGAATGAGACTCCCCACCGTTTCTCAGTTCAAAAAGCTCGCCAAACTCTCCACAAACTCTGGGGACTCCATGAACATAATCCATGGTCTCCAAACTGTAGTAAATTTTTCTGTGTTCCCATTTAGTTCTGCTGTCAGCTCCTCCATTCTCTGGAGGTTTGTCATTTCCTCCAACCAATCCAGCACCGTAGGGCATCTAGTCTGTTTCCAAAATCGTGGGATAATCATACGGGCAGCCGCCAGGCAAAATCGCAACATGTCCCTTTTTTGTGTTTTAATAGCTCCTGGGAGCATAGAAAGAAGAGCAACCTGGGGGGATTTTTCTACTTCACCTCCGCTCATCTTTTTGTACAGGAAGAACACTGAGTCCCAAAAGGGTTGCAGCTTAGTACAGCTCCACCATATGTGTAGCATTGTACCTGTGTCTGTGCCACACCTCCAGCACACATCAGACACAGAGGGAAATATACCATGTAATTTAGTCGGGTAATGGTACCACCTTGTGAGAATTTTATAACTTTTCTCTTGAGCGGCGCACGCCAAGGAAAGCTTGTGGGTCCACAGGTACGCTCTGCTCCAATCGTCCTCTGGAATATCCTCTCCAAGTTCCTCTCCCCACCTACAGATAAATTGAGGTTTATCCACCCTATTTCTCTGGTTCAGCATTTTATAAATGAGTGAGATGCCATGTCCAGGTGATGAGCCCTGTAAAAATATTTTCTCAAAAGGAGTAGGGGGTGTCCTCATCCTTCTCTCCCTGTCCTGGTACGAGAGGAAAGATTTCAACTGCATATATTCCATCCAGGAAATCTCTTTCCCTGTGGCCTGCATGGAAATATAAGTTGGTAGGGTGTGTCCCTGGAGCACGTGACAAAAACGAGTATCATCCGCCCGAGTAAATCCCCCGAATCTATGGGAGTGGAGTCCTGGGGGGAACTTCTTATTACCGAATACGGGGGTAAGTGGGCCCTGCTCCTGAGAGAGAGATCCCTTTTTTATCTCTCCATCCCACATCCCCATCGCTGTCCGCGTGAACTCCATTCCTTTCGCTATCTGGATCCTACTTTCTTTCTCTAACCATGGAAGTAAATGTAAGGGAGTTCCCAGCACATCCTGTTCAATCACCACCCATTGTTTCGAATTACCATGAAAATGCCAGTCCAGTAATCTCGTTAGGATAGCTGCCTTGTAATATAATTGAAAATTTGGGAGCCCCGCCCCCCCGTCACTTTTGTGTCTGGTCAGAGTTTTAATTCCTGTTCGGGGTCTCCTGTTCCCCCAGACAAACCCAGACAAGGCTGTCCGGATCTTGGAGAAGTAACTTAGCGGTAGCTGTATGGGTATTGTCTGAAACAGGAACAGGAACCTCGGTAACACATCCATTTTTATCGCGTTTATACGCCCAAACCACGTCAATCTCTTTTTGTCATATTTCTTTAAGTCACTGATTGTCCTTTCTAATAAGGGGAAAAAATTGTGATGTACAATTTTTGCTGGATCCCTAGGTACCATAACTCCCAGATATTTTAAAACTGACGGTTGCCACTTAAAAGGGAAGTTTTGTGATACTCTCGCAAGGTCTTCTGCCGATAAAGTCACGTTCATGGCCTCTGATTTGGAAAAATTTACTTTGAAGTTGCTTAAGTTGCCAAACTCTTCGAACTCCTTGAGCAAGGACGGGAAGGATATGTGTGGTTGGGAAATGAACATGAGAAGGTCATCCGCGAATAGAGCCAGCTTACGGTTCTCCCCACCCGCCTCTATCCCGTGGATGCTTGTGTTGTTTCTCAGGGCGACCGCAAGGTGCTCCATGACTATGACGTATAAGAGGGGCGACAGTGGACATCCCTGTCTCGTTCCATTGTGGACCAGAAAGGATGATGATAGAAACCCATTTGTCCTCACTTTTGCTGAGGGTCTCGTATACAGGGACGCAATTCTGCCCAAAAATTTCTGACCCAAACCCACCTGTCTCAAGGCTGCCATCATAAAGCTCCAACTGACCCGGTCGAAGGCCTTCTCCGCGTCCACTGAAAGTAAACACATGGGGAGAGACTGAGCCCTCGACCGAGCCATCAGGAGGAACAATTTGTTGGTGTTGTCCCGTGCCTCCCGGCCTTTTACAAATCCCACCTGGTCCGTATGTATTATCCCAGGCAGGGACAGGGCAAGTCTGTTGGCAAGTGCTTTAGAGAAAAATTTCAAATCTAAATTAATCAGTGAGATGGGTCTGTAATTTGTAACCAGCAAGTGGTCCTTTCCCGGTTTGGGGATAACACATATGTGTGCTTCAAGAGACTGCGCTACCCACTGGGAGTTTTCAGATATGGAGTTAAATACTTTGGTCATGAACTGGGATAACTGAGTCTGAAAAATTTTATAGAACTTGGGGGTAAACCCGTCCGGACCTGGGCTTTTGCCTGAGGGAGAATCCCTGATAATAGATGCCACTTCTGTCTCTGTAAAGTCTGCTTCTAGGTTTTCAACCTCAGTATTGGGTATAGTCGGCAGGGCTGTTTTAAGTATGTAATCATTTATTTTAGTCTCCAAAGCTTCTTGTGGCATATCCCCAAATTTGCCCCTTATGTTGTAAAGGTCACTATAATATTTTTGAAACTGGTCCGCTATGTGGATTGGGTTCTGAGTCAAAAGGCCGTCCGATTTTTTGATCGTAGGGATGTGACTGGGGTCCCCCCTCGGATGTAATAACCTAGCTAGTGGTCTGCCACATTTGTCCGCATATTCATACATAAATCTTTTTAGTCTATTCCTGTGGCGCTCGTATTGTCGGTCCAGAATGGATTTAAGTTCCTCTCTGTTTTTAACTAGCTCTGTCAGTGTCACCGGGGATAATGTCTGCTTATGGATCTTCTCTAGGTCTGAAATATTCTGAAGTAGAGACAGAATAGTTTGGGCTCTCTCCCTCTTAATCCTAGCCCCATGTTTGATCAGAATCCCTCTCAACACACACTTTAGTGTCTCCCATTGAACAGGTAGGGTAGTAGTGTCTCCTGAGTGTATCTCCAAGAATTCATCTATTGTGTTCTGCAGGTCTTTCAAGCATCCCTGGTCCCTCAGCAGACTATCATTCAACCGCCAAGACCATGGCCTCCCAGGCCCATCCGGCATAGTGAGGCTCAAAAATATGGGGGCATGATCTGACCAAGAGATACTGCCTATAGAGGCCTGTATCTGCCATGTCAGGGCCTTCTGACTTACAAGGAATAGGTCTATGCGGCTGTACGAAGAGTGAGCCGGGGAAAAATATGTGTAGTCACGGTCTACTGGGTGTAGTGTTCTCCATGCATCCACTAATCTGAGTTCCTGTATACAACGTTTAACCTTCGTTAGTTTCCTTATTGAGAGAAAGTTATGTCCCGACGTTGTGTCTACCTTAGGGTCCAAAGTGAAGTTTAAATCACCGCCCACGATCACGGTCCCTTCTGCGAATTCATCCAGTGATGACAGGAGAGAGGAGCAGGTCGTCGCCGGATCTCTATTCGGTAGATACCAATTGACAATGGTAAAGATGGATGAGTTAACATTAATTTTCAGGAATATAAATCTTCCCTCCGTGTCCACCCGTGTATCTAGAACTGTGTGCACTAGGGACTTATGGATGCCTATGGACACTCCCTTGGATTTTGACTCTGGGTTGGAACTGTGGACCCAGTTAGTGTAATATCTGTCTCTAAAGATGGGGAGGTGGCCCGTTTTAAAATGTGTTTCTTGGATCAATAGTATATGGACTCTTTTTTTTGTGCATGTCAAAAAATATCTGGGAGCGTTTTTGCGGGACATTAAGTCCCCTCACATTTAGTGAACCCCAATTAATCTGCGTCATTCCAATGCGGAGGAACGGTGGGGACTCTAGGGATAGGTTCGGGGATTAGGGAGAGAGAGATGTGCAGGCAAGTAGGATAGGAAGAGCAGGGAAAGATAAGAGGAAATAAAAGAGAAGAGGTAAGAAGGTCGAGAATACAAAAGAAACTACCAACAAAGCAGTAGAAACCAAAGGCAAGGAGGTCAGAGTGCCTCCCACCTGCAAGGTCACAACAAGACCCTAACGTCGGGTCTAAAAAGACTAAAAGTAACTGTATAGGTATGAGAATACCAAACTGTCTAACCTAGGGATGGTGAGACTACGCCACTCCTTTATGGCGTGTTATCCCAATCAGGGAGGGAACTTTCTACAAAGGAGCCGTCTGCCCCGGACTAACAATAAGCAATTATTCAACTTAGTTTGTCAGCCAGAGCCCTATATAATGTGAGGACACAAGGTCTAGAGAGAATAATGTGCTATACACAGTACGGGGGTGCCCCCCGCCCCCTCTTCCAGGAAGGCGGGAGGGAACCCCCCCCCCCTCATAATCAGAAAGACTTAATCCCCCTGGCAAAAAAATTATAGCAAAACTGGGAGGTACATTCTATTGAGAAACAACCCAATGAATTTTTGTTTATAAACCAATAACTCCTTAAACATCAGACTGGTCTTCCTCTTCGAGGGCCACGCATCCGATCACCATCTGGGGCAGCACCCCATACCCCCATTGGAAACACCGGCCATTCCTCTATAGGCACCAACGGAATGTCCAGGGCTGCAGCAAACGATGGCATATCAGTCGGGTTCCTAAGAACATGCATTCTTCCCGCGTGTCGGACCTGCAGGCGGAAGGGAAATCCCCAGCTGTATTTATACTCATACGAACGGAGCATGTCCAGGAGAGGTTTCAGTGCTCTCCTTCTTTGTAAAGTGAAACGGGATAAGTCCTGCAGAATCTGGACTTGGCTCCCCTCGTATGATGGTGAAACTCCACTGCGCAACTTAAACAGGATGGCCTCTTTAAGGACATAACGGTGGACCCTACAAATCACATCTCGAGGTCTGTCATTCTGTGTAGGTCTAGGGCCAAGCGCTCTATGCACTCTGTCTAGCTCCAGGGGTTGGCTTGATGGTTCACCCAGGATCTCATTAAACATCACTTGGAGGGCTCTCTGGAGATCCTTAGGTTCAACAGACTCTGGTAAACCCCGGACCCTTAAATTGTTTCTCCGGCCCCTGTTTTCAGCATCGTCCATTGCTTCCACCATATATTGTATTTGGCGGGAGTGTTGATCCAAAATGGCCCCTTGTGCCTGAGTGGTGTCTTCTATATTCTGTATTTTAGCTGCCTGTATTTGGTTCTGAGTGTCCACTCTTTCCACCTCCCCCCTCAGGGCTGACAGCTCTGTGCGGTATGCCTGTTCCAGCCTTGCTATATATGTCTCCATATCTTCTCTGGTGGGCATAGAAGAGATGTGTGCCCGGATTTCATTAAGTTCTGTCAGCACTCCTGGTTCATGTGATCTTATTGTACTTGTGGCAGGCTCTAACTCTGCTTGCATTTCCATATCATACACACTTTGACTCAGGCTGTGTCTCACTGAAGATAGGAGATTTCCACTAGCAGGGCCCTGTTCCCCATTTGCAGCATTAACAGCCTCTGCTTGAGATTTATTATTGTCCTCCTTCTGTGACAGGGGTAAGGGCACCTCTCCCCCCTCCTGAAGCCTCCCCACTGCAGGTCTGCAATCAGCATTGGTGGGGGTTGTACCCATGCTCCCTGCTCCAGGGATCCCCTGTACCTGAGAACTTGTACACTGGCTGTCTGGGGTTATAAGCTGCCTCTCCTCCGCTGCCCGGGTGGCTTCCTCCCTCTGTCTCTGCTGCTGCTGGGGCTTCCCCTGCCTCTCCATCTTGGGAGATGTCTGCAGTGCTGTCCTCTGCTTCGGCCCGGTAAGGAAGCCTCTAATTCCCTTCTCCTCTGTCCGTGACGCTCCTCTGCTGGGCCCCTGGGAGCTCTCCCTTCTCCTGCGCTGCATATCCTTTTCTTCCAGGCTCTTGGGCTGGTTTAATTGTCAGTAATGTAGTCCGGTGGCAGGAGCTGAGACAAACACGTCCTCACTCCTCCATAGCCAGGACACGCCCCAGATCACGGATTTTTTGACTGTTTCACGCTTGTTCATCTTCTCTCCTAGGCTTTACACGTTGCAAAATCGTTACCGGCGCCGGATGTGCGTCACTTTCGATTTGACCCCGATGAGATCGCAGTAGCTATGTCGCAACGTGCAAAGTACCCCTAATTGTCACATAAGCGCATGTATACAAACCGTATTCATGTGATCAAGGGGATCCTGCAATGCTGGAGAATCATGACTGTGTGCACTGCACTTTGTCACAACTCAGAATTCTGCAGTCACAAAGAGTAACTGCACTCGCGCATATCTCGGATCTCATCACCTGGCACTGCCTGCCTCTTTCCCGATGGGAGCGGGTCAGCTGCATAGAAATACCTGCAGCTGACCCGCTCCCATCGGGAAAGAGGCAGGCCATGCCGGGTGATGCGATGCGAGATACGTGCGAGTCTCTCGCAAGGGGAATCCTACTTATACCGTGACTTCTGGATGTCTTTTTCTATGGCAGCATTACAATGTATAAACTATATAAGGGGAACCTGTCAGGTCCAATATGCACCAAGAACCGGGAGCGGTTCTGGGTGCATATTGCTAATCCCTGCCTAACTGTTCATGTATGTAGTAGCATAGACAAAGGGATCTTTAGAAAAGGTATTTCTAAAGATCCTTTTTGATATGCTAATGAGGCTTCAGATGCAGAGTTTAGCCTCAGTGCGCATGATCAGGAGTCCCGACACTTCCGGTCATGCGCACTAGACCTCCCTGAAGCTGGGACGTGTACACTCAGCTTCATAGTGCGCATGACCTGAAGTATGGGGCATTCTGATCATGTGCACTGACCCTAATGCGGGTGTCGCGGGCGGGAAGGGCGTTGCTCTCACGACGTTCGGGTCCGGCGCTGCTGCTGCTCGGTGGCTCGAGCGGTGGTCCTCTCCCGTGAGTGAAAGGGGTAGTTTGGTTTGGGGATTTGGTCCGTGACGCCACCCACGGTTTGTGGTGAGGTTGGGGGCACCACCGCTGCTATTGACGGGGATCCCGGGAGCGATGGCAGGGAGCAGCTGGGATGTTTCTCTCCCCTCCGTGGGTAGGTGGTTGGTGGTCCCGGGGCCCGGTGAGGTGACGGGGAGGCAGGGTTGGCAAGGTGCAGGGTCGCTCGGGCTGCGCAGCACGGTGCCGGACGGCACGGTAGTACTCACTCAGCCACAAATGGATGCAAAGTCTCCGGTAAAACAAACGGCTGGATGGACGGGTCCCGCAGCCGGCTGCTGTGGTTTCTCCCAAGCGGTTGGTGGTGGCTGCCTTTCCCTGCACCTTTTGTGTATCTTCGGTCCCGATGGCTTCCCACCGGTAACCCGCTCCCCAGCTTGTATATGGGCCGGAGGAGCCCTTTTGCCCGCAGGCTCTGGCCCTGGGAATTCTAGCTGTGGCGGTAGCTGTATTTCCCTTTTGCTGTTTGGACGGTTGCCTTCAGTCGGGTCTTGGCTGTTTGGAAACCCCTGGGGTTCCGGTCACTAACGGATTTGACCTGTTTAACGGCGACTCCAAGCCTGGTCGGGGTTCGCAGGCCCTGCCAGTTTGTGCTGGCTTCACTTCGCTCCCCGGTTCGGTACCGGCGGGCCACCGCCCATCCCCAGTCCTACGGTTCCGCGTCGATCTGCCTTTCCTGCAGACGGCCACCACCGTCTGCCAACCTTGCTCTTGGTGCCCGGGCCACGTACCCGGACACAGTCAGAACGCTCCTCTACTACCACTATACTCCTCCACCTTTCACTTCCCTAACTGCACTCCCTTCCTTTTCCCGTCTCCAGAACTGTGAACTCCTCAGTGGGTGGGGCCAACCGCCTGGCTCCACCCCACCGGGTGTGGACATCAGCCCATGGAGGGAGGCAACAAGGATTTGGTGTCTGGCTGATGTGCCTATCTCGGGGTGAGGGGTGTTGTGTTGTAGTACGTGTGACGACCTGGCTAGTCCAGGGCGCCACACGGGCGTCACACGGTACGATCTATTGTGTGATTGTACGAGCAATCGTACCCGCCCCCGTCGTTTGTGCGTCACGGGCAATTAGTTGCCCGTGGCGCACAAAGTCGTTAAACCCCCGTCACACGCACTTACCTCCCGGACGACCTCGCTGTGGGCGGCAAACGTCCACTTCCTGAAGGGAGAGGGACGTTCGGCGTAACAGCGACATCACATAGCGGCCGGCCAATAGAAGCAGAGAGGCGGAGATGAGCGGGACGTAAACATCCCGCCCACCTCCTTCCTTCCGCATTTCTGTCGGGACGCAGGTAACGTGTTCATCGTTCCCGGGGTGTCACACGGAGCGATGTGTGCTACCCTGGGTACGATGAACAACCAGCGCAAAGTAGAATAAACGATTTTTTAAAAATAAGCGACGTGTAAACGATTCGCGATTCATAACCGATTTGCGATCGTTTACAGACGCTCGTAGGTGTCACACGGGACAACGTCGCAAACGATGCCGGATGTGCGTCACGAAAACCGTGACCCCGACGACATATCACACGACAGATCGTCTCGTGTGATGCCCGCATTAGCCTGGCATTCTGAAGCGATGACAATGGATACAGGCACGTGCGTCTCCACTGATGACGCTGGGTAATGGGCATTGAATAGCATGTTAGCACGCTCCTGTGGGTGTGCTAACATGCTAAGAGGGCGGAATGAGTGCAGGAACTAACACCCTTGTAACCAGTCCCTGTGCTCATTAGCATATCATAAAGAATCTTTAGAAATACTTTTTATAAAGATCTCTTTATGTACAGTTGTACTCAAAAGTTTACATACCCCAGCAGATTTTTTGCTTTCTTGGCTTTTTTTCAGAGAATATGAATGATAACACAAAATCTTTTTTTCCACTCATGGCTAGTGGTTGGGTGAAGCCATTTATTGTCAAACTACTGTGTTTTCTCTTTTTAAATCATAATGACAACCAAAAACATCCAAATGACCCTGATCAAAAGTTTACATACCCCAGTTCTTAATACTGTGTATTGCCTCCTCTAACATCAATGACAGCTTGAAGTCTTTTGTGGTAGTTGTGGATGCTCTTTATTTTCTCAAATGGTAAAGCTGCCCATTCTTTTTGGTGCCTCCAGTTCCTGTAAATGCCTGGGCTTTCTTGCATGAACTGTGCACTTGAGTTCTCCCCAGAGTGGCTCAATGATATTGAGGTCAGGAGACTGAGATCGCCACTCCAGAACCTTCACTTTGTTCTGCTATAGCCAACGACAGGTCGACTTGGCATTGTGATTTGGATCGTTGTCATGTTGGGATGTCCAAGTACGTCCCATGCACAGCTTCCAGGCTGATGAGTGGAAATTTATCTTTCCTTCAATTTTGACCAAATTTCCTGTACCTTTATAGCTCACATCATCCCTACATCATCAGCGATCCACCTCCGTGCTTTACAGTAGGAATGGTGTTCCTTTCATACGCCTTGTTGACACCTCTCCAAATGTGACGTTTATGGTTATGGTCAAAAAGTTTGATTTTGGTCTCCTCACTCTAAATTACCTTGTTCCAGAAGTTTGTAGGCTTGTCTCTGTGCTGTTTGGCGTATTGTAGCCAAGATACTTTGTGGCATTTGCGCAGTAATGGATTTCTTCTGGCGACTCGACCATGCAGCCCATTTTCTTCAAGTGACTCCTTATTGTGTATCTTGAGACAGCCACACCGCTAGTTTTCACTGAGTCTTGTATTTCAGCTGATGTTATTGTGGGATTTTCTTTGCATCTCGAACAATTTCCCTGGAAGAAACAAACAAGAGTCTGTCTATATCCCAGAAACTCACTCAGCTTTTATGCACACACATTGATTACAAGCAAACAGGTCACAGGTGAGGATGTTACCTGTTTTTAGCCATTCAAACCCATTTGTGTCAATGTGACGCCCTGGCCTATCAGGTCGTCACAAGGGTGCCGTGCAATCTGCTCTTCTGCATGGTACCCGCTCCTCCTTGGATACGGGTCCTGTCCCTTTGGTGTTGCTAAGAACAGGTATACACAAATCCTGAGGAACACACTGCACCACACCCACCAGACACCCATTTGGCGGCCCGAGGGGAATAGGGCCACCCAGATGGGGGGGATGGTAGAAGGAGGGCCAGAAGTGTCAGAGTAGTCGGAGAGTGTCAGTGAGCCGTGACAAAAAAAGGTTACGCTGCGGAGCTGGGCTCCTGTACCCGTCCCAGGTGCCAGGCATTGGCCTGGCCTGTAAGGAGCTGGAACCCCGGTCGCAGGTGGTAGTGACAGGGGGCATGATACTGCTATGAAGGGCAGACCAGCGGTCTTGTGCTACAACCGGGCAGGGGCCAGGGCACGACGGGGTACGCAGACCCTAGGCTGGGAAGGAGCTTTATGCAGCCCAGTAATTCACCTGCCGAGGACGGAATCTTCACGAACCGTTCTCCACCCGCTCCAATATCCGGTTACTAGCACAATGAGGGGGATAGGACTTCCCAAATTCGTCCAGAAAATTCCAAGCGTGAACCCTGAGAGCAAGCTCACCTTGCTAGCTACGCAGGTGAGCGGGACCCAAGTAGTGTCAGACGAAAGGGATCCACACAGAGAAAGCACAGTGCCAAGGGACAAGGTTTCAGACCAACCAGCAATGCCAAAAGGGCACGGACCCAGCGTGCTCACCCAAAGGTTGCAAGGCATTCAGGACTTTGGTTTACCCGGTGTCAGTGTCAGCATCTCTGGACTGTGTGAGTACATTGTGCCCCATTACTCCCAATGGGTCCCCAGCCAACCATCACCGAGCCCCGGGACACCATTCCCCTGCCCACGGGGGGGGGGTTTAACATCATAAGTTGCCATCTCATCACTCCGGGCGCTCTCCCCCAAATGCAGCAGCGGTGGTATCCCGCCTTACCACAACCCGTGGGTGGAGTCACGAACACTATTCAATCCTTCCACCCCCTTTTGTAAATATATTTTCCCCCTTTTTCATTTCAAGCGGCCACGCGATCCCGCCTCGGGTCCGGGGACCCCTCGAGCCACTGCAGATCCGGATCCGAGCAGCCCGTTGGCTGTCACGGGGCGGCACATCAACTTCTGTGCATGTTATCAGGCCAAAATCACCAGGATATGTGATCTTTTGATCAGGATCATTTGGATGTTTTTGGTTGTCATTATGATTTAAAAAGAGAAAACAGTAGTTTGACAATAAATGTCTTCACCCAACCACTAACCATGAGTGGAAAAAAAAAAGTTTTTTTTTTGTGTTATCATTCATATTCTCTGATAAAAAGGCCAAAAAAGCACAAAAAAAAATGTGCCTGGGTATGTAAACTTTGGAGCACAACTGTATGCTACTAGATACAGGGACCGTTAGGGTCTGTGCGCACGTTGCGTTTTTTCATGCGTTTACGCAGCGTTTTAAACTGCAGCGTAAACGCATGCGTTGTGCGTCCCCAGCAAAGTCTATGACAATTAGCAAATTCCATGCGCACGTTTTCATGAATAAATAAAAAAATGACGTAGGGTCCCCTGTATTCTGTTACACAGCACAGATAAAGCAGACGGCTACAGGATGCAGCCCCCAGCTGTGCCCTGTTATTTATTCATTTATTTTTACACCACTATAGGGACACAGACAGCGTGTGTATTTGTAACTAATCACAGATGCTGTCACACAGGGTGGGGGTGCAGTCTGACTGCACCTAATCACAGACGCCAGGAGTAATGGTGAGTGGGGGAAGCAGTGAATCTGTACGAGAGCTAATTATCGGACCCAGAAACAGTGTGACAGCCACTGGGAAGTTCGGTAGTATAATTGTCATGCTCTAATCCCTATTTTGCTGTCTTTTGCAGCCCCCTAGCCCTTACTTAACACCGTTTTAAAACATATAAGTTTGGGTCCCATAGACTTATATGGGGTTCGGTGGCCGGGGTCAATTTTGGGGTCAAGTTCGCCTGCCAATTCCGATTTGTTTTTACTCCGTGCTGGTTCGGTGAACCCAAATGTTCACGAGTTTGCTCATCACTGGATGCAATACTCGGGGCTCTCAGAAGATCATACACATCTTTTGGGGCAGTTGGTGGCTTTGGAGTGCTTTGGATTCACTATAATTTGATTCAACGCAAATTGAATTTCCCAACTAAATTCCTGGCAAATTTGTTGTAAGGGCTTGCTCACACCATCATTTTTTTTGGTCAAAGTGAATTCTATATATAGATTTGGTGCTTTGAGGTAAACATACTTTTGGCCTTGAATTCTATATCAGATTCAGGCATCTATTATGCTGCTTCCTAATGTACTTTTACATTCCCTTTTGTAAGAAATCTTTAGCTACCCTGTTTAACTGAAAAAGGACTACAGCAAAAATAAGACCTTTTGTAGTATTATTAAAATATAAACCCTACTCAAAAAATAAGCCCTAGTTGCGCTTCCATAAGGAAGTGTTCAAGCAGCTATAAAGTTAAAATATACAGCAGGACCCTTCATCTAAGACAGCAGGCATCCCCAAAAGAAAGCAGACTCACCCAAAAGATAGAGCCCCCCAAAAAATTGCACTCAGCAGACCCCAAATAATCACAGTTGGCAAGTGCCAATGGTGGATGAGCTCTCACACAGAGATTTGAGTCGCTATCAGGAACCTTGCATTGCACAGCTCTCACAAACAGATCGCGTACCAGTAGCATTCCGCATGACTGATTCTGCTTCCAGTCACCAGGAGGAGCCAACTGCTGTAAAGCGCAGGGGGACCCGACAGCGATGCAGATTTGTATGTGAAAGCCCATTCATTTGGCAACTCTAATTGTTTGAGGTCTGGTAAGTGCGATTCTTTTGGGGGGTGTCAGCTTTTTTGGGGGTAAACTTAGCAGTACATAGAGAATTAAAAAAAGTAAACATGTTATTTAAACTACAGTACATATGGTATGTACCCACCACTATAGGACTGGATCTGCACTATGAGAATAGCAGGTCAGATAAGAAAATGTGTATCTAAACTAGTAATAAGATTAAATGACAATCAATGATATAGTATTTCATAGGTTGTGTCCGTGAGGTTACCAAAGGCTCCGGCAGCAAACTCGCAATAATCCATGTACATGTCTGCTGATCTGATCAGCATAAATGTACGCTAACAGGCACAGGTGGATCAAAGATCCACCCGTGCTTGTTAGACCCTTATTACATGCTGTCAAACTCTGGCAGTGCAATTTAAAGCGCCACAGTGGGGATCGCACTGTGTCATAACAGTGCAGGGTCAGATTATGACCCTTGATGCTGTGATGAGTCACTTCCTGTGACAGTTGGCAAAGCTCTGGCACTCACAGAAGAGCAACATTTATCCTGAAAGAGTTTTAAAAAATATAAAAAAACAGAAGTTTAAATCACCCCTCTTTTGCCCCATTGAAAATAAAACAATTTTTAATGTAGCGAGAAAAAAATTACAAACTCCAAAATTACGGGGTTTTTTTTGGTTGCCGCAACATTGCATTAAATTGCAATTACAGGAGATCAAAACATTGCATCTATGCAAAAATGGTATAATTAAAAACACCAGCTCAAGACACAAAAATTAAGCCATCATTTAGCCCCAGTTCCCAAAAAATGAGAACGCTATGGGTCTCGGAAAATGGCGACAAAAAGCACAATTCTGTTTTTTGAGCAAACTTCTGAATTTTTTTTCACCACATAGATAAAAGTAAAAGTATACATGTTTGGTATCTATGAACTCGTACCGACCTGAAGCATCATATTGACATTTATATGGTGAATAAAAAAACAAAACAAAACAAAACCATTGTGGAATTTCACTTTTTTCACAATTGTCATTCAAAAGTAGAACTCGTCCTGCAAAAAATAAGACATAATATGTCTACATTGACAGAAATATAAAAGAGTTCTCTGAAGCAGAGGAAAAAACAAAAATGAAAAACAGAAAATCGCCCAGAGATGTAGTGTCTAACATGAAAATGTTGATGTTCCAGAATATGATATCATTATATTTGAATAAATGTTGATTTTTTTTGTTCAAGAATAATTATGGATTTTTGGTCATGAGAAAATATAAGACATCCCCTGAAAATAATCCCTAGTGCATCTTTCGGAGCAAAAATAATATAAGACCCTGCCGTATTTTTTGGGGGTATTAGTATTTAATAAACAATCAATTTATAATGCACAGCATTGCATATAATATCTGAAATAAAGCAAAATTGTGTGCTTCTTTTTTTATAACAAGGACAACATTGAAGAACGTTATCTTAGAGATGAACAGGCTAAGTTTATAAGTCCCAAACCACATCCTGCACCACCACAAGTACAAAGAAGTCCACTTTCTCAAAGGCAAATTAATGTTCGAGCAAAGCCAGCCCCGAAGCCGGTTATCCGTGGAATCACGTTTTACAAGGCCAAGGTTACCGAAGATGACAGTGAATCAGATGACCAACGTAAGTGACTCAATACCTATTTTTATTATGCGAGAATTTATTTTTAATATCACTTAATAGATGTATTTTTGAACACATGAAATGTTTGGTCACCACAAATATCAGTCAAATGTAACCGAGGAACATGTTAAAAAATGTTGGGGCTGGTCTTATCCTACATAACGTTGCAATATGGTATATGGTCATAAAATAGCCATATGTCACCTAATTATAAATGTGCTGGCCAAAGAGTGCCATCTTTTAGCCAATAATACTTATATATATGTATTTTCTATGCAATACAGTGTCACCACCAATATAACTTGCAAAAATAATACACTTTACAGTACCTTTACAGCAGTGCCATACAAAAACACCCAATAAAATAATTACAACAGTCACAAAAACAAGCCAATAACAGTGCTAATAAATGTGTGATGTATACTACTATCGTATTGATATCAAAATGTGTTGTGGATGCACACCTCCAGGTGCCTGGCTAACTATGGCATCCCATTCATCAAGAAGGCTGATTCTGTGCATCTATGAATAAAGTCCACACATGCTGCACTAGAGTTTAGAATATGCTTCCAAATATCCTAAGCAAGGCGAACACTGAAGCAACCCCTAAAAAATGTAGGGAATTTAGAAGAAGGGTGGATGAACACCTAGGTGATATCCATTTAATTAAAAACCATAGAAGGAAAGATGGGCACTATTCACACTAAAATAATTCATGCACATCGCACTATAATCTCTGTTCAGCATTATTCATCAGCTTAATTGCTTCCTGGCTGTCATGATGGAGTTATCCGTGGTGCTCATTTCAAAGCAAAAATGTCCATCCTGTAGCAAACTTGATAGAATGAAAGGCACTCACTGGAATAACTCAAATATTCTTTATTCCCTCGTCGGGTCACATGTGAAGGCAATAGGGAAGGGGGGCACACAAAGCACGTCGGACGACTGCCGTTTCGCGTCTGTTCGAGACACTTCCACAGGTCCACACTGGATGTGCCCCCTTCCCTACCACCTTCACATGTGACCCGACGAGGGAATAAAGAATTTTTGACACAGTTATTCCGGTGAGTGCCTTTCGATCTATCAAGTTTGCTATAGGTGACATCCATCATGGTCGTGATACTCCATTAGCCAGACACATGAATAATTTCCATAAAATGAGACTAGGCACACAAACCCCATAAGCCTACATACCACAACTCTAGTAAACCCTGATCAGTGAATTTTGCTTTTATACAGTCATGCCCCTCACCACTCTATTAAAAGGAGTTGTTTGAAGAGCCACATGTGAATGGCACAGCTGAGTGTATGATTAACTACAGCTCATTTACATGGTGTTCTTCAAAGCTACGTTTCTCAGAACTGTGGGGGTCCCATCGAGCAGATTTACAGCAAACGGAAAGTCATCTAGAATGCTGTATATAACCGCCCAGGCCACTCTGTATAATGTAAAAAAGACCTTTATTATACTCACCTAGGGGGTAGTCCAATCTGATGAGGCCTTGCTGCTCTTGGGTCCGGAGCCTCCTCTCTGCTACTATCACTGTCCTGCTTTTTCTCAGTCCCATGTAAATGATGCATCCTACATCTTAATAATCCTTTTAAGGCTGCGGTTATCCGGGTTGCTTGAGCACTGTTACGGTTGCTGCGAGCACTGGAGACTATGTCCAGATTTCTTGCTACTGCACATGTGCGAGCGCCAGAGACTAAGTCCTATCTTGGAGCCATTGCACATGTGCGGGTGACATCATCGCTGACACGAGGTCACATGTCTCTAACACCTTCTATGCCGATTGGTCGCTGGTCATGTGCTTGTGATGCCTTGCTCAGTGATAGGCCAGCATGACGTCACTCCTGTCGTTCTGGCAGCGGATTGGCTCTGGTGTCCTCCATCTTGGATGAGGCACAGAGTCTATATAAGACCCTGACACACGCCGCATGGCGCTCAGTCCTCTTGGTTCATGCATAAGAGTAGACGCTCTGTGCGCGTTCCTCTAGGCATTCCTCTGTCTATGCTAGGTGAGCGCTACCGGCAGGGTAGCGTTCTTATACCTTACAGCTTCGGCTGCTGTCCGTATCCTTACCTCTTAGGGGAGCGGACATAGGCAGGTGCCTGAGGCACATGGTCTGGCTGGGCCTTGTGGTTCGACTCGTAGGTGGACGTTGCCGCTAGGGTAACGTTCCTTATACTGCGTCTGGCAGTTGTTCGTATCCTCGCACACTAGGGGAGCGAACAGAGGTAGGAGCTTTGTGCGGCTTACGCTGCTGTTCGTCTCTTTTGCACCACTAGAAGAGCGGACCTAGGCAGGTGCCATATCTAGTGGTTCGTGTCCTCGCACACTAGTGGAGCGAACGCAGGTAGGAGCTTTGTGCGGCTTACGCTGCTGTTCGTCTCTTTTGCACCACTAGAAGAGCGGACCTAGGTAGGTGCCATTTCGCACACATTGCCTTTGTCTCTGTGATTATTAACAGAGATCATTCCACACACCCTCCAAGTAAGGGAGGAATTGCTTTACTTACTTATTATATCCATCTGTGAGTTAACAGAGGTATTGCACTCTGCCATAGTCTGCAGCAGAGTCTTTGCACGGTGGACCCTGACTGTCTGATACTCCTTTAGGTTCTTATCAGACAGCCCCCCGTAACAAGCACCTTGCTCTACCACACTTTTCTTTGTCGCTCCATTGGGAGACCCAGACAATTGGGTGTATAGGCTATGCCTCCGGAGGCCGCACAAAGTAATACACTAAAAGTGTAAAGCCCCTCCCCTTCTGCCTATACACCCCCCGTGCTCCCACGGGCTCCTCAGTTTTTTTGCTTTGTGCGAAGGAGGCAGACATGCACGCACAGCTCCACAGATTAGTCAGCAGCAGCTGCTGACTATGTCGGATGGAAGAAAAGTGGGCCCATATAGGGCCCCCAGCATGCTCCCTTCTCACCCCACTCTTGTCGGCGGTGTTGTTAAGGTTGAGGTATCCATTGCGGGTACGGAGGCTGGAGCCCACATGCTGTTTTCCTTCCCCATCCCCCTTAGGGCTCTGGGTGAAGTGGGATCCTATCGGTCTCCAGGCACTGAGACCGTGCTTCATCCACAACTCCTGAGGAGCCTGCTGGATAGGAGCCGGGTATCGTTCAGGGACATGGCCCTGCTACTTTAAGGTACTCTGTGTCCCCGTGGGGACCGCGCACAGCAACACTCCAGCATTGCTGGGTGTGCTAGTGCACCGGGGACCGCGGCGCTGCCGCGTTTGTGCCATTATACACTGCAGCGTCGCTGAGTGTGTTTGTGTATGGGGACTACCGCGCTGACCGCCGCTGCCATTGTTTTTTACTGAGGCGCGGCTGGGACTGTTAGTGCGCCGGGGACTCTGCGCCGGCCGCGCTTATACGGCGGCCGCGCTTATAACTCGAGTCCCCGGCTTTTGGGCCTAGTCTCTTTCTCTTCCCGCCCCCAGCCCTGCCAGTCAGGGGAAGGGCGGGACGCTGTACAGCACGGCAGCACTGAGGGCTGGAGCATGCTTTGCATACTCCACCCCCCTCACTGTGCACAGTGAGGCACCAGCTCCCGCACTTTCTGGGTCACGCCCACGGCTCCCTCCTCTCCTCAGGACGCCGGCAGCCATTCCTGTCAGCTCCTAGGACGCTGCAGAGGGGAGACAAACTCTGGGGGACCCAGGCAGGGATTCTGGTGGCCACACAACCGCTTTAAGCGGGCGGTAAGCAGCACCTGAGGTGCTGGCCCTACTTGTGCAAAAGTGTGATTATAGTTTATATGTTTTACAGGCTATACTTTACACTGTATGGTGCACAGTTGATTTCTGGCTATATACCCTGTTGTGTTGCTCAAAGGAGACAACAATATGGCGCCCACAAGAAGCAGGGGTGCCAAAACACAGGCTTACTATGCTGCCTGTGCCGCATGTACAACCTCGCTACCGGCAGGTTCCCCTGACCCTCATTGTGTGCACTGCTCGGTCCCTGTAGCACTTGCTCAGCCGGAGCCTCTGCTAAGGGGGGCCCAGGGGGAACAACCAGCTAACACTGTCCAGGTGACAGGGACGGAGTTTGCAGTTTTTACTGACAGACTTTCTGAGACTATGGCTAAAATACTAGAAGCTTTGCAGTCCAGACCGGTATCTCAGACCATGGGCACTGTGGAATCACTGCCCCCTAATTCCCCTCAGTCGGAACATCAATTTCCCTCCGGGGTGTCTCATAGATCCCAGGGTGAGGTCTCTGACACGGACCGCAGTCCCAGACCGCATAAGCGAGCTCGCTTGGAAATCCCCTCGACCTCATCACATTGTTCAGGGTCTCAGAGAGATGACTCTCTGTATGATGAAGCGGAGGTAGCCGATCAGGATTCTGATCCTGAGGCCGCTCTCAATCTTGATACTCCTGATGGGGACGCCATAGTGAATGATCTTATTGCGTCCATAAATAAGATGCTGGATATTTCTCCCTCAGCTCCTCCAGCAGAGGAGTCAGCCTCTCAGCAGGAGAAGTTCCGTTTCAGGTTCCCCAAGCGTACAGCGAGTATGTTTCTGGATCACTCCGACTTCAGAGAGGCAGTCCAGAAACACCGAGTTTGTCCAGATAAGCGTTTTTCCAAGCGCCTTAAGGATACACGTTCTCCCTTCCCCCCTGACGTGGTCAAGGGCTGGACTCAGTGTCCCAAGGTGGATCCTCTAATCTCCAGACTGGCGGCTAGATCCATAGTTGCAGTTGAAGATGGGGCTTCACTCAATGATGCCACTGCCAGACAGATGGAGCTCTGGTTGAAATCCATCTATGAGGCTATCGGCGCGTCTTTCGCTCCAGCATTCGCAGCAGTATGGGCACTCCAAGCTATCTCAGCGGGTCAAGCCCAAATTGACGCACTCACACGTACGTCTGCGCCGCAAGTGGCTTCCATAACCTCTCAAACGTCGGCATTTGCGTCCTACGCTATTAATGCTATCCTGGACTCTGCGAGCCGTACGGCGGTTGCAGCCGACAATTCGGTGGCATTACGCAGGGCCTTGTGGCTACGGGAATGGAAGGCAGATTCGATTGCCAAAAAGTGCTTAATCGGTTTGCCATTTTCTGGCGACCGTTTGTTTGGTGAAAGATTGGACGAAATCATAAAACAATCCAAAAGAAAGGAAACATCCTTACCCCAGGCCAAACCAAAATTACCCCAACAGAGGAGGGGACAGTCGAGGTTTCGGTCCTTTCGGGGTGCGGGCAGAGCCCAATTCTCCTCGTCCAAAAGGCCTCAGAAGGATCAGAGGAACTCCGATGCATGGCGGTCTAAGTCACGCCCTAAAAAGACCGCCGGAGGTGCCGCTACCAAGGCGGCTTCCTCATGACTTACGGCCGACTCACACCGCATCCTCGGTCGGTGGCAGGCTCTCCCTCTTCTGCGACACCTGGCTGCCACAGGTAAAAGACCGATGGGTGAGAGACATTCTGTCTCACGGTTACAGGATAGAGTTCAGCTCTCGTCCTCCGACTCGATTCTTCAGAACATCTCCGCCTCCCGAGCGAGCCGATGCTCTGCGGCAGGCGTTGGACACTCTGAAAGTAGAAGGAGTGGTGATCCCTGTTCCTCTTCAGCAACAGGGTCACTGTTTTTACTCCAACCTGTTTGTGGTTCCAAAGAAGGACGGGTCTTTCCGTCCTGTCCTGGACCTAAAACTGCTCAACAAACACGTAAAGACCAGGCGGTTCCGGATGGAATCCCTCCGCTCCGTCATCGCCTCAATGTCCCAAGGAGATTTCCTTGCATCGATCGATATCAAAGATGCTTATCTTCATGTTCCAATTGCTCCAGAGCATCAGCGCTTCCTGCGCTTCGCCATAGGAGACGAACACCTCCAGTTCGTGGCACTGCCGTTCGGCCTGGCGACAGCCCCCCGGGTTTTCACCAAGGTCATGGCTACAGTAGTCGCGGTCCTCCACTGCCAGGGTCACTCGGTGATCCCTTACTTAGACGATCTGCTGGTCAAGGCTCCCTCCCAAGAGGCATGCCAGCACAGCCTCAACGCTACTCTGGAGACTCTCCAGAGTTTCGGGTGGATCATAAATTTTCCAAAGTCAAATCTGACACCGGCCCAATCGCTGACATATCTTGGCATAGAGTTTCATACCCTCTCAGCGATAGTGAAGCTTCCGCTGAACAAGCAGCGTTCACTACAGACGGGGGTGCAATCTCTCCTTCAAGGTCAGTCACACCCCTTGAGGCGCCTCATGCACTTCCTGGGGAAGATGGTGGCAGCAATGGAGGCAGTCCCGTTCGCGCAGTTTCACCTGCGTCCTCTTCAATGGGACATCCTACGCAAATGGGACAGGAAACCGACGTCCCTCGACAGGAACGTCTCCCTCTCTCAGGCAACCAAAGCTTCCCTTCGGTGGTGGCTTCTTCCCACTTCATTATCGAAGGGGAAATCTTTCCTACCCCCATCCTGGGCGGTGGTCACGACGGACGTGAGTCTGTCAGGGTGGGGAGCAGTTTTTCTCCACCACAGGGCTCAGGGTACGTGGACTCAGCAAGAGTCCTCGCTTCAGATCAATGTTCTGGAGATCAGGGCAGTGTATCTGGCCCTAAAAGCGTTCCAGCAGTGGCTGGAAGGCAAGCAGATCCGAATTCAGTCGGACAACTCCACAGCGGTGGCATACATCAACCACCAAGGCGGGACACGCAGTCGGCAAGCCTTCCAGGAAGTCCGGCGGATTCTACTGTGGGTGGAAGCCACAGCCTCCACCATATCCGCAGTTCACATCCCAGGCGTAGAAAACTGGGAAGCAGACTTCCTCAGTCGCCAGGGCATGGACGCAGGGGAATGGTCCCTGCACCCGGACGTGTTTCAGGAGATATGTTGCCGCTGGGGCATGCCGGACGTCGACCTAATGGCGTCCCGGCACAACAACAAGGTACCGACGTTCATGGCACGGTCTCAAGATCCCAGAGCTATGGCGGCAGACGCCTTAGTTCAGGATTGGTCGCAGTTTCAGCTCCCTTATGTGTTTCCTCCGTTGGCACTGTTGCCCAGAGTGTTACGCAAGATCAGGGCCGACTGCCGCCGCGTCATCCTCGTCGCTCCAGACTGGCCGAGGAGGTCGTGGTACCCGGATCTGTGGCATCTCACGGTCGGCCAACCGTGGGCACTACCAGACCGACCAGACTTGCTGTCTCAAGGGCCGTTTTTCCATCTGAATTCTGCGGCCCTCAACCTGACTGTGTGGCCATTGAGTCCTGGATCCTAGCGTCTTCAGGATTATCTCAAGAGGTCATTGCCACTATGAGACCGGCTAGGAAACCAACGTCCGCCAAGATCTACCACAGGACGTGGAAAATTTTCCTGTCGTGGTGCTCTGCTCAGGGTTTTTCTCCCTGGCCATTTGCCTTGCCCACTTTTCTGTCCTTCCTTCAATCTGGTCTGGAAAAGGGTTTGTCGCTCGGCTCCCTTAAGGGACAAGTCTCAGCGCTCTCTGTGTTTTTCCAGAAGCGCCTAGCCAGACTTCCACAAGTACGCACGTTCCTGCAGGGGGTTTGTCACATCGTTCCTCCTTACAAGCGGCCGTTAGAACCCTGGGATCTGAACAGGGTGCTGATGGCTCTTCAGAAACCACCATTCGAGCCAATGAGGGATATTTCTCTCTCACGCCTTTCGCAGAAAGTGGTTTTCCTAGTAGCAGTCACTTCACTTCGGAGAGTGTCTGAGCTAGCAGCGTTGTCGTGCAAAGCCCCTTTCCTGGTGTTTCACCAGGACAAGGTGGTTCTGCGTCCGGTTCCGGAATTTCTCCCTAAGGTGGTATCCCCCTTTCATCTCAATCAGGATATCTCCTTACCCTCTTTTTGTCCTCATCCAGTTCACCAATGTGAAAAGGATTTGCACTTGTTAGATCTGGTGAGAGCACTCAGACTCTACATTTCTCGTACGGCGCCCCTGCGCCGCTCGGATGCACTCTTTGTCCTTGTCGCTGGCCAGCGTAAAGGGTCACAGGCTTCCAAATCAACCCTGGCTCGGTGGATCAAGGAACCAATTCTCGAAGCTTACCGTTCTGCTGGGCTTCCGGTTCCCTCAGGGCTGAAGGCCCATTCTACCAGAGCCGTGGGTGCGTCCTGGGCTTTGAGGCACCAGGCTACGGCTCAGCAGGTGTCAGGCGGCTACCTGGTCGAGCCTGCACACTTTCACGAAACACTATCAGGTGCATACCTGTGCTTCGGCGGATGCCAGCCTAGGTAGACGAGTCCTTCAGGCGGCGGTTGCCCACCTGTAGGAAGGGGCCGTTTTACGGCTCTATTACGAGGTATTATTTTACCCACCCAGGGACTGCTTTTGGACGTCCCAATTGTCTGGGTCTCCCAATGGAGCGACAAAGAAGAAGGGAATTTTGTTTACTTACCGTAAATTCCTTTTCTTCTAGCTCCAATTGGGAGACCCAGCACCCGCCCCTATTTTTTTGTGTACACATGTTGTTCATGTTGAATGGTTTCAGTTCTCCGATATTCCTTCGGATTGAATTTACTTTAAACCAGTTTATAATTTTTTCCTCCTTCTTGCTTTTGCACCAAAACTGAGGAGCTCGTGGGAGCACGGGGGGTGTATAGGCAGAAGGGGAGGGGCTTTACACTTTTAGTGTATTACTTTGTGCGGCCTCCGGAGGCATAGCCTACACACCCAATTGTCTGGGTCTCCCAATTGGAGCTAGAAGAAAAGGAATTTACGGTAAGTAAACAAAATTCCCTTCTTTCCTTCCACTCAACTTTCCATTATTCTGCTGAGATACAGCACTCTGTGAACAGCCAGTTTCTTTAGCAATGACCTTTTGTGGCTTACCCTCCTAGTGGAGTGTGTCAATAATTGCCTTCTGAACATTTGTCAAGTCAGCAGTCTTCCCCATGATTGTGTAGCCTACTGAACCAGCCTAAGGGACTATTTTAAATGCTTAGGAAGCCTTTGCAGATGTTTTGTGTTGAGAAAAGCAAAGAACAAGGGAGCATTCAAAGGCTGGTTTATAAAATTGTAACAACTTTATTTAAATACAAAAGTTTATAAAAGAATCCAGATTTTTCAAAATTACAAAATGGTGGTGCTAGATATTACAGTGGGTCGTCTGGCAGATGTTTTGTGGTAATTATTCTAATTTTCTGAGATAATGACTTTTGGGTTTTCATTGGCTGTAAGCCATAATCATCAACATTAACAGAAATAAACACTTGAAATAGATCACTCTGTGTGTAATGACTCTATATAATATATGCGTTTCCCTTTTTGTATTAAAAAACTGAAATAAATTAACTTTTTGATGATATTCTAATTTATTGAGATGCACTTGTACACCCCCCCCCCCCTCACCCTCTCCCCATACGGTCTCCATATATACTTCCCCCTCGCCCCATACTGTCTCCATTGTGACGATGTGGGCCCCGTGTGTATGGGGGACCACGTGTCAGGTAGCAGGATTAAAGCCTGCCAGAGCAATTTGTCACTTTAACAGCCCATATGTTTATTAACAGCTCCATAAAACAATACTAGGTCACATAACATAAAGATGCCATTCCTTGGCTTTCTCCTCAAAGACCAACACATTATATAAAGTCCAAACACTATTGGATTTCCACACAGGTGTCCCTGACCCTTGTCAGTATTCAGACACTGGTTTCAATCCTGGTTACCTTCCTCTGAAGGTGGCTAGTGTCCTTACCAGGTTCCCTTTACACATGGACTTTAAAGCCCATACCTTCTCCAGAAGGTCTTCTTAGCAGAGCGAACACCCTGCTTCTGCTCTCACCCTCTGCAGCACACACACTGATAGTCTAGAGCCATTCTCTCCTAGACTGCACTAGACACCCTGCTCCAGTTCAGAAACACAGGATTGATTTAACCCTTGGAGTCACACCCACAGGTGGAAGGAGTGTATAATCAGCCTCACACACCCTTCCATGACTCTGCATGTAATGCAATCCTGTGGAACCACAGGTCCCAGCCAATACTCACATTACAGAGCACCAACGCTTCTGCAAAACATATCGGCCATTTATAATACAGCCGGTTGATGTCTCACACGATATATACTTCCCCCCTCACACCATACTGTCTCCATATATACTTATTCCCTCACCTAATATGTGTTCCTCTTCTGTGTCTTCAGCTCCAATGAGCACTTACCGCCAGTGCTATTTGCCACATCAGAGGTGCTGATGAGTGACATCAGCAGTGTGATCAGGTCAGTTGATCACACTGGTTGCCCTCAGTAGTGTCAGCATTCAGGTATTTAATTGTACTTGTGCCTGAAAGACACTAATACAGTTGTGTGGTGAATACATTTTCCAGTTTGGGGCTCCCTCTTGTGGTCAGTGCTGGTGGTGCAGTTGATTTTTGGAATGAAAGCCACACACCTGCAGTGGACTGGCAATCAGGGTCAGATTGGGATTATATAACTGCATAGTTTTCTCTTGTTACTTGCTGGTGCTGAATGGTCTCCTGTGTGTTAAGGACATTCTGTAACCAGCCCTGCTCACTACCAGAACTCCTCTCAGATAAGTGGTCTTTGTACCTCTGCTGTTTGTTTTCCACTTTCTTGTTGCTTTTTTCTGCTTTGATACTAATGCTTGATTTCTATTTGGTTTGTGTGGAGGTCTTGGTGGAATGGGATCATTCCCTGCTGGGAGTGTCTGTATACTTAGCTCCATGATTCTGCAAGGTATTGTGTTTGTTATGCTGGGTATTAATTCAGTCCCTCATCTGTATTAGTGTTTTTGGATCCCAGTAACATTTGAGTAGTGATACAGTGGGGGAGAGGTTGTGTGACCTCAGGATTTTTCCATATCAGAAGTGCTGGTATTTATAAGGGTTTTTTACGGTTGCAGACAGCGCTTCTTCCTATCCTTTCCTATAAAGATAGTTTGGGCCTCACCTTTGCTGAATCTGTCTTTTCTAGCTTTGTATTGTGTTTTTCTATATCACCATAGCGTTTACATGTGGGGGGCTATCTATCTATCTTTGGGAACTGCTCCAAGGCAGATTAGCTTTCTTTTATCTCTATCTGTGAGAATATTTAGTTCTCCGGCTGTGTCGAGACGACTAAGTCATCGTAGGCTCATCCCACGGCTACTTTTAGTTGTGTGTCAGGATTAGGTCTGCAATCCATTAAGGTTCCAGCCACTCTGTTACCATTTGGGATTCCGCATTTTTTGATCCTCTTCGGTCCCTGAATCATAACACAGCTGATCACAAGGGGTCGCGAGCTGCACTTTCTCTGAGAATAATCAGCTCCTATTCCAGGGGGCGGCAAAATGCAGCTGCCGGGGAGACTCGGGGGTGCCCCCCTGACAGCTTCATCTGGGGCACATGCCCTGCAAGCTCCCCGCAAGATACGCCTCTGCCCAGTGGTACTGTGCAATGTATATATACAGATACTGAGGATTACACTCAGTATACAGGACAGGCGAAGTGGTACTGTGCAGTGTGTATATATACAGAATAATACAGATACTGAGGATTACACCCAGTATACAGGACAGGCAAAGTGGTACTGTGTGTTGTGTATATATACAGAATAATACAGATACTGAGGATTACACCCAGTATACAGGACAGGAGAAGTGGTGTGCGGGAGGTACACAATACAGAGGAAAAAATAATATATAAATATGACAATCTTTATTCTAGTACAATATACAAAAAAACCCCTCAAATCTATTCTCCCCAAAATAAGGGCAGAACTAAGACAAATGTGGGGTAGGAATACTGCACAGGCGATTAGATTACAGTACAAGCAATAGCAGAAAGAAAGTACAATACTGTATCCACAAATCCAAATTGATATACATGCTATACAGTATATATTGTACTGTAAAATGGAATACTGTATACCAGAGGTCTCAAACACGGGGTCCGCGGGCCGCATGCGGCCCCTGAGGCTTCTTTTTACGGCCCGCAGACCCCGTGATGATCGCAGCTCTATGCTGGGAGCCGGCACCAGTGTGACGCCCTGAACTAGCCAGGTAGTCACAGTTAGCACCCGCACAACACCTGTCCCCTAAAAAGGTGTCATCAGCCAACCAGTAAACCTTAGCCACGCGTCTCAGAGCTTGATTGACACACCAGGGGGCGGAGCCAGGGAGTTGGCCACACCCACCGAGGAGTTCAGAGGGCCTGAGGCGGGAAACCAGTGAGATCAGTTTGAGAGTTGAGTGAAGGAGGACAGGCCTGTGTGATAGGCCTGTAACAGACTGAAAGGTGCCAGGGTTGGAGCCCGGGCACCTTTGGCTAGGAGGCATACAGTGGCCTCAGCCTGCAGGAGCTTGGAAGATGGCTCGGTGGAACCGTGGTGGACCGGGACAGGATAGTGGCCCGCCGGTACCAACCCGGGGAACCGACTCAGAAACCGGAACACAGAGGGGGGTACTCAGACCCTGAAACGAGGTCCAGAAGCCACTGGACTGAGTTAATTAACTGATTGTGGTCTGAGCTATAGGTCCTTTCCCACCCAAAGTCCCGACTGAAGAACACAGCCCAACGAGGGGGATAGAAAGCCACTGCACAGGCAGAGAGATCCCACGGGCCAGCGTCTGCGGGCAGAAGGGCTCTCCCAACATCCACAAAGCTGGGGAGCGGACTTTCGATGCTGAAGCGCAGGTAGCCCACATACACACAACACGGGGCAGGAGCAAGGCAGAGACCACCATCAACTTGGTTTACCTGAGAGTCATGTGTGTTACTAATCATGAGTACAAAAGTGCCCTCCGGCCGCGCACCTTCCTGCACCACCCAACAAACCCCAACGGGTCCCGGGGCCACCACCCCTGCCCACGGAGGGGTTAACATTTTGCTACGTAACATCTTCCCCCAGGTGCCCAGTAACCGCAGCGGTGGTGTCCACCTTTACCACAACCCGTGGGTGGCATCACAAACTCAGACACGGCTCCGGCCGTACACCTACGTCCCCTAAAACCGCCAGCCCCCCTTTCAGATCGAAGTGGACCACGGGGCCCCCGGGTCCGGAGACGCTCGAACCATCCACCAGCAAGCCTGGATCCGAGCGGCTTGGTCACGGCCAAGCCCGGGGCGGTACACATCGACTCTTCTGGCGTCACGAACAGGATACTTACCCATTCACTTACCTAGTGAAGTGTGCCTTGTACGGAAGTCAGCGGTGATCCGTTGTGAAGTTTCTGAAATCCGCCATCTTGCTGCCATCTTTTGGCACGAAGATTCCCGCCAGAGTCTTCTTCCCCGCAGAAAGGGCGCGAAAGTTGAAGCCCCACCCCCTGGGAACACAGCCATAAATCAAAGATGGAAGTCGAAAAACTAAACTGACCGGCCGAAGAAGAGGGTGCTGCGAAAAGACCAAGGGGGAGCAGATGGGAGATTTCTGCTCCTGAACCCGATGCCGGCCCCGCGCCGACTGCTGGAGCGGCAGCGCCTGCAGGGGAAGCAGCTGACGAGGAAGCTGCAACTTCTGCTCTGGTCGCAGGAGCAGTGGACTCCAAGGTTCCGGTGGTGACTCCCTGTGCAGCAGCTGGTGGTGACCCGCCTGCCGCAGGAAGAATGTCGGCCCCAGCAGTCCGCCCGGCCGCGACGGGAACGGCGCCCAGCTCAGAAGACCCTGTAGTCACCAGCTCCGAGTCGGAGATGACAGATGGCAGCAGCTCAGGGGATGATACGCAGTCCGTCTCCGAGGATGAGGCCCTGCTCGTCATCGGCGTCTTCGGAGACATGATGGTAGCAATCTGCAGGTACTGCAGGCAGCCGGGGCACTTTGCGGGTACGTGCCCTGAGAATGGCCGGCCCTGAAGGGGCCAGAGATCGCCGCAAGTTTTGAAGTTGATGTTCCTGTTTTAAAATTTGATATAGACAAGGCTGAGAACTAGCAGGCCACCCAAAAACTATTGGGCTTGTAAATAATCCCGGACCACCCTTTCAGGTCCTACAGTCTCCGGAGAGGCTGGTTGGAGGAAGGGCCTGCGGCAGAGTAGGCCGAGGTCCTGTCGCCATGCAGACTGGTGACTACCCTCGAAGTGGACCATGGGGCCCCTGGGTCTGGAGACACTCGAGCCACCCACCAGCGAGCCCGGATCCGAGCGGCTCGGTCACGGCCGAGACCGGGGCGGTACACCAGCAGGCACGGTTTTACTACAGTTGAATCATTTGCGGTGCTGCGCAGAGGAGCTGTCTGCACTACACTAATGGATGACTCGTCCAATCAGATGCAAGGAGGTGATGTCGCTGTATGACGCCACGTTCTTGCATCTGACCGGCGGTAGCCATTGGTATAGCGCTCAGAGCTCCTCTGCGCGGCACCCGCAAATGATTCAACTGTAATAAAACCCTTCCTACCGACGCTGGCTCCCAGCATAGAGCTGCGATTGTCACAGGTATGTGCCCACGATCAGGATCCGCTGTGTCCTGGACTTAAAACATTACTTTTTTTGCCAGTAAAAATGATATATGTTGTGAATACATTTGGACTGGATTTCAGTTTGGGGCTCCCTCTTGTGGTCAGTGCTGGTAGTGAAGTTGGCTTACTGAATAGAAACCAGACAGCTGGGGATGATTGGCAATCAAGTGGTTCTGACTGGGCTTATATAACTGAGTAGTGTTCTCTTATTCCTTGCCAGTGCTCAATGTTGTCTCCTGTGTGCTAAGGACACTCTGAAGCCAGCCCTTCCTTCTGTGTCTACCAGAACTACTTTCAGATAAGTTTTGTCTTTGTACCTCTGCTGGTGGTTCCCACTTTTTTGTTGTTTTTTCTATTTAGGTATAAAGGCTTATTCCTTGATTTTGCCGCCTGTTTGAAGTTCTGGGTGGAGTTGGATCATTCCCTGCTGGGAATGTCTGTGTACCTTGCTCCATATTCTGTTATGTATTTTGTTTTGTCATGCTTGGTACTAATTTCAGTCCCTCCACTATATTAGTATTTGTTTAGACTCCAGTAACACCAGAGTCCTGATATAGTGGGGGAGAGTCCGTGTGGGCTCAGTATTTTTCCATATCAGGCATGTTGGTTCTTTATCTAGGGTATTGCACGGCTGCAGACAGTGCTCTTTTCTGTCCTTTACTATTTAGCTAGTTTGGGCCTCATCTTTGCTTTGCTGTTTTCTACCTGTGTATTGTGTTTTCCTACATCATCATCATCTTTACATGTGGGGGGCTATCTATATCTTTGGGGACTGCTCCTAGGCAGATTAGTCTTTCCTGTATTTCTCTGTGTAATAATTAGTTCTCCGGCTGTGTCGAGGCGACCAGGTCATCGTAGGCACGTCCCATGGCTACTTCTAGTTGTGTGTTAAGGCCACTTTACATGCAGCGACATCGCTAGCGATGTCGCTGCCGATCACATCCGTCTCCGTCGGTTGTGCATCACAGGCAAATTGCTGCCCGTGGCGCACAACATCGCTAACACCCGTCACACGTACTTACCTGCCTAGCGATGTCGC